>NC_089842.1:15643929-16267679 GCF_035609145.1 Eleutherodactylus coqui
CTTGTCTCTGTTACTATGTATCAGGGGAGACTGTCACTCCTGCATGTCTGGTCTCTGTTACTATGTATCAGGAGACACTGTCACTCCTGCATGTCTGGTCTCTGTTACTATGTATCAGGAGACACTGTCACTCCTGCATGTCTTGTCTCTGTTACTATGTATCAGGAGAGACTGTCACTCCTGCATGTCTGTTCTCTGTTACTATGTATCAGGAGACACTGTCACTCCTGCATGTCTGGTCTCTGTTACTATGTATCAGGAGACACTGTCACTCCTGCATGTCTGGTCTCTGTTACTATGTATCAGGAGAGACTGTCACTCCTGCATGTCTGGTCTCTGTTACTATGTATCAGGAGAGACTGTCACTCCTGCATGTCTTGTCACTGTTACTATGTATCAGGGGAGACTGTCACTCCTGCATGTCTGGTCTCTGTTACTATGTATCAGGAGACACTGTCACTCCTGCATGTCTAGTCTCTGTTACTATGTATCAGGAGACACTGTCACTCCTGCATGTCTGGTCTCTGTTACTATGTATCAGGAGACACTGTCACTCCTGCATGTCTTGTCTCTGTTACTATGTATCAGGGGAGACTGTCACTCCTGCATGTCTTGTCTCTGTTACTATGTATCAGGGAAGACTGTCACTCCTGCATGTCTAGACTCTGTTACTATGTATCAGGAGAGACTGTCACTCCTGCATGTCTGGTCTCTGTTACTGTGTATCAGGAGACACTGTCACTCCTGCATGTCTGGTCTCTGTTACTATGTATCAGGAGAGACTGTCACTCCTGCATGTCTGTTCTCTGTTACTATGTATCAGGAGACACTGTCACCCCTGCATGTCTGGTCTCTGTTACTATGTATCAGGAGACACTGTCACTCCTGCATGTCTGGTCTCTGTTACTATGTATCAGGAGAGACTGTCACTCCTGCATGTCTGGTCTCTGTTACTATGTATCAGGAGAGACTGTCACTCCTGCATGTCTTGTCACTGTTACTATGTATCAGGAGAGACTGTCACTCCTGCATGTCTTGTCACTGTTACTATGTATCAGGAGGCACTGTCACTCCTGCATATCTAGTCTCAGTTACCTGTATCAGGGGAGACTGTCACTCCTGCATGTCTTGTCTCTGTTACTATGTATCAGGGGAGACTGTCACTCATGCATGTCTTGTCTCTGTTACTATGTATCAGGAGACACTGTCACCCCTGCATGTCTGGTCTCTGTTACTATGTATCAGGAGACACTGTCACTCCTGCATGTCTGGTCTCTGTTACTATGTATCAGGAGACACTGTCACTCCTGCATGTCTTGTCTCTGTTACTATGTATCAGGAGACACTGTCACTCCTGCATTTCTTGTCTCTGTTACTATGTATCAGGAGAGACTGTCACTCCTGCATGTCTGGTGTCTGTTACTATGTATCAGGAGACACTGTCACCCCTGCATGTCTGGTCTCTGTTACTATGTATCAGGAGAGACTGTCACTCCTGCATGTCTTGTCTCTGTTACTATGTATCAGGAGACACTGTCACTCCTGCTTATTTATTCTCTGTCACAGTATATTGGAATGTGATTGTTCTCAATAAGAGAAACCAAGTAACCTTGTAGATATGAGACCTTTTAATAACTAACAAAAATGCATGATGTTACAGCGAGCTTTCCAACCTCTCAGAGTTCTTCCTCAGGCATAATGGAACAGATCTAAAGATGTATTTATATTAATACATATACATATGATCACATGGGAGGCCGCAGACATGGCGATCTTAAATAAATACCAGAGACAGGACAAAAGGTCACAGATGTATTGTGATTAATAGCACTTAGACAAAAACTGAAAGCGAGGATGAGAAAGAAAGGCAGGATTACCTGTGGCCGAGTATTTTTCTAGTCACGGACACAACATGCAAAATGTGAAAGTTATTATGCTTGTAGGAAATGTTAAGTCCCAACGTCACAGAAGAATTTGAGAATATTAGTTTATAACCACATCTGATACTATCAGAAATGGTATGAATGTCAGAGATATGAGAAACCCAGAGCAGAGGTAAGCTGTTGGCCGGGTGTTTACCCCCAAACATCAATTTAGAGACTATATACTTTTACATTCCTTGTCACTGGTCTAATTATTTAGGCCTCCTTCCTGTGGACGGATTTCCGCCCCGTGATACGCGGCGAAAATCCGCCGCATTGCCAGCAGCTATTAGGTTCTATTGAACCTAATAGCTCAATGCTCACGGTGCGGAATTCCGCACCGTAAAATCACCCGTCCTCACCTGCAGCATGCTCTATTTGCCGCGGGTGTACGCGCCGACGGCTTCCATTGCAGTGAATGGAAGCCCATCCGTAACGCTATCTTCCGCTGTAGCACAGCCGAAGATAGCGGGAAACCGCTTCCCCGCCCACCGCGTCATGTAACACCGTGGGCGTGTCATATGATGCGGCCGGCGTGTCACATGACGCTGCAGCGCATGCGCGCCGAAGCGTCATGCGGGACGGAAGACGCCGGATCCGCAGGTGAGTTTGGGGTCTCTGGGGGGCACCGTGACTAGCACCGCCGCAGAATTCCGCGGGGGGGGGGGGGGGCGTCACGGTGCAGCCGGCCTTACTGTTATGCTCACCCCTCCCTGGTAAGTGCTATTAATCACAAAACATCTGTGCCCTTTTTATTATGTCTCTTATGTTTATCTAAGTGCAAATTAAGTTTACCATGTCTGTGTCCTCCCATGTGATCATGTGCATATGTTTTAATATAAATACACCTTAAGATTTGTTTTATTAGGCCTGAGGAAGGATTCTGAGAGGTTGGAAAGCTTGCTGTAACATCATGTATTTTTGTTAGCCATTGAAAAGGTCTCATATCTACAAGAGGACTTGGTTTCGCTTGCTGAGAACAATCACATTTTGCTCTACTGGCGACACCGGGCCAAACTTGTTTAGTGCATCAGAGGAGGCTGTCATTCCTGCTTATCTAGTCTCCATCACAGCATATCAGGACAGCTATCATTCTGCACATCTGGTCTCTGTTACTATGTATCAGGAGAGGCTGTCATTCCTACACTTCTTGTGTCTGTCACAGTGTATCAGGAGAGATGCTCCCTCTGTAGGGGGATCACAGGTGGGTTTTCTGGGAGCCTCGCTGACTGCGGACGTCTGATAACTCCGGAATAAAGGGCGAGCTGAATTATTGAAGCCGCAGTGTGAATAATGTATAGCAGAAGAATATATTTCAGTGTCGTGAAAACTAAAACCAGACCCGGAGCCAATGTTTAAAAATGTATTCTGCATGCCGAGTTGGTATTTATCATCGGGGATGGAGCGGGATGTATCCAGTAACCTCCAACTCATTTCCGCTATAAACTCCCGGCCCTTACGGCCCTCCGTAGTAACAGGTCACCGTCCGTTTTACCTTCTTCTTCCTTCCCTAATTAGTTTTGTAGACGAGCAGGCCATGCTGGGAGTTTAAATCCACAGCACTACAGAGATATCAAATATGTAGGTTTCTCATGATTACATGATGGGCACAGGAAGATGTACAGTGCAATCAAACGTATTCCCCCCTCCCCCATTAGGAAATTGGCTTATTTTCAACATTTTTCAAACTTTCAGACGTTTGCAAAAAAAATAAAAATCAAACAAGAACGAATTAAATCGGTCAATACAATTAATATAACATACGGTTTTCCCACATTGTACACAGAATGCTACTTTTACTGACTCCTGTAGTCTCAGAATTACCCCCCCCCCCCCCTCTATGACGTGATGTACGGCCAGACAGCGGCTCCTGACAGCGGTCCTGAGGAGTCTTACCCCGGTCCTCATGGCCTCCAGTTCACTGATATTCCCGGGATTGCGTGCTGCAGCCGCCTTCTTCTGAAGTGTTGGTGGACTGTGAGGTCTGCTTGGGATTGTTGTCCTGCTGGAAGGTCCAATGACTCCCGAGCTTCAGCCTCCTCACAGAAGACATGATGTTCTAGGATATCCTGATACTTGATTGAATCCATCTTGTCCTCCAGACGCTGCAGGTTTCCAGCACCGGAGAAAGCAAAACAGCTCCAGAGCCTTACCGAGCTGCCGCTATGCTTCACTGTAGCATCACCGAGCCGCCGCCATGCTTCACTGTAGCCTCACTGAGCCGCCGCCATGCTTCACTGTAGCCTCACCGAGCTGCCGCTATGCTTCACTGTAGCATCACCGAGCCGCCGCCATGCTTCACTGTAGCGTCACCGAGCCGCCGCCATGCTTCACTGTAGCCTCACCGAGCCGCCGCCATGCTTCACTGTAGCGTCACCAAGCCGCCGCCATGCTTCCCTGTAGCCTCACCGAGCCGCCGCCATGCTTCCCTGTAGCCTCACCGAGCCGCCGCCATGCTTCTCTGTAGCCTCACCGAGCCGCCGCCATGCTTCCCTGTAGCCTCACAGAGCCGCCGCCATGCTTCCCTGTAGCCTCACAGAGCCGCCGCCATGCTTCCCTGTAGCCTCACCGAGCCGCCGCCATGCTTCCCTGTAGCCTCACCGAGCCGCCGCCATGCTTCCCTGTAGCCTCACCGAGCCGCCGCCATGCTTCCCTGTAGCCTCACCGAGCCGCCGCCATGCTTCACTGTAGCCTCACCGAGCCGCCGCCATGCTTCACTGTAGCCTCACCGAGCCGTCGCCATGCTTCACTGTAGCCTCACCGAGCCGCCGCCATGCTTCACTGTAGCCTCACCGAGCCGCCGCCATGCTTCACTGTAGGCCAGAGGTTCTTCTCCAGACGATCCGCTGAGCCAGAGGCCTGAAAAGTTCCAGTTTTGTTCCATCACTCCACAGAACAGAATCCCCAAACCCCTGTGGCCTTGTTATATGGCTCTGAGCATATTGGAGCGACTTTCTTGTCTTTTAGGCCAGTGGAGGTGACGTCTTGGAGTTCAGACATGGAGACCTGCAGCGTTTAGTATATGCCTTACTGTGCTAACAGAACCCTCAGTGCCCGCTGCCACCAGATCTTCCTGCATGTCTGTTTCAGTCACTGGAGAGTTTTTGACTACCTGCCTCCTCTGGAATCTGGTGGCACGCGGTGAGCTTCATGTCTCCGTCATGTCCAGGTTATGTCGCCGGAGTTCCTGTAACTCTGAACCTGTGAACTGCTTCCAGCTGTATCTCTGGGAACATTCAGCGCTTTTACTATCTTTTTGTATCCTTTTCTTTCTTTGTACAAGTCAGTGATCTGTGTTCATAACTTTTTAGACCTCTCTCATGACTAAGGGACCTTCTACACAAGAGAGATCGTTGCTCAGTAACTGGAGGCTCAATGGTGAGCCGCAGATCGCTCCGGCCGGCCGCTTCCATTCACAGTAAACATCCTTCTTAAATGAAAGCAGATCTATTTACACGGGCCGATTGTCATTTGATTTTTAGACCTGCCAAAACTGAAGGCAAACGATAAGCAAACAAATGATTGTTCGCCAAGCTGCTGGCAGCTTTTACATTAAATGATTATCATTCAGATTCCCGCCATCCAGTGAAAATTTAAACGATACTTGTTCTGTATAAAAGGGTCTTGGACATATTTCTAACATGTAATCACATGTCACAGCATGTTTGTAAAGCAAACCCTCGCTAGTCCAGTGTACTTGATGTGTTTTATCTCAAGCACACCTGATGCAACTAATGAAGCCCTTGAATGGTTACATCAGGTGTGCTTGAGACATCAACTGAATTGTACATTTGTACTCTTATGAGGAATTCTATTCAGGGGGGTGAATAATTCTGAGATTGCAGGAGTCAGTAAGGCTGTCAGTAACGATGTGTCCTGATGTAACAGGAACCGCTTACAGCAGAGACTCTGCCCAGCTGAAGCTGCCAATGGAAGCACGACCTTGCCAATAAGGTCAGCAAGAACATGTAGCTATCGGCAGCGGCGGATTGGCTGAGTCTCAGTTACACGCAGTACCTGCTATAGGAACGCACTCTGAAAGTGGTGAATTTAGAGAAACCGCTTGTTATATTAGTTGTGTTGAGCGGTTTAAATCTTCATGTTTGATTTATTTATTTTTTTCAAACAGCTAAAAGTTAGCAAATTTTGCACATAAGCCCAAGGCCGCCTGCAGACGGGCCGAAATTCCACGGCGGGATTTCCCGCGGAATTCCCACCCTTGGAAGCTGCCATAGGATTGCTTTAACAAATGCAATCCTAGGCAAACGGCCGCGATTTGGCCGCGCGAAATCTCACCGGCCGCCGGCTCCGCCCTGCGCATGCGCCAGCTGCCTGGCAGCCAGCACATCAGAGGGCCGCAGGAGCAGGTGAGTGTCACGCTGCTCTCTGCAGACGCTCGGGTCGGGTCCTGCTGTGAGACTTCTCGCAGTCGGATCCGACCCGGCCGTCTGCAGGCTTAGGCCTAACTTGTAACGTGTGTGTGAAGATTTGTTACAATGTATCAATGCAAACCATAAACTAAGCACACCCTCCGTCCTATGCTGCAGGGCCATAGCTCTTCATACTTCAGCATGGTCGCTACTGGAGGCTATAAGGCCTCATGTCCACGGGGAAAATCAGGCCCGCTGCGGATATAGAACACGGATTTCTGCTGCGGATTGTATTTTAATGCATGCGGATGCCGCGAGTAGCGGAACGTACAAGCGGAAAAACTCTCCTTCATAGTTAGAAGCATTTACTCCTGTGAATAGCCCCTTGAAGAAGCGGGCGGTACTTCCAGACGAATGAGTGAAGGAATCCCTATTGTGTCAAAGTATTCCTCGAAGGAGCGAAAAGAAACGTCTTGCAGATGGCAGCTTCACGGGAAACTCTCCAGGCCATCGCAACGGCGAATGATTCCTCAAGGGTTTTATGTCTTTCCCGTAGAGAATGCGATGATGTAAATTTGCGATCATCGCGTTGTGGGCGTGTTAAAACCCGCTGCTGTTCTTTCATCAGCCAATCACACACTACTGCGTACGTATTTCCGGGTCAGTAATACGTTCGTTCGCACATTTCCACATTCAGTTAATCGATCCGTGTAAACATTACCCATGACAGAGGAATGGGCGGCCGAAATGACGGGAAATCTAAATGATGGTCCACACAACAGTCAGCATTCGCTTGCGCAAGCAATTTCTCGTGTTACGTAAAAGGATCCTTCGGCTCTGTTCACATCTTCTCCATTCGGGGTTTTCATTGCAGATCTGTCAAGAAACTCCTGGAGGAAATAGCGCAGCATGCTATGATATCATCCGGGGGAATGCTGGTTGGCAGAGCCGAAGCCGGATGGACCCCATTATAGTGAAGTGTGAATAGGGGGTAATTTGCAATCTTGGTACAACCCCTTTAAAGTTTGCTGCAGCTGTACATCTAATGTGATAATGTCAAGTTAAGGTTTGCTATATTTGTAATTGTGGCAGAAAAACTTTGGGGGCTCCAACAGCAGCCAATCACAAACCAGAAGTCACTACAAAAAGTATCTGATTGGCTGCTCCAAACAACAACAGATCTTCCTTCGGCCAAGTAGGTCTTGGTGTCTTCTCATGGTGGCATCTTCTGTCTTTATTTTTGCCCTTGTTGAACTTTGGATGCGACCCCTAGGACCTGCGGGAATTATGGGCTTGATTGTCCCACTGGGGTCATTTTTGCAATGTGATGTTATGGATGTAGCGCCCTCTGTGGTGGATGCAGGTATGACACACTGTGACTTGTACTGAAGGACACACGAAGGAGAAGGATGCAGCCCCACTTCTGAGCCGCCCACCGATCTACAGAAGCGGACTCCTGTGTCCCTTTCTCGTGTAGCATCTACCCCTGCAGTGACATCCGCATGAAGGGAGCGCTGGCGACACAACTGCACTCCATTCATTTCAGTGAGCCTGATGGAAGTAGGTGCTGCTCGAGTATTGCTGCAGTCCCATTGACCGTCAATAGAGCAATGGTGCGCTTGCGTGACCGCGGCCTCATTCAGTCTCCTCCTCAATGAGAAGGAAGGGGGGCACAGGACCTCGGATCTTGAGATCATCGGGTGTCTCAGCGGTGAGACCGACCACCAAGTTATCTCCCATACTATGGATTGGGAGATAATTTGCAATCTTGGAACAACCCCTTTAAGACTGGGGTTTCATTTGGCAGTTCTACGCTGAAGTACTCTGCAGTAACATGCGCCAAATTTATTAATTGGTGCCCGGCTTTTAATAAATTTAGCGCATCTTTGGCCGTCCTTGCTCCAGAAAATGAAATCTACAGTATGCCAACTAAGAGCTGGGGGAGATTTGCAGTATAATTGATGCCACTTTCTGGTGTAAGCTATAGTAAATCTGCCAGCTGTGCCCGCCAACGTTAGCGGGTTATTTACTCATCTCTAGCTGCCACTGTGCCCCTCCTCCACAGAATTTCTGAACTTTTTTTAAGTGGAGATTGCGGTGATTTGAGCTGCGTTGACGTGGCCGGACCTGAAGAGAGGAGCCGTCGGTGCCTCCTCCCCGCTCATCGCCTTGCAGCAGGGCACAGAGGGCTTCCCTTGTATGAGCGCTCCGGCGCTGCCTGACACTTTGTATCCACCTGCTCCCGCACGCCCACCGATACATTAACGTCTCTTCCAGCTTTTATTTGCTACTTAATATAATGTAATCGTCTTATAGAAGTGTAATCTGTGAATGCACCGGCAACCCAGGTGCCAGATAACGCAAGAAACCCCCAATTACACCCTCACAGATGGCAGCATTATTGGCGCTGGAGGGATAGAGGACTAATATTCGTAGCGGTGACAGTAAAACGCACGTCACATCGTGCTCAGATCCAGCGTAATTATATGTTTACCCGATGTTAAGCCGCTTCTTGTCAAGGTTGCCCTTAATTGGTGGGTTCGTTATTCCGGGACTGGAAGCGATCGCGTGGGCAGAAACGGAGCCGGATTTTCCAGCCGTTGCGATGATCCGGATCTTTTTCCTGGCTGCTGTGTCCCCCTTTATTTTACTACTCTTCAAAGAAACTTTTTGGAGCGGACGGCAGGCGATAAAAGAGCCATTTTCACAGCTCATAAAGTCGCCGCGGCGTTCGCTCCGTTATTGTGGCCGATGTAATTCCAATAAGACGGGATCCTTTATGTTTATTGGGTTCTGACTGTGACCGCTATATGTACGCAAGAGCGTTCCGCTCGGCTGATATAATTAACCGCTCTCGTTCTTCTTGTCTTCTCCAGGCTCCCCGAGGTGCGGATATCAGACAACGGACCCTACGAGTGTCATGTTGGGATATATGACCGCGCTACACGGGAGAAAGTGGTGCTGGCCTCGGACAACGTGTTCCTGAACGTCATGTGTGAGTATCTATGATAACCGCTTCTGCCCGCTCGATAACACCCCCGGAATAAATAGCTCTGCACAGGGTTCTTCATAGGCAATCAATTGTAGCCAAAGGCTTGTAAGTTCGTTACGGAGAATATCTGTGCCGTTCCTCGCTAATTAAAACGGAGGTATTATCACCGGCGTATACATTTATACTCAGGAGCCGGCTCTTTAAAGTTACGGATTTCTTCACCCCGATTCTGGTGGTAACTTTGGTAAAAGTACTTTTCAAACTGACAACAGTGACACCTGGAGGATAGGAGGAGACACTGCACAAGGCAACGTCTGAAAAATCACTAGCTGATGGGTGATGTAACCGATGGCGTCAAGTCTATTGTTTCCTCTTGTCTCATCCTAACGTGTTGCGCGGTGTCCATTGTGTTTCACACGGATGAGTAGAAGTGATGAAGTGATGGCTGCAGTCCATAGGACAAAAGTTCAGTGTTGGTCCCACTGCAAAAAAACCCATTGTAGTTGGTACAATTGTAGCAAACTTTAAATTGACACTTTAAATTGCCAAGATAAAAAGTTATCCCCACTCCACAGGACAGGAAAGAACTTTTTGATCGGTGGGGTCTGACACCCAGGGCCCCCACAGATCCAGAAAATGGGAATCCTGAAGGTCCATGCAAGAATGGAGGGGCGTATGGAATATCGAGCGTATTCCATTCAATTCAACGGGAGGGTCGGAGATTGCCAAACGTTTGAACTCGGCTGTCTCTGGTACCCCCTTCAAAGCGAATGGAACAGCTGGGACTCCAACCTGTCCTAGGCATGGGGGTCACAGAGATCCTCACATGAATCATGGTCCCACATGTGCGTTGCTGCTCCATTCATTTTGATGGGAGCGTCGGAGATACAATAGCCAAGTTCTAATGCGCATCAATCTCCGGTGCTCCTGTTGAAGTCAATCATTGCTTCGTCCATGTAGGGTCCTTCAGGACTCCCGTTCTCGGAATCGGTGGGGGTCCCAGCAGGTAGATCCCCACTGGTCAGCAAATTCTTCCCTGTCTTGTGGATAGGAATAACTTTCTATCTTGGCAAATCCATCCCATCCGCTGGTTCAGGGTCCCATTTTTGGCCGTCCAAGACGGCTACAGCAATTTTCTGACTACCTAATGCATACTGTGCACTGCGGTCTGATTGGTCAGTGCTGATCACATGATTGTACAGCAGGTATAGCACATTGGTAGTCTAACTCTACTAATGCTCTGTGCGGATTAAGTAGTCTGAAGATTGTGTCTGCCATCTTGGATGGCCAAAAATGAAACAGTGGATTGGAGGGACGGCAGAGAAGAACCGCAATGAAATCGGAGGGTCACTTTAATATAGTGTTCCCCAACTCCAGTCCTTGGGGACCCCAACAGGTCATGTGATCTGGATTTCCTCAGTATCACACAGGTGATGTAATTATTGTCGGTGCCTCAGACATTGCCACAGGGGCTCTTACTGCAGGATACCCTGAAAACATGACCTGTTGGGGTCCCTGAGGACTGGAGTTGGGGAACACTGCTTTAAGACAGCAAATGCCATTGAAAAGTCAAAGTTAACGGGGTTGTGCCAAGATTGCAAGTTATCCCTGTTCACACGATAGGGGGATAACTTGCTTATCAGTGTGATTTTTTTCACTGCTGAGACCCCTGCCGATCTCGAGATTGAGGGTCCCGTGTCCCCCATCCTCCTCACTATGGCGGACACTGGACCCCCATAGAAAGTGAGGATGAGACTGGATGGAGCGCTGGTCACACAAGCTCACTGGCGCTCCTTTCATTGGGGCTCCAGAGAAACCCAAGTGGCCCCAATTAAAAATTAATGGAGCGCTGACCCTGCATGAAGTCTCATTCTGCAGACTGGTGGGGGTCTCAGCAATGAGACCCCATTGAACCTCATGTTATTCGCTATCCTGTGATTTGGGGGTAACTTGCAATCTTGGTACAACGCCTTCAAAGTCTGCTGCAGCTGTAATGTGATAAGCGTTGCTGGATCTGTAGTTGTGGCAGGAAAACTTTTGGGGGCTCCAACAGCGACCAATCACAAACCAGATATGGAAAGTATCTGACTGGCTGCTCCAAACGCCAGCATTTCCTCCTTGGACCGATCATGGCGGACTCGGAACTCGATCGGGTCTTGGTGTCCCATGCCATGCACTCCTGGTGGCATCTTAGTGTTATGTCCTTAGATGCGACCCCCAGGAATTATGGGCTTGACTCTCCCGCTGGGGTCTTATGGTTGTAGCGCCCTCTGTGGTGGATGCAGGTCTGACACTATGACTTGTACTGAAGGACGCAGGAAGGAGAAGGCTCCGGCCTCACCAGGACTTTGAAGGTTACACAAATCCGTCCTTCCGCCCACACAGGTAGCGCTGCCAACACGTCCGATCAGCTGCACCCGGACCGCAGAGAGGAGCAGATGCTGGGATTATTTTTACACCTCCGTCTTGATGGCGGTTGGCACGCTCTAGTGAGGCTACGGCGCTGACACATGGAGGATCTGATAGCTGGAGGGGATGGGTGAGAGGCAGCGGCTGACGTGGCAGAGGTGCACAATCCAGTAGGTGCCAATCCAACGTCCTGGGTTAACCCCTTCCAGGCTGGAGAATGTATGAGCAGTGGAGTGATGATGCGGCAGGCGGCCCTGCAGTCACATACCCTGCTGCCTGCTATGGTGGCTCAGTAGCCTTTGGCCCGGGCACCATGTTATCAGCTGCAGGAGTAGTAGGGACAGAATCCTCCATACTGTACGAATAGAGTATTTAAGGAGAGAAGTACTTCTACTATGGAACTTCCTACAAGATTGGCGCAGTCTCTTTCTAACTTAGGCCGGGCTAACACGAACGGGTCGGATTCCGCGTGCGGATTTCTGCAGTAGAATACCTGCAATCCTTTGTGGAAAGTATTTGCGAATAATCGCAGGTGTGTGCAATTTCCCGTTTGCGTGAGACACCCCCATCCTCTGTGCTGCTGTGGCCCCTACTAATTCCACGACTGTGTGTGACGGCCCACGAGACCTCCTGACATACTCTGTGCTGCTGGGTCTGTTCTCCTCTCACTGTAACCTATCGCAAGATCCACACGCTCTTCGCCAGTCTCACGCGAACAGATTCCACATCCCTGCCTGCGCGCATGATACGTGCTAATACGCGGGCATTGCCATACATGGACTTCCGCTGGTCCGCTCACACTTGCGGGTAGGAATTGCGAATTCTGAAAGCAAAAAGAAATCGCAGCATGCCGTATTTTAGTGCGATTCTGCGCGTATGAGCTCCAATGGTCACTACGGATACGTTCGATCTGCAGTGCATACGTAATTACATTGCATATGGATCGTACGCATGTTGCTAGGAGACCAGATACAAATGGTGGGCAGACAATGCAGGATGGAGTCTGAGGAGTGACCCCCCCCCCCCCCATCCAGACTGTCCGCAGCGTCCGCTTGTTCTTCCAGGCTCTTTTTTCGCAACAAAGTGGCTTATACTACTTCCGAAATAAGTAGTATAAACCAGCCGAGCCGAAAGAGCACCATCCCGTCCTGAAGGCTCTCAGAGCAGCGCTCACCGCAACGGCACAAGAGAATGTCGCCAGAGCGATAGAAGGGGTGTCCAGGGGGTTGGGTTGCTTTCTGATGTCATTCCCTGCTTGCGTTCGTTTGCAAATGCGACCATACGCAATTTATATCCGCGATCATACGCTGCGTATAAACGCTTGTGGAATATGCCCTGTTTGTGTGAGCCTGGCCATACTCTGTGCTGCTGTGTATCTCTCTGTGACCCCCACAAGGTCAGTGCACCCCTCTTCTGAAGCGCTGTTCTATCGGTGACAGCCGGAGATAGATATAATAATCGGTCATGTTTTGGCGTGACGTGCGGCTACATGTTAAGTGCTGGATGCGCTGGGGCTCTATAGATGCGCCGCGTCCTTCGCCTCCGGCTCTCCAATATGTTTCTCGTATTAATATGTTGACAATGCAATAACTCAATGATTTTCATGCCAAAACTTTGATGCTGCAATTAAGATGTGATGAAGGCTGCAGTCATTAGCGGGGCGCGCGGTGACGGTCAGCCCGCGCTCGGCACTCGCTGATACGTATATATTCCATTCCATTTAACTTCCTTCTAGATGACTTTGTGAGAAAATCCTGACAAGAAATCAATCACGGAATTAGAAGTTCCATCTGGTGAAGTGATTAACGCCGAGCTGGCTCTGCACCGACTGCGGAGGAGTCAGGCGAATAACGGGGACCCCCAGGCCGGCAGAGGCCTTCGTGTGGCGTATAGGGCGATACCTGTGTCCCGTCCGGAATCTTGGGTTTCTGTAGTCATGTGACGCAATCGCACGGTAACCGCCCTGGCCGCTCTCTATAATGAGCAGCACAATTGGGTGACTGATAGATGGCAGGAGGGCAGGTGTGCCCTGTCTCATAAGTGCCAGTCTGTGCACCTCCACTGCCCTCCCGGCTAAACCGCTATTGGTCATGCCAACCGATCTTCATGGTCACAGGCTTCGTTCAGCACCACGGACAGCAGAGTTGTTTCTTTCTACTTAGCAAACTGCCGGTCTTGTCTTCTGCTTCTTGTCAGTGAATGCAAACATTCTGTTTTTTGTCCAGAGACCGAAAACTGTGCAAGCCTAATACCTCGAAGAGCTGAGGGTTCGTTGCCACTATATACAAGAGACGGGAAGGAAAATATTTGAGTTCAAAGGATGAAACTTGACTTTTGCTTTATTGAACCGGCAATTTTGACAAGTTTCGAGGCCAAAGTGCCTCTTCCTCAGAAGCTGCATGGCCTCACACTTCATGTAAAATCCATAAGGAGGGAGGTGCGACAACCGAGAAGAGAAAGGTGTGAAGATATGGTAGAGAAGATGAAGACAACAGAAGTGTGTTCCATCCAGTGTTTGGAGGCTGTATTCGCTCGGGCGGGTGCGCCAGAAGAACTGACCATTTCACCTGCGATGTCACTACGATTTACATGCGACTACAATGCGTTTTTGTAACTAAAAAGCCTGATTTACATCCGTTTTTCACGCATTCTTGTAAATTAGGTATTTACCCCGTAGGAGTTCTATCCTTCCCATAATTAGACAGAACTCGGCACTTACCTGAGGAAGAGGCCTTGTGATCTTGAAACGTGTCAAAGCTGATGGTTCAGTCAAGTCCAGCTTTGTCTCTTACCATGAATATTGTTTCACCCATTAGGGCTGTGCCGCAGCCAGGCTTTTCTTTCCAGTCTTCAGCAGAAATTGGATACAATTGTAACAAACCGTCAGCTGTGAGAAGTATTACGTCTGTATAGGTGTTCAGCCTCTGGATAACAATGTGCAGACAGCTAAACCGGCCTTGTGATCAATGAGACAATGCTGCTATCCGTGGTGCTGACCTAGGCTTGCCATGTCGTGCAGGACGGCAGAGCGTGTCATCCAGTATCTTCACCCGCCGGCTTGTCACCCCTCCTTCTTCTTGCACCTTTGTGTATTTTACGTGTTAGTGCGCATCCATCCAGCTTACAAATGAAGAGACAGGTTGGCCTCAAGATGCGTCAAAACCAATGGTTCAATATAAAAAGTCCAATTTCCCCTCTTGCCCTCGAATATAGTCTTCACCCGCCAAGGTTGTGCCGTACCCAGACTTTCCTTTCCAGCTTGTTGTGCCATATCCCTCTGACGCCCGCAGCTTTGTTGTAGGACAGCATCTTTGGCTTGGCAACACAATTCATACAACGTTCTACAAAGTCCTGGATATCATTGCACTGATACATTGTAGCAAACAGTTAGGACAGAAGTGAGAGTCATGCTGCTGATGCGTAAGGCAGTTTTATGGCCCTCAACATTGATCCACTTCTCACTCCAGTTCACCCCCTCCCTCAGCAGTGCAGCTCCAAGGCTAGATGGCACTCTGTGCCTAGGTATATGCGGTGCCCCCTGTTATAAAAAAGCTACAATATATCAAAGTGCTAACGGCCACTTGTCCGTGTGTGCTGTGTGAGTTACATGCAGAGCCTGACAGCACCTGTGATGATGTCATCATCATGTAATTAGCTACCATATATTAGCCCCACCCCCTGATCACACGACGGTGACATCATCATAGGTCCTTTATCCTTGTGCACTGAATAAGGGATTATGGGCGGACTACATCCCCCACAAACCCCAGTGGCCTCAGTTGCTATGGATACACCAGTACTCAGTCTGGCAGTTTGTAGCTGGTTGTGAGACAGCTGCACACCTGTGTGGAGACTCCAATAAATGACACCTCACAAATGTCCAGATACATAGCTGGCGGTGCATACTGACCAACAACATTGAAGCATAGACTTTTACCGCTATCTTCATATCTCCAGTGCTACTGCCGCCAACACCAGCCTTCATCTAATTGTTAACCGTCGTCCAGGGTGAAACAGTCCCTTTCACTATATATTATTATATTAGTAACTGGTACTATACATAATACTAAGAACTAGTATTGCACTAATAGGCAGTTTGTGTGTATTCTGCTCATGCAGAAAGATAGAAGCATACCCACACCAGAACAGCATAGCATAAGTGCAGCATCAGAACCAAGCTCATAACATAAGTACAGCCTCAGAACCAAGCTCATAACATAAGTACAGCCTCAGAACCAAGCTCATAACATAAGTACAGCATCAGAACCAAGCACATAACATAAGTACAGCATCAGAACCAAGCACATAACATAAGTACAGCCTCAGAACCAAGCTCATAACATAAGTACAGCCTCAGAACCAAGCTCATAACATAAGTACAGCCTCAGAACCAAGCTCATAACATAAGTACAGCATCAGAACCAAGCTCATAACATAAGTACAGCCTCAGAACCAAGCTCATAACATAAGTACAGTCCCAGAACCAAACTTATAATATAAATACAGCCCCAGGAATAAGGGCTCATGCCCACAGGCATATGCATGAGACGCTGCAGGTCTGCCCACAGCGTTTTACCCATATTGTTACCATATATTCTGCTTCCAGAGACAGTGTATTGCTGCATATCATACAATCATAGAAGGTAGAGTTGGAAGGGACCTCCAGGGTCATCGTGCCCGACCCCCTGCTCAGTGCAGGATTCACTAAATCATCCCTTATATCACATGCACACGGGTATATACATGAGATGCTGCAGGTCTCCCCCCAGAGTTTTACCCATATTGCTACCATATATTCTGCTGGCAGAGACCACGTATTGCTGTGTATGGCACTGTGCATGCCCTCGTATCACATGATCATGTGTGTATATGAGTTTTTTATTTAATTCCCCACTCTGTTTCAGAGCAGGGATGCATTTGAAAGCACTGTCCATATGCAATGTATTGAATACACAAGTGTAGCAGCCCATACAGATGTATAGGGCTCATGCTGCGTACACATGCAGAGAAATAGAGCGTGCTGAGATTTATTTAGCTTGTTTATTGACACGTAGTGTCCACACGCTTGTGCATGGATCAATTAAAGTCCATTGACTCCATTCACTGCGTATCATGCGCCTGTAACACAGTGAAAACGCAGTTTGGACCTGAGCCCTAAAGTTCAGTACATAAATACAGCAGCAGAACCAAGCTCATAACATAAATACAGCAGCAGAACCAAGCTCATAACATAAATACAGCACCAGAACCAAGCTCATAACATAAATACAGCACCAGAACCAAGCTCATAACATAAACACAGCACCAGAACCAAGCTGCTAACATTAATACAGCACTAGAACCACGCTCATAACATAAATATAGCATCAGAACCAAGCTCATAACATAAATATAGCATCAGAACCAAGCTCATAACATAAATATAGCATCAGAACCAAGCTCATAACATAAATATAGCATCAGAACCAAGCTCATAACATAAATACAGCACCAGAACCAAGCTCATAACATAAATATAGCACCAGAACCAAGCTTATAACATACATATAGCACCAGAACCAAGGTTTTAACATAAATACAGTGCCAGAACTAAGCCCAGTATGTAAACACAATAGCAAAACTAAGCAATTGTATTTCTGGGACACTGATAGGCTGACCGTGGTGCCTTGGAACATCAGAGAGAAGGAAACAGAGCCAGAAGAAGGATGATTCATGTATCCACACAGAGGAAGATTATCTGGCCAGGCGGACCTTAGGGGGTGATTGTCCCCCAACTTACATCCCCCTAGTGCCCTCTACACGCAGGTGGCTGTCACCACACAGGTCACATATAGCTAGGGCTGGCCATGCCCCTTTGTGTTCTTGAGGTTGTGACCGCAGACAACCAGTCTTTGGAGTCTGATACAATCCTATAATCTCGTGTCACCCCCGGTGTCCGTGATGAGTGCGGCGCTCCGTCCCCCGACGCCGCCTACACTTACTTGTGTGTTATTGTAACGATGAGCTGAGACAATTGCGCTGTTAATATTCATCCGCACTTCCCTTGCCGACACCTAGAGGGAAGCACCAGCTGTCAATCAAAGCTGGCTTGTAGAATCAAAGAACGCGGTGACCTTGCTCCTCGCTATCACACGCTTTGTGTTGCCTTTTATAAAAGCTAAAAATGTTTTGTTTTTTTTTTGTTTTATATTTTTCGGCGCGCGGCGAGATTTATTCCTCTTGTTGTTCCAATCTGATTCCATTTAATGCATTTTTATTAAACACCAAAGAACTTAATTAACGCAGCCTACCAATTTGTCGCAGTGTTCATGTGACTCATTAATATTTCACTGAAAATTTCATTTATATGGAAAATCGCCATGCTTTGGATGTGAGATGCCGCCGTCGCCCCCCGCTGCAGCTTTGTGGGCCATGACTTTTACCGAAATCTCTTGTTTCCAGTCGGAATTTCAGCTTTGAAGGTGTTAAAAGAAACTTTGCATCAAGGCAGAAAACCTGATTGAGTCGTTCTCACAGCTGGGAGTTTGTTACAATTGTTTGTATCCAGTCTAGACAATCCACTGGACTCCAGACTGATACATTGTAACGGTTTATCAGGGCAGGGAAGGTCTTTGTGCTCCCCGTCTGTTCATCCTGCAGAGGATCATGTAGACTGAATACAACTGTAACGAACCCTCAGCTGTAGCGTGCATGGCACGGAGTGAGGTGCCCATCGGGGTGCGATCACACAGATTATGGTCAGTATACCAGGAAGATAAAGTGACAACAGAATGGTAGAAATCTTTGACATTTTTCATTGACGTAACTATTCACACCCCGTCCTCAGTCGTTAGTTGAAGCCCCTCTGGCAGTGATGCCAGCCTCCAGTCTTCTTGGCTGTGATGCCACAAGGTTTGCACATCTGGATTTGGGGGTTTTCTACCCTCGGTCCGGCTGGATGGGGGCCGGCTGTGGACAGCCATTGTCAGCTCTCTCCAGAGATGTCCCATTGGGTTCAGGGCTCTGGCTGGTCACTCAAGGACATTCACAGAATTGTCCCTAAGCCCCTCCTGTGTTGTCTTGGCTGGGGTCTTAGGGTCATTGTCTTGTTGGAAGGTGACCCTTCTGCCCAGTCTGAGGTCCTTGCGCTCTGGATCAGGTTTCCATTATCGCTGTACTTTGCTCCATTCAGCTGTCCCTCCACTCTGATGAATCTCTCCTCCCCCAGCCTGATGCTCCACCACCAGACTTCACTGTAGGGATTGGGCTTGTGATGAGTGGCGCCTGGTTTCCATCCACCCTGACTGGTCTTCCCTCCCCCAGCCTGATGCTCCACCACCAGGCTTCACTGTAGGGATTGGGCCGGTGATGAGCAGCGCCTGGTTTCCATCCACCCTGACTGGTCTCCCCTCCCCCAGCATGATGCTCCACCACCAGGCTTCACTGTAGGGATAGTATTGGATATTGTGGTTACATCAGACCAGAGAATCTTGTTTCTCGCAGTCTGAGGTCCTTTAGATGCTTTTTGGTAACTCCGCGCGGATTTCATGTCTTTTACTGAGGAGGCTTCTTTCTGGCCGCTCCGCCATAAAGCCCAGATTGGTGGAGGCTGCAGGGATGGTCGACCTTCTGGAAGTTTCTCGCTTCTGCACAGGATCTTTGGAGCTCAGCCCGAGTGACCATTGGGTTCTTGGTCACCTCTTACACCGAGATCCTTCTCCCCTGATGACTTAGTTTGGGGGTCGGCGGCTCTAGGAAGAGTCCTGGTTGTTGTTCTTCCATGTAAGAATTATGGAGGCCGCTGGGCTCTTGGGAAGTTTTAGTGCAGCAGAAATGTTTTTGCAGCTTCCCCAGATCTGAGCCTCCACACAATCCTGTCTCTGAGCTCTACAGGCAGTTCCTTCCTTATCATGGCTTGGTTTTGGCTCTGATATGCATTGTGAGATGTGAGACCTTATATAGCAGTGGTTCCCAAACTGTGCTCTGCGAACGATAGTTAGGGGCTCCGACTGAGGCGCCATGGTGGCGAACCTATGGCACATGTGCTGGAGGGGCCACGCAGGGCCTTCTGTGCTGGAACGCATACTGTCAGCTGCTCACCACGGTACTGCTTACCAACTGCGGTGCCGCAGCTCCCTGGCCCAGTAATCACACCGTGGCACCAATCCTGGTGCACACTCTGACGTCAGTGTGCGCACCCGGATCCTCCTCCCCTGACCCCTCCTCCTTAGTTCTGCAAGAGAGGAGAAGGGAGGAAACATTCTGGGCTCACATTCTAATGGTCAGTGTGCAGCCCGGCTCAGCGCCAAGAATAGGAGGAGCAGTGCTGACTACAAGGAGGAGGTAAGTATATGGTTTGGGGGGGCTATTATTACTGGGGTTACTGTGGGGTTAATATTGCATTCTTTCAAGATAGGAATTCTAGACGTTGCAATCATTAGCCTTACTGTCATATCGTGAATAAGTCGCATTGTAACTATCGTAACGCATTAAGCGTCAAGTTACCGGTCGCTGCATCCGTATAGAAGGACACAGAAAGAGGTAGGTGATCATCAGGTATAAAACACAACGGGATCATCACCCCCTCTCGGCGCTGCTTCCGTACCGGGACCGTCTCGCCCTTTAAAGGGGGTGTTTTACAGCAAGTCATAAACATCATCATGAATGTAAGTTACTATTGAGGATTTTTCGGAGCGCCCGCGCCGGTGATGCCGTACGTTCAGGAAATAAGTCGGGGGGAGGAAGTTAATATGAGATGGACAGAGCGAGATTACCATGAGCAGAACGGCCGGCAGCATCCATCATATCTGACAGGTGAGGAGCGCAGCTTATTACTTATTTTATCTATTTCTTGCCCACTTCTCGGCGCTCGTGGATACAACTTCAGAGGCTGCAGATCAGCGCCGCGCCGCCACGTACCACTTACCGCACAGGTTATTCAAGTTTAATAACTTTTCCATCATACTGAAACGCTAATGTCAGGCAGAAGAATCAGGAGTCCTCTCCGGGGCCATCAGAACGACCTCAATCACTAATATCTGATGACAGGGGGAAGAATGGGAAGAACTGCAGTCTGCCCGGAGCTGGTATTAACCAGGTATTTGTGGAAATCATCTGTCATAGAGTTCTATAGAATGTCCGCTGATATCCAATCTACCGCGGATTTCACAGAAGACTAAAGACCTGAGTGATATCATGTATTCAAGATCAACATCCAACCAGCAGGAAAACCTCTGCTTACCAGACGTCCCGCATACCAGCTTGGGAATATGTCTGTCCACTTATAAGCAGCTCATACTTATATGGAGCTACATCCTTTATTATACTCCAGAGCTGCACTCACTATTCTGCTGGTGGAGTCACTGTGTACATACATTACTTATCCTGTACTGATCCTGAGTTACATCCTGTATTATACTCCAGAGCTGCACTCACTATTCTGCTGGTGGAGTCACTGTGTACATACATTAGTTATGCTGAGTTACATCCTGTATTATCCTCCAGAGCTGCACTCACTATTCTGCTGGTGGAGTCACTGTGTACATACATTACTTATCCTGTACTGATCCTGAGTTACATCCTGTATTATACTCCAGAGCTGCACTCACTATTCTGCTGGTGGAGTCACTGTGTACATACATTACTTATCCTGTACTGATCCTGAGTTACATCCTGTATTATACTCCAGAGCTGCACTCACTATTCTGCTGGTGGAGTCACTGTGTACATACATTACTTATCCTGTGCTGATCCTGAGTTACATCCTTTATTATACTCCAGAGCTGCACTCCCTCTTCTGCTGGTGGAGTCACTGTGTACATACATTACTTATCCTGTACTGATCCTGAGTTACATCCTGTGTTATACTCCAGAGCTGCACTCACTATTCTGCTGGTGGAGTCACTGTGTACATACATTACTTATCCTGTACTGATCCCGAGTTACATCCTGTATTATACTCCAGAGCTGCACTCCCTATTCTGCTGGTGGAGTCACTGTGTACATACATTACTTATCCTGTACTGATCCCGAGTTACATCCTGTATTATACTCCAGAGCTGCACTCCCTATTCTGCTGGTGGAATCACTGTGTACATACATTACTTATCCTGTACTGATGCTGAGTTACATCCTGTATTATACTCCAGAGCTGCACTCTCCATAGTGATGACATGGTAGATTTCCTGCATTCACCACCATAAATATTGTAGCTCTCAGTGGAATTGTCGGGCTGTGATGACTGACACACTGTGACGCTGGTCCGCCCGTACGGCTCTTCGCTCTGTCGCGCTCGGTAGCGGGGGAGGGTAACATGGATGCTAAATAACCTTGTGGAATGATTTTACCTCAAACTGCTATAATTCAGCTGATTAAAATCTTGCGGCGCCTCCTGAACCGTTAACGCGGCCTGAACATATGTCTGCCTGGCAGCGGCGCGGCGCAGGTGTTTCCACTATCAGAGCCTGGCAGAAGAGAGAGGTCGAGATGTAAATGACAGCGGAGACGCCAGCGCTGCTTCCGACTGGACGCAGGAATTACCCCAAGTCACTGACTGACGGTTGGGTCTTAAGGAATGTCTGAGGGCCGGACCGCTGAAGAAAGGGCGCGTTCGTGGGTTCGCGCCAATTTAGTTTTTTTCACTCCCAGTATTTCCTACAGAGCAGGCAGCTGAATGGATCCGTTCTCATCTGCCACTGTGTTACATGGGGGGTAAGCACTGAACGGCCCCTTTAGGGCTCCTGTCCACGGGCGGTAGCGCAGCCCCGTCGTCCACGAGCGGAGAATCATAGCGATTCTCCGCTCGCGGGATTCAAATCACGGCATGCCACTGAGACGGCATCACCACTGAGACCTGACGGCTCGCCCCCTCCTCCCCCGCGGCGGAATATCGTTGGCAATATTCCGTCATGGCCGTGGTCAGGGGGCCTTATAAGAGCCCCCGGCCGTCTCACGATTGGCGCTTCACTATAGGGAAATTCTGCCCGTGACCCCGAAGTGCTGCGATCGGAGCGACTTCCAGCGAGGCCGGTCATCTGTGCTAGACTAGCTGGGGGCTCACTGCCAACTGCAGGCGTGGGTTTCTAACGGTGTGCAGAGTATACCAAGAATGGCGCGATCGAGGAAGAACATTCAGTGAAAGGGGATCCTGTGGATGGAGATAACTCATCACTGAAAGGGGTCAGCGGAGGATGTCAGGAATCGTTCTGACCAATGGGTGCTGCAGAGTCAACTACATTGCAATTAAATACAACATTGGAGCTCCGACTAACATGTTTGACCACACAGCTCGCCGTTCCTTGGCACGGATGGGCTATAACAGCAGGCGACCAGCTCCGGCGCCATTGTGTCTAAGAGAAACAGAAAGACGAGACTCCCAACGGGCAAAAGAGCGCAAAACTTGTATCACTGAGCAGCGGAAAAGCATCTCCTTGTCAGATGGAGCCAGATTTCTGTTGCTCCGTGCTGAGGGGAGGTCAGAATTTGGTGCAAGCAGCATAAATCGCTGACCCCTTCCTGTCAGGTGTTCAAAAAAATGTCAACACCTTCATCTAATCAACTACAAGCAGCTTCCTGTCCACAGGGGCCGATATTCCTGCAGAAGGATTTCATCACCGAGTGGAGTCTACACCAGGATGAAGCCCAGAGGGGTCCAACGCACCCCTAGATGGGGTCTAATAACGGGGCCGCTCATTGCAAGGGGCTGCAATAAGACATTCACTGACATGGATGGCGGCACATTTCTTGTCTCTGATATGGATTAGATCTGGCATTCGCTCCTGATCGATGTCGCCCACGGACTCCAGAATGCACGCTCCACCGTGGCGCTCCGGTCCGGTTCCCACTGTGGCGCAGGTTCACAATTGGGACTGTTTTTGAAAAGAAGCCCTTGTAGTCCTGTTAGCCGACGAGCGGGATGAAGCATCCAGTCATTGTATCCGCAGACCTTATGGTGGGCAGACCGGGGCAACACAGGTAATGCGACGCGATTTCCTGGTAAAGGCGTGATATATAGCCTAACACCTAGAAGGATCCCCTCTCCGCCGTGCTGCGGGATTGTGGGGGCGACTCTCTGCCCCCCAGGGACGCGTCTCGTGTTTTCTTCCACCTTGCAGCAGATTTTTCCTAACGGCGCTCCACGTTTCAGGAAGCTGATGTCGCGGCGCTCTCCTGGGCGCCCGTTCGCGTCCCCCGGGACTGTTCACCGCGGTCTCTGATGAGCCACAAAGTCTCCCTCATCTTATTTTTGGATCAGTGTAACAGGAGACTTTTGTGATCGGCACCAGCTGCGATAAAGGAGAAAAAACGATTGCGGCGGCCATTAGCATGCGAGGCTCATAGGAAAGGTAATTAATTAACGAGGGGGGAGTATGCAAATCCCGGCCGCCTTCATCTGACAGACGCTCCTCGCAAACTACAAGGCTTCAATGGACGTTCTTGAAGAAGCGGAATCCGCGGGTGGAATGTGGCTGCGTCTTTAAAGGGAATCTGTCGCCTTCCTTTAGTCCTACGGGCTGCGATAGGCGACCCGCTGAGTCTGGGATGCGTTATACTTGCTTCCCACGCTGTTCCCCCGGTGTCAGCGCTGCATCGAGTGGCGCTGCTAAGTAGTCCGCCCGCTATAAAATTAGAACGGACACTTCCATCCCCGGACTCGGCGGGTCACCTGCTCATTAGTTAGGAGAGCAAGTCGGTAAACAGGGTGCAAGTCAGGAGCCGCCGTCTGTGGTTGATGGTCAGGAGCCGCCGTCTGTGGTTGATGGTCAGGAGCCGCCGTCTGTGGTTGATGGTCAGGAGCCGCCGTCTGTGGTTGATGGTCAGGAGCCGCCGTCTGTGGTTGATGGTCAGGAGCCGCCGTCGGTGGTTGAGGGTCAGGAGCCGCCGTCGGTGGTTGAGGGTCAGGAGCCGCCGTCGGTGGTTGAGGGTCAGGAGCCGCCGTCGGTGGTTGAGGGTCAGGAGCCGCCGTCGGTGGTTGAGGGTCAGGAGCCGCCGTCGGTGGTTGAGGGTCAGGAGCCGCCGTCGGTGGTTGAGGGTCAGGAGCCGCCGTCTGTGGTGGAGGGTCAGGAGCCGCCGTCGGTGGTGGAGGGTCAGGAGCCGCCGTCGGTGGTTGAGGGTCAGGAGCCGCCGTCGGTGGTTGAGGGTCAGGAGCCGCCGTCGGTGGTGGAGGGTCAGGAGCCGCCGTCGGTGGTGGAGGGTCAGGAGCCGCCGTCGGTGGTGGAGGGTCAGGAGCCGCCGTCGGTGGTGGAGGGTCAGGAGCCGCCGTCGGTGGTGGAGGGTCAGGAGCCGCCGTCGGTGGTCGACGGTCAGGAGCTGCCATCCATCAGCTGGTCATCCGAGCTGTATGTGGTCATCAGTGGACAGGGGAGGAAGTGCCCTGCTGCTATTCCACTTCCTGTTCCTGTCCTGGGCCCGCTGTAGCAGACAGCCGTTCGGACGATCAACTGATGGACGGAATTTCCGAGTAGCGGACCCTCATCCATCAAGTCCTGGGGACCGGTGACCAAATGAAAAAAGGGCAGAAAACGCCTTTAACCCCTTCAGTGGCAGGTTTATTATTATCATGTCAGCGCAGCAAGCCCCGGAGATTGTGCTGAGGTAACTCGAAGTGGCAAACATGTACAGTGGCACAATAACTGTGTGTCCTGGCCAGCATTTCAGCACTAGAGCTGTCCACGGAAATCTTCCAGGGTTTAACTGCATTGTCAGTGCAGCAAGCCCTGAGATTTTCTGGGTATGCCACTAAAGGGGTTAATTGGTGCATCACAATCCACATTTAGATATGTGGACTATTCCAGTGAGAAGGTGCCCTTAGGCCGGTGTCACAAGGGAGTAAGCGCATTCACACGCTCACTTGTGCCATATATTTGCACCATAGGCCTTGTGTTTTGCGCACAGTTGTGCGCATTTTACTGTACTCTACTGTACACCGGTGGGGTGTAACCCCACAGTGAGGACACATGCGGGGTTCCCAGCAGTGAGACCCCCACCGTCCTGTAATCTTGGTACAACCCCTTTAAGGAAATTCCCTTTAAGATCTGCAACAAAACTGCAGCTCAGCGCCGTTCGCCGGAGTCGGCTCCGGAAAAAAATCTTTTATCAGTAGATTGCGAAGGACAAAAAGCGTCTTATGGGAAGGACGAAGCGATGCAGATATGTTTATCTCCTCCTGTCAGCGGCGGAGCGTAATCAGGAGGTATAGGATGTGTAATAATCAGGCCGCGCTGCACACTGCGGGGGAGGGGCCGCCGTATCCATCAGGCAGACGGGGATTTTACCATTTCGCTTACAATTATCATTCTCTACGTTTTTCGCCGTTTGAACTCGGCGACACTTCAGCGCAGACGTTCTGGACTTTGGCTGGAAAGTGATTTTTTTTACAATCGACGCCTCATCGTTTTCCCCGAATCGTTACTTTACATTAATGTGACGGTCGCAGAGGTTATTTCACAGCGCGCCATAAATTACACTGCGGCCGTCTTCGTGGAGCGGCTGATAGTTACATCATATGAAGGGAAGCGGATGTCACACAGCATAGACGGTCAATACCCTGTGGAAGGACGTTCGCCGCAGCTCTGGATGTGACTGGAGTAGAAGGCGAGCGCCACTCAGAATCAGTTGAAGGAAATTTCGGTTAGGTCGCCTGCACATAAGCGGATTCGCATTGCAGAATCCGCAGACGCCATCCGCACCACGGGTCTGCACCAAATACCGCTCATAGCATGCTCTGGGAAAGCGCTTCTTCCTGCGCACGAGCGCAGTTTGCTCTGTATTCCTGCACAATTGCGCAGGAGAAGACCACATCTGGCGCCCATTAAAGACTTTGGCCATTTCCATGGTTCGGAGCCGCGGTGCGTATTTTTTTTCAGGAGGTTGTCATCCTTTAACAGCAAGCAGAGGTCTTGAAAATGAATCTAAATGTATTGGGAAGCAGCTAAATTTCGGGGGTCTCCGGGGGGTCCTTGAACAGAGGGGATGGCAGGAGACCCCACAGTCCACAGTGACAGTTTACGCCCTGATTACCGGCGCCGCTGATCTCCCGCCACTTGTGATTCCTCACGAACCGGCGGCGCAGGCAGATCTGTCTCGGCTCGTTTGTCTGCGGCGGATCTCCGCGAGTCGCTGGAAGGAATCCGACACTCTGCTTCCCGCCGCACAGTCCTCTCTTGTTTTATCTTAGGGGTTTAGACAGTCGGCGAGATAAATCAGTAAATATTTACTGCACGTTGGCGAACGCTCGCATGGAAGCCGGGAAACCGAGCCGTCTGCAGCGGCGTCAGCCCGGAGGAGCAGATGTTGTGGACTGGATTATGGAAATAAAACTCAGGGTTAAATAGAATGAATGAATGAATGAATGAATGAGCTCATCTTCTGCTCTGGTGACTGTAATCATTATACTGGATTATCAGATGCCGGATTAATGGACTTTAGGCTTCATTCACACGGGTGATGCATTTTTATGGTGGTTGGGAATGTCATCCTGTGTGTGGCATGGCACTGAGGGGAAGGGGCAGATCTGGGAGGGGCGGGGCCAACATGGTGGCCATTTATTTTGAAAGCCGCCATATTGGAACCAATTTGATATTTTCTAATGGGGAATGTGATGAGGAGTCCGAATCTGTGCCTAAATCTCATCTACCTTTGTTCTTGCCGACGTGCGTCCGGGATCCGCTGCTGTAATGTGCGCCGCACTCTGCATTTTCAGAGCGTAAGCCCTGGACTTGACATCACCGCAGGTTACAGTCCAAGGAGTATGGATGTGACGAGCGTGCAGGGTCCAGGATCTGACGAGCGTGCGGCGGGTCACGTTGCCCAATCCACTTCCACAGAAACTGCTGATCCAAAAAGTCACGGAGCTCACAACCATAATATGGGGGCACATCCGGGGAAATCACTGGGAATGCGCCATCTTCACTGCAGGGATGGAAACGAATTGTCGCTTAACAATGGCGCAGCAGTAAGGTTACCGCTGATGATGATGAATAGACCCGCTATCTACACCGCACCATAGCTTCCTGTGCACCAACCATCTCTGGGGGATCTGTCCAATGTGGGCTTGTGTCGGATCAGTAGCGAGGTTTGGTTTGTTCATCTCCTTGTGCATGTAGGACATCTGCTTCATCACTGAACAGAACTGGCTCTGTGACGGGCGGCTCCTGTGGCTCTGTGACATGCAGCTTCTGTGGCTCTGTGACGGGCGCCTCCTGTGGCTCTGTGACGGGCGGCTCCTGTGGCTCTGTGACGGGCGGCTCCTGTGGCTCTGTGACGGGCGGCTCCTGTGGCTCTGTGACGGGCGGCTCCTGTGGCTCTGTGACGGGCGGCTTCTGTGGCTCTGTGACGGGCGGCTTCTGTGGCTCTGTGACGGGCGGCTCCAGTGGCTCTGTGACGGGCGGCTCCAGTGGCTCTGTGACGGGCGGCTCCAGTGGCTCTGTGACGGGCGGCTCCAGTGGCTCTGTGACGGGCGGCTCCTGTGGCTCTGTGACGGGCGGCTCCTGTGGCTCTGTGACATGCAGCTTCTGTGGCTCTGTGACGGGCGGCTCCTGTGGCTCTGTGACGGGCGGCTCCTGTGGCTCTGTGACGTGCGGCTTCAGTGGCTCTGTGACTGGCGGCTTCTGTGGCTCTGTGACGGGCGGCTCCTGTGGCTCTGTGACGGGCGGCTCCTGTGGCTCTGTGACGGGCGGCTCCTGTGGCTCTGTGACGGGCGGCTTCTGTGGCTCTGTGACGGGCGGCTTCTGTGGCTCTGTGACGGGCGGCTTCTGTGGCTCTGTGACGGGCGGCTCCAGTGGCTCTGTGACGGGCGGCTCCAGTGGCTCTGTGACGGGCGGCTCCAGTGGCTCTGTGACGGGCGGCTCCAGTGGCTCTGTGACGGACGGCTCCAGTGGCTCTGTGACGGGCGGCTCCTGTGGCTCTGTGACGGGCGGCTCCTGTGGCTCTGTGACGGGCGGCTCCTGTGGCTCTGTGACATGCGGCTCCTGTGGCTCTGTGACGGGCGGCTCCTGTGGCTCTGTGACGGGCGGCTACTGTGGCTCTGTGACGTGCAGCTTCTGTGGCTCTATGACGGGTGGCTCCTGTGGCTCTATGACATCTGGTTCCTGTGGCTCTGTGACGATCGGCTCCTTTGGCTCTGTGACGGGCGGCTCCTGTGGCTCTGTGAAGTGGGGCTCTACTGCAGCTCCTGTGGCTCTGTGACATGTGTCTCCTGTTGTGATTGCTGTGGCATATGGCTCCTGTGGCTCTGTGAGATTCGGCTCCTGTGGCTCTGTGAGATGCGGCTCCTGTGGCTCTGTGACATGTGTCTCCCGTTGTGATTGCTGTGACATGCTGCTCCTGTGGCTCTGTGAGATGCTGCTCCTGTGGCTCTGTGAGATGCTGCTCCTGTGGCTCTGTGAGATGTGGCTCCTGTGGCTCTGTGAGATGTGGCTCCTGTGGCTCTGTGAGATGCGGCTCCTGTGGCTCTGTGAGATGCGGCTCCTGTGGCTCTGTGAGATGCGGCTCCTGTGGCTCTGTGAGATGTGGCTCCTGTGGCTCTGTGACATCTATTCGCAAATTCAACATGGTGATCAGGATCGTCCTCGTTGAGCTGATGCAGCAAACGGGTATTATTTGTGTGTAGCCAGTATCAGCCTGATGGAGGCGCAGCTCACCCGCATTCTTGTTAGTCGGTGCTACAATGTGAGTTCCTGCAGAAGGACACCTGGACGGCCATTGTTTTTGCTTCGTCTGTGGCAGTTATGTTACATCCACTTTTTGGCAGGTCCAACACAGAACCTGTTTGGCGAAATTTGGCAACTATGCCATAGTGGATGGTTGGTCGACTGTTGAAATCTTCTGCAACCCCTCGGGTATTGCACTCGCCAGAGATCAGCATAAATTCTGTCCGCTCTGGTCCTAGCACCACTAATAGTCTGGTCAGATGCTCCTCTGTACTAGTGGTCTTTAGGGGGCGCCCTGAGCCCGGTCACCTTGTGTGCCCCCATCCACTGGTCCCAACACCTCCTAACAGTCTGGTCAGACGCTCCCGTCTACTGGTGGTCTGTAGGGGGCGTCCTGAGCCTGATCACCTTGTGTGCCCTCACACATCCACTGGTCCCAACACCTCCTAACAGTCTGGTCAGACACTCATCTCTACTGGTGGTCTGTAGGGGGCATCCTGAGCCTGGTCACCTTGTGTGCCCCCATCCACTGGTCGTAACACCTCCTAACATTCTGGTCAGACGCCCCTCTCTACTGGTGGTCTTTAGGTGTGTCCTGAGCCCGGTCACCTTGTGTGCCCTGACACATCTACTGGTCCCAACACCTCCTAACACTCTGGACAGAATAGCCGGTGGGGGACAATTCATGGATACGACCATCCAGCTTCTCCCATCCCAATAATGCGCCCCTCTCAGACTCTGGTAACGGGGTGAAATCTCTTCTCTGCGTCGTAGAGGCGTCTAGTGGTCAACAAGCTCTACAAGCGGAAGAAGCGGTCACTACAGACAAGGAGCCTCCGAGAGCCTCTTATATGCCAAGGGGGGAACCACTTTTAGGGGGCTCAGGTGACAAGACCGATCATCTGATCACCACAACTCTCATAATTTACAGATCTGCCTGAGATGGAACTGCAGGACGAGTTGTACAGCAAAACAACAACTTCTAGGGGCCATATTTTAGTTTATAGATAGAAGAGCTGGGGCCCCTATTTCCAAGGACCCAATAGCAGTCACATGATCTGCCACTATAGTACGTCTGCCTTTTGAATGTATAGACCTTTGTCTGACCATCCCATAATCCAGAATATCTGATTATCTGGCACCTGTTAGACCCCCTCGATGCCGACCCATCTTGTCCGTTGACCATTTAGTCGTTGCCCCCAGAGCTCCATTTCCTCCCCTGGCTCTCGTCTCAGATCCTCGCTCTCTGGAGACGATGCTTTGGAGTCGGAGGAATTCTCTGTGTGGATAATTTAATAAAGGAGCATTATCGGTGAGAGCAGAGAGGAAGCGGCGCAAATTACTGCGGAATCACATCCAACGCCGTCCGCCGCCCTGATTAGAGGCTCTAAAAGGTCTGGAGTGATGATAATGTCCTTCACTCTAAAAACATCTCAACAAATTTGCCAGCCGCTGGCGTCGTCTCTGAGCGACTAATCACCGAGCGGCTACTTGTCCGGGTGTCAAAGTGAGTCTGGGGTCAAGATGGTGAAACGTCAAGTCAGCGGCTTCTTGGTCGTAGCAGCTCTCACGCGGGGTGTCACCCAACTGTCTCTTACACGTGAATGGTAATTGGGACTAGTAATGCAGCGGTATTACTGCTGCTCCCCATCACTGCAAATCAAGCAGGGCTGCCCTTCAGGAGTCTGGGAAAGCTGGGTGACAACTTTGTGGCAGCTGTAATAATCAGCCATATTGGTTGTCACCCATATTTCCCATAAACAGATATGCTGAATGACCCCTTTATTAGACCCCCCCCCCCCGGCCCTCTCATGATTGGCGCTTCCTGTATGGTAATTCTTCTCGTGACCCCGGAGTGCAGCATAAAATTACGCGACAAGTTTTCCGTGGATCAGTTTCAGTGTGGATCCATATTAGATGGGAGAATCCAGCGATCTGAGTGACTCCAACGGGGCCGGTCATCGGTGCTAAACTAGCCGGGGTCAGAATGTCACTGCGAACCGCGGAGGGTTTTCTTGTGTAATGATGTGGAGAGTATACCAAGAATGGCGCGATCAAGAAAAAACATCCAGTGAAAGGAGATCCTGTGGATGGAAACAACTTGTCACTGAAAGGGGTCGGAGGAGGATGTCAGGAATCATATGTTGGGTCACTGAAAGGGGTCGGAGGAGGATGACAGAAATCATATGTTGGGTCACTGAAAGGGGTCGGAGGAGGATGACAGAAATCATATGTTGGGTCACTGAAAGGGGTCGGAGGAGGATGTCAGGAATCATATGTTAGGTCACTGAAAGGGGTCGGAGGAGGATGTCAGGAATCATATGTTAGGTCACTGAAAGGGGTCGGAGGAGGATGTCAGGAATCATATGTTGGGTCATATCGAAATTGTAGCAATAATGTCACCATTTTTCATATCATAACACAGACTTCCTACTAACGGATTGTAGTTACATCCTTCCAGTCCTCCGTTTCCCATGAGTCCTGTATATAATACTACACGGCTATCATCCAGCTTTCCCAGACTCCTGAATGACAGATCTGCCTCCATCTGGAGATAAACCGCTACAGAGTGCAGCTGTAAGGCGCCTGCGGGGGAACGTATATAAGAAGCCTCTAGATGGAAGCATGTTCAGCAGTCACCCCCCTATAGTGGGTGACCGCGCAGAAGCCGCCTCGCCGCCGTCAGCCGCGGCCGCGTGCTCTTGTAGCACTTGAAACAAACAGCTTAATGAAACAGATTGTTTATCTGTTGTGTAAATTATATTATCGCCACCGTGGGGACTGCGAGCGCAGCTCCGCAGCTCACAACTGAACGATATCAGTCCCCCGAGCACCAAAATGATTTACGGGTCAGAGTCGCAATCTGCTTGTCTAATGCTCTCCGAGGTTCAGCAGCGCCAAAACGTTACATAAGATGACTGGGGTGACCGCGCCGCGCCCTGCGTCACGGCCGCACGATTATTAATGAGGTCAGATTGGTATTTTATGTGTTGCTGTTTACAGTGTAATCGTAAGTACAAGGTCGCGCGGTTACCGCGCCGTATCCGACTGCAGGAGATTTCTCGCCATCCTCCGCTTGGAACGGAATCAGGACTTTGTGAAGATTCAGAATCTTGTAAGAGATCGACACGATTTATGGTGATTTCAGCCAATTCCTTGCTGTCAGTTTGACTCTGAGTGATATATATATATACTGGTCATAAAGCTAGAGTCCTGCGGTTGTGTGAGGGTTGGTATTTTGCACACTTCTGGTGTTTTGTATTTGTGGTTTCTCGGATAGCATTCACCGTGCGGAATAAATAGTGCATCAGTTTGATAGATCGGACTTTTACGGATGCGACAATACCAAATACGTCTTTGTTTTTTTTGGGGGGGGTAAGGGGTGGGGGCGGTTACACTTTTATTTTTTTTAATATTTATTTTTTACATTTTTTTTTCTAGTCCACACAGGGGACTTGAACTTGCAATGGTTGGGTCGCTCATAGAGTATACTGCAATACCTTAGTATTGCATTATACTGCATTCTGACAGGCAGTCTATCAAAGCATGCCTTCAGAAGTCCCCGGGCTGACCTGGCAACCGCAGAGCACCTTGCAATCTCATTGGAGGGAGGCCATTTGGAACCCCTAAACAGTAATCAGGGCATTTAAATGCCACAGTCAGAAGTGCCAGTGACATTTAAAAGGTGAACAGCTTTGATTTAGCCTGCTGCGGGCGGGTGTCAGCTGTTAAAGATCAGCTGCTGATACTACTCTGTACAAACCCTACGCCCCAAATGTACACTGTGTTTAAATTATGAGCTTGGTTCTGAGGCTGTGCTCATGTACAGAGCTTGTTCTGGTACTGTATTTATGATATACATTTGGTTCTTATACTGTATTTATGTACTGGGTTTGGGTAAGGTGCTGTATGTATGTACTGAGCTTGGTTCTGCTGCTTTATTTATGTTGGTTCTGGTACTGTATTTATGTAGAGAGCTTGGTTCTTTTGCCACATTTATGTACTGAGCTTGGTTCTGGTGCAGTTTTTATGTTATGAAGTTGCTTCCATATATCTATTATAATATTGGTTCTAAGGCTGTATTTATGTGATGAGCTTGGTTCCAATACTATATCTGTGTTATAAGCTTGGTTCTGGTGTTGTATTTATGTTTTCTGATTGGTTCTGGTGCTGAACCAATGTTATGAACTTGATACTAGTGATGTGTTTGTTATGAGATTGGTTTTGGTGCTGTATTTATGTTATGAACTTGATACTAGCGGTGTTTATGAGCTTGGTTCTGGTGCTGTATTTATGTTATGAACTTCATGCTAGCGATGTGTTTATGAGCTTGGTTCTGGTGCTGTATTTATGTTATGAACTTGATACTAGCGATGTGTTTATGAGCTTGGTTCTGGTGCTGTATTTATGTTATGAACTTGATACTAGCGATGTGTTTATGAGCTTGGTTCTGGTGCTGTATTTATGTTATGAACTTGATACTAGCGATGTGTTTGTTATGAGATTGGTTCTGGTGCTGTATTTATGTTATGAACTTGATACTAGCGATGTGTTTATGAGCTTGGTTCTGGTGCTGTATTTATGTTATGAACTTGATACTAGCGATGTGTTTGTTATGAGATTGGTTCTGGTGCTGTATTTATGTTATGAACTTCATACTAGCGATGTGTTTAGGAGCTTGGTTCTGGTGCTGTATTTATGTTATGAACTTGATACTAGCGATGTGTTTATGAGCTTGGTTCTGGTGCTGTATTTATATACTGAGCTTGGTTCTGGTGCTGTATTTATATACTGAGCTTGGTTCTGGTACAAGGTTTATGCAGTAATCTTTTCTGGTGCGGTATGCCGCTGTTTTACCAGCACGTCAGTGCAGTATACATACCTCTAATGTAAGGACGGCACTATAGCAAGCCAAAGAACAGGATTGATCCCTCTCGGATGACCGCTGGGACTCTTACCCCATGTGTGCGGCCAGCTTACCGTAAAGGGGTTTTATCATTAGAGACATTTATTCATTCTCGCCAGATAGAGGATAAACATCTGATTGTTGGGGATCCAACTGCTAGGACCCCCCTAGTCATGAGACCGGCGCTCCTGAATGCCTCGTTTGCACTGAGCAGCGGCGCCCATTCTTGACTGCCGCTCCGTCCATTTCTCTGGGACAGTCGGAGATTGGTGGCTCGGCTATCTCCCTCCATCCCATAGAAGTAGATGGAGCTGCGGCCGAGGACACCAACCAGCGCTTCATTCATTGGGTGCGCCGGTCGCAGGATCGCTGGGGGTCTCAGCGGTTTTACCCCCAGTAATCAGACATGTATGCTGTGGACAGTGGATGGATCTCTTCAAGGGAAGACCCCATTAAAGGAATCTGTACTGGTTGCATCATTGACGTAAAACAGAGGTTTCGCTCTTGGGGTCGCCTCGGCCTGATTCATGTGATTCGGTGTCTGTCGGATCTCCACATGGTACATCTTCATCATCCTCGTCGCAGCGCCGGACCCTCCGGTGTGCCGACTGGACGAGGCGTTTTGTCTCTATTGATCTGCTTCTCCGGTGTTGTTCGTCTTCCTCTCGGTTGCTGCTGATGAATGTCAGATGGCCTCAATATCCAGCGGCAAGAAGGCATTCTCTTCAAGTACAATTACGGATGATCTGCTGGCCGCTCGTCTCTGCCGCTCTTCTATCATCGTCTTATGAGCGGCGGCCTCACTTCTCCATCACTCCATCTTTTATGTGTCTGATGGACTCCGCTCTGTAGTGCTCGCAGTGGGTGGCGCTCTTCACAGGAGGTTGCATCGCTCCTTTGTGTCAGATCTCTCTCTGGCCAGTGGAGATTAACTCCAGAAACGCTGTGAAAGACTCGCGCACAACTGAGAACTTCCAGCATCGCTCACTGGTTTTCTTTTTTACTGTAGACTTGTAGAAGACAGATCTGGTGAGCACTGCGAGTCTTGGCGAAGACGTAACACTTTGGGCAGTGCCAAAACCCTGGCATAATGGGACACATAAGCCAACTTTTACAGACCAAGGGTCCTAATTGTAGAGTCCCTCTTGAAGGCCTCCCACCTCCCTGACTGGCACTGGTACGTAGCCTGTGAAGTAGGGGTGGTGGCATGAAATGTTGCCGCAGTGGACAGATGCAAGCAAAACAGTTTACTGTACATCCATACTTACAGTCTTCCACTGCAGAGGAGGGTGCACACGTACAGTCTTCCACTGCAGAGGAGGGTGCACACTTACAGTCTTCTGCTACAGAGGAGGGTGCACACTTACAGTCTTCTGCTACAGAGGAGGGTGCACACTTACAGTCTTCTGCTACAGAGGAGGGTGCACACTTACAGTCTTCTGCTACAGAGGAGGGTGCACACTTACCGTCTTCTGCTGCAGAGGAGGGTGTATACTTAGTCTTCTGCTGCAGAGGAAGGTGCACACTTACAGTCTTCCGCTGCAGAGGAGGGTGCACACTTACAGTCGTCCGCTGCAGAAGAGGGTGCACACTTAGTCTTCCGCTGCAGAGGAGGGTGCACACTTACAGTCTTCCGCTGCAGAGGAGGGTGCACACTTACAGTCGTCCGCTGCAGAAGAGGGTGCACACTTACAGTCGTCCGCTGCAGAGGAGGGTGCACACTTAGTCTTCCGCTGCAGAGGAGGGTGCACACTTACAGTCTTCCGCTGCAGAGGAGGGTGCACACTTACAGTCGTCCGCTGCAGAAGAGGGTGCACACTTACAGTCGTCCGCTGCAGAGGAGGGTGCACACTTACAGTCGTCCGCTGCAGAGGAGGGTGCACACTTACAGTCTTCCGCTGCAGAGGAGTGTGCACACTTACAGTCTTCCGCTGCAGAGGAGGGTGCATACTTACAGTCTTCCGCTGCAGAAGAGGGCGCATCATACTTGTAGCGCTGCTAATGGCCCTTGAGCAATTTGTGGACCTAACACCTCCCGTGCCACCATCTTCTGCTCACTCAACTTCACCTGTCGACTTGGTCATTGCAGTCATCAGGACTTGGCTGTTGCCATATCATCTCTGTATTCTCCTCGGTTATGGCAGGAAGGGAGACCCCCACTCCTCCCATGTGCCCACCTCTGCCAACCAGCCATCAGCAGCCATACGTCCACCACCACAGCCATGGTGCGGACTCTCACTGAGCTTCTCTTGCTGTACAGGCCTTTAATCTTGCCACCTGCTAGACCCACTAGTCAACTGGACACCTGTGAGACTTAAGCCTCACTTCAATAGGCTGGACCCCTTTTCACTCTCCAGGCCCCAACAGACACTTAGGCCCCACTTTTCACTGGGTCTGCTCTCTTCGGTCCTTCTGCTTAGAACACACAAGGAGCCAAATCTGGATCCCTATCAGGGCGATGCAGCCTCAACTGTAGCACGTGGCGCTCTTATTGTGGCCTCCGCCACTTGTTTCACATGCATCACACTGATCCATGATGCGCTAAAGGTGTGCCTTTTGTCCGTTTTCCCCATTCACCTTAATGGTGTCACTGATGATGCTGGTTGCATCACCAAAGAGGGTGGGGATTAATGGTGATGTGCGTGGTGAAAGTGGCGGATCTTGGTGAAACGGGGTGGAGTTTCATGGTCAGAACGGGCAGTTATCACCCAGCTCTGTGCCCAGTGATGCCACTCATCCAAGAGCGGGTTTCTGGTACCTGACCCTTAAGGGTATAGACCTGTCCTGGGTTATCATCCTTGAAGCTGGTCATGGGATGATGGGTCTTGTAGAGCATTTATGGCAAAGGTTTGGTTTCAGCGGTGGGACCAGAAGGGTTTCTCCTTGACTTCCTCCTATTGACCCCTTTGGGATGGGGATGGCTGAACAAATTGTGGAAAGATGGAAGGAAATTGCTCTTTCCCCAGACCCCCCCCCCCCTCTCCCGTTCTCCGCACAAGTTGCCCAGCATGTTTTCTCTCTATTGGTGTCTGACACTTCTGGATTCGCCCATCTTGCTTGCAATCATCCTGAAGAATGGCGCGCTCTTTTGTTTGCTCTCCATAAGTGGTTTTTCCAATTTAACGCCCATTGTAGAAGTGAGTGAATCGGTTCGCGCCTGTTCCAGCCACCTCCGTGTTCTCTGCCACTTCATGCGTCTGCAGACACTTCTCTCTCCAAGTTTCCAAACCCCTCTTGAAAACTCATCATCTTTCTCTTAGAAGATTCAGCAGGACCATAAAATGAGTAATTATGACAGATCTGACTGCAGCGGCACTCGACCTCAAGAGCTTGCACTTGTTAATTAATGCACTTCCACTCATGCTCCATCCGTAATTCTCTCATTAGTCAGTGGGAAGTGGAACGGCGCGTCCAGGAGGGGAGAACATGGGGGCCGCACTCACCGGAATGTACCTGTAGTTACATGAACAGCGCGTTACACCCTCATCCAGGCGGGTATAATTATTCGTACTGCCCAGGACCTGCGCCGCGCCATCCGGGCGCTAAATCTTACGCTTGTTAAGAATTTTTTTATTGCCTTGGGGATTGAGACATTGAAGAAGTATTCAAGGAGAGGAGCATGAAGTGTGAAATAGACGAAGCTCCATCACTAGAGGTCTGCAGAACTTATTCAGCGATTCCTCACCAGTTTCAAGATCTCTGCTTGCTGTCATTGACTGGGATTTGGGGATTTCTTTTGTTTTAGACTCATTGGCTGACAACCTGCCCAAACTTAAAGGGGTTGTACAAAGATTACAAGTTATCCCCTCACCACTGAGGCCGGCCTGAGCTCGGGAACAGGGGTCCTGTGTCCTCCTCTTTGCATGGTTAGCATTGGCACACCATTCACTTTCAATGGGACTGCAGAAATGCCAAACGCTTGGGTATTTCCATCAACCCCATTGAAATGAATGGAGTGCTAACCACTCATGCCCGGCTATGCTGATGTCACTGTGTATAGGGTATAACTTGTGATCTGGGTACAAGCCTATTAAAGGGGATGGCACCGGAAGCGGACAGCTCGGTATGTTGTACGGCGGACTGGCATGATATTGCAGGCACAACTCCCATTTGGGTGATCGGTTCTTAAGAGCTGGAAGAAAATCCGCAGCGTTATTTTCCTCTTCATGTGAACAGGATTTGCTTTAACCCATTAAGGACCAAGCACCATAAATTTACAGTGCTTGGTCCTGGACTTTGTCCCAACCGACAGTAAAAAATATGCAGTGGGATTAAAGCCCCTGCTTCTGCAATCAGAAGCAGGCCGGGTCCTCGGTTGTTAGTCATAGCCAAGGACCCGGAGGAGAAGGGAGAAGCTGTTTTTAACTACTTCTGCCTTCTCTTTTGCAGACTACATAACACTCAGCGAGCGCAATGCAGTGAATAGAGAAAGTGGAATTGCCACTCCACCTATTTAAACTGGCAATCATGTGACCACCGTGTGCCCCCTTCCACAGCGGAGCTGCAGGGTCTTAGTAGACTCAGATCAGCTCTATTAGTGCTATTGTCAGTACAGAGGGATGTTGCCCCCTGAAACTGGGGCTCCTATGGATGCTGCAGTGGAAAGTGTGAACTAAAAAGACAATGTGAATGACCCCCAGAGGTCTTATATGATGTCATGGGGGACAGATGTTAAAAAATAGTTACAAAAATAACTTAAAAATAACAGAATTAAATATATATATATTATAAAAGAAAATGGCCCACCACTGATGCCAACCAAAACCATCGCCATACGTGCCCTTTAATCTGAGGCTATTCAAAATATATCCCAAAACATCTGAAACAAAACGAGGAGCCCATTCCTGTAGGACCGGGCCCTGAAAGTTAAGAGGGACCAGCTGGATCTCCAGCTGAAAACTTAGAGCTTGCAGGAAGCCTTCAGCTCCTGGCCTTTAGGCACTTACATTTGCCTTAACTTGGGAGCTGTCAGGCTTCCAGTTCATGAGGCGCAATGACATGGCAGCAGGCTGCAGACTGAGGGGCTGCATCTTGTCGTGGCACTATAGGGACCACTATTTCTATATTGGGGAACTATGAGCCTCACTATTAGTTTACATTGGCTGTGCGACTGTGTGTGGGCTCGGTCACTATATAGGGGCCACTATTGTATGAGGGTACTATGGAGCACTGTTACTGTATGGGGTCCACTATTGTTAGGTGGGGCCACTATTACAATGTGGGAGCACTATGGAAGCCATTATTACTGTGTGGGGGGACTATAGGGGCCTCTTTTATTATGTGGGGTGGGGTGCTGTGGGGGCCACTATTACTATGTAGGGCCACTTTTAATGTATTGGGGCACTATGAGCACCTCAGTTAATGTATGGGGACACTATTACAGTGTGTGGGCACTATCACCATATGGGGACCCCTATCATTATATGAGGGCCACTACTACAGCATGGGGGCACATTAGAGGCAGTATTACTATATGAGGGTCTTTATTATTATGTAGGGCGGACTGACTGCCTCTACTCTTCTCTGAGATCTGTACTGCGCCACAGCTCAAGGACCGAGACTGCAGCAGCGATGAGACTGGAGACAGCAGCACTTCCTCCGCAGCTCACTCTCAGGTTTTGTCTTTTTTTAGTGTTTGCTTCTTATTATCCAACATTGGTTTCAAGACAAAGTGAGAGAAACGTAATTAAAACTTTGACAGGTCTGAGGTCAACTCTAAAGTGTCCGCGGCTCCCTCGCCATCTGCTGATGAATTTGACATCTGTATTTTAAAAAATACTTTTTTTTTTTCTTATAGACATGAAATGTAATTACCTGCAATGTATTTTTGTAACAGAAGGGAAATCCAGATTCACGGAGGCCTTAGAAAGAGACGGGGGGTCGGGGAGGTCAGCGAAACATTCACACGCGGATAGTAATGAGCGCTAATGAAGTCGCCACGATGTTACTGGCAATCTATACATCCTGGATGACAGCCAGGGGACGGCAGGAACGGGAACACGTTTAATAGGCGCAAGAAAGACGTCTCAATTATTTCTGCATCGATCCTCGACCATCCTGCAGCCGATGCTCTGAAAGTAATGTTAGTAAATAAAGAGCTGGGTAGCTCTGGCAGTGTCATGGACATGTAAAGCAGCTTGTAGCCTCTGTCTCATTATTAATGGTCCATAAATCAGTAGGACGAGGTCCACAAACATCCTGGGTCACCAAAAATCCATCTAGTGCAAAATGGTACATAGAAGCAGGTGGAGGGAGGAGGGAGATGCTGCTGCAGCACAGAAGGGAAGAGGAGATGCAGCTGCAGCACAGAAGGGAGGAGGAGATGCAGCTGCAGAACAGAAGGGAGCTGCATTACAGAAGGGAGGAGGGAGATGCAGCTACAGCACAGAAGGGAGGAGGATATGCAGCTGTTGGGGAAAAGGAGGAGGAGATGTAGCTTCAGCACAGAAGGGAGGAGGGGATGCAGCTAAAGCACAGAAGGGTGAAGGGAGATGCAGCTGCAGATGCAGCTGCAGCACATAAGGGAGGTGCAGCACAAAAGAGAGATGCAGGTGCATTACAGAAAGGAGATGGGAGATTCAGGTGCAGCACAGAAGGGAGGAGGAGGTGCAGCTGCAGCACAGAAGGGAGGAGGGAGATGCAGCTGCAGCACAGAAGGAAGGGAGGAGGGAGATACAACTGCAGCACAAAAGGGAGGAGAAAATGCAGCTGACGCACAGAAGGGAGATGCAACTGCAGCACAGAAGGGAGGAGGGAGATGCAGCTGCAGTACAGAAGGATGGAGGTGCAGCTGCAGCACAGAAGGGAGAAGGACATGCAGCTGCTGGTGGGAAAGCAGGAGATGTAGCTGCAGCACAGAAGGGATGGGGAAATGTAGCTGCAGCACAGAAGGGATGGGGGAATGCATCTGCAGCACAGAAAGGAGGAGGAGATGCAGCTGCAGCACAGAAGGAATGGGGGAAATGCAGCTGCAGCACAGAAGGGAGGAGGGAGTTGCAGGTGCAGCACAGAAGTGAGAAGGGAGATGCAGCTGCAGCACAGAAGGGAGGAGGAGGTGCAGCTGCAAAACACACAGCACTGTTCTGACATCACACGCGGACAAGCCACCTACGAAGTTGGCATGAAACTAACAGGAGGAAGAGAAAAACCAAAATGTACAGGTTACTGATACTACTACTACTAATAATCTTTTTTTTTAATATAGCGACAACTTATTCTGCAGAGCTCTCGGATAATTTATTTATTACCCCCCCACCACCACCACCAAGCTGGGTGCTCATTTTACCGACCCCGGAAGGATGGAAGGCTGAGTCAACCTTGAGCTGGCTCGAACCAAACGGGGATTAAACACGCAACCTTCAGGTTGTGAGCAAGAGCTTAGGACTGCATACTGGTGCCTTAACGCTTTGCCCCACACGAGATACAGTTGCAACTGAAATTATTCACCCCTACCATTACAAAATAGGCTAAATTACCAAACTTTCAGCTTTTTGCACAAGTTTGTCATCCCGGAATCTAGGAAAGCTGGGTGATGACCCTTGTGGTTAGCGGCCATATTGGTTGCCCCCCATCTCTCCCAGGAACGGACTATACAAAGTCTCTGCATTCACTTCGGCTCTTCTTATCTGATACATTATCCACAATTGGGTCTTTTTAATGTATTGCTGAGGGCAGGGATCTGCCGCACATAAATATCGTGCGCCGTTACCTGCCTGATCTCCGTAGGGGACGCACTGATTTAATAAGCTTGTAAAAGCAAAGTGTTCACTTATATCAATGAGCATCGGGAGACGACTTTTTGGAAGTGTAAGCAGCGAGAACGAGGTCAACATAATCCCATTTATTAGTAATAATATCTCAGGGGGTGATGCCAAGTCGTCTTATGCTCATTAGGCAAATGATCCCCATCCCGGCTCTCCGCCATTACTGTTCTCTCGTTGCCTCTCCTCGCTACAGAATTAATCTTGTTTGGTTGCTGTAGGTTTTGCCTTCGCCGACGGCCCCGCTCGCCCAATTACAGGGCAGACGAGGAGCCCAGAAGGCCTCGGAGCCTCGGTAAGCGATGGAGAATCATTGTTTGTAGAACTTCAGTCAGGTGATTTGCGTGAGCGGCGCACATTGTTAGACACAGGTAAATATCATTCATTATTGATCGGAGTCGCTGCCGGCTGGGAGGTGAGATGTCGGGAACGTGCTGCCGCTGCTGTATTAATGCATGCTGCTTTTTGGGTTACTCGAATGAAACCAAGAATCCCGAAAAATGTAAATTTTCACCTAAACCATGAAGGTGAAACATTGTTACTGTACGCGGATTCAGCCTCATTGATGTGCAGTGATGGATGGTCGGGCCCGGGCGCGGTGGAACAACCCTGCACCAGCCATAGTAAGTGTGCCAGGCGGAGGGTTCCTCTCCCAGAGCCGCCCCGACCTCTTAATAGGAGCTAATGAACATTACTGCACTTCACTGATGTGCCAAAAGTCCTGGGATAGCGGTATGTAATTGGCGATGAGGTGGCGTTACCTCAGGGTACGCTCGGGAACCTACACACCTGTATAAGTTGTGAGCTGTTATCTTGTCAGTGAGGGTCAACCCCGGCCAGCGTGCTCATGGCGAGGCGATGTGAATTATCGGAACGAGGCGTGATAGCGGGTGCCAGACGGATGGGGCATTTAACGTTCCTCGATCCAGGGTGGGTCAAAAGGGGTGTCGTGTCTCCTTAAGGAAAGCACCCAAAAAGTGTGTAGAGGCACCTAGGGGGGGAGTGGGTCAGGGGATGGCATCATCTCTTCCCAAGGAAAGCACCCAGAAGGGGTGTGAGTGAGGAGACTTATAAGGCCATGCACGCTCCTCTGGGTAATTTATGCAAATAAGGGAGATGGAGCAATACCTCTGCAGCGCCACCTGTTGGATGGCAGCATTCCTCCAAATCAATGTACGACTTTTTAACAAGTTTGTAAAACAATGATTGGGATTAGGAAACCAAGCCATACACAGACAGCCGTTTTGGGGTGATTGCACCTCATCAGTGTGTACTAGGTTTCTGGCCTTGCCTGGTGAGAGGCCTATAATGTGGGTCAAGAGTTCAGGTGCCTTCACGCACTCCTTCTAGATGCTCTTCTTGGGGAAAGATGATGCCATTCCCCGACCCACTCACCCCCTAGGTGTCTCCACACACTTTTTGGGTGCTCTCCTTAAGGAGACATGACACCCCTCCTGACCCACGTCACAGGCCTATCACCAACTAAGCCAGAAGCCTACTGCACACTGAGGGGCAAACACCCCTGAAACGGCTGTCTGTGTGGATTACTGGCTTGGTTTCCTATTCCCAATGATTGTTTTACAGACTTGTTAAAAAGTTGTACATTGATTTGAAGGAATGCTGCCATCCAATAGGTGGCGCTGCAGGGGTATTGTTCCATCTCCCTTATTTGCATTGATCCACAGTGTCGTGTGTGTACCGGGAATACGTCATAGACGGTGCCACCACCCACAGTGGCAGACAACGTGTGCTTAATGATCACGACCGGCGGCGTCTGACTAGAATTGACTGTGCGAACAGACAGGTGCAGGGTTCATATGCGTCATGGAAAATGTGGAATACCTGGAATTTGATGAAAGTCATGGAATGTTCTGATTTGTCATGGATATTAGTTTTTTGTCATGGAATTTTTTCTGAGTAATAATAATAATTTCTGAGATTCTTCTGTTTTAGTTCTGCTTATACAAAACAATCTCTTTCTTCCATTCCGATCCGGTATTGTGTCACTAGAGGCCCATGGAATAAAGAAATTGTTTTGTATAAGCAGAACTAAAAACACAAGAATCTCAATACTCAGTCTTAGGGCGGCTTCAGATGACCGTATATCGTCCGGGTTTTCACGCCGGCCGACATTTGCTGTCCCTCTATGCAGGGGGAGGAGGCTGGGAGAGCCAGGGGCAGTGCACTGAGCTCCCGCCCCCTCTCCGCCCCTCGGCACTATTTGCAATGGGAGGGATGGGACGGGGGTGGAGCTGAGTTTAAAAAAAAAACAAAAAAAAACACTTAGCTCCGCCCCTGCCCCCTCCTATTGCAGATTGGGCCAATAAAGTTTGCAGACGTTCTGCTCCTACACACTGTGTGCCGTATGACATGGTGCTCGGTAATGTTGGTGGAGACACAGAGCTGTACCAAAGTATTACCATAAGGTCAGTAATGCCACATTGTCCGGGATGTCTCCGTACCCATTGGTATTGAGGGTGGACTTCACTATAACCAATGGCCCTAGTCCTTCCCAGCAGAAACCCCCCACCATAACAGAACCTCCTCCAAACTTCGCAGTTGAGATGATGTAGTTACATAGAAACCGCTCTCCAGGCAACCGTCACACCCCAGTGCGGCCATCCAATCAGAAAATGGTTGGTGTGGCTTGTCAGTCGCAACTGCGTCGTGGCATGGTGGCCACGACTCAGGGTCTAACCTGTCACCTTGTTATTATGCACGGCAAGGGTTAATACACGTTGTGCACAGATTGCTAGCTGCCCTACAAGTGTGCAGAGCTTTAAATTCCTACCCAGCCCTCTCCCTGGCTTTGGGTCTGATCTATGATGACCCTGATAGGGTATCTCTGGCAGAATGTAAGATTAGAGGCAGGAGACATCACCCAATGAAGGCTTTTGCACAGAGTTTTGCCGTTGGGCAAACACTATACCGTGGAATGACCCCGATTGCGGAGCCAATTTTGCTTTGCGCTGGCCGACAAGATTAAAGATCTTATGGCTTCACATCCCACACGGAGAACTCTTGACGAGGCCATGTCTCTAGCCACACGGATTGGTCAGCCGGTTAGAGGGCGGACAAGTGAGCTATCGTTTGCCTCGTCCATAGAACCTACGGTTGATGAACCCATGCAATCGGGCTCCTTATCTGGTGAAGCTGTGAAAAAGGAGAAACAGGGGGGCACTGGTTGCTGTTTTTTCTGCAGCTGTTCAGGACACTTCATACAAGTGTGTCCTTTTCGGGGGTCTCAGTCGGGAAAACTAGCTGGCCTGGAGGTTAAGGGGAAGTTCCCTTTGGGCTCACAAATCGTCTGGATATCATCCTCCAGGTTGGTCCTTCCATCAGAGATCCTTATTGCTGGCATAGTTGGCCAGTGACAGTTTTTTTTTTTTGGATAGTGGAGCCGGAGTCAATTTAATTCATGATGAGGTGGCCAAGCGTCTGAGACTTAATATTAGACCTTTGGATTGCCTGATACCAGTGTCGGCCATCCCACTGTCCTAGAAGTGTTTAAAATCTTTTGTTTCAGATGTTTGCTTAAAGATTGGGTCATTCCATACGGAGAGAATAGTGTTGTTTGTCATGGAGTCTCTCCCTACACAGGTAGCGTTGGGTTTGCCATGGCTGAAGTTGCACAACCCAGTGGTAGACTGGGAAAAAGGAGACCTTGTTCAGTGGAATCCTTCTTGTAGACAGAACTGCATGTCAGTCAATGTCTCTGCGGTACAAACCGAGGAGTTACCTGAGTGCACCAAGGACTTTGCTGTCTCCTTTTCTAAGGAGGGAGCAGGGAAATTACCACCTCATAGGTAGGGGGATTGCTCTATTGACCTCTGGTTGCAAGCTACCCAAGAGCCGCATGTATAATGTGTGAGGTCCGGAAAGGCTCTCAAGAAGTATATCATGGACAGTTTGAGAAAGAGACACATACGCCCATCCAATTCTCCCGTAGCTGCCAGTTTCTTTTTTGTTAAGGGCCTGCGTCCATGTTTGGACTTTAGAGAACTTAATACCATCACGAAGCGTAACCCTTATCCATTACCGCTCATTCATGATTGGTTTAGCCAGTTAATGGGTGCCCGCTGCTTTTCTAAGTTGGACTTGCGGGGGGCATACAACTTGATACAGATCAGAGAGGGGGATGAATGGGAGACAGTCTTCAACACTCCCAAAGGTCATTCTGAAAATCTTGTGATGCCTTTCGGTTTGACCAATGCCCCCACAGTGTTCCAAGCTTTCATAAATCAGGTACTTCAGAAGTTCATTGGATGTTTTGTGTTGGTTTATTTGGATGATATTCCTATTTTTCCCCCTGATTATGATTGTCATATTCTGCACATTCAACAGGTGTAGCAAGCTCTCCGGGAAAACTATATTTTTGCCAAGAGGGGAAAGTATACTTTCGCCGTACAGGAGATTACCTTTCTGGGACATATTATAACCTCACGGGGATTTAAGATGGACCCCGGCAAGGTCCGAGCTGTTTTGGACTGGGTTCAGCCTGAGAACTTGAAGGCACTTTAAAGATTCTTGGGGTTCACAAACTATTATCTTAAATTTATACGGCAGTTTTCGGAGAGGGTCAAACCTTTTACTGATATGATGAAGAAAGGGTCCTTTTCTTCTAAATGGTCTCCGAAAGCGATTCATGCATCTGAGACTTTGTAGAGGTGTCTTGCGTCCGCTCCTATTCTCATACAGCCAGATTCCTCCAGGCCATTTGTTGTTGAGGTGGATGCTTCAGAGGTCGGGGTGGGAGCTGTTCTGTCTCAAGGTACTGGTGAATTGAAGAATCTTCGCCCTTGTGCATTCTTTTCATGGAAGTTTAGCTAGACCAAACAGAATTCTGACATTGGGGACAGAGAATTGTTGGCCACTAAATGGGCCTTCGAGGAGTTCCGTCACCTTCTGAAGGGGCTCAACATAAGGTGACAGTTATCACCGAACACAAAAATCTCATTTCTTTAGCATCGGCGAAGAGACTTAACCCTAGGCAGGCATGGTGGAAGTTGTTTTTCTCTCGCTTCGATTTTGTGGTCACATACCAGCCTACTAGTCGGAATATCAAGGCGGATTCTCTCTCTAGGAGTTTTGTCCGAGTGGTCTCTGATTAACCATCGGCACCCATTCTGTCCGAGGGGGTGGTGGTGTCTGCGGTGTCCCTGTATATGGAGGAGCAGATTCAGAAGCCTCAAGATTTGGTGCCAGCTGGCTTGCCTAAAGACAAACTTTTTGTTCCTCTACATTTGAGGGTTCAGGTACTTTTTGAGATGCATACTTCTGTCCTGGCAGGTCAGAAGAGCATCAATAATACTCGCAAGTTGGTAAATCGAATTTTTTGGTGTCCGTCTTTGAGACGTGATGTTTTTTATTTTGTTTTTGAATGCGAGGTCTGTACTGGAGCCAAATCGCCTCAGAATCTCCCAGAGGGGAAATTGTTGCCTCTACCGGAGAGACCCTGGACTCATCTGTCCATGGATTTCATCACTTACTTACCTTCCTCGGAGGGAAACACCGTTATCTGGGTGGTGGTGGATCGTTTCAACAAGATGTGTCATTTTGTTGCTCTGCCTACTCTGCTCAATGCTAAAAAGTTGGCTAAGTTGTTCATAGTTCATGTTATTAGATCACACAAGTTACCATGTAATATTGTCTCTGATCAAGGGGTGCAGTTTGTATCTGGGTTCTGGCGTTTTGCGTGTCGCCAGTTACATATACAGCTGTCTTTTTTGTCCGCTTACCATCCTGAGACAAATGGCCAGACGGAGAGGTGTACCCAGAGTCTCGAGCAGTACCTGCGATGCTTTGTTTCTGATAATCAGGATTGCTGGTCTGGTTACTTACCTCTGGCAGAATGTGCTCTGAACAACAGATCTTTAGAGTCTACGGGCACATCTCTTTTTTTTGCAATTATGGCTTCCATCCGTGTTTGAGTTCATTCACTAAATCTATATTGGAGGTGCCTCAAGAGAATGAATTCACATCTAGCCTCAAGGCAGTCTGGGAAGAGGTCCAGAGAAATCTTAAAAGATCGGTAGGAAGCTATAAGAGGGTGGCGGATAACAGTCGGTCATAGGGGGTTAGCGTTCAGGTGGGTGGCTTGGTCTGGTTGTCTGCCAAAAACATCAGGCTTAAGCAACCCTTCTTTAAGCTGGGCCCCCATTTTATTGGTGCTTTTTAGAGATGAGCGAGCGTACTCGCTAAGGCAAACTACTCGAGCGAGCAGTGCCTTATGCGAGTACCTGCTCACTCGTCTCTAAAGATTCGGGTGCCGGCAAGGGGCGAGGAGCGGCGGGGGTGATCTCTCTCTCACACTACCCCCCCCCCCCCCCCGCTTCTCCCTGCTCACTCCCGCAACTCACCCCTCTCCCCCGCCGGTACCCGAATCTTTAGAGACGAGCGGGCAGGTACTCGCTCGAGTATTTTGCCTTAGCAAATCTCTAGTGCTTGTAAGATCATAAAGAGCATTAACCCGGTGTCCTTTAGATTGGGGATTCCGAGCTTGTTAAAGAGCACTAATGTGTTCCACAAGTCCTTACTTTAGAAAGTAGTGAGTCCGCTCCTTGGGTCATCCCCTCCTTCGCCGGTGTTGGTGGATGGGAATCTGCAATTTGAAGTTAGCCGCATTATTGACTCTCGTCAAATTAGGAACTCGCTACAGTATTGGGGATGTTACGGTGGCTGAGGTCAACGCAAACGGATTACGAACTGTCATAAATAGAATCTCAATAACCAGGTGCTAAGGGTCCAGAGGCCCCTCCTCAGAGAGAAGGTACTGTCACGGCTTGTCAGTCATGACGGCATCGTGGCCACAACGCAGGGTCTGACCCGTCGCCCTACTATTATGCAGGGCAAGGGTTAAAGCACGTTGTGCAGAGATTGCGAACTGCTCTACCAATCAGCAGGTGTGGAGAGCTTTATATTCCTACCGCTCCCTCTTGTTGATTTCAGTGATTGGAGTAGGTTAATGTCTCTGAGCTGTGTGATGTACTGCCATATACAGCTAAGTACTGGTGTTCATTTCTGTTGCTTTCTGTTACCTCTATTGTTTTGTTTTGCTGTGTCAGTGCACCTCTCCAGGGGTTCCTGCAAGGGACAGTCAGGGCCCGGGAGAAGACCGCGGGGCTGTCCTTATCAGGACAATGACTCTGCTTTTAGGCAGGGACTCCTCACTTCCCTGTTAGGTAAGGGACAGGTTCTTCCATCTTATGGTTCTTGGAGTGGTGTTCACTGTCCAGCATAGTTTTGGTGTATTCTGTTTGCGTTCTGTGTGAACGTCACTCTGCGTCTGTACTGTGGCGAGGTGTGCCCGGCAGATGTGACAATGGTGTCCTGTGATTCATCTGTCCACAACACTTGCTTCCGCTCACTTACAAGTCCGACGCTCCAAGCACCATCGCAGGCGCCGCTGTGCATTCACTGCTGTGATCTTGTGTGCAGCCGCTCGTCCGTGGTAACCCTTCGCATGCAGTTCCCTACGGATAGCCCTGTTGCTAATGGATGCTCCAATGGCCTGTGAGACCTCCTGAGTGAGGACAGACAATATGCGTGATGCCTTTACAGCTCGTGCAAGGCTTTGTTGTCCACGTTATGTCAGTTTACAGGGTCTCCCTGAACATGGCGACACCGCACACACCTGGATGGTCTCCATCTCCCAATAACATGGCCAACAGGGCACTCTGGAAAGCACAGAAGCTGCGATGTCCGTACCGATTGCATGTTGATATCCCACCGCCAAACCCCGTTGTTAGCTCTACACCTGGAGACATCCCACCATCAGACCCCATTGTCAGCTCTACACCTGGTGACATCCCCCCACCAGATCCCGTTGTCAGCTCTACACCTGGTGACATCCCACCGCCAGACACCGTTGTCAGCTCTACACCTTGTGAAATCCCACCACCAGACCCCTTTGTCAGCTCTACACCTGGTGACATCCCACCACCAGACCCCATTGTCAGCTCTACACCTGGTGACATCCCACCACCAGACCCCATTGTCAGCTCAACACCTTGTGACATCCCCCCACCAGACCCTGTTGTCAGCTCAACACCTTGTGACATCCCCCCACCAGACCCCATTGTCAGCTCTACACCTGGGACATCCCCCCATAGACCCCGTTGTCAGCTCTACACCTGGTGACATCTCCCCACCAGACCCCATTGTCAGCTCTACACCTGGTGACATCCCACCACCAGACCCCATTGTCAGCTCTACACCACCTGGTGACATCCCCCCACCAGACCCCGTTGTCAGCTCTACACCTGGCGATATCCCCCCGCCAGACCTTGTTGTCAGCTCTACACCTGGTGACATCCCACCGCCAGACACCGTTGTCAGCTCTACACCTGGTGACATCCCACCACCAGACCCCATTGTCAGCTCGACACCTTGTGAAATCCCATGAACAGGCAGCTGTTTATCTATGAACGACTGCCTGTTTACTGTGAATGGAGGCAGGTGGAGCGGAACAATGTCTGACTCGCTCCACCTTCATTCACTAGCTATGATCATTCTTGTGCGCCCAATGGGTCATCCTGTGTAAGCATCTGCCAAGGAGATGGGGACTCCTTTGGCCTCCTGGACTGCATCAATTCCTCGGGGCGTCCATCCGCACGTATCGGAGTCTCACCTTACTATTTCTCTTAGACACAATGGCGTTGGAACTAGTTGTCCACTGTTCTAGCCCAGCCGCGCGAAGAAACAGTGAATTTCACATTTGGTCACATTAGCTGCAGCACCAGTGTTGTATTCGGCTGCTCCTGACTGTGCGGAGTCTGTTGGTCAGAACGATTCCTGACATCCTCTTCAGACGCTTTTCGGCAATGAGTTGTTAAGATACCTAGGTTATACCAGTAGGCTCAATATCACTATATACAGGAGATGTATAAATTATACCAGCTCTACATATATAATTATATACAGGAGATACCCAGGTTATACCAGCATGCTCCCTATTACTATATACAGGAGATGTATAAATTATACCAGCTGTACATACATAATTATATACAGGAGATACCCAGGTTATACCAGCATGCTCTATATCACTATATACAGGAGATGTATAACTTATACCAGCTGCACATATATAACTATATACAGGAGATACCCAAGTTATACCGGCATGGTCCATATCACTATATACAGGAGATGTATAACTTATACCAGCTGTACATATAAATCTATGTACAAGAAATACCCAGGTTATACCAGCATGGTCCATATCACTATATACAGGCAGTATATATAATGTATTGGGTATAACATAGGGTGGTATCAGGACACTATAATCCATCTTATGATACTAGAGGTGGCTCTGTGCCCAGGATTCGGTGCCGATGGGTCGCAGTGATTTCGGCAGGTGATTCTGGCACAGGATTAGTACAATGTCTTACAGAACAGGATAATGAGACTTTGTTACAGACGGGACTTTGATATAAGAGCTGCTTTTGCCGGGAGCAGAAAATTTTGTTTTAATCAAGTCCAAATATCCGGACTCTTCATGTATCTTGATTTTTGTTAGCGTCGTGTAAAGAGGGCGATCAGAGACTGATCAGGGCGTCCTGGAGCCTGAGGATGGGGTTGTGGTCCTCTGGGATATTAGGACATCTTTTCTGAGGTGGTCTTATGGGGGCTCCATCAGCGCTCGTCTGTTCACTGGATCATGGGCCAAAATGTGGTGACCGTGTAAATCTATGGCTGAATACACAACGGCGGAACGGCGCGCATTCGTGGGAATGTTCTCCCTACATGCACTGGTCCCAGTTATCAGGCCTTTTAGAAATCCCATCCACACGCTGCAGGGGAAATGAGGAAATGAAGTCCGCAGTGAATCTGCAGCAAATCTGGACCCTTTGGTGTAGATTTACCACTGCAAACATCTGTATTGCTTGACTGTACCCTAAGGGTTGATTAGAGGACCACAAGAGTGCCGGATTGGATCACCAGAGTGAGACCTCAAGAACCAGCAGATTGACAGCTGTATTGGAATAAAGTAGGGCATCAAGTAATACCAGAAGGTTACATTAAGGGTAGATTAGAGGAGCACCAGCTTGTTGGGTGGGAGGCCACAGAGGAGGAGGTTGCTCTAGTCTAGGCGGTAGATGATGAGGTCATGTACTATTTTTGTTGACTTGATGATGAGAAAAGAGAGGCGTTGCACCACGGTTATGTCATGGCCTTACCACACTGTTTACCATCTGGTTAGTTTGGGCTAAGACTTTCAGTGTACATTGGGTAGTCCAAGAAGCAGTGCAACCGTTTTGTACAACTGGAGTAGGTTTACAAGAAACAGCAAACTGGGGGTTGTACAAGAATAAAGTAAAGCTCCCGATAATATAACCCTCCTTTGGTACCAGAGCAAAGACTGCATTAAGGGTAGATTAGAGGGGTACAAGAGTATTAAATGGGAGGAAAAGGTTGCAGTAGTCTAGGCGGGAGATAATGCGGGCATGCACTAACCTTCTTATTAACTTGATTTTGAGGAAAGAGGGGCGTTATACCATTATTATGTCATTGCCCTACCTCCAGTTGTCATTCTGTTGGTTCAGGGTAAGACCTTCAGTGTGCATCGAGTAGTCTAAGAAGCAGCACGACCATCTTGACTTACCAGAGTGGGTCTACAAGAACCTGTGGATCAGTGGCTATATGGGAATAAAGTAGGGCACCAGGTAATAAAATCCCCATTCAGTTCTGGGTCAAATTTTGACTCCCGATGAGGACGTCGCATTAAGGTTAGATTAGAGTGGCACAAGAGTGTTGAATGGGATGCCAAAGAGGAGAAAGTTGCAGTATTCTAGGCGAGGGGTGAAGTGGGCATGGAGGAACATTTTTGTTGACTTGATATTGAGTCTGAGTCGTCTGTGGTTTTGTTATGGTGCTCTACCTCCAGTTTGGTTTGGGGTAAGACTTTCATTGTGCATCAGCCTAAGAAGCAGTGCGGTCATCTTGGGTCACCGGAACGTGGCCCCAGGAACCAGCAGATCGTCATTCTATAGGAATAAAGGAAGACACCAGGTAATATAATCACCACTTGGTATCATCAGAAGGTCACATTAAGGTTAAATTGGATTAATACAATAATTGTGTATGGGAGGCTGTAGAGGAGAACGTTGCAGTAGTCCAGGTGGGAGATGATGAGGGCATAAACTGTTTTTGTTGACTTGTTATTAGGTTAAAGCAGAGTTGTACCCAATTATGTTGTGGCACTACCAACATTTGTCACCTGGTTGCTTGAAGTAAGACTTTCCATTTTGATATCTCACCATGAAAGAGTCCTATTGTTTCTTCTTCCGTGTCAGGACCCCTGATCTCATTCCCCGATCTGTCCTTCCAGATCAGCAGTGGCAAGTCAAGGTTTTTACTCATTTTTCCTAGCATGTACCGTATTTTCCGGACTATAAGGCGCACATAAAATGCTGAGAATTTCTCAGAAATAGAAAGTGCGCCTTATAATCCGGTGCGCCTTATATATGAACCCGACAGTAAAGAAAGGGGTTGATACAGGATCCTTTACCTCTATCGTGGGCGGCATACCACAGCACACACCATGCTCCTCCCCCCCTCCCCCCCCGTGCGCCTATGAATTTATTCTTCACTTGGGTTTTTACAGTACAGGTGCTCCCCGACTTGCGAACAGGTTCCGTTCCGGGAGCCCGTTCGCAAGTCCGTTTTGTTCGCAAGTCAAACAAGTAGTAGTATGGAGCGGGATCGCGGGTGGATCCTGCTCCATACAACGTCGGGTGCCGGCTGTTCTTACAGCGGGCACCCGGCGGCAGCAGTTCCGACGAGCCGCGCCGCTTGTCAGAACTGTTAACACTTTAAATACCGCTCTGACAGCGGTATTTAAAGTGTTAACAGTTCTAACGAGCGGCGCGGCTCATCAGAACTGCTGCTGCCGGGTGCCCGCTGTAAGAACAGCCTGCAACCGATGTTCAGGGGGCCCGTACAGCGTCCCACGATGAGATCGTGGGACGCTGTGCGGTTGCTAGGCAGCCGGGGACCTCCTGAAAGGCCCCAGGGCTGTCTATGCAGAGTGCCCATCTAGCGCACGACTTGCTAGGCGCTCTGCATAGACAGCCCTAGGGCCTTTCAGAAGGCCCCCGGCTGCCTAGCAACCGCGATCTGACCGGACAGGCTTCTATCAGGCTTGATAGAAGCCTCTCCGGCCCCTGCACAGCACTAATGTGCTGCGCCTTATAATCCAGTGCGCCTTATATATGAAACAAGATTGCTTATAATGCGCTCATAGAAGGTGCGCCTTATAATCCGGTGCGCCTTATAGTCCGGAAAATACGGTAATTAGAAAACGGTTTTGTGTCTTGCCTCCCGTACCGGCAGATGTTCCAGGCGCAGCCGTCATGTACTGGTATTTTGTTATTTTCTGAAGAGCTTCAAGTATCGGTGAAGCATTGCTGCTTCCCCCCGGCTCAGTGTGACTTGCAGTCAGGTGGAAGCAAAGAATGGGAAAGCGTTTCTGGTTCAGGCAGGAGCTGCAGAACTGCATTGCAGGTAATCTGGACACATAAGGGGGTTAAACGAATATCCCAATGATGCAGTTCATGCCGAGAGAAATCAGCGAGGGTTTAATGGAACTGAAATGTCTTCCATCCCCGGCCCTGGTGTGAGGAGGTCTTTATCTGAGCAGATGTTCCCCCACTCGCGCCAGAGCCCTGCAGCACAGACTCATGTTAGTTACAGATCCTCGGTCTCTCTCGGCTTGTGTCTTCAGATCAGGAGGATCGGCTCTTAATCTCACTAGTTCTTCTTTGCTTCAGACATGAAGTTAGTGCAGGGGGAACGGAGTATGGACGGTGATGGAGGACCCCTAACCCCCCAGGGAGATGCAGCAATAAGATAATGGCTGCTCAAGTCCAACATGGGAAGAAAATGGCCAAAATTTCATTTCATTGATCCTCACTGTTGGGGTCATGTGGGTATGCGGCCACCGTGTCGGTTGCCCATCTCGCTGCAGTGGCAATGTGCCCAAGTTACAATGTGACCACAGCGTTGGAGACCTACAAAGCGGAGTCAGATTTATCAGGTGAGTATAGGGCTTTTTTATTTTATGTTCTTTCCTCCTCTTAAATGGGTTGTCCAGGTCTGAATTATTGCTGGCCAGTCCTTGGGATGGGTCATTAATAGACTATCAGCGGTGGTCTACTGCTCAGGACTCCTGGTGAGCAGCTGTTCGTATGCACAGAGGAGGAAGGCTCTGCCATAGACATTGCCACTGTGCGGGTTGGGGATGCAAGTATTATTGGTAGGTGGTGTCACAATGCAGATTCAGGATATGATGCAGCAGAAGAAGTTACAAAGCAATAATTATTTGCTGACAGAGAAGTGAGAATGAATAATGTTATAATAACAAGCAGGTCAACTTTCGCCACACTTTTTTTTTTACCTGTCACTAGCTACAACTAAGTCCTAGGACTAATACCTTGTGTACAATAAGAAACAGTAATACTTTGTATTTATCAGTTTTACTGAGGCCGACCGCACTTACAACTCTCTGCCTTCTCCTGTCCCAGTTATCAGGCTCCTGCTGTTTTTTCCTCTCTGGCAGCAGCAGATCATTGCACCCTTTCAGCATCAACCTCCAGCAGCAGCTCAGCTCACTTACATAGTCCCTGCACTCTGCCTATAAAACGTTCCCAGGGAGCATGCTTCATTCTGCTAAGAGCAGCCATCTTGGTGCTCCCAGTACACCCTTCAGGAGAGCACCTTACACAAGCACAGCTCCCACTGTGTTCAATGCAATGCCAACCCAATCTACTGCAATCTATACAGAGTTGTCAGCTTCGGTTTACATCGACAACTCCTAAGAAAACAGCCAATCGCTAAGGGTCCTGAGAGGGCGACTCCCATCGATCAGCTATTGATTACCTGCCCTGAGGATAGGTCATCAATAGTTCAGTCCTAGACAACTTCTTTAAGCATTTTTTTTTTTTTCAAATCAAGACCCCATTAGCCTTGCTCAGAGCTATCAGCAGGACTGTAGTGTGTGTATGGAGCCGGTGGCCTCGAGCATCGTGTCTACCCTTGAGCTAAGGGCATGTGCATCTCCAAGGCATCTCATGGAGCTGAGGGCCATCTCCAAAATGCACTATCGTTAAGAAAACCAGTACAGGCCCTTTTAAACCCGCCGATCCGCTGCGCAAGCGCCGGGCAACATTGGAGGATGTTGGTTGGCGCTGATAATGCTGTTAGTCGGCGGTGTAGAAATGATTGTTGGCCCCCACACAGAGCTCATTCTTTGGCAGCACCTCCACCGGTTCCAATAGGGGGGATCCGCTGCCGACATACAACCATTATATTACCAGCATAAAGGATCAACTGGCCAACGAAGAAGCGTTTACTCACCCATCAGCGGGTCGCTAGCATATTCAGGCGGGTCATCGGGTGATCGGGTGGGCAGCCTTCATGGCTGATTGTATAAAAGGGCCTTTGGGGCTCCTTCACAGCGGCGTATCTGTCTCGTATCGGTCCATGAAAAGGCTGTGTATTTCACGGACTGCATCCGCCCGTGTGACTGAGCCATTGGGGCTTATTCACACGGGTGATTATAACATCTGAGTTCTGTCTGAGTTTGGGCGCGGGCCCATTAAAGTCAATGTGTGTATTCACACGTGCCATTACTTTCACGGACAGATGTTTTTTTTTTTACATGAACCCGGTGCGCCATTCTCCTAGTCTGCTAAATTCTCGGACTTGACTCTCCCATTAAAGTCAATGGGTCATTTAAAGAGCGGAGTGTACTTGCATGGCGGCCGTCCGCGCTCCAGTCCTTTCGCTCATCCATTAACTTTAATGGGAGTTTTTAATGACACCAATCCGGTCGTCTTCCATGTTTTGTAACGTGCGTGAAAAACAGATCCCAACGATGACACTTAAGTCAAAACCGCTAAAACAGAACGCAGGTGGATGTAAGAAGCCGATAAACTCGCAGCGAATCGGTCCGTTTATCACTGAACGCAATGGGAATAAGGCTGCTGGAGTGTAATGGCCGCTGCCTTATGTCTCCATTGTCTCCCGGCTTTGCTCATAGAGCTCGGTGTACACTGGGTGCAACTGGAGCAAACCCTCAGCTGTGAGCTGCATTGGATCAGTGAAGGATTTGGGGATGGATGGAAGCTTGGATGTTTCTATTCCATTGCAGCAAGCAGTGGTTTTCAAGGGGCTAATTTACTCTTCTTGCTCCCGGCATTAGTCGCACCAAAACTGAGGCCCAAATAACTTTTGACGTTTATTAGTGATTTGCGTCTTGCTTAACACGTTCTAAAAAGGAGGCGCAAATTTCTTGAGTTGTAAAATGCGCCCGATTGGACGCAAAAATGGTCTAAATATCCCAACCCAGAGGTGATATAAAGTACGAGGCGGGTCAGTGATGAGACTGATGTATTTGGCGCAGCTTTGTATTAGAGAGCCTGAAAGCGTACCCTCCGCTCCTGGGACGCAGTTTGTCCAGGGACCAGCGGGGGGAGTTATAGCACCTGGTGCCTCCTTTAATCTGCTGCTGATTCATTGCTTTCTGGGACCCCTCGTCTTTCTTCCAACGTGACCGTGGCGATTCTTGGACTATCAGATGCTCATTGGGCACTTGTGCTGCATCGGACATCTAAGACATCACGCACGGATCTGATTGGCCAGTCTGAACACAACAATCAGTCTCTGACTACACTATGTGCATCTACTAGTGCCAGAAGTACCACGGGAAGTTGGAAGAAGGAAGAGGGGCCCCAGCAAGCCGTGGATTGGTGGCAGCTGGGCCCAGCAAGCCGTGAATCGGCGGCAGACTGGGAGGAAGGGCGGCAGCCGGGCCCAGCAAGCCATGGATCAGCGGCAGACCGGGAGGAAGGGCGGCAGCCGGGCCCAGCAAGCCATGGATCAGCGGCAGACTGGGAGGAAGGGCGGCAGCCATGCCCAGCAAGCCGTGGATCGGCGGCAGACCGGGAGGATGGGCGGCAGCCGGGCCCAGCAAGCCGTGGATCGGCGGCAGACCAGGAGGAAGGGCGGCAGCCAGGCCCAGCAAGCCGTGGACCGGCGGCAGACCGGGAGGAAGGGCGGCAGCCGTTAATGTAACTCCTGCCTGGATAGCTTTTTCTTCCACGATCGGAGGGTTGCGTTAATAAATCCGCGCCATTGTCTGAGGGTGCGTTCACACAGCTGCCTGGGTGCAGATTTCCACACCACTGATGCAGATTTTTAACGTGGATCTACAGCAGACTTCGCCCCTTCGATGGAAACGGTGAAATCTGCTGCAGAAACAAGTCAAAAGCTGCACAGAGAAGTTCAAATTTTGGAGCAAATTTTGTTGTAGATTTGAACCAAAATCCGCCATGTGTGAACGCACCATAGAAGACTGGACAAGCCCTCTAAAGGGGTACTACGGTCTTTTCTAACTGATGACCTATCCCCCCCGCCCGCTGGATAGGTCATCAATGGTGGATGGATTTGGTCTGCCGCTTAGGTTTCCCGTCCATCAGCTGATCGCCCAGCCCGCTGTCAGAGGATGAAGGGGGAGCGCCACGCTGCTTCCTGCTCCTCTATGGTCTGGACGTCTGAGCAGTGTAGAAGCGCTGCACTCCCAGTGATTTCATCGGGAGTGAAGCTGGCATTCCTTCTGCTTCCTCTGACCATTGATGATGATGTACAGCGGGCCGGACGATCAGCTGATGAACAGGGTCCTGAGCGGCAAACCCCCCCCATCCATCAACTACTTAAAGACTGGCATACCCTTCTAAGGGCCGAGCCAGTTAGCTGAGGTGCCACATTGCCTCGCTATACACCTGGAGGCACAGATTGTCCTGAGCGCCATCCATCTAAATAGCCGTGCCATCGCCTTGTGACGGACGCGGGTTATTGATGTCTTCCTGGCAATGGAAAAGTTACATATTTTAACTAAAAGCCGATATGGCAGAATGCGATTTGTTATTTGCATTAGGAGAAACTTTGCAGAAAGTGATTGTGGTGAGTCAGAAGTGACCTTGTGCCAGCTGCGCCCGGCACCCGCTTACTGGAAGCCTCCTAATGGATCGCAGGGATACAAGATGTTTCCGGCCTTTTATAATTGAATAATTGTAGCGAGCGCTCCGCAATGTGACAAAGTGACGTCACAGTAGAGATACATGCCCGTCTGCACGCCGGAGGTGTCATCACCCACACTTGGGTTTGTGCAAATACTAAAAGTTGGCTATGGGTGAGAGATTGCTGCAGGCGGGATTACATGCCGGTCGCTGACATTACCTGGCATTGGGTTACGTGGTTTAGGCGGCTTTCACATCTGCGGTCCTGGTTTCCTGATCTGTTTGGGAATCCCCTGCCAACCGATCCGTTTTATGACGGGACCGAACAGCGCTAAATGGACCCCATTGACTGTAATGGCATCCCTTTGGTTTCCGCTCAGCTGCCCGGCAAGCAGCGCTATTTCTTCCGGTATTTTGAGCCAAATCTGCGACGGAACCTCCGATGTGTATAAGAAAAGATATATACTGAATGACCCCATTATTAGACCCCCGGCCCTTTCATGATTGGTGCATTCTTCTATGCAAATTAGCGCTATGACCTCTGAGTGCGGCATAAAATCACATGAATAGTTTTCCGTGGATCAGTTTCAATGTGAATCCACATTAGATGGGAGAATCCACCGATCGGAGCGACTTCCAATGAGGCCGATCATCGGTGCTGGACTAGCCAAGGTCAGGATGTCACTGCCAACCGCATGGGGTTTTCTCGTACAACGGTGTGAAAAGTATACAAAGAATGGTGTGATTGCGGAAAAATATTCAACAAAAGGGGGTCCTGCGGACGGAAACAACTCATCACTAAAAAGGGGTCGGAGGAGGATGTCAGGAATCGTTCTGACCAACAGGCGCTGTAGAGGCAGGCGCAGCCGAATACAACACTGGAGCTCCAACTAACGTGTCCAAACGCACAGCTTGCTGGTCCTTGGCACGGCTGGGCTATAACAGCAGACACCCAGCGCCATTGTGTCTAAGACTGTATTTTCACGGGCGGGTGCAATATCCGATATCGTGCGTCCAACCCTGCAATCTCTGCCACAAGTGCGGTGAGTCTTGCAAGAAAAATGCATCGCGGCTCTGCAACGTGTGATATTTGTGTACGTTTTTCACATGCATGAAAAAAGTATATTGTCTCACTAGGAGATCTCATCTACACGCTCGCACCATCCGGTTTTTTTTGTTTGTTTGTTTTTTTGGGAGGGGGGGGGGGGTTCCTGCCGTAGGAAATAATGGGCGATTGTGACACCATCAGGCCAGGAGGAAAATCGCTCATGTGAGTAAACACAGTAAAAGCGGTGCGTTCCGTTTCCCGCGGGGATCCGACCATGAAGCAATTAGTCAGAAATTGCGTGTAAAAATCACCCATGTGAATGTATCCTAAGAGAAACAGAAAGACGAGACGCCAGGGAGCAAAAGAGCGCAAAACTTGTATCACTGAGCAGCGGAAAAACATTTCTTGGTTGGATGGATCCAGATCTTTGTTGCTTCGTGCTGATGGGAGGTCAGAATTTGGCACAAGCAGCATGAATCACTGACCCCTTCCTGTCAGAACATGTCAGCACCGCCATCTAATCTGCAGCAACTACAGGAAGCTTCTTGTCCGCAGGGGCCGGTATTTCTGCAGAGCGATTTCATCACTGAATGGTATCTACACCGCAACGAACTGCTGCGGTTCTGAAGGCCGAAGGAGATGCAACGCCACTAAATGGGGGTCTCTAATAAAGTGGCCATTCAGTGTAACGTAAAGGGTCTCCTGCCCCATCTGACCGCAGCTGTAGAGGGGCGCTGCGCGGTACGGTTTGTGATGTAACCATACAGCACATGATGAATATCGCGCTCGGGTCCTATAAATCAGCACCTGTGGATAATACCGGTCTGTCCAGCTGCCCGATGAGCGACAGTCCTGGTGGTTGACTATAAAATACCGCCATATTGTACGTGGAGCCTTGGTGTTTTCTTACTCTTCCCCCCGCGCTCTGAAATGCTCTTCCTGCGAGAGAACACTTAACAGAAACTAGTTTTTAATTATGGAAAAAGTTGCAGCCGTTGCCGTACCGTCACACCGCGGAGTCGATGGCGTCCCGGGGCTGCGGGTCCTGTCGTTATAGTAACGGGAGCAGAGTGTGATGTTTGTGCGGTGTGACGCTACATGGCCCTGCGTGTGCTTAATGTCAAGTCGATGACCGGAGAAAGAGCATCCGCCAGGTACAATGCCAGCCTGCAGCGGCCCTCGCTCTCCCGCAGACTCTGCACAGGCTAATGTTAGAGCGCTCTGCTCTTACAGAAGGTTCATCGGCCCTGGCTTATAATAAGGGTCACTGCCAGTCATTATAACGCCTCATGGCGGAGAGAAGGGCGAGTGGTAGATGCCGGGCATACACTGATACAGGGAAAGCCGGCAATCAACCGCTTGGAAGCCACCTCTATGGCTGGAGCAGAGATCTGCCCTGTGAGAGTGGCTCCCATCCGGGCAAACCATGTGCCACATTACTATGAAGGGGGCACAGAAGGGCAATATTACTTAGAAGGACACAGAATGGCATTACTTTAGGGGATACAGAGGGGCATTATTGCTTTGAAGGTGACATAAAAGGGCACTATTAGTGTGTGGGAGCCCTTACTTTGAAGGGGCATGTAGTGGCACTATTACTTTGAAGGGGAACAAACTGGCACTATTGCACCGAGGGGCATTGTTACTTTGAGGGGGCACAGAGGGCCATTATTACTTAACGGGGTAATGTTACTTTGAGGGAGTGTAGATTGACACAATAACACAGAAGTGCATTAAGGGGCACTTTAATTTTCAGGGACACAGAGGGATATTTTAACTTTGAGGAAGTCACATAGTGAAGGTGATTATGACTTTGGGGGGCTGGCATTATAACTATAGAGGTACAGGGTGGTACTATATCTTTGAGATGGCACACAGGGTGGAGTTAGAGGCATGGCTTCATGTAACTGCAGTTACTGGCCCTCTTTATGCTTTGAGAGTTGGGAGGTATAGAAGACAGGTTATTGCATGCAGCAAAATGCATAATGTAGCTGCAAGGGACTGGGGGGCAGGGAACAAAAGGGTTAAGTGGGAGCGAGCGTAGTGGGGAACAGGTGGAGTTAGGAGAGGAAGTGGAAGGAGAGTCAGAAGAGAGGAAGAAGGAAGAGAACTGCAGCAAAGGAGGAAGAAGGATTTGGAAGACACCCGCCCACCCTTGAGGGTTACTGGCAAGGTTTTGGTTATGCGGACACATGGAAGTATTGAGTTGTTTCGAAGGCTGTCACAGCTGAGTTAGAGGCGAAGATCTTTCCATGCTCGCTGCGGTATAGGTCGAGGAAGGTTAGCAAGCTCGAAGGAGATCGGGGCTTAGGAACGCCCGTGGTGTTTTTTACGGATTCAGGAAGTCGGGATGGATCATAGCATGGGAAGGGTTTAAAGTTTTTGAAAGGTTTTAAAAGGAGTTAATATGTTTAAAAGGGTTTTTTTTTTTAAATAAAGCTGTGGCCGACCCCACGTTAACACCAAGAAGTATTACGATATTTGCTAGACGGTTAGGGTAGGCGCCCCCAGTCTTGTGGAAGTGTCATGGCCGCCGCTAGTTTTGGGTTTTGCAGATTTTCAGCCTTGTGAGTTCTTTAAGTTCCCGAAAACAAGACACGCGATTCGTGGAGCTTCATACCGCAGGTATCCGGGATGTGCGCGGTTCCTGGGGCGGAATAGTGCAGTTGTGATAAATGACGGATATCTCTCTCATCTTTGCCTACAAAAGGGAAATAGATGATTCACGTGCGCCGTAATCCTCGTTCCATATTTATTTATGCAAAATACATCTTCAGTTACACATGCATCCAGGAGAGGCCCTCAATCACAGGCTGCCGCTCATACAGGCACGGAGTGATCTCGTGGCCCGAGGGGGGAACTTTCTCACGCTCTCTCCGGAAAATGAATTTTAGGGAAGCATATTTATCAAACTCTGACGGATCATCAGTAATAAGAGGCTTTATTGTACCGCAGAGCCCATCGCTACCGGCGGTGGCGGCTAATAACGTTATTTTTAGGAAGGCGGGTTCTGCGTGTGGCCAGCAGAGCTCCTTATCCGGTGCTCCTGAGATGACCTGGGGTCCTGTACGTGGCCAGCAGAGCTCCTTGCCCGGTGCTCCGGGGTCTTCTATGCATAAGGCCCCCAATCAGGCTGGTTGTGCTTCTAGTTTCAGTCCAGGTTAATAAACCAAAAGCAAAATGGCGGGCACATGGTGCCAGGGCTGCCATATCACCGCAACTTACGCCAGTCTTTTGCACCCATAGAACTGTAAGAGGCTCATCCTAAAAGGTTAAAATGTTGCTGCAGAAATGGGTTGTGCAGATGTGCCAAAAATTTAGGCAAAATTACCGCATGCACCAAATATTGGTGCGGCAGAACTGTAGATGCTCAAAGGGCGCTTTTTGATTGGCTGAGCTCTGGCCATAAAAGTAATATATTTTGCTGTACAATAGTGTGGGCAGTGACTGATTAGAGCGAGAGGTTCTGGTAGCTCGCAAGCTGAGGATGAGAGAATTGCCACCTGGGGAGGAAAGTGGGTGTAAGGAGGACAAAGGAGAGATAAGCTGGGCTGAGCACCGGGATGAACGAAGGTCTGGAAGAAGAGATTCTAGTGCCACCGGAGGAGTATCCTGCAGCTGTGAGTGGGAGAGAACTAACCAACATCAGCAACGACACGGAGAGAGGAGATTGGAAAGTTCATCGGCAATGACCTGTAAGTGAGGCTAGCCTCAGAAAAAAATTCTAGGTGTGCCCACAGAGTAGAGGGTTAAAGGCAGTTTGTTAGCAGGCCTGCTATAGGAAATACTAACATTGTGCAGGTTTCTTGTGCTTGAACACATGTGCATGGGAACCGGCCTTCCACAAAGACTGTGTTGGGGTGGTAAGTTGTGCATTGTATTCCACCCTCTGTACTTAGTTATGTGCTGTCGTTAATAACCAAGAGGTATTGGTGGTGCTAGCAGACTACAATTGTTACATCAGACTGTTCATAATCTGTTACTATTCCTACGGTTTAGCTGGCTGTCGTCTTACATGGGACTGCAGGTCACATCTGCTACATTGTTTGTTCTCCGCAGTCTCACTGTTACACAGGACTGCCGCCAGCACTAGTGTACTACCTGTTGGCAGCGGGCTGTGATAGATGTTGGATGTGTAGACTATCACTAGTCAGATGTTCTGTATGCGCTCTCTCGCGGCTCATGGTGGGGGGTCTCTCACTGGATGTTGAGTTTTCTGTGTAATCAGCACATTAATGACCTGTTTTATAAATCCTCTCGTGGTGTCAGGTGACCCGGCGCTGGCGCTCTACCAGGAAGACAATTAATGGCCCAGATTACATTATATGAAGTGTGGGGCTGTAGCTGCGCAGGTAATACAGTGCGGGGGACGGGATGCATCATTTATAGTGCAGGTTGGGAGTCAAGGCTCATTTGTCCTCCTAAATAATGCAGCGCCCCCTCCCCTTATTATCTCCCAGGAGGGGCGTCTTCTTCCCATCCATTATTAGTATGCAAATATTAGGCTCATCGTTCTGCTTGTAGTTTCTTCCTGCACATACAGAACTTGTGGCCATCCCCGTTGTCTGCCTGCACCATAGCGCCGGACCCCGATACAGAACCTGTGGCCATCCCCATTGTCTGCCCGCACCATAGCCCCGATACAGAACTTGTGGCCATCTTCGTTGTCTTCCCGCACCATAGCCCCGATACAGAACTTGTGGCCATCCTCGTTGTCTGCCTGCACCATAGCGCCGGACCCCGATACAGAACCTGTGGCCATCTTCGTTGTCTGCCTGCACCATAGCCCCGATACAGAACTTGTGGCCATCTTCGTTGTCTGCCTGCACCATAGCCCCGATACAGAACTTGTGGCCATCCTCGTTGTCTGCCTGCACCATAGTGCTGGGCCCCGATACAGAACCTGTGGCCATCCTCGTTGTCTGCCTGCACCATAGCGCCGGACCCCGATACAGAACCTGTGGCCATCTTCGTTGTCTGCCTGCACCATAGCCCCGATACAGAACTTGTGGCCATCTTCGTTGTCTGCCTGCACCATAGCCCCGATACAGAACTTGTGGCCATCCTCGTTGTCTGCCTGCACCATAGCGCCGGACCCCGATACAGAACCTGTGGCCATCCCCATTGTCTGCCCGCACCATAGCCCCGATACAGAACTTGTGGCCATCTTCGTTGTCTGCCTGCACCATAGCCCCGATACAGAACTTGTGGCCATCCTCGTTGTCTGCCTGCACCATAGTGCTGGGCCCCGATACAGAACCTGTGGCCATCCTCGTTGTCTGCCTGCACCATAGCGCCGGACCCCGATACAGAACCTGTGGCCATCTTCGTTGTCTGCCTGCACCATAGCCCCGATACAGAACTTGTGGCCATCTTCGTTGTCTGCCTGCACCATAGCCCCGATACAGAACTTGTGGCCATCCTCGTTGTCTGCCTGCACCATAGCGCCGGACCCCGATACAGAACCTGTGGCCATCCCCATTGTCTGCCCGCACCATAGCCCCGATACAGAACTTGTGGCCATCTTCGTTGTCTGCCCGCACCATAGTGCTGGGCCCCGATACAGAACCTGTGGTCATCACCATTGTCTGCCTGCACCATAGCTCCAATACAGAACTTGTGGTCATTCGCGTTGTCTGACTGCGCCATAGCTCTGATACAGAACCTGTGGCCATCCTCGTTGTCTGACTGCGCCATAGCTCTGATACAGAACCTGTGGTCATCCTCGTTGTCTGCCCGCACCATAGCTCCAATACATAACCTGTGGTCATCCTCATTGTCTGCCTGCACTATAGCTCCAATACAGAACTTGTGGTCATCCTTGTTGTCTGACTGCGCCATAGCTCTGATACAGAACCTGTGGTCATCCTCATTGTCTGCCTGCACCATAGCTCCAATACAGAACCTGTGGTCATCCTCATTGTCTGCCTGCACCATAGTTCCAGGCTCCGATATAGAACTAGGTACTCCAGGCTGAGTGCTATTGAAGTGAATGAGAGTGAGGAGGTCAAGAACTCTTGTATGACGGGATCTCTGTTCGGCTGCTCTGGATGTTATCAGCACACAGACAGCTGTGTACTCATTTTATTGCTGCTAAACTGCCTTAGCGCAGGATGGTCAGCAGTGCTAAAGTTACATGAACATAATAAACCAATAATGATAGCTGGAAAGTGACACCTCCCCTCCTTCTGGATAACCCTATAACCTGCCCTCATCCTGCCTGCCACATCGCTGCGAGCCCCAGAACCTATACCACTGCCACCAAATCATCATTTACAGTACTGTTGCTCTGGTATGTTGCACAGGGGTCTTCAGGCCCTTTAAAGTACCAGTGCTCAAGTACATAATCTTCCACCCCCCCTGCGTCTCCGTACTGACCCACTCTCAATTCCAGTACAATGTGTAGTGTTTTTAGTGTTTTTTAATCTTCTCAATTGATCTATAATCTCCAAAGTAGTCAAATAAATCACATAAGTAGATGAATTTCTAGTTTTCTCCACTATCATTGTGTTCCCCATGCTTTATACTGCATCTCTGCTCCATTATGGCATGACTTCAGATGGGCAGCATTGCTTACTGATGTAGCCTGAAATCTACCTCCTTCCTTCTCAGAGACTAACGGTATTCTCCGCAGATTTCCACAGCACATACCCTTAGGCTACTGCTCTGCCTTCCACCATGCTTTATACTGCAACTTTGCTACTCTGCATTGTCTGCTGTATATAAGGAAAAGCTCCGTAACAAGTGAGTCAATGGATGAATGAATGATTTACGCCGTTTAGCCGTAAACGTATATGGCTGAGGGTAATGAGACCCAACAAGAGGGAGGAGCCTGATATACCACGCCCTGTGAATCCCCCCACCCCCAATTGGCACCTCCTTCCATCCTTCTAGCCACCCAACCCCATCCCTTCATATCTGGTTTGAGCGCTCCGTTAATTACCCGCTCTCATTGACCTTAATAACCAACGACAGATACCGATTGTACGAACGTCTCATTCCGCCATCTAGAAATCTCGCAGAGTTTAAGGGTCATTAGGAATGTTCAATTAGAGGGAGCTGCGGTAATTAGTTTCCTTGCCTTGTGTCGCGGCACAGTAGGATGTTTGCAGCTTCGCATCCATCTAGCAGCGGCGGCGCGGAGGATTCCCTAATGCTAAATGTCTTCTCCAAGCAAAGTGCCTTGATGATTTCCTTCAATCAGCGCAGGAAGCCGTAACTCAACGCAGGGCAGGAATAATATTGGTTTAATGCGGCCCTCGCTTCTCTCCAGTCTTTACGGCCTTGAATTTTTCATCACTTTGGGACAAACTCAAGGTCTTCATCTCCAGTAAACATGCAGAGATTCCAGCGGCGGGGCCAAGATGAATTGCCGCTAATAGGAGGGAGACGTAAGCCAGATCCATTCATTATGGAGGGAGTCGCTGGTTTATAAAGCGAATGCTGCTCACAGACCGATCCAGGACAATATCTCATGCGCGGCTGCCAGAATCGGACGTCGCTTCCAGCTCCGAACTCCGAGGGACACAAGACTCCAGCGCTTCACTTATTAATCATCTAAGAAGGACCAAGACGTCTTCAGACAAATCATCTTCTTCTATAATTTATGAGGAGTCACATGACTGCTGAGCGTAGAAGAAAAAAATCCCTCCGTCTATAACTACTACGCCCCTGCGATAAACGGCAATGGAATATTTCGGTGTCAGCGAATCATGCTAGAATGCAAAAAGACCAACTTTTGCTTTAACTCAACTTTTTCAAGATCTCTCCTTGCTGTCAGGGGAACAGGAACCGTCATTGTTACAGTCACGTATCAGAGATGTGGATTCTCTAGGCTGCAATCTGGTTGGTTCTTGCTAGACCGTGGCTTGAAGTGTAAGAGATCCCTTGGTCTTCACCCTTCGTGCCCACAGGGTGGTGTAGACTGCTGCAGAAGATCCCCCGGCCGCAGTCCTCAGGTTAGCGGCTGTTGCAATGATGCGTATTCCAAAATGGAGCCAAGGGACATTGCCAAGAGAGCGGTCAAGGTGTGCAAGCCTAGAAGACGAGATGGGAGTGTAGTCAGGAACGGAGCCAAGAGTGGAACTACAGGTACCTGATGAAGGGTGACACAGAGGCAATATCCAGGAACATGGCCGTGGTCTGCATAAGCGTCAATTAGGAGTCAGAACAGAAGCAGAGGCACAAGGAATGTGAGCCAGAACAGGGATGAACCTCAATTAGGAAGTAAATCATGGCAGGAAGATGCCCCTTTAAATAGGCCAACGGGGCTGCCGTCATCTTCACATGCCGGTTGGGATATGGGAATATGGAACTTGGAGCAGCAGACATGAAAGCTTCCCTTTGCTGGAACTGCAGCCATGTAATAGAGTCGGTAAGCAGGTTTGAATCCCGGGGGTTACGCTGCTGCTGGCGGCTCAGAATGTCGGGAACCGTCAGGGGTCTGGATATCCTAATGTGTAAAAATGGAAGCCGACAGCACTCAGTTAATGCCAGGTGGTTTACCATGCAGAGCCACAATTTAGAGACCTGAACCCAAGGTCCCTTCTGCATTATTTTTCGGGGTCCAGATATCGTCACAGGAGGTCACAGCGACCCCTTGGGTTCTTGACTTCATCTTAGGTTGTGTTGGATGATGTAAAAATTATCGGTGATTCCAAACCGGTCTGGAAACGCAACTCGGTTTAGTTGAAAGATAGAAGCGGTTCTTGAACAATATAACGGGTCACACTAATATATACAGATGAGCTCAAAGCCTTTACCGATGGAACAGTCGGAGAAGAATAGACATCAGAGAAGGCAAAAGTATGACGGAGCCAAGAGTCCTTCTTGGCACAGAGCCAGGTAATGACTTACCGGTGACTTTTAGGGCCCCTCCAGAGGCGGGAAACAGCAAGACGGATGCAGAAACCTTCAGCCGCTCCAGCGCGATCCAGAACACTTCACCACACGTATTCGTCTCACAGAGCCTAAGGGACATGCTGCTACTCATAACGGTCCCCAGATAGAATTGCGCCACCCAACATGGCGTCCTGCCAGTTTCCACATTTTTTCACTGGAAGACCCTCTTTATAAAGTACAGGTATGAACATGAAGATTAAGATGCCACTAAGCAAATAGACTTTACAGTACGCAAGGAACGCAGTACAGCCGCTCGCCGGCATTGGAATTGGTCATGTGATGCTTACAAATCTGCAGATAATGCTATGGGGTTTTGAAAGACACGTGCTACGGGGGACATTTATAAAGTATTTTGCGCTAGTTTCTGGCTTAAAAAAAATTAAAAACTGAAATTTTTGCGCAAGCAGGTATTTGTGTAAAAAATTGGGGGTGTGACTGCCGCGGGCCAGCAGATTTATATATACTTTACGCCAAAAATTGTGCCTAATTTATGAAGAGGCTATACTAAACCCAGTGTCAAAAATTAGTCAAAAAACCCAGCGCCGGGCTTAGTAAATTAGTCGGAAAGCTCGGCGCCGGGCGTAGTTAAATTTCCCCTATGTGCATCTATGGTGCTTCGGAGTTCGGGTGAAGAGACATGCAGTCGGGCTAGGATGCGCGTCCATGAAACAAAATTGTGTCTGAAATATGGTGATGTGTCACCGGCCATACTGTGGATAGGGAATAACTTGCCGAGATGCGATTGCCCCTGTAACGGAGTTGTGCCAAGAAGACGGCCATCTTCCCAGAGACCACCTGGGTACGAGAGGGGTGATCCATCATCAATACGTGGCCTCAGCCTTGATGTATACTGTTGGCCACTGCTGCCAGTCACCGCAGACTGAAAACTCTCGTGTCGTCACCCACAGCATATATAGACCATGCCTTCTTGCCGCCGGTGCCCATCATGTGACTGATCCCTCACAGCTTTAATTATATTTTTCCGCTCCTATGGCAGAACAGAAAAAACGGAATTCACACGTCAGATATGAGCCCAGCCTTACACCAATGACACGTGTGGAGCGGCCTCTGGTCGCAGCCAGCACTCGGCGAGTCATCTTCCTGTTCTTGCCTGAAGGATATTAATAAGTGACGGCGAGGGAACATTTCTCAGAGTAATAGAAATGCCAGAACGAAATCTCAGACTCAACGGTAAAAAATGATCTTGAAAATGCCACGAGACGTCCAACGGTAATGATGGGGTCAAAGAAGGGAGAGGACCTTACAGCGGCCGCGTTATCTAGACAACCAGCGCAAGGACGCAGGAAATTGAAAATCATATTTGAAGATCTCACGGAGCGATAAGACACTGGAGAAGATGCGGCTCGGCGTAGGATGACCACTTGTATACAGTGGTAACCGAGGAGACATGGACTTGGCGCAGGATGATGACCAGCTCTATACAGTCTTAACTGAGGAGACGTGGATTTGAGATATGATGATGACCACCTCTATACGATGGTAAGCATGGAGACACAGACTCAGGGCAGGATGACCACCGCTATACAGTGGTAACTGAGAAGACATGGGCTCGGTGCAGGATGACCACTTCCCTACAGTGGAAACCGAGAAGATGGAGGGATCAGCACAGGATAACCACCACTATATGATAACCAAGGATATTGGGGATCAGCATAAGATGACTACTTCCCTACAGTGGAAACCAAGTAGTCGTTCCGTATCCAGGAAACTACAGGCCTGTGAGCCTGACTTCTATACTGGGAAAGATCTTTGAACAAATTATTAAACAGCATGTATGCAAGTACTTGGATGAAAATGGAGTAATTAACCAGAGCCAGCATGGGTTTAGAACAAACAAGTCATGCCAGACTAATCTAATTTCCTTCTTTGACAGAATCACCGCCTGAGTTGATCAGGGAAATGCCATAGATATAGTATCGTGACTTTAGTAAAGAATTTCAGAAAGTATCTCATACCATACTTATTGAAAAAATGACCAAATATGGGACTGACAAGGCAACTGTTAGGTGGATTCACAACTGGCTGAGTGATCGTACTCAAAGAGTGGTCAGAAATGGCTGCACATCCAAGTGGAAGAATGTATCAAGTGGGGTACCACAAGGCTCTGTCCTAGGCCAGTGTTGTTCAACATCTTTATAAATGATCTGGAGGAGGGAATTGATGGGAAACTGATCAAATTTGCCGACGACACAAAGCTAGGAGAGATAGCTAACACTAGGGAAGAGAGAGTATTCAAAAATATATAGAAAAGCTTGAACAGTGGGCGGCGACTAACAGAATGATATTTAACAAGGATAAATGCAAAGTCCTACATCTGGGCAAGAAAAATGAAAAAAGCACAAACAGAATGGGAGGAATTGGGCTAAGCAGCAGCACATGTGAAAAAGACTTGGGTATACTAATAGATCATAGACTGAACATGAGTCAACAATGTGATGCAGCAGCCAAAAAGGCAAACACAATTCTGGGATGTATTAAGAGAAGCATAGAGTCTAGATCACTTGAGGTCATTATCCCCCTCTACTCTTCCTTAGTCAGACCTCATCTGGAATACTGGGTCCAGTTCTGGGCACCCCACTTTACAAAAGGCATAGACAAACTGCAGCAAGTTCAGAGAAGAGTTACCAAGATGGTGAGCGGTCTGCAAATCATGTCCTATGAGGAACGGGTAAAGGATCTGGGAATGTTTAGCTTGCAGAAGAGAAGGCTGAGAGGAGCCTTAATAGCGGTCTACAAATATCTGAAGGGCTGTCACAGTGCAGAGGGATCAGCCCCATTCTCATCTGCACAAGGAAAGACTAGAAGCAATGGGATGAAACTGAAAGGGAGGAGACACGGATTAGATATTAGACAGTGAGGGGGATCAATGAGTGGAACAGGTTACCACAGGAGGGGTGGAGTTCTCCTTTAATGGAAGTCTTCAGAGGCTGGACAGACATTAGTCTGGGATGATTTAGTGATCCTGCACTGAGCAGGGGGTCGGATCCGATGACCCTGGAGGTCCCTTCCAACTCCACCATTCTATGATTCTATGACGGACTAACGGCTCACGTATCCATGGATACAAGTAAGAACACTGTGGGCCTCATTGATCAGAACTAGTTATATAGTAAGATTGTCCCTATTGCCCATAGCAACCAATCACAGCTCAGATTTCATTTTACCACAGCAGTTTGACAAATGACAGCTGACCTCTGATTGGTTGCTAGGGGCAACAAACTGGTCTGGTAAAGTGAAAGCTGCGCTGTGATTGGCTGCTGTGGGCAACAAGGACAGTCTGACTGTTGAACAGTGTGGATAGATGAGGCCCAGACAGTCTATATGGGAGACACTAAAGTATAACCCTGCTGTGACATCACTCTGTATAGCATGACGGTCGCGTTGTCTGACGGATGACATCCCTATACAAGATGGCGGTCTCGCTGTCTGATGGATGACATCACTATACAAGATGGCAGTCTCGCTGTCTGATGGATGACATCACTATACAAGATGGCGGTCTCGTTGTCTGACGGATGACATCACTATACAAGATGGCGGTCTCGCTGTCTGACGGATGACATCACTATACAAGATGGCGGTCTCGCTGTCTGACGGATGACATCACTATACAAGATGGCGGTCTCGCTGTCTGACGGATGACATCACTATACAAGATGGCGGTCTCGCTGTCTGACGGATGACATCACCATACAAGATGGCGGTCTCGCTGTCTGACGGATGACATCACCATACAAGATGGCGGTCTCGCTGTCTGACGGATGACATCACCATACAAGATGGCGGTCTCGCTGTCTGACGGATGACATCACCATACAAGATGGCGGTCTCGCTGTCTGACGGATGACATCACTATACAAGATGGCGGTCTCGCTGTCTGACGGATGACATCACTATACAAGATGGCGGTCTCGCTGTCTGACGGATGACATCACTATACAAGATTGCGGTCTTGCTGTCTGATGGATGACATCACTATACAAGATGGCGGTCTCGTTGTCTGATGGATGACATCACTATACAAGATTGCGGTCTCGTCTGATGGATGACATCACTATACAAGATGGCGGTCTCGTTGTCTGATGGATGACATCACTCCTCAGGATCCTCATCATTTTTACGCCTCCATTCTATTAGGACATTTTGGTCCCGGCAACCAGATCGCAGATCTTCCTCCATAACTACACCACGGGCCGCAGCCTCCCTGATCGGTGTAGTCCACAGGCACGTGAGGGGTTAGCATTGTTTGGCCGCAGTCACACAGGCGATTTTGACACTCAAGTTTTGTCTCATTGCGATATGGACAGGAATCACGTGTGACAATCCCGCGTTCGCTTCAGTGATTTAATTCAGCCATTAATATTTCGGACCGGTACTCTAAGATACAAGAACTGCGGCGCGTCCTACTTTTAGGCAATTCTTATTCAAGAATCGCTTATTATTTGTTATGACCGTGAAAAAAAAATGCCTCACACTTGAACGCCGTGCGATTTACATGAGAGTGCGATGCAGTTTTTAAGCAATTTAACCTTTGGAACCGCATGCGTTTTTTCCGCCTTATACGCATGAACAAAGTGTGGAAAACATCCGCCAGAGGGCAGACTCTCTACGGTCATTTAGATTGAGCCGCCCCTTTATTAGACCCCCCGACCGTCTCATGATAGGTGCTTCCCTGTATGGCAATTATCCCCGTGACCGCAAAGCGCAGCAGAAAGTCACGTGACAAGTTTTCCGTGGATCAGTTTCAGTGTGAATCAACATTAGATGGGAAAATCCAGCGATCTGAGTGATTCCAACGAGGCCGGGTCATCAGTGCTGGACTAGCTGGGACCGGGATTTCACTGCCAACCGCCGGGGTTTTTTCCTTGTGTAACGGTGTGGGGAGTGTACTAAGAATGGCGTGAGTGAGGAAAAATATCCAGTGAAAGGGGATCCTGTGGATGGAAACAACTCATCATTAAAAGGGGTCGGAGGAGGATGTCAGGAATCGTTCTGATCAACAGGTGCTGCACAGTGAGGAGCAGCCGAATACAGTGCTGGAGCTCCAACTAATGTGTTCCGAACGCACAACTCGACGTTCATTAGCATGGATGGGATATAACAGCAGATGACCAGTTCCAGCACCATTGTGTCTAAGAGAAACAGAAAGACGGGACTCCAGAGGGCAAAAGAGCGCAAAACTTGTATCACTGAGTAGCCGAAAAACATCTCCTGGTCAGATGGATCCAGATCTCTTCTTACGTGTGCTGCTGGGATCTGTTGTACTATGTACTCCTAGCAGCAGTCAGGTGGTTGAGGGTTAATTGAGCTGGCTGGGTGTGGTACTTCCTGCTAGCCAATCTCCTGGATCTGTGCTCATATATAAACCCAGCTCCTGGTCAGTCTCTGGCTGGACCCTAGTGTGAGCACTCATGTTACTTCTGTGTCCTGTAACTTGTTATCAGTCATGTTCAGCTTGTTCCCACTCTGATCTGTGTTTGCAAGTAAGTCTATTGTGTGGCTCTGCTTCCACAAGATTGTTTGGACACCTGTAGTCCTAGTCTGCAGTACATGCAGCCCCCTTTTCCTTCCCCCTGTACAGGTGCAGCCTCCAAAGGTCTTCTGTCTTATTCTGTGTGTCAGTTGGTGTAACTTGACACGGTTCCCTGTGTGAGCTTGTGTAGCTGACTGTCTATTCCCCCTGGTATGAGGACACATAGACTCGCTGTGAGTTTCATCTGTGTGCATGTGAGCTCTGGGTGGAGTCTGTCTGGGTTTCTATATGTTGCAGTTGGCTGTGTCCAGTGCTCTGTTCTGTCCTGTTGCAAGCTTTGCAGAGTAATCTGTCTTGCTGGTTCATGTCCGTTTTGTACATTAACCCCTTCCCGCTCCTGGACGTACCTGGTACGTCATGGTAGCGGGATACTTCCCGCAACATGACGTACCTGGTACGTCATGCCATTAAAGTGTCGCCGCGGTGACAATCGCGGCGACACAGCAGCGATCCTGGCTGATATCGTCGGCAGACAAGTGAGGCATCCGGGCTGGGGACCAATCAGAGCGGTCCCTCCCCCACGATCGCTGTGATTGGTCAGGGAAAAACTCCCTGACCAATCACAGCGCAGCAGCGGACTTCGCGCTGTTTACAGTAGGGGCTCCATGTGCAAGCACCGCAGTGTGTTTCCGGTGCTTGTACAGAGAGCACCTACTGTGTTTTTTGTGAATATAAAGTGCGATTAGAGTGTAGATTAGGCAGGGAGTGAGTGTAGTGTAGTGTAGTGGAGTGTAGTGGAGTGTAGTGGAGTGTAGTGTAGTGGAGTGTAGTGTAGCAGAGTGGAGTTAGTGATCAGTGTAGTGGAGAGGAGTTAGTCATCAGTGTGGTGTAGTGGAGTGAGTGTTAGTGATCAGTGTGGTGTAGTGTAGTGAGTGTAGTGAGTGATTGATCAGGCAGTGTAGTGTAGTGAGTGTAGTGAGTGATTGATCAGGCAGTGTAGTGTAGCAGAGTGGAGTGAGTGATCAGAAGTGCAGTGTAGTGTAGTGAGTGAGGGATCTGTAGTGTGTGATCAGAAGTGTAGTGAGTGAGCTGTAGCGTGCGATCAGCAGTGTAGTGTAGCGCAGCGTGTAGTCAGTGTATCCCTTGGTGTAAAAAAAAAAAAAAAAAAAAAAAAAAAAGTTCCTGTTGTTCCCATTTTGTTACCTGTCCCGTCACCCGTTATTAGTTAGTGTAGCGTTTAGTTAGTCCGTCTAGTGTGTAGCGTGTCGTTAGTCCGTGTACTGTCAGTGTATTCGTCTGTGTAAAAAAAAAAAAAAAAAAAAAAAAAAAAGTTCCTGTTGTTCCCATTTTGTTACCTGTCCCGTCACCCGTTATTAGTTAGTGTAGCGTTTAGTTAGTCCGTCTAGTGTGTAGTGTGTCGTTAGTCCGTGTTGTGTCAGTGTATTCGTCTGTGTAAAAAAAAAACCAAAAAAACAAAAAAAGTTCCTGTTGTTCCCATTTCGTTACCTGTCCCGTCACCCGTTATTAGTTAGTGTAGCGTTTAGTTAGTCCGTCTAGTGTGTAGCGTGTCGTTAGTCCGTGTACTGTCAGTGTATTCGTCTGTGTAAAAAAAAAACCAAAAAAACCAAAAAAGTTCCTGTTGTTCCCATTTCGTTACCTGTCCCGTCACCCGTTATTAGTTAGTGTAGCGTTTAGTTAGTCCGTCTAGTGTGTAGTGTGTCGTTAGTCCGTGTTGTGTCAGTGTATTCGTCTGTGTAAAAAAAAAAAAAAAGAAAAAAAAAAAAACACTTACGTGAATACACCACATAAGTTTCCGCGTTCTTTACGACCCCCGTCCCGTGGTCACCCCATCCCGCAGTGTCCCATCTAATAAAACTTTTTCCCCGTGTGCCCCATTTTATATAAATATGGCCCGCAGGAGGTACACTTCAGAGGAACTGTATGCAATCATTGCATCAGACTCGGACTCAGGTAGTGGTGATGACGACCCCACTTTTTTGGCATTCTCCGACTCCTCATCCTCATCCTCATCCAGCGAGTCTGAGCTCCCTGCACCCCCGAGAAGGCGTCCAAGGACCGCCACTGACCCCAATGCATCAGATGCTCACTGGAGTACCCCGGAACATTACAGACCCCAGATCCCTGATTTTATTGGGAACCCAGGGATTCAATTTGATCCGGAAGGGCTCAGAGGGAAGGACTTCTTCAAGTTTTTTTTTTCAGAAGAGTTCATTGCCCACATTGTTACCCAGACTAATTTGTACGCCCAGAATTTTATTCAACAAAATCCCACCTCCAGCTATGCCAGACCCGATAAGTGGACCCCTGTGGATGCACCAGAGATACAAAAATTTTGGGGGCTTATACTAACCATGGGGCTAATAAAGAAGCCAACAATCAGGGCGTACTGGTCTACCGATATTTTGTACCACACCCCAATGTTCCGCATGGCGATGTCGAGGACGCGCTTTGAGTGTATTTTAAAATTTCTGCACTACAATGACAACCAGCTGTGCCCCCCCAGCGATCACCCCAATTACGATCGGTTGTATAAGATCAGGCCCGTAATAGACCATTTTAACGCCAAGTTTGCCCAGGCGTATGCCCCACAGATAAACATTGCAGTAGACGAGTCCCTGGTACACTTCAAGGGGAGGCTAAAATTCCGCCAGTACCTGCCCAGTAAGCGGGCACGGTATGGTGTGAAGTTGTACAAGCTGTGCGAAAGTACATCAGGGTACACCCACAAGTTCCGTATTTACGAGGGGAAGGACACTAAAATTGAGCCCCCAGAATGCCCCCCCGTGCTGGGAATAACAGGGAAAATAGTGTGGGAACTGGTGCACCCACTATTAGACCAGGGTTACCATCTGTACCTGGATAACTTTTATACCAGTGTCCCCCTGTTTCAGTGCCTCGCTTCCAGAGGAACAGTGGCATGTGGCACTGTTCGGAAAAATCAAAAAAGCCTCCCTAAGACGCTGCTTGGGCAACTGCTCAGAAGGGGTGAGAGCCGGGCCCAATGCAGCGACAATGTATTGTGCGTTAAATATAAGGACAAGAGGGATGTCCTTATGTTGACGACAATACACGGCCACAGCAGTACCCCCTGCCCAGTACGAGGTACCAGTGCAGAGACCCCCAAACCAGACTGCGTCCTCGACTATAATAAGTACATGGGAGGGGTCGATCTATCAGACCAGGTACTGGAGCCCTATAGAGCCATGCGGAAAACACGGGTGTGGTACAAAAAACTGGCCGTGCACCTCGTACAGATGGCACTGTATAATGCCTACGTGCTGTTCCGAGGTGCAGGCCACAGGGGGACATTCCTTGAATTTCAAGAGGAAGTTATCAAGGACCTAATATTTGGGGACCAGGAGGTGGGGGAGAGGCCCAGTACTTCTGGAAGCGAGGCCACAAGAATTGTACCAGGGCAGCATTTTCTCAGTGAAATTCCCTCCACTGCGACGAAGGGAAGGCCCCAAAAGAGGTGCAGAGTGTGCTACAAACAGGGGATAAGAAAAGACACCAGATACCAGTGTGAAACGTGCCCCACACAACCCGGCCTCTGTATAAATGAGTGTTTTAAGATCTACCACACGTCCCTGAAATTTTAATTTTTTTATTGCCCTGACGTTTTACCCTGATGTACTTCGCACAGCTTGTACATAAAGCCACATGCTAAGTCCTTCCCTTCTGAGCCCTGCGCCCTAAAAACAGTTTAGATTCACATATGGGGCATTTCCCTGTTGGGTAACATCATGGGGTACGTTTTCTCCTTCTGCCCCTGGTAAAAAATAAAAATCTGGGCCTAAACTGAGCATTATTGGAAAAATGTGAATTTTTCGTTCTCAACTCAAATTGTTAAAAAAAATTCCTCAAATACCTGTGGGTTCAAACCGCTCACTACACCCCTTAAAAAATTCCCTGAGGGGTGTAGTTTCCAAAATGGGGTCAGTTGTTGGGGGTCTCAAATGCACTGGTACCTCAGGGGCACTGTAAACACTACACGGTGTCTGAAAATTATTCCAGCAAAATCTGCATTCAAAAAAAGCGCTCCTTTCTTTCTGAGCCCTGCCATGTGCCCAAACAACAGTTTACATCCACATATGGGGCATTTCCGAGCTCGAGAGTAATTGGGTAATGCATTATGGACTATGTTTTCTCCTTCTGCCCCTGGTGAAAAATGAAAATCTGGGCCTAAAGCTGAACATTATTGGAAAAATGTGAATTTTTCGTTCTCAACTCAAACTGTTAAAAAAATTCCTCAAATACCTGTGGGTTCAAACCGCTCACTACACCCCTTAAAAAATTCCCTGAGGGGTGTAGTTTCCAAAATGGGGTCAGTTGTTGGGGGTCTCAAATGCACTGGTACCTCAGGGGCACTGCAAACACTACACGGTGTCTGAAAATTATTCCAGCAAAATCTGCATTCAAAAAAAGCGCTCCTTTCTTTCTGAGCCCTGCCATGTGCCCAAACAACAGTTTACATCCACATATGGGGCATTTCCGTGCTCGAGAGTAATTGGGTAATGCATTATGGACTATGTTTTCTCCTTCTGCCCCTGGTGAAAAATGAAAATCTGGGCCTAAAGCTGAACATTATTGGAAAAATGTGAATTTTTCGTTCTCAACTCAAACTGTTAAAAAAATTCCTCAAATACCTGTGGGTTCAAACCGCTCACTACACCCCTTAAAAAATTCCCTGAGGGGTGTAGTTTCCAAAATGGGGTCAGTTGTTGGGGGTCTCAAATGCACTGGTACCTCAGGGGCACTGCAAACACTACACGGTGTCTGAAAATTATTCCAGCAAAATCTGCATTCAAAAAAAGCGCTCCTTTCTTTCTGAGCCCTGCCATGTGCCCAAACAACAGTTTACATCCACATATGGGGCATTTCCGTGCTCGAGAGTAATTGGGTAATGCATTATGGACTATGTTTTCTCCTTCTGCCCCTGGTGAAAAATGAAAATCTGGGCCTAAAGCTGAACATTATTGGAAAAATGTGAATTTTTCGTTCTCAACTCAAACTGTTAAAAAAATTCCTCAAATACCTGTGGGTTCAAACCGCTCACTACACCCCTTAAAAAATTCCCTGAGGGGTGTAGTTTCCAAAATGGGGTCAGTTGTTGGGGGTTTCAAATGCACTGGTACCTCAGGGGCACTGCAAACACTACATGGGCTCTGAAAATTATTCCAGCAAAATCTGCATTCAAAAAGCCAAGAAGCGCTCCTATCCTTCTGAGTCCTGCCATGTGCCCATACAACAGGCTACGTCCACATATGGGGCATTTCCGTGTTCGAGAGCAACTGGGTAACGCATCATGGGGTACGTTTTTTCCTTCTGCCACTGGTAAAAAATATAAATCTGGGCCTAAAGCTGAACATTATGTGAAAAATGTGATTTTTTTGTATTGAACTCAAACTGTTAAAAAAATTCCTCAAATACCTGTGGGTTCAAACCGCTCACTACACCCCTTAAAAAATTCCCTGAGGGGTGTAGTTTCCAAAATGGGGTCAGTTGTTGGGGGTTTCAAATGCACTGGTACCTCAGGGGCACTGCAAACACTACATGGGCTCTGAAAATTATTCCAGCAAAATCTGCATTCAAAAAGCCAAGAAGCGCTCCTATCCTTCTGAGTCCTGCCATGTGCCCATACAACAGGCTACGTCCACATATGGGGCATTTCCGTGTTCGAGAGCAACTGGGTAACGCATCATGGGGTACGTTTTTTCCTTCTGCCACTGGTAAAAAATATAAATCTGGGCCTAAAGCTGAACATTATGTGAAAAATGTGATTTTTTTGTATTGAACTCAAACTGTTAAAAAAATTCCTCAAATACCTGTGGGTTCAAACCGCTCACTACACCCCTTAAAAAATTCCCTGAGGGGTGTAGTTTCCAAAATGGGGTCAGTTGTTGGGGGTTTCAAATGCACTGGTACCTCAGGGGCACTGCAAACACTACATGGGCTCTGAAAATTATTCCAGCAAAATCTGCATTCAAAAAGCCAAGAAGCGCTCCTATCCTTCTGAGTCCTGCCATGTGCCCATACAACAGGCTACGTCCACATATGGGGCATTTCCGTGTTCGAGAGAAACTGGGTAACGCATCATGGGGTACGTTTTTTCCTTCTGCCACTGGTAAAAAATATAAATCTGGGCCTAAAGCTGAACATTATGTGAAAAATGTGGTTTTTTTGTATTGAACTCAAACTGTTAAAAAAATTCCTCAAATACCTGTGGGTTCAAACCGCTCACTACACCCCTTAAAAAATTCCCTGAGGGGTGTAGTTTCCAAAATGGGGTCAGTTGTTGGGGGTTTCAAATGCACTGGTACCTCAGGGGCACTGTAAACACTACATGGGGTCTGAAAATTATTCTAGCAAAACCTGCATTCAAAAAGCCAAGAAGCGCTCCTATCCTTCTGAGTCCTGCCATGTGCCCATACAACAGGCTACGTCCACATATGGGGCATTTCCGTGTTCGAGAGCAACTGGGTAACGCATCATGGGGTACGTTTTTTCCTTCTGCCACTGGTAAAAAATATAAATCTGGGCCTAAAGCTGAACATTATGTGAAAAATGTGGTTTTTTTGTATTGAACTCAAACTGTTAAAAAAATTCCTCAAATACCTGTGGGTTCAAACCGCTCACTACACCCCTTAAAAAATTCCCTGAGGGGTGTAGTTTCCAAAATGGGGTCAGTTGTTGGGGGTTTCAAATGCACTGGTACCTCAGGGGCACTGCAAACACTACATGGGCTCTGAAAATTATTCCAGCAAAATCTGCATTCAAAAAGCCAAGAAGCGCTCCTATCCTTCTGAGTCCTGCCATGTGCCCATACAACAGGCTACGTCCACATATGGGGCATTTCCGTGTTCGAGAGCAACTGGGTAACGCATCATGGGGTACGTTTTTCCTTCTGCCACTGGTGAAAAATGAAAATCTGGGCCTAAAGCTAAACATTATGTGAAAAATTGGATTTTTTCGTATTGAACTCAAACTGTTAAAAAAAATTCCTCAAACATCTGTGGGTTCAAACCGCTCACTACACCCCTTAATAAATTCCCTGAGGGGTGTAGTTTCCAAAATGGGGTCAGTTATTGGGGGTTTCAAATGTACTGCTACCTCAGGGGCACTGCAAACACTACATGGGGTCTGAAAATTATTCCTGCCAAATCTGCATTCAAAAAGACAAGAAGCGCTCCTTTCCTTCTGAGACCTACCATGTGCCCATACAACAGGCTACGTCCACATATGGGGCATTTCTAAAAACTGCGGAATCTGGGTCATACATTCCAAGTTTTGTTTCTTTGCTAACTCCTACTGTTTTATATTAAAAAAAAGGTTTTATATTGAAAATCAGTAGAAAAAAGGAACTGTTCTAATTTTTGATGCACTTTCCTTTAATTCCTGTAAAACATCTAAAGGGTTAATAAACTTTCTAAATGCCATTTTGAATACTTTGAAGGGTGCTGATTTTAAAATGGGGCAATTCATGGGGGATTCTGATATACAGGCTCGGCAAAACTATGTCTGAACTGCATTGGTCCTTAAAAAATTTAGATTTTGAAATTTGCTAGTAAATGTGAAAAATTACTGCTAAATTTATATACTTTGTGGAGTCTGCAAAAAGTAAAATAACACTTAAAAAATGATTGCTGTGTAAAGTAGGCCTATGGGAAATGTTAATTAATAACTATGTTGTGGTGTTTGACTTTCTATCTTACAAAGAAAACAATTCAAAGTTTGAAAATTGTGAATTTTTCCAAATTTTCAGTAAATTTGGATTTTTTTTCCAAATAAGGACAAAATTTATTGATGAAATTTTTACACTAACATAAAGTACAATATGTCACGAAAAAACAATCTCAGAATCACCTTGATAAGTAAAAGCATTCAAAAGTTATTAGCACAGAAAGTGACAGATGTCAGATTTGAAAAATAAGGCTTGGTCCTTAAGCTCAAAATAGGCCATGTCATTAAGGGGTTAAATTCTTTCAGTTTTGTGTCAGTTTGCTGCGTGACCTGCTTTCTGTGTCCTGTCCTGTTGCAGATTTCTGTGTGAACTCTGTCCGATTCTGTTGGACTCCTGGTTAGTGTAGGGACTAGCGGTATAACCAGGAGCCGTGAAGTGGCCCGCTAGCTTCCATGTTTTGTACAAAATGTCAACCAATACCTGGTATTACATTCAGCTTATCTGTTTCTAGTGGTTGCATTTTGGCTGCTGTATGCTGTGTATTCTGGCTCTGTGAGTCCTGTTGTTCAGTCTCTGTCATATAGCATGTGAATGCATCCTGTTCGTGTGGCGTGGCTCCTAGGATCAGCTAGGGCCCAGATCCGAAGACCGCTGGGCTGCCCTTATTGGGCAATGTTCCCCGCTTAGGTAGGGCCATGCCATCCTCCCGCGTAGTACAGGGTCAGTTGCCTGAAACCTGTGTGAATCCTGTGTGACCCTGGTGCTACCTGTATGCGTCCATCCCATCCATCTGTCCCTTTTCGGGTACGATCGTGTGGGCTCCCGTGCTTAGTTTGCCCACACGATCGTAACATCTCTGTTGCCCCGTGCTGATGGGAGATCAGAATTTGGCGCAAGCAGCATGGATTGCTGACCCCTTCCGGTCAGCTGGTCAGAACATGTCAGCACCTCCATCTAATCTGCAGCAACTACAAGCAGCTTCCTGTCCGCAGGGGCCGATATTCCTGCAGAACAGTTTCATCACTTAGTAGAATCTACGTCATGACAAACTGCTGCAGATCTGAAGGCCAAATAAGGTCCAACGTTACTAGATGGGGGTCTCTAATGAAATGGCTATTCAGAGTATAATGTACATAGCAGTGGGCTGTCCATGGGCAGCGGAGGGTCCAGTATGGCGGGCTGTCCATGGGCAGCGGAGGGTCCAGTATGGCGGGCTGTCCATGATCAGAGGGTCCAGCATGGCAGGCTGTCCATGATCAGAGGGTCCAGCATGGTGGGCTGTCCATGATCGGGGGGGGGCAGCGGAGGGTCCAGCATGGCGGGCTGTCCATAATCGGAGGGTCCAGCATGGCGGGCTGTCCATGATCGGAGGGTCCAGCATGGCGGGCTGTCCATGATCGGAGGGTCCAGCATGGCGGGCTGTCCATGATCGGAGGGTCCAGCATGGCGGGCTGTCCATGATCGGGGGGTCCAGCATGGCGGGCTGTCCATGATCGGAGGGTCCAGCATGGCAGTTGCTGTTCACGTCTTTGCAGTCCCCAGGGTCAGGACTTGGTGAGCAGTTACAATCCCCCATCGCCTGAAGATGAATCGTTGCGTAATTCATGTTAAGTGCTAATTTTGCCGTATTTTCATCCCCATTGATGATCTCCCTGACAGTGAAGGCTTTTAAGTACTGAAATCAGGAAGATCTGCAGGTTTTGGACCAGAAAATGACATTTTAATGGAGGAATGCCGTCTTTAATGAGTGAGGCCCATTTGTCAATTAAGCCGGGAGATGAGGAGAACGGGAGAAGCGGGGGCGGGGAATAACGCGGAAAACGAAATAAATAATAATGGAGGTTATTGCAGATTCCAGACCATATAATGCACGGTGACCGATAGCCAGAACTCCGGATACTGACGGCAGGAAGCACTGCGACCCCGACACTAAAGAATACATCCAGGACTCCGGAGCGGCTTCAGACCCCTCACTTATGTGAAATTATAGAAAATGTTATGTTTTTCCCCTCATTCTGCACTCAGGACCCCATAATGACGAAGTGACACAATATTAGACATCTTTGTACATTTTAAAAAAAATGAAAACCTCCCATTCTGCAGTAGCGTAAGTATTCACACCCCGTCCTCAGCACTTAGTTGAAGCCCCTCTGGCAGTGATTCTACCCTCCAGTCTTCTTTGCTGTGATGCCACAAGGTTTGTACACCTGGATTTGGGAATTTTCTGCCCTCTGTCAAGTTGGATGGGGGCTGGATGTGGGCAGCCATTGTCAGGTCTCTCCAGAGATGTCCCATTGGGTTCAGGGCTCTGGCTGGTCACTCAAGGACATTCACAGAGTTGTCCATTAAGCCCCTCCTGTGTTGTTTTGGCTGGGGTCTTAAGGTCATTGTCTTGTTGGAAGGTGACCCTTCTGCCCAGTCTGAGGTCCTTGCCCTCTGGATCAGGTTTTCATTATCTCCATCCTTTGCTCCATTTAGTTTTCCATCCACCCTGACCGGTCTCCCCACCCCCAGCCTGATGCTTCACCACCAGACTTCACTGTAGGTACTAGGCAGGAGATGAGCGGTGCCTTGTTTCCATCCACCCTGACCGGTCTCCCCTCTCCCAGCATGATGCTCCACCAACAGGCTTCACTGTAGGGATTGGGCCGGTGATGAGCGGCGCCTGGTTTCCTTCAGACAGAACACTTCCATCCTGGTTTCATCAGACCAGAGAGTCTTGTTTCTCGCAGTCTGAGGTCCATTAGATGCTTTTTGGTAACTCTGCGCAGCTTTTTATGTCTCTTACTGAAGGGGGCTTCTTTCTAGCCACTCAGCCATAAAGCCCTGATTGGTGGAGGCTGCAGTGATGGTCGACCTTCAGGAAGTTTCTCCCATCTGCACAGGATCTTTGGAGCTTAGCCAGTATGACCATTGGTTCTTGGTCTCCTCTCTTACCGACAACCTTCTACTCCGATGACTTAGTTTGGGCGTCGGCAGCTCTAGGCAGAGTCCCGGTTGTTGTTCTTCTATTTAAGAATCATGGAGGCCGCTGCACTCTTGGGAACTTTCAGGGCAGCAAAGATGTTTTTGCAGCTTCCCCAGATCTGAGCCTCCACACAATCTTGTCTCTGAGCTCTACAGGCAGTTCTGCCCTCCTCATGTCTTGGTTTTGGCTCTGATCTGCATTGTGAGCGGTGAGACCTTATATAGACAGGAGGGATGTCTTGTAAAATGATGTCCAATCGACTGAATTTAGCTCAGGTTACACCAAATAAGATGATCAAGAGTAATGGGAGCCCCCAGAGCTAAACATCAGTTGACATACCAAAGGGTGTGAATACTAATGTCAATGCAAAATGGTAGTTTAGAATTTTTGAAAAATTTACAAAAATTTCTAAAATCCTATTATCACCTTGTCATTATGGAGCACTGAGTGCAGAACAAGGGCGGAAATGGGATTTTTTTTTTTTTAATTTGCACAACATAACAAAATGTAATAAAGTAAAAGGGTGTAAACTTTCCGAATGCAGTGTGTGTGCAGGTATACTGTGTGTGTGTGTGTGTGTGTGTGTGTGTGTGTATATATATATATATATATATATATATATATATATATATATATATATATATATATATATATATATATATATATATAATAATGTCTGCTGTGATTAAATGGTTACTGTGGCCGACCTGATTCGCTCACGTATGACCTCTGAATGTCCACATGTAATACTACATCTTGCCTCTAGAGTTGCTGCATGGAAGCTGAGCGGTTGGCAGTACATGGAAGTAAGATAGCGCCGCCCCGCAGCATCTAAGCCACATCCAGCCCTGAACAGCGCCGCTACATTGTTTTACACCCCGCTTAAGATCATTTCAGATGAGCATGTCCCGGCCCGACTGAGGGATCTAACGACCTGAACCTGGAGCATCATGGGAACTTACGATGTTCCCCTGCGTTTGTGTCATGGAAGCGGTCAGCCCCGGACCCATCAGACACGCTGCCATAATACTCTTGTCTGAAGTCGGCCTTCCCCGCAGTAATCCGGTCGGAGGCGGTTGTGTCTCTTCAAGTATAAAATCCCGCACATCGCCCATTACAGTGGATGTGCGTTCAGCGCGGCGTTCGCATAGAGAGCGCGCTGTGCGAGCGGATAACGGGCTAATTAGAAGAGTAAATAAGACGCCGGTTACCCCCGGTAACTTTTATTACTCCAAATAATTCAATTAATTCCCAGAATTGACTTCGTAAATCAGGATTAATCAATGGATTAGATTTTGTGCGCCGGCAGAATAAACAGTTTCGCTCCTTTGTGCTGCGATGCATTTCAATCCTTTTGTGCCTTCCATTATTCATAAAGCGCCGGATGTTTGTAGCGCGGTCCGCGTCGGTTCTGCCGAGGTGAAAACAGTATTGCAGTCACCGCGAGGACGGGCGTTTATTCTTCTATTTACACCTTCCCACGTTATCAGCCAGAGATGTTTACTGCGCCGCGTCCGTCACCGGGAAGCCGCCATATGGAGTGCGAGTCATGTATCCGCTATATACTATTAGGATGAATGGGATACCGCAGCGTGGCAGAATACATCTAAACACCAACGGAGCTATTCTAACAGTTTTATAGTTCAGAGCCGTATTCATAATTCTGCAGCTTCAGAGCTGAAATCTAGATCTAGTGGACTGTTTTTGTAATTCCTTTACTCCAGGATCTTTGTTTAATCCTCGTCTCTTTCCAACAGCCATTTCCTCCGACTCCTCAAACACATGAACCTTAGGTGTGATCAGCAGGTATTTCTCCTGAGTCCCCTCATACACCTAAAGGCTCTGTGCAGCCAGCAGCCATTTCTCACGACACATCGGCTCGTTCTGCTGATAACTATTTCCACCGATATCCCTGTAACGTGACCACTTGGCTCATCTAACAGCTACAGTATTTTGCTACTCTCCTATATACAGATGTAGCAGTGCCATCCTTGAAGAATGGCATGCTATACGTCTAGTGCAGACCGCCTGGCGCCGCCATTCAGTTTGAATGGTGACTGCACTACGCAGTTGGCATAGTCGTGGCATGTGGCACTTGCATTCAGTAGCGGGATAGCAGAAGTGGCGTTAACACCACTACAGCACCTGACTGCTCATTCTGCCAACAGCTAATTCTTCGGCTGCCCCCCACATATACATGGACGCCCCCCCCCCCATACACATAAGCCATCAATGCGCCTGACAGCTACTTCCCGTGACTCCACTACACAACAGTCATGAAGGGTAATGTTTCTCCTTAAGGAGACACCTATTAGGTGAGTGAGGAGACTTATAAGGCCATGCATGCCCCTCTGGGAAATATGCAAATAGGGAAGATGGAACAATGTCTGTACAGCACCACCTATCGGTAGGCAGCATTCCTGTAAGTCAATGTGAGACCTTTTAGACAAGCCTTATAACAATGACTGGGAATTGTAAGCCAAGCAGAATCCATACACAGACAGCTGTTTCAGGGGTTTTGCCCCTCATCAGTCTGCAGTAGGTTTCTAGCTTGGCTAGCGAGAGGCCTACAACTCCCAGTCATTGTTACAAGGCTTGTTACAAGAGTCTAGCATTGGCTTGCAGGAATGCTGCCTTCCAAAAGGTGGCGCTGCAGAGGTATTGAAGATGTAGGCAGCTTCCCTATTTGCATATTTCCCAGAGGAGCATGCATGGCCTTATAGGTCTCCTCACTCACCTTCTAGGTGCTCTCCCTAAGGAGAAACGATACCCTTCATGACCCACATAACAGGCCTCTCGCTAGCCAAGAGCCGGGTCACCCCCAGTTGGCCCGTCCTTCTGATATTGGTGGGTTCGGAAAACTGTGATCTTTTATCCTTCCTGATTTTGATTTTTTTTGCTAATTCTGCGCCCGGTGTATAAAATGTCACGGTGTAAATGATAAGAATGCGGCATTCTCCATTAACTGCGCCAATTCCTACGTTTGCTGCGGTGGGACCTGCGGGGGTCGGCGCTGTCACCGCCAGGATTTAGGAGTGTGCCCTCTCCAGCGTCGCTGTGACTCCGTCCTCAGGTGAGCGGTTCGGCTGCGACCGGATGGTTGGCGTGAAGGTCAGAGATGGAGGCTTCCGATGATTTAGATAGTTCTGCTCTCCGCTTCTCTCTTGATAGATTTCACACAAAGAGAAGATTTATGAAGAAAGGTTTTATTTTTATCATTTTGTGTCTCCTATCACCTAAGAGACTCTAAATCAATACCCCCCCCCCCCCCCCCGCGCCGCCGCGCCGCTACTGCATCTGTGCGGTTTACTTCTGATTGCTGATTTCTAAATCAAGACGTCTCCGTCAGTAGATGGCGGCTGCCGGTACCTACAGTGTCATCAGCTCAAGGTTATCCGGGGTCTAGTGACGGCGATGGATGGGGCTTCTGATCCCGGGTCTAGTGACGGTGGAGGTCACGGGGATGGATGGGGCTGCAGAGGGCCTCGGGGGCTGTCATCCTAACACTATACGAATCTAGACTTGGGGGGCGGTGGTGTGTTAGAAAATGACGATACATGCAAAAGTGTAATAATCAAATATACAATATACCAATATCCACCTGCCAGGATGCTCTGCAGAACTCTGAAGAGGCCGTCGGTGTAATAATCTGCAGAATATATCACTACAGATGAGGACAGAGCGATGGTCTGCGGATATCAGTCACATATAAGATGTAGATATCGCTGGAGGTTATATCAGTACTGGAGCATTATAACAGGAGCGGCTGATATCACATATATGATGTTAATGTTTCTGGAGGTTATATCCGTGCTGGAGCGTTATAAGAGGAGCGGCAGATATCACATATATGATGAAATATCCCTGGAGGATATATCAGTACTGGAGCGATATAAGAGGAGTGGGTGATATCAGTCACATATATGATGTAAATGTCTGTGGAGGTTATATCTGTACTGGAGTGTTATAAGAGGAGCGACTGATATCAGTCACATATATGATGAAATATCCCTCGAGGATATATCAGTACTGGAGCGATATAGAGAAGTGGGTGATATCAGTATGTATATATAAAATGTAAATATCAGTACTGGAATGTTATAAGAAGAGCAGCTGATATCACATATATGATATTAGTGTTTCTGGAGGTTATATCAGTACTGGAGTGTTATAAGAGGAGCGGCTGATATCAGTCACATATATAATGAAATATCACTGGAGGTTATATCCTTACTGGAGTGTTATAAGTGGAGCGGCTGATATGACATATATGATGTAAATGTCTCTGGAGGTTATATCAGTACTGGAGCGTTATAAGAGGAGCGGCTGATATCACATATATGATGTAAATGTCTCTGGAGGTTATATCAGTACTGGAGTGTTATAAGAGGAGCGGCTGATATCACATATATGATGTAAATGTCTCTGGAGGTCATATCCGTGCTGGAGCGTTATAAGAGGAAGATATCTGTCACATATATGGTGTATACGCATATATGCCCTTTCACACTTATGTATATGTAGGTTGTGTCCTTATGCATTCATGCTTTCCGTGACGCTCATCCTAGTTGAGACGCCCCCTACAGGACGGTTACCAGTTGCAGCTCTGCCATCTGCGCTGACAGAGTAGAGAGACAGAACTAAAATGGCGCCCTGTCTCTTTAATCGCTCATCAGAGATGAATATTAATATTCTGGCATTTTATCCTTCCTTTTTCTCTCACCATTACCCACAATCCATCAGTTCAAAGCCATTTTTTGTAGATATCCGTGTAGTTTTTCTGCCCATTTTTCTGGTTGATTCATGGCGCTCCGCGCGCCGAAGATAATATTCCAAATGCATTTTATTTTATCTGAGGAGGATTCATCAAAGTCGTCTATGATGGAAATGTGAACATTTAGTGCGCGCATTCATCAAAGACGTTCCGTTCTCTCGTATTAGATTAATAAGACGTCTTGGCCTCTTCTTCATCTCCGGATCTGGGATGATGTCCCATGTAAGAATGAAAGTAGGGGAGGGGCTCTACCGATCCAGCGCCATTTGCACACTTACTTCCTTGCTGGTGGTCCATATACTAACTGCCTGCCGAGGGGTTGTCCAGCTGGGCCGCCCACCTCCATTGACAGTAAACAGGCAGTCGTTCATAAATAAATGCTACTGGGGGCACTAATGGGGTCATTATTACTATTGGGTGCACTAATGGGGTCATTATTACTATCGGGTGCACTAATGGGGTCACTACTACTACTGGGGGCACTAATGGTGGCACTATCACTACTGAGGGGAACTAATGGGGTCATTATTACTATTGGGTGCACTAATGGGGTCATTATTACTATTGGGTGCACTAATGGGGTCACTATTACTATTGGGGGCACTAATGGTGGCACTATTACTATTGGGTGCACTAACAGGGTCACTTTTACTATTGGGTGCACTAATAGGGTCACTATCACTATTGGGGACACTAATGGTGGTACTATTACTATTGGGTGCACCAACAGGGTCACTATTACTATTGCGTGCACTAATGGGGTCACTATCACTATTGGGGGCACTAATGGTGTCATTATTACTATTGGGTGCACTAATGGGGTCACTATCACTATTGGGGGCACTAATGGTGTCATTATTACTATTGGGTGCACTAATGGGGTCACTATTACTATTTGGTGCACTAATGGGGTCACTGTTACTATTGGGTGCACTAATGGGGTCACTATTACTATTGGGAGCACTAATGGTGGCACTATTACTATTAGGTGCACTAATGGGGTCACTATCACTATTTGGTGCACTAATGGGGTCACTGTTACTATTGGGTGCACTAATGGGGTCACTATTACTATTGGGTGCACTAATGGGGTCACTATTACTATTGGGAGCACTAATGGTGGCACTATTACTATTAGGTGCACTAATAGGGTCACTATTATTATTGGGGCACTAACAGTGGCACTATTACTATTGGGTGCACTAACAGGGTCACTATCACTATTGGGTGCACTAATGGGGTGACTATCACTATTTGGTGCACTAATATGGTCATTATTACTATTGAGTGCACTAATAGGGTGACTATCACTATTGACGGCACTAATGGGGTCACTATTACTATTGGGAGCACTAATGGTGGCACTATTACTATTTGGTGCACTAATGGGGTTACTGTTACTATTGGGTGCACTAATGGGGTCACTATTACTATTGGGTGCACTAATGGGGTCACTATTACTATTGGGAGCACTAATGGTGGCACTATTACTATTAGGTGCACTAATAGGGTCACTATTATTATTGGGGCACTAACAGTGGCACTATTACTATTGGGTGCACTAACAGGGTCACTATCACTATTGGGTGCACTAATGGGGTGACTATCACTATTTGGTGCACTAATATGGTCATTATTACTATTGAGTGCACTAATAGGGTGACTATCACTATTGACGGCACTAATGGGGTCATTATTACTATTGGGTGCACTAAAGGGGTCACTATTACTATTGGGTGCACTAACAGGGTCACTATTACGATTAGGGGCACTAATGGGGTCACTAATACTATTATGGGCACTAAAGGGGTCACTATTATTATTGGGGGCACTAACAGGGTCACTATTACTATTGGTATAGAAAGAAAAGACTGGTGGATAGGCACAACTCTCCAGAAAAGATGGTGGGCGGCAGGATGTATTATCCAACTGCTCTTTTATGAAGTACATTGAAAAACCAGCACAGGATACACATTTCGGGGAGAACACCTTCTTCAGTGAAGCTGGGTGGGACATCACTTCTGGGACTAAGGGATATGGGACCCAAATGGTCCTGGTGTTACCAGTGATGGAGCTGGAGACGGCAGGAGAAGTGGAGGATGAGACCCAGAAGTAATGTCCCATATACTTAATAAAAGGGAAGTTGTATAATAATTCTGCCGCCCACCATCTTTTCTGGAGAGTTGCGCCTATCCACCAGTCTTTTCTTTCCAGAGCTCTTCACACATCGGCCGTGCCCATGTTTGGTGGGTTCTCCTGGCTGGCAGCACCTCCACAGTTTATTCATTCTTCACATTTTTGGTCTCTAGACACTCACCAGGAACCAAAGCCTCCAATACCATCGGGTTTGTTCCACCCCTCTCCTTTTCTACTATTATTACTGGGGCCACTATGGGGGCACTATAACTACTGGGGTCATAAAGGGGGTCACTATTACTATTGGGGTCACTAAGGGGGGGCATCTACTATTAGGGCCAATACTCGGGGCACTATTACTCTGTTGCTTCAGACGAGGCTCAATGGTTCTAATATGTGTTGGGTATCTTGTATATTGGCGCTTTCAATGCATATAAAACGAGAGTTGTTTTGTGGATGGGGGCGCTATTTCGCATCTCCCTGCAGGCAGCAGAAAGTCTTGGGGCAGCCCTGACGTCAGCTCCTGTCTGCTGAGGATGACTTCTCCCTGATGAAGGATGAACATGGGAGACCCTACAGATTCTCCACGCTGCGTCTTTCCTGGAGGCGTCTTTCCAATTTCCTCTTAAATTAATCAACTGATTTGAAGTCTCTCGTTTGTGCGGAAGTGAATTCTGATTACTGAGGAGCAAAGTATTTCTGCTGATAAGTCTTAACCAGTTCGGCGGCGGCGGCGGCGGCCGCTCGTCTCCGCTATTCCTAGGGATACTTCCTGCTAGATCTCATTTATACATTTGGGTTAGAGCAATCTCTCCTGCTCACCGGCCCGACCGCCTCGTTATATTAGACTTCCCCTCGTAGATCGCCTTCTCCTCATACTGGGAGGGATTCCAATTACATTTACGTCAAGACGCTAAACTGATTTCTCTCCGTGTCTTCTGTCTATCTGGGGATCCTGGCCCGCACAGGACTCTGGAGGACGACAGGAAGGTGTGCCCGCCTCTGGGCTTAAAGGAATTGTCCATGTTTGTTTCCCATAGCCCCATGTTCCCCAGTGCAGACTGTTACCTAAAGGACGCACCCTTCCAAATATCTTCTGAAGGCTCCTTGGAGATGTAACATGTTTCATAAAGACTACTCGTCACGTGAAGCTGTTCTACCGCCTCTTTGACTATCAATGAATGATACATGTGCAGATAGAACCAAAGGAGATGGGGGGGGGGGGGGACTTTTGCAGGGCCCTGTACATTGTAATCTGAACTAAATGTTACGCTGGGTTCCCACGGGACTGAAATCTCGCGGTTTGGCCACACTGAAAAATCGTGAGATTTCCGCCGGATAGGCACATTTCGCCGCAGGTTTTGGAGCGGTTCGGCCGCCGACATTCCGCGGTGACTTTCTCTCCCCATAGAGAGGAGTGAGGCCGCAACGGGAAAAAAAAAATTTAACATGCTGCGGCTGTCAATTCCGCGCGGCATCGCTGGTTTCGATTGGCTGCTCCATGTGACACAAGGTTTTTACAAGATCTCGTCCACATGGCCAACGGCCACGGCAAATCCGTCGCGTATGAACCTGCGTGTAGGAGCTCAACGCAAAACCCTTGGGGTGCGTGCACACGGGCAGTTTCATCGCGCACATTTTTTGCAGACGCACAAAACTCGCAAGGAAATAGAGGCCATTATTTGCAGAGTCCGTCATCTGCTTTTTCTCTCGCCGTTCGTCTTATTTCTTGCGCATTATTATTTTCTATGGGCGAGTTAACGAATACCGCAGCGCCTTCACACGTTTAGGCGCATTTCATCTGAATTCGTTGTGGTTTTTAGATCTTCTTATGGACACAACATGCGATGAATGAAGAATCCGTGTCTCACCGCGCAATTTATGCTGTTCGCATCAAAAATGTTGCAAGTGCGCTATCTGTTTAGACCGTATTCACATGGCGGAGCGTGATAATGGTGCAAAAAACTCCGACCAATGTCGAAAAACGCGATATTCTGGCAAACGCAATGTGATTTGTCAGATAAATCGTATCCCATCGCCGAACGCGCGATTGTCACGCACGTTTTTTCAATAGGGAAATTTAAAAAATCACATTGCGCTCATTATATTGCGTGTCCATGCGGGGACAGCGCAATTTTTTATCTCTTGGCAAACAATAGGCAAGTATTCTGCAATTTCGCAGAACGATCGGACGCGCTGCAGTTTTCCGCGTCGCAGTATCGTAACGAGAAGAAAATCGCACGCATAAATCAGCCTCGCTGAAAACAGTCCATTCTATTTCCTTCCGTAACGCACAAGACCCATACGGGAAAATCACCCGTGTAAATCGCCGTGCTCTATGGCGGTCGGTCGTAAAGGAAGCCACGGCGCTGCGCCAGATCCAGTGCGTCAAACTGGCATCTGATGAGCCCCGCTGACTTCTGGGTAGTTTCAGTGGTCGGAGTGACATTCCACTCTGCGCTATTCTTTCATTAACCCGACGGAATGGAGTAGCGCAGATATGACCGCTAATGATGAGAACCGCACCCGACGACCTTGTTGATTACCTGACGTTCCGTGATCACCTGACGCCGGGGTAATTCCTCGCCTCGTGTCGCTGGAGACCTCCCGTTTCTGCGGCGCCGCAGATACAAATGAGGAGATAAAGCGAAAATGCAGAATAGCATAAAAGGCGCCGAGGTCGTCGTGACGACGTTGTGGAAGGTTTAACAATTTGCTGTAAAATAAGGCGCCGTAAACCGTAAAGGGTTCGCTGCGACATATATACAATGCGGCGGGGGAGGGGCGCGAGGAGAGATTCTTCATAGCAGGAGGGAATAGGAAAAAAAATATCGCACGGGAGTGAAGTTAATTAAAGCAGTGGGACTGAGGGCGCAGTAATAAACCGCTGTCTTGCCGCACTTTTATAGGCCGCCATAATTCGCCCGCTCTTCCCCAGTGTCGTGCGCACAGAGCAGGTAGGTCATTAAGGCGCCCGCCACTGGCAGCGCCGAGGAAAGAACACAAGCAGCGGCGGCGCGTTAACTGCCGGCCCCTTTTCTTTTTTACGGCTCTCTTTTTTCTCCCCCATTTTAATTGGTCTCTTTATGATCTGTGAGTAAAATACGCCGGCAGATATCTGCGCTTTTACGGCCGTCTGTCCCCAGAGGCGCGAGCGGTAAGAGCGAATACACCCGCGTCCGCCGCACCTCGCAAGCTTCTGGGGCTCAGATGCTCCTTGCAAGTGATCAGCGGCGGCAAAAGGAATCCTGTAGGAACTTATCAGACCCTTAAAGGGACAGCGAACCTGTATTCTGTTCATCGGCTGTGCTGTAGAGTCACTAATTGCTCTCTGTTATCAGCCATCTCAGGAGAGGCTGATGGCTGTACTCTTCTCCAGACTCTTCAGAATCTGCAGCCGTCATCTCGTTATCTTTTTCTTGAACTTTAGTTTCTAATCTTCTGTCCTTGTTGGATTTACATCCTCATTTACTCAATAAGCAGAGCTGCAGTGTAAAGCATGGGGAGGGATGGAGGAGCCCTTGGGACTCTGCGAGTGATTGTCAGGGGCTCCGATGGAGAGTCTAGGTCCCCGCTCTACTCCCCGCTGTAGCCGTGTCTGGACAGCGCATAATGAGGAAATGAACGTGCAGGACCCGTTGTCGGTATAGCAACACGGATCACATGAGCCGACTCAGGTCATGTGATCTGCGTTGTTATGCCAACCAGAGGTCCTGCGTGCTTATTTCCTCAGTACAGGCTTCCTGGACACGGCTACAGTGGTGAGTAGAGTGGAGACCAATGGCCGATTATAATAGGAGCGATTGGGGCAACCGCCGTGGGTCCGAGACTCTAGTGCAGGGGTCCCCAACTCCAGTCCTCAGGGACCACCAACGGGTCGTGTTTTCAGGATATCCTATGGTAATTGCACCTGTGGCAATGTCTGAGGCGCTGACAATAATCACATCCCCTGTGCAATACTGAGGAAATCCTGAAAACATGACCTGTTGGGGGTCCCTGAGGACTGGAGTTGGGGAACCCTGCAGTAGGGGGGCCACAGCTGTTCCAGTAGCCCCTGTTGTAATCTGCACTAGTGCCAATAGGGAATTCTAATACTACTGGGGCAGCAATAGGGGTCACTATTACTATTGGGGTCACCAATATAGGGGTCACTATTACTACTGGGGCAGCAATAGGGGTCTCTATTACTACTGAGGCCAATATGGGGGTCACTATTACTACTGGGGCCACCAATATAGGGGTCACTATTACTATTGGGGTCACCAATATAGGGGTCACTATTACTATTGGGGTCACCAATATAGGGGTCACTATTACTACTGGGGCCACCAATATAGGGGTCACTATTACTACTGGGGCCACCAATATAGGGGTCACTATTACTACTGGGGCAGCAATAGGGGTCTCTATTACTACTGGGGCAAATATAGGGGTCACTATTATTACTGAGGCCAATATGGGGGTCACTATTACTACTGAGGCCGATATAAGGGTCACTATTACTACTGAGGCGACTCTGATGGTGTAGATATAGGGGACATTATTACTAATGGGGCAGATATAGGGGACACTTACTACTGGGGCAGATATAAGGGACACTTACTACTGGGGCAGATATAAGGGACACTTACTACTGGGGCAGATATAAGGGACACTTACTACTGGGGCAGATATAGGGGACACTTACTACTGGGGCAGATATAAGTGACACTTACTACTGGGGCAGATATAAGGGACACTTACTACTGGGGCAGATATAAGGGACACTTACTACTGGGGCAGATATAAGGGACACCTACTACTGGGGCAGATATAAGGGACACTTACTACTGGGGCAGATATAAGGGACACTTACTACTGGGGCAGATATAAGGGACACTTACTACTGGGGCAGATATAAGGGACACTTACTACTGGGGCAGATAAGGGGATACTATTACTACTGAGACCACTGTGGGAGTCACAATTACTACTGGGGCTACTGTGGGGGACACTACTGTTGGGGCTAATATAGGGGACACTATTACTGTTGGGGCTAATATAGGGGACACTATTACTACTGGGGCCGATATAGGGGACACTATTTCTACTGGGGGCCAATATAGGGGACACTATTACTACTGGAGCTAATATAGGGGACACTATTACTACTGGGGCCACTGTATGGGACACTATTACTACTGGGGCCGATATAGGGGACACAATTACTACTGGGGCCAATATAGGGGTCACTATTTCTACTGGGGGCCAATATAGGGGACACTATTACTACTGGAGCTAATATAGGGGACACTTTTACTACCGGGGCCACTGTATGGGACACTATTACTACTGGGGCCGATATAGGGGTCATTCTTACTACTGGGGCCACTGTGTGTGTGTGTGTGTGTGTGTGTAGCCACTACTGCAGCCACCAATATAGGGAACACTATTACTAGGTCCACCAATATAGGGGGTCACTATTACTAGGTCCACCAATATAGGGGGTCACTATCACTAGGTCCACCAATATAGGGGGTCACTATCACTAGGTCCACCAATATAGGGGGTCACTATCACTAGGTCCACCAATATAGGGGGTCACTATTACTAGGTCCACCAATATAGGGGGTCACTATTACTAGGTCCACCAATATAGGGGGTCACTATTACTAGGTCCACCAATATAGGGGGTCACTATTACTAGGTCCACCAATATAGGGGGTCACTATTACTAGGTCCACCAATATAGGGGGTCACTATTACTAGGTCCACCAATATAGGGGGTCACTATTACTAGGTCCACCAATATAGGGGGTCACTATCACTAGGTCCACCAATATAGGGGGTCACTATTGCTAGGTCCACCAATATAGGGGGTCACTATTACTAGGTCCACCAATATAGGGGGTCACTATTACTAGGTCCACCAATATAGGGGGTCACTATTTCTATATGGGACGGATTTGCTGTGGAATTTGCAGTCGCTGTAGCAGCAAAGTGGTTGAGATTTTGAAAACCTCTCCTACACCCTGTGAAAAAATCTGTACAAAACCCGTGCGGACGCTGACATGAGGTGCGGGATTTAATTCCGCAGCAGATTAATTTTAAATATAATGTATATCAGTAGCCCACCCAGCGCCCCAGCGTGCCGCTCCAATGTTTTGTTTGTTTTTTTTAAACTGCCCTGTCAATAATGATGGAGATACAAAGCATGTCGTGATAAGCCACTCCCTTAACTCCTCCCCTAACCACACCCTCCATGGGGCTCCACAAGAAACTTTTGCTTCAAAAAGGGCTCCATGGCTGAAAAAGATTGGGAACCACTAGTGTGAAGTCTGGGAGGGAGGGACACAATAGACACTGTAGCCAATGCAGGGATGATATATAATATAATAGACAAGGTAAAGCCAAAGTAGCTGAGCTGGAATCACTGATCAGAGCTCTGCCCTAATGGAGCACAACTGCAGTGTAAAGCATGGGGAGGGACAAAACAGCAGCCTACGCTTGTGACATGAATTTCTGACTACTCCAGACTTCTAAAGCCAATGTGGAATTTCTGATCATAGCTGTGTCCTAATAGAGCAAAGCTGTAGTGTATAGCAGAGGGACAGACAGAGCAGCAGTCTGAGCCTTCTAGGTGGATTTCAGACTAGCCCAGATTCCAATAGACAATGTACAGTAACCAAAATGCAGTCTGTGATCATAGATGTGCCGTAATGGATCAGAGCTGCAGTGTAAAGCATGGAGGGCAAAGCCACAGTCTAAGCCTTTAGGTTTGATTTCTGACTATCCTAGACTTTAAAAGTCTATTTATCCAGTGCAAAGTAGCTAAGCTGGAATAGCTGATCATAGGGGTGCTCTGTGGAGAAAAGCTGCAGTGTAAATCATGGGGAGACAGAACAGCAGTCTAAGCCTTAAAGGTGGGTTTTAGACTACCCCAGACTGCAATAGACAGTATAACTAAGCTGGAGTCACTGATCATAGTTGTGCCCTTATCTGTCTAAGCTGGAGTCATTGTAGTGCCCAAATGGAGCAGAGCTGCAGTGTAAAGCATGGGAAGTAGAAGGCAGCAACCTCTATAATCCAATGTCTGTCTCATAAGCCTCATAACTGGACTTGTATTGGTAGTGGATGCCCACATGATGGGGCGGGGGTCTTCAGGTATATAACGGGGTACAGGCGGACTTTCGGTGTAGCCTGCGGCTCCTGCTGCATTGTGAATGCCGAGCAGATGATGATAGATTTACTGCAGATAAAACCCATATTAATAAGTCGTACCTGCGGGGTCTTCTCTCGGGCCGGACCCCCGTGCCCGGAGGAGAGGAGCTTATGGGAAGTGGATAATGTGACATTTGTATGATTTAGGCGCCACGTTCCTGGTGATTTACTGTTGTACCAGGTAAGTGAGAGATCAATTTACTAGAGATTCCCCAGACTTCATTATAGTGATGGAGTCATTTATCCTCTGCAGGCAGCGCCGCTCCGGAGATGGCGGCAGAAGGGCCTCATTTGAATAGATTTAAATATTGAAAATATCTCATTTAAATAAATCTGAATGTTCACTTGTCAGAGCTGAGAGCTGCTTTATCTCCGGTGGGAAGAGGATTGTGGCTCCTTCTCTCCTGGTCTCACCACTAATCCTCCGGCCCACTTCTGGAATGGCGCGGAGGCCTGGAAACGCGGCCTACGATGGCGTTATCTAGCAAAACGGATACATTGTAACAGTCCATCAGCTGTGCGGTCAGGATGCATGTTCAGCACCTGAAAATGGTTGCTTCTATTCACTGACAGCAAGAAGTGAGCATGAGAAAGGGGAAACATTGAAATACAATGTCTGTTAGAATAGTGATTGGGCCTTCTGTGCAGGTAGCAGTGTTACTGACACAACAGCTGTGCGGAGCGGAGGGCTGCGAGGTCGGCTCCTTCATTTCACAGCGTGTCGATGATCACAGGTCCGTGTGTAGAAAAAGTACAAGCAAAAATAGCAACAATGCAGACGATTTTCATGTTGGTGTCGTCCCACGGTGCTAATATCGGCACATACAGGGGGTGGACAAAAATATGGAAACACTGTATAAACTGCATGCCTGAAAACTAGGTCTTATTGAAATATGATTTATAACAACTATAGTGGAGGTAATATGACACACAGATGCTGCAGGAAACAAGGTTCTATTGGTCAGGGGTTTGAGCCACTCAGACTCTTGTTACCAGCTGGCTCGCAAAACCACCAAGAGCAGGGCAAGAGGTGAAGTAAACAGAAATTTGGTGGGGAAGCTCTCAGCCAAGTAGGGGTCAAAAAGGGCAGCTCAGTGCTAATGGTTAAAACCCTTGCATTTCATATGGTGTTTCCATATTTTTGTCCACCTCCTGTACATGTACAGTGGTGGATTAAGTAGAGCGTACTCCCTGGACTGTCCCCATAATATGCCCAGCCCCCCTTCTCCACTGTTGCCCTGGCATCCTGTGTATATAGTCAAAACTTCCTTTCTCTGCTAGCATTTGCAACTGGATGTTGCCATCCTCTTTATCAGAGGGCTCTGCTCCTACATACTGACAGCCTCCAGTCATTGCTGACAGTATCTGACCAATCCGCTTGACAAGAGGAACGGTAACACCCAGTTGTCTGGGGCCGTGGCTACATGGAGACGTATTGTAGAATACAAGGATTTCCTATATTAGAACTGTCAGAAGTAATCACAGGTGACGTCTCCTCTGATTGTAGATGTCTCTTTCCTTTACTTCTCTGTTCGGCACAGACCACCATGACAACTTCTCTGCTGACTGTAAAGTTTGTTGCTGAGGCAACGTTGGCCCCTGACCTCTGCCGTCATCCCCAGCTTCCATAGCAACACATAGAAATTAAGACCTGATCCCAAAATTAATTCAAACCCCAGGCCATACCCTAAACTAATAAAAAAGTGTCATCGCCCCTAGAATCCCTACATTCAAACACTAGATCAGATCCCCAAAGTTAATTTAGACCCCAGATCAAAGTCTTAAATAAACACAGACCCAGGAATACAGATCCCAGAGCCAGCCTCACACAGAGCAGCGTGTACTCGCCTTCTCTGCAGAATAGTTCGGCTTCAGGCATAGACCTGCACATATCATCATATGACCTCGACTATGCAGGCACTTCTAGAGGTGCTGCACACTCTTGCACAGATCTCATTGCACAAAGCACAGTTGTTCTCTTTTCTTCTCCATGTGGCCCAGACCACCACGATAACCTCTCTCCTGGTGACTGCAGAGTTTGTTGCTTTGGCCCCTCATTTCTGCAACTGTCCCCAACCTCCATAGCAACAGATATAAATTCAGACCCCAGACCCGATCCCCTAAATTAATTCAAACCCCAGACCACACCCGAAACTAATACGGACCCCAGACCTTCTAAACTATTACAGTCACTAGAAACCCTATATTCAAACCCCAGACAAGACCCCTAAATGTATGTAGACCCTAGACCTGATCCTAAATACAGACCCCAGACCAAACCCTCTAAAGACCCCATACATAGCAGCTCACCATTTCCTCCTCTGTGGAATCAGGGCTGGCACATATTTGATCTTGTGATCTTTGATCTCAGTTTTTGCTGGAATTCACGGCAAAAACCCCAACAAAACTGCATGTGCCTCAAATCTTAGGGCCCTCGGACCCCAGGCGGCCACCCAAACTGCCCATATTATATTCTGTCACTGTACATAGCAATAGAGCAGAAAGTACAATCCCCCTGTCATTGCCAGCCACACCATCCCCAGTGCCAATCACAGTGGTCTAAATGCCAGCCCCAATGCTCCCAGTGCCAGCCCCAATGCCTTGGCGTGATGCTGCAGTGTTGGTTATCCAGGACTTTTGGGGGGGGACTGTAGGGAGTAGACGTGATGCGCAGGGTTCCTCTGTACCCGCTCGATGCCTCTGACTGCCCGTTGGATATGATGAGTAACCATAATGTCTTTTTTCTCTCCAGCTCCTCCGGTTTCCATCGCTGTGATCGCGGCAGACACCCCGGCGCCGTTCAGCCGGTACCAGGCCCAGAACTTCACTCTGGTGTGCATCGTGTGCGGAGGGAAGCCGGCTCCACAGGTCAGTGAATAACGGACTCCGGGTGCAGAGACCCTCGTAATGCACTAGCTTGTACTACACACTGCTGACCCCCTCTCAGTTATGCCCACCCTGGCATCCGGCGTACCAATGACTGTCAGCGCCGCTCGGCACCATAACTGGGGCATCTAAAACACAGTGTGTCATTTAGAGTCCTAAAAAGGACCTGGCCTGTGTCAGTGGTGGCTATGTGAGAGCGGACGGGCACCAGCGAATAATGAGTGAGCCCAGTGATGGGCAATGCCAACTGCCAGATTATCAGATATTCTGGGTTACTGAACAGTCATAGGAAAATCTAAAATACGGATTTGTAAGACCAGAAAACGTGTTAATATCCGCTAATAGCTATTTTATCAGAGACCTTTCCCCTCTCATGTTTGGCACTTCCTTTGCGCTGTGACTCCGGAGTGCGGCATGAAATCACTTTTCCCGTGGATCAGTTTCAGTGTCAATCCATATTAGATGTGAAAATCCAGCGATCTGAGCGACTTCAGCGAGGCCGGGTCATCGGGGCTAGAATGGCGTGATCGAAGCAAAACATGTAGCAAAAGGTAACACTGTGGGCAGAAATAACTCATCACTGAAAGGGGTCGGAGGAGGATGTCAGGAATCATTCTGACCAACAGGCTGCACAGTCAGAAGCAGCTGAATACAATACCGGTGATCCAACTAACGTGTCCGAATGCGCAATTCCCATTTTGTCCGCACGGATGGTATAACAGCAGACGACCAGTTCCAGCGCAGAGAAAAGAAAGACGAGACTCCAGTGGGCAAAAGAGCGCAAAACTTGTATCACTTAGCAGCAGAAAAACATCACCTGTCAGATGGATCCAGATCTCTGTTGCTGATGGGAGGACAGAATTTGGCGCAAGCAGCATGAATCGCTGACCCCTTCCTGTCAGCTGGTCAGAACATATCAGCACCTCCCTCTAACCTGCAGCGACTACAAGAAGCTTCCTGTCCCCAGGGGCCGATATTCCTACAGAGCGATTTCATCACCGAGTGGAGTCTACACGGCGATGAACTGCTGCGGTTCTGAAGATGATCCAACGCCCCTAGATGGGGTCTAATAAACTCCACATTCCAAGCAAATAGTTTTTGCAAGCCGCCAGCTGTGCCATCAGGATGCATCGCGGGCACCAATTTACTGTACCCGCTTTGCTATTGCCAAAATGAAGGCAATAAGTTGTCTTTTGCCCTCCCAGCATGGCAGCCGGGCTGTGGGTGTGTCCTTACCTCTCCCCACACTACCACTCCCATCATCCTCGCTGCTATTGTTCCTGCCCGGTTGGCGCCTCGCATTGTCATGCAGGTGGCGCGGCTCCCGTCGCCGGAGATTTCGCCATCCGTTCCGCGTTGTTGTGATAAGTATTTTCACAAAAGTCGACAATTCTAGATAAAACGAGAGCGGTTAAAAAAAATGAGCAAACATCATTCGGCGTTGTTGTTTCGCCTCCTGTTGCCTTTCACGGCGGCGACAATCCCGGCAGCAGCCTCCTATTGACAGAATCGACCTGCTAAATTAATACATCTTAATGTGCTTTGTAGATTGGTATCGAGCGCGGCGCGGCTGCTTTTATCCGCTCTCCTTTCAGCGCCGCGCACAAGCCTTTCCAATCAAGGCATCTCTTGTTTTGTGTTGCTCAGCCTCCATCCTGCCTATTCTTCATCCTCCGTAATCGGAATGCATAATTTGGTCTCTTGCCCCCTCTGCGGCGCGCGCCATGTGACGGATGCGCAGCGATGTTAAAATGCTGTTTAGAGAGGAGAGAGAAGAAGAAAAAAAAAGCCCCATTGAAGCCGCCTCTGACTTACTGAATCGCTCAGATAAAAAAAACGCTATTTCGCGTTAAGCGCCATTATTCAGCTGCCATTAAGCCCTTCTTAAAGCTGCATTCTCTCTCTTCCGACGCCCGCTATTAACACGCGCCTAATGGCACCTTGAGAACACTCCTGGCATAAAGGGGAAGGCGTTCCTGATGTATAATTGATGCCGCGGAGACGTTTTGTCCTGCGGCTTTCGCTGTGGATGTATGGAGACAGATTATGGCGTTCGCACGTACGGACGCGTGTGATGGGATACGTTACGCCGGCCGCTGGCTCATCAATCAGCGGCTCTCCGCCTGATTACAGGCTGGATGTCAGCCGCTGTTACATTGTCCTGCTGAATGTCACAGGCCTGGATGGATGGCAGCGTGGCACAGCGAGCACTACAGGTGGAGCCCATCAACAAGCAGGCATGCCATATGTATGCAGATGAAGCTTAATCGCTGTGGAATGAAAAGTCCTGCAGATTTCTTATAGACTTTGTGCTTCAATTGTTTCTTCCTTGTTTGCAACATTCCTGCTTACTGTCAGTGAATATGGACCTTCAGGGTAAAAAACATGAACGCCTCCAGCTCGCTGAGAGTTTGCTACAATGTGTCCATCACAAGCACCCTGTATTCCAGGCTGATACATTGCATCTGGCAGAAGATTGTCTAGACTGGATACATTGTAACAAACCCCTCTGCTATGTGAATCTATGCAGGTTACTATATTGATTACTGATACTTGTCACAGCTGAGGGTTTGTTACAGTTCGCTGTGAGATAATGACATCAGCAGAAAAATCTATTATAATGATTGGGTTGATGCATTTTTGCTGCACTGATACATCCATGTGTAGCTCATGGGATGGTTGTATCAGAAGCTGAGGTTGCTGTCCTGTCCCCCATGCTTTACATTGCAGTCCTGCTGTATAGCAGCACAATAAAGGCTATTCTAGTTTTATGTAACTATTGGCACCCGTCATACTGTGTGCCCATCTGAGACTCTTATATATTATACTGTAACTGCAAAGCTGAGTGTGCCTTCAGAAACTACAACCCGCAAGCTATGTGCCATTATCTGCAACCAAGCTTCATCAGGGACTCCAATTTCCCGATGTCGTACAAACATGAAATTTGGCAGGAGCATTCTTTAGGTCCTAAATAGGAAAAGTAAAGGGGTCACAACAACGACAATTCAATGCTAAGTGCAAAAGTATTGGCACCCCTATGTAATGTAACTTCCCAATCTGTGTACCATTATCTGCTACCAACCCGCCTTTTGCATGCCAAGATTATCTTTCGAATGGGCGAAAGATTTAGCAATGTGTTTGCATAAAGTGTTAATGGCTTTAATCATCTTAACTTGCGTGTAAAAGGACCTTCAAGCATCTTCATTTTCCTCCATGAGTTGTTTACTCAGCTGGGTGTGTGCTAAACACAGGTCCAGCTGAGCAAACATCTGCTGGCAGATTCCATTGTTTTCCTCCAGGCAGAGTACACAGTGTACTTGCTATGTATGCAAAGCAAACACGATCAGTACGCTGTTATCCTGCAGTCTATTGAAAGATGAGCGACATTCATTCAAATGGAACAAATTTGCTCTGTCTTTCAGAGGCTGAGCGATGGATTTTATGCGGGCTAAAATCCATCACTCAAACAAAAAGTGCACGATGCCGACGATTACCTGTAATGATTATCGCTAATTTTCAGCCGTCTAGACAAATTTTGAGCAATAATCATTGTCAGTTTGCCAATCAAAGACTTCAATCAGCAAGTTATGTGCCATTATCTTCAACAGTCAAGCTGAGTGTGCCCATCAAAAATTACAACCACCAAGCTACATGCCATTATCTGCAACCAAGCTGAGTGGGCCCGTCAGAAAACTACAACCACCAAGCTACATGCCATTATCTGCAACCAAGCTGAGTGTGCCCATCAATAACTACAACCACCAAGCTATGTGCCATTATCTGCAATCAAGCTGAGTGTGCCCATCAAAAACTACAACCACCAAGCTACATGCCATTATCTGCAACCAAGCTGAGTGTGCCCATCAAAAACTACAACCACCAAGCTACATGCCATTATCTGCAACCAAGCTGAGTGTGCCCATCAAAAACTACAACCACCAAGCTACGTGCCATTATCTGCAACCAAGCTGAGTGTGCCCATCAAAAACTACAACCACCAAGCTACGTGCCATTATCTGCAACCAAGCTGAGTGTGCCCATCAAAAACTACAACCACCAAGCTACATGCCATTATCTGCAACCAAGCTGAGTGGGCCCGTCAAAAACTACAACCACCAAGCTACATGCCATTATCTGCAACCAAGCTGAGTGGGCCCGTCAAAAACTACAACCACCAAGCTACATGCCATTATCTGCAACCAAGCTGAGTGGGCCCGTCAAAAACTACAACCACCAAGCTACATGCCATTATCTGCAACCAAGCTGAGTGTGCCTATTAGAGACTGCAAGCAGCATTCTATGTAGCATTATCTGCTACCAACAAGCTAAGTGTGCCCATCGAAGATTGTAATCAGCAAGTTATGTGCCCTTATCTTCAACCGCCAAGCTGAGTGTGCCCATCAGTGTCGCTACAACCACCAAGCTACATATCATCTGCAACCACCAACTTGTGTATGCTCATTAGAGACTGCAACCACCAAGCTATGTGCTTTTATGTTTGTGAATTGTACAAAGACTGCAACTGCTATACTGTATGCTTGATGGAGACTTTCCCTGTTCTGTGCCACCTCTAGAGTTTGCAACTGCCAAGCTATGCACCCATTTGAAGCTCTTTTATGTTATGCTATAACTACTAAGCTAAGTTTGCCAATTAACAACAAACTATGTGCCATCACCTATAACCACCAAGTTGACTGTGCCCATTAGAGACTGCAACCGCCAAGCTGTGTGTCATTATCTTTGTGAACTACACAAAGACTGAAACCGCTGCACTGTATGCGTGATAGAGGCTCTTCCTGCTCTGTGTGGCCACTAAAGTTTGCAACTGTCAAGCTATTTGCACCCAGTTATAATGTAACTGCCAAGCTGAGTGTGCCAATCAGAGATTGTAACCACCAAACTGTGTTTCTGTAAAAGAGCGTAACAAGCAAGCTGAGTGCCACTGCTGTAACATCACACTTGTTCTGTTGACTGTCTAGTGTCAATCTCCACCACTACTCCATCCTTGAATGAGGTCCCATGTTGGGGTCAAGGGTCACATAAAAGCCGTATGATCTCACATGGTAAAATGCAAAGATTTGTCCCGAGACCACGGCAGGAGCGGCAACCCCGCGATGAGATGTGAACACGAGAAGTAATTAGACTTCATCGGCAGCTGTCGAGGCGAACGTTGGGAGGAAACGGATTCATTCTGTTGGCCATTGATGAGTCGGTTGGATCATTGATGGTTTGTTCTTACGGTTCCTCCATCTTCATTCAGCTGCAGAAGCCCCCGGCCGTCGGTCGCACCGCTGATACCGGTTGGATGGTTTGACATGTTAGAATGCAGCTTAGTGATGGATGTACATGGTGCTAGCCACCAGCTCCCAATGGGGACACCAGGCAGATGTAGCCCTCAGGGCAGCCGGCCTGACTATCTTGTAAAACTACATGAATCATAATGTGTTTTCCCCTCTTATGTTCCAAGCTGCTACTGTCAGCTCATTGGCACAGCTGCAACACAATTGTTTAGTTCTACTACTGTATTTATCTACTGAGCTTGGGTCTGATACTGTATTTATGCTATGAGCTTGGTTCTGGTGCTGTATTTATTACTAAGCTTAGTTCTGGTACTGTATTCATGTCATATTCTTGGTTGTGGTGCTTTATTTATGTACTGTGCTTGTTTCTGGTAGTGTATCTGTGAACTGAGCTTCGTTCTGCTACTATATTTACGTGCTGAGGTTCGTTCTGATCCTGTATTTATGTCATGAGATTGGTTCTGGAACTGTATTTATGTTTTGAGCTTGCTTCTGGAATTGTATTTAAGTACCAAGCTTGGTTCTAGTGCTGTATTTATTATTAAGCTTAGTTTTGGTGTTTTCATGTTATGACCTTAGTTTTGGTGCTTTGTATATGTACTGATCTTGGTTCTGGTATTGTATCGGTGAACTGAGCTACAGTTTTTAAGTACTGAGGTTTGTTCCGATGCTGTATTTATGTTACAAGATTAGTTCTGGGGCTGTATGTTTTGAGCTTTCTCCTGGAGTTGTATTTCTGTTAAGAGCTTGGTTCTGGTTCTGTATTTATTCCTGAGCTTGGTTCTGGTGTCGTATTTATTCCTGAGCTTGGTTCTGGTACTGTATTCATGTTATGATCTTGGTTTTCAGTGGAGTTTACGCTCTCCATATTTTACATGTAATGAATACGCCCGTGTGAATGAGTCCTGAGACTGTACGCTCCATTAGGAGATGATGACTTCCATGACATTTCTATAAGGGAGACCCCTTTAAGGAGTCTGCAGGTTCCTCATCTGGAACGCAGGAGAATCGATGGGACTTGCTTCTAGCAGACACTCCACAGATGTCTCTCATCAAGAGTGGCAGGCGACATCTCAACATAATCTATTGCACTGTCACCAATAGCCACACACAGCTCCAACACCTCTCCCGAGAGAAGTCTACTGTACGGACATGGCGGACAGCGGCAAATGATTCATTCCACCGCAGCCGTTCACGCCCGAAGCTTCCAGCTCGCTGGGTGAATAGAGCAGATCACATGTGACCCAGATAACCATGGTCCGATAGTAGCGGTCAGTCCTGAGCGGTCGCTCTGCGCACATCTGCGTTCGGGTTTGCGTTTTGTTCCATCATAGCAACAAAAAAACGGAAACTAGGAGCGTTTTCACTTTAATTTCCCATTGAATCCAATGGGGTTTCTAGGCGTCTCGTTTCCGTTTTTTGGACTGAAATAATAGCGCAGCTTTAAAAACGTAAACCCGTTTCTGTTTGATTCAATTTGGCTTCCGTTTTTGAATCCGCTTGTAGTAAAACAGACGATATGTAAAAAAAACGGATACCCAGATGCAGACGTGAACAGAACCTAAGCAGCCATGTTTAGTTGTTTCACTTGCAAACACGATTGGCGCGGCGCACTGTGTTGGTATCATGGCACGCCTACACTATTTGCGGAGCCCAACAGTCATTAGACTGCAATGGACCGCGCCAAATAAATAAGGGTGCGTTTATACGGCGGATTTTAGGGGGCAGATTTTTTTTTTCTGCATTCGCCGCTTATTTTGACGCAGATTTTAAATCCCGTTGATTTCTATGGTAAAAAACGATGCGGGAAACAGAAGTGGCGCTTCGGTACTTTTTTTTCGCGACACTTTGGGGAAAAAAGCGCATCATAAAGACCCGGATTCTCACTACCAATCAATGTATTGTACGTGTATTTTGGCATGGAGTACGCCGTGGGAACTTACCCTTAGATAGACCTTCTCCTTAGACTTGGTGCTTCCATCTTCCTTCACCAATATAATACGGGAGCAGGAAGACGGAATCCCCTGGCTGAACGGACACGTCTTCTGTTGGAAACAAATGGCGCTCACGGTCCCCATTGGTTATAATGGCGCCCATTCAGTTTCTGTCATTCCGTCTGCCATTTTCCCGAATGAAATAGCGCTACTTTGTCTGGGATTTTAGCAGAATTCCCAACAAAGGCTCCGAACGGAGACCCAACGGTGATGTGAGCATAGACTAATGGGGGAGCTGGTTCTGGAAAAGCTGGGTGACCACCAATATGAGCTCCATGAGAGATTCTGCAAGGGTTGAAGCCGCCGTATACAACGTGTCTCGGCCGTATGGAAACCTCCATATCGAATAAAGACAGGTTGGCAGACAGTGATGCCATCTTGCATACAAGCTGTGAGGGAAGGAGGAAACCTATAAGGCCATGCCACCAACAGGACGGCCATTTTGAATGACACCATCTTGGATCAACTCTATCATTTCCAATGGGAAGCTAGGTGTGTGATATATCAAACCGGCGGAGAATTTCCTTACAAACCAATGGGGGCTTCATTGTAGCATAATCTTATTCATCCTCATGTTCACACAATGATTTGTCTTCATCACAAGCAATATGAATGATGGCGTCATCTCAAGCAGAGCCTGCTGGGATCGTCCTCATGTCAGGTGACCGAAGTGCACGCGTCATCATCACCAAGCCAGACCTCCCATTACCCGCAGTGCAGCGGTCATAATTCTTTCCAAATTCTCAGGTTTTGTCGCTGATGAACCCAAATGTGGATGACAAAAGATAGAATTCTTTGTTGCTAACACTTGTGCTTTGTTCACCTGACATAAGGATGATCTCAACACGCTCTACTTGAGAGAACGCCATCATTCACATTGCCTGTAGTGAAGCTAAACCCGTGTTAACAAGAGAACGAATAAAGTTATGTTAAAATAAAGCCCACTGTTGTTCTTGCGGTAAAATTCTCCTCCAGTTTGATATATCACACAACTACTTCACCATTGAAAAAAATCCGAATCGAATCAAAGATGGCGGCATTCAAAATGGCCGTCATGTTGGTGACATGAGCCAACATGTTTTCCCTCAGCTTTTATGCTAAACTGGATCAGCACCTGCCAGACCATTTTTATTCCATCTGGGGGTTTCCACACTTTTGAGACTCCCTGTATAACTAGGATGATTTGCTTTAGTACCCCCAACGGGTCAGATTTTTAGGATTTCCTTACTACCACAGGCTTTTCCCTCAATGTAAAGTCTTTGACTTGTGACTTTATTGTCACATCTGAGGACTGGAGGCAAGAAAAATAGCTGTAGGAAAGCTAGCTGCCACAATGGTGGTCACCCAACGCAACCAGAACCCAACAGAACTGGATGGAGATGTCCAGGGCTGTAGATGGTGATAAAATGTTGAGGACTCTTTAAGACGTCTTGATGTAATGTTGTGCTTCATCTTCCAGGTCTACTTCAAGAGGGACGGTGAGCTGATCGAGGTCATACCCATGATGGATCCACCGGCTGCTGCAGCTGGACTAATGAATAACCGGGGATCCAGGAACCTTCTAAATCGAGACATGGACGATACTAAAATGCAAAAATCCCTTTTACTGTTGGACACTGAGGAACGGGGGTCAAACTCTTTCACAGAAAACCCCTTTCGATCTCGCACATCCGACCAAGGACCCATGTCAAGCCCCGTGACGGAGGCAATTCCAGAGACAGTGGTCAGCCTGGAGTTTCCCCGCTGGGTCCACAGTACAGATCCCACTTATTTCTTCCACCAAATGCATCTTCCAATGAGTGACGGGACCGTAGAGGTTCGAGCCATGCTCACCTGGACCCTAAACCCACAAGTGGACAACGAGGCTCTCTTTAGCTGTGAGGTCAAGCACCCGGCTCTCACCATGCCCATGCAGTCCGAAGTCACATTAGGTAAGACACACTTTATGGGTTTGGCTTTACTTCATGCTAAAGAGAGGAGGGCGCCCGATTGTTGTGCTTCATGTCTATGCGAGGGCCCCCTGGGCTTCCACTCCTGCCCCGTGACCCTCTAGATATTTTACTCTGTACTGTAGGACCGGCATGAGCCGGGGCCCCCGCCTCTTATGGTCCGCAGAGCAGCTGCATGGGCTTGTCTCTATGCTACAGTATGTGTAGCGAATGTATCTCATGGAGACAAACCTGCAATACAGATACATTGTATCTAAAGGGGACTACACTGCACTGGGCAAGAGGTTTAGGCGGGGGGGGGGGGGGGGGGGGGAATGCTGCAAAGTTGGAAATATTTCAAAAAGAGAAGTGTTAATAGTTTATTTTTTGTCAAGTAACAGAATGTAAAGTGACCGAAAACAAGAGAAAGGTAAATCGCATCAATATTTGGGGTGACGCCTTTATCTTCACAAGAGCATCAGTTCTTCTAGGTACACTCGCACGCAGTTTTTGAGGGAGGTTGTTTCAGACATCTTGGAGAACTAAGCCCAGATCTTCTGTGGATGTCGGCTCTCTCAGATCCTTCCTTCTCTTCATGTAATCCCAGACAGACTGGATGATGGGAGATCAGGGCTTTGTGAGGGCCAAATCATCACTTCCTGGCCTCCCTGTTCTTCTTTATGCTGAAGATAGTTCTTAATGACATTGGTGGATGTTGCGGGTTGTTGTCTTGCTGCAGATTAAATTTGGATCCAATCAGACACCTCTGTGATGGTATTACATGGTGGGTAAGTATCTGCCTGTATTTCTCAGCATTGAGGACATCCTTAATCCTGACCAAATCCCCAACTCCATGTGCTGAAGTGCAGCCCTAAACTTGGGAGGAGCCTCCACAATGCTTCACTGCTGCCTGCAGACACTCATTATTGTACCGCTCTCCACCATGCTTCACTGCTGCCTGCAGACACTCACTATTGTACCGCTCTCCACCATGCTTCACTGCTGCCTGCAGACACTCATTATTGTACCGCTCTCCACCATGCTTCACTGCTGCTTGCAGACACTCATTATTGTACCGCTCTCCACCATGCTTCACTGCTGCCTGCAGACACTCATTATTGTACCACTCTCCACCATGCTTCACTGCTGCCTGCAGACACTCATTATTGTACCGCTCTCCACCATGCTTCACTGCTGCCTGCAGACACTCATTATTGTACCGCTCTCCACCATGCTTCACTGCTGCTTGCAGACACTCACTATTGTACCGCTCTCCCCAGTGCTTCACTGCTGCCTGCAGACACTCATTATTGTACTGCTCTCCACCATGCTTCCCTGCTGCCTGCAGACATTTATTATTATACCGCTCTCCACCATACTTCACTGTTACCTGCAGACAGTCATTATTGTACCGCCCTCCACCATGCTTCATTGCTGCCTGCAGACACTCATTGGTGTACCGCTCTCCACCATGCTTCACTGCTGCCTGCAGACACTCCTTATTGTACTGCTCTCCACCATGCTTCACTGCTGCCTGCAGACACTCCTTATTGTACTGCTCTCCACCATGCTTCACTGCTGGCTGCAGACATTCATTATTGTACCACTCTCCCCAGCGCTTCACTGCAGCCTGCAGACACTTATTATTGTACCACTCTCCGTTATGTTTCACTGCTGCCTGTGGACACTCATTATTGTACTGCTCACAACTGTGCTTCACTGCTGCCTGCAGACAATCATTGGTGTACCGCTCTCCACCATGCTTCACTGCTGCCTGCAGACACTCCTTATTGTACTGCTCTCCACCATGCTTCACTGCTGCCTGCAGACACTCCTCATTGTACTGCTCTCCACCATGCTTCACTGCTGGCTGCAGACACTCCTTATTGTACTATTGTCCCCAGTGCTTCACTGCTGCCTGCAGACACTCATTACTGTACTACTCTCCATTATGCATCACTGCTGCCTGTGTACACTCATTATTGTACTGCTCTCCCCCATACTTCACTGCTGCCTGCAGACACTCATTGGTGTACTGCTCTTCACCATGCTTAACTGCTGCCTACAGACACTCATTATTGTACTGCTCTCCACCATGCTTCACTGCTGCCTGCAGACACTCATTATTGTACCGCTCTCCACCATGCTTCACTGCTACCTGCAAATACTCATTGATGTACTGCTCTCCAGACCCCTGATGAACGAACTGCCTTCTGTTACAGCTAGACATTTCAAATTTTGACTCCTCAGTCCAGAACACCTCCCATTTCCTATGTTTTCATGTATAGTTGAGTCACTTGGCCTTGATTCTACATGAAAGCTATGGCTTTTTGGCCATAATTCTTCCATGAAGACCACTTCTGATCAGTAGATCGGTACCGGGGTCCCACTGGTTTCTGCCAGTTTTGAGTTGATGGCACTACTGGACATTTTCTGATTTTAAATGGCATGATGTGTCTTTCATCTGCTGCACTAAGTTGCCTTGGCCGACCGCTGCGTCTGCGCTCCTCAACATCGCCAATTTCTTTCTGTTGCTTCAAAAGAGCTTGAACAGCACATCTAGAAACCCCCATCTGCTGTGAAATCTTTGCCTGGGCCATACCTCACTGATGCAGGATAACTACCTTGTGTCTTGTTGCTGTGCTACGTACTGCATGGTGTATGACCTGGGACAGGAAACTGTCTTCCACAACCTCACCTTTTTAGCAGAGTTTGGTTGTTCCTCACACTGTTTTAAGCCTCCTACACAGCTGATTGTGTTTCAGTTAATGACTTTATTTCATCCTACATATGGAAATGATGATCATTATCACCTGTTTGGGTAATCATATACCTGACTAGAATGCTACTAAATCCCCGACTGTGTGTAAGTATACATAGAGGAATATATGCTGTCTTAAAGGGGCGGTCACACCAAATATTAATGTGATTTACATTTCTCTTTTATTCAGTCATTTTGCATTTTACTAATTAGCAAAAGTAAACTAATAACATTTCCATTTTTGACAGCATTCTTGCTTTGCAGCATTTTCCACGCCTGCCTACGACTTTTGCGCAGTCCTGTACGATCCATCACCATTCTATATAATGAGCATGTCCTATATTTTGTGCAGCTGCCTGATGGATGTCTCGTCAGCAGAGATGGATGTCATGAAGTGCTGGAGGGGTTCAGCGAGGACCCCTCTGTTGGGGTCCCCGTACACGCCCCCCCCCCCCCCCCCGACACTTCCTGCTGCAATCTCAATGTCACAGTATAAATAAAGGTCAACATTCACTTTACACATTTTATCGTTTTCCGTGAAATCTATTTGGTTTCATTGACTTTGGAAAATGTCAGATATAAAATGGCAAGAACCGGACACCTCGTTAATAATCTCGTAAAATCGGAGCAGATTACGATTGCATGATGTGTACAGATTAAGCGAAGTCCTCGCGCTTCGCCCTTCTCCGGTCGGGATTTATAAGATGCAGCAGATTTTATGTCACCTTTTAAAGTTTTACCCTTTTGTTTTACCTTCACATGAAAGATAAGACACTTAATAACCGGCACGTCGTCCCGAAAATCTGCCACCACCTCCTCCGTCTCGCACTCCGGCGCTGTCATCTTTCAGAAGCAATGGCAGGGCATATTATTAAGGAGTAGTAGATGCTCGGAGCAGACTGCCAGCAGGCGTGGTTGGAATATCAGCGACTGCAAGTGAACTCATATCTAGACTACGAGGAACACTACAAGGATGACTAGATGGAGGGCATGGGGGGGTGTCGGGGAGGGGGGTGTAAGGGGGGAGGTCTGCCAACTTTCTACTTCTCGGAATAGTTTTTGCTTTGTGTTTATTGTAGGGGGCCGCACTCCTCAGAGCCCCCCATGATCTGCTGACATCAGCACAGTGAAGGTATGTTCACATGGCGGATTCCGCCTGTAAAACCGCGGCAGGAATTCCCAGCTACTTTGCTGACTTTTTTTTTTTTTAACACTGTCAACGGGCAAAGTCCACCTATGGATTTACTGAAGAGGATTTCCGTGCGAATCAGCGTGAAGAAACGCGTTGAATATTCCATCCATGGCTCTTGTCTGTTGAAAGGACTAAATCTGCGTGCGGTTCCGTGGAAGAATAACCGCGGATTGCTGCCATAGTTCTACAGGTGGATTCCACGCAGAAGGTTCAGCAGCGGAATCTACCATTGCCATAGGAGCGCCCATTAACACCGCCGGCTGGGCACGGTTTGCATTTTCGGTCTCTCTCCTCCGTTTTTGGAGCAGAAAAACGGAGATAGATGGATTTGTTTTTTTTCCCAATGAGGTTTCAAAAAAACAGAAAGCTCCCTGTTTGCTTCTTTTCCCTTTCGTTTCTGTTCTTTTGGATGGAACAATGGCAATACAAGCTGCGCCATTTCTTTCGTCCAGAAATACGGAAATCATGTGGAATGGAAGCAAACAGAAGGCTGTCCGTTTGCTTTCCTTGTTCTTTTTAAAAAAAAAATCATTGGGGAGCCGGAAAGCGCTAACGGAGCCCGGGCGCCGGTGAAGGGGGTTTCTGGTTGTCCGTTTTGGGGGTGGCGGAAGGCGAACCTCTCTATGAGCCTAATGTGCACTAATGACCTGATAGACAAATGAAGAGGCTTCAGCCTGCATTCTGAATTCACACGGCCGGTATTCAGGCGTGAGTTTTGTGAGACTTGGTAAAATAGTTCATATTGTCTGCAACGGGTCCAGTCACACGGGCGGTTTATATGCAAGTCTTGCACGAGAATACAACATGCGAATGTGCGGTGCCCCATACATCGCAGCACAGGGGTGCAGTGGCCGTATTTTGTGTGACGCGAGTTACGCCTGAGAATATCGCCTCAATTCGCTATTTGCCGCATAAGTACTAATGCCGATATGTATGACAAATACTGATTATTGGTAGGATAATGACACGCTGATACTTGGGGGACGGGATAATGACATGCTGATACTTGGGGGACGGGATAATGACACGCTGATACTTGGGGGACGGGATAATGACACGCTGATACTTGGGGGACGGGATAATGACACGCTGACACTTGGGGGACGGGATAATGACACGCTGATACTTGGGGGATAGGATAATGACAAGCTGACACTTGGGGGGCGGGATAATGGCACGCTGACACTTGGGGGACAGGATAATGACACGCTGACACTTGGGGGACGGGATAATGGCTGCTGACACTTGGGGGACGGGATAATGGCCGCTGACCCTTGGGGGAGAGTATAATGGCACGCTGACACTTGGGGGGACGGGATAATGGCACGCTGACACTTGGGGGACGGAATAATGACACAGTGATACTTAGGGGACGGGATAATGGCACACTTACACATGGGGGACGGGATAATGGCCGCTGACACTTGGGGGACGGGATAATGGCTGCTGACCCTTGGGGGACGGGATAATGACATGCTGATACTTGGGGGACAGAATAATGACACAGTGATAGTTGGGGGACGGGATAATGGCACGCTGACACTTGGGGGACAGGATAATGACACGCTGACACTTGGGGGGCGGGATAATGACACGCTGACACTTGGGGGACGGGATAATGACACGCTGACACTTGGGGGGCGGGATAAAGGCACCCTGACACTTGGGGGACGGGATAATGACACGCTGACACTTGGGGGCGGGATAAAGGCACCCTGACACTTGGGGGGCGGGATAATGTCACGCTGACACTTGGGGGACGGGATAATGACACGCTGACACTTGGGGGACGGGATAATGAAACGCTGATACTTGCGGGACAGGATAATGACACGCTGACACTTGGGGGACGGGATAATGGCCGCTGACACTTGGGGGACGGGATAATGACACGCTGACACTTGGGGGACGGGATAATGACACGCTGACACTTGGGGGACGGGATAATGACACGCTGACACTTGGGGGACGGGATAATGACACGCTGACACTTGGGGGATGGGATAATGACACGCTGACACTTGGGGGACAGGATAATGACATGCTGATACTTGGGGGACAGGATAATGGCATGCTGACACTTGGGGGACGGGATAATGGCCGCTGACACTTGGGGGACGGGATAATGGCCGCTGACACTTGGGGGACGGGATAATGGCACGCTGACACTTGGGGGACGGGATAATGACACAGTGATACTAGGGGGACGGGATAATGACATGCTGATACTTAGGGGGATGGGATAATGACACGCTGACACTTGGGGGACGGGATAATGACACGCTGACACTTGGGGGACGGGATAATGACACGCTGACACTTGGGGGACGGGATAATGACACAGTGACACTTGGGGGACGGGATAATGACACACTGACACTTGGGGGACGGGATAATGACACGCTGACACTTGGGGGGCGGGATAATGACACGCTGACACTTGGGGGACGGGATAATGACACAGTGACACTTGGGGGACGGGATAATGACACACTGACACTTGGGGGACGGGATAATGACACGCTGACACTTGGGGGGCGGGATAATGACACACTGACACTTGGGGGACGGGATAATGACACGCTGACACCTGGGGGACGGGATAATGACACGCTGACACTTGGGGGGGCAGGATAATGACACGCTGTCACTTAGGGACAGGATAATGACACGCTGACACTTGGGGGACGGGATAATGACACGCTGACACTTGGGGGGGCAGGATAATGACATGCTGTCACTTGGGGGACAGGATAATGACACGCTGACACTTGGGGGACAGGATAATGACACACTGACACTCGGGGGATGGGATAATGACAAACTGAAGCTTGGGGGACGGGATAATGGCACGCTGACGCTTGGGGGACAGGATAATGACACGCTGACACTTGGGGGACGGGATAATGACACGCTGACACTTGGGGGACGGGATAATGACACGCTGACACTTGGGGGACGGGATAATGACACGCTGACACTTGGGGGACGGGATAATGAGACGCTGATACTTGGGAGACAGGATAATGCCACGCTGACACTTGGGGGACGGGATAATGACACGCTGACACTTGGGGGATGGGATAATGACACGCTGACACTTGGGGGACAGGATAATGACACGCTGATACTTGGGGGACAGGATAATGACACGCTGACACTTGGGGGACGGGATAATGACATGCTGACACTTGGGGGATGGGATAATGGCACCCTGACACTTGGGGGACGGGATAATGAAACGCTGATACTTGGGGGACGGGATAATGACACGCTGACACTTGGGGGACGGGATAATGAAACGCTGATACTTGCGGGACAGGATAATGACACGCTGACACTTGGGGGACGGGATAATGGCCGCTGACACTTGGGGGACGGGATAATGGCCGCTGACACTTGGGGGACGGGATAATGGCCGCTGACACTTGGGGGACGGGATAATGACACGCTGACACTTGGGGGACGGGATAATGACACGCTGATACTTGGGGGACAGGATAATGACATGCTGACACTTGGGGGACGGGATAATGACACGCTGACACTTGGGAGACGGGATAATGACACGCTGATACTTGGGGGATGGGATAATGACACGCTGACACTTGGGGGATGGGATAATGACACGCTGATACTTGGGGGACGGGATAATGACACGCTGGCAGTTGGGGGACAGGATAATGACACGCTGACACTTGGGGGACGGGATAATGACACGCTGATACTTGGGGGACTGGATAATGACACGCTGATACTTGGGGGACAGGATAATGACACGCTGACACTTGGGGGACAGGATAATGACACGCTGATACTTGGGGGATGGGATAATGAGACGCTGATACTTGGGGGACAGGATAATGACACGCTGACACTTGGGGGATGGGATAATGACACGCTGATACTTTGGGGACGGGATAATGACACGCTGACACTTGGGGGATGGGATAATGACACGCTGATACTTGGGGGATGGGATAATGACACGCTGATACTTCGGGTATAAGATGTTGAGGCATAAAGTAAGTGAACCCCATCTGATCGCTGGGTCGCTGCAGTGCTGGATGACTCCCCCGTCAGAGAAGCTAATTTAGCGGTAACGCGCTGCGGTGAACCCCTTCATGAGGACGGCCGCTCGTGTTCTGGAGGGGATTTGCGCCGGCTCCATTTCCATTAATATTGCATAGATTGTAATATATTATAAGTGGCGCCACCTCAAGCAGCGGAAAATGAGAATTAGTCCGAGCATTGTTATCAAATTGAGAGTAAATCTATAACGGGCGCTGAGCGAGCGATGATTACTGCTGGTAATTGTAACATTTAATGTGTGTCGGGCGGCCGGGACGCGGTAAACGTGCGGACAGACAATGCCTCCCGCGTCACAGACTAACCTTTATAAATCCGCTATTTAAATGACAAGATAGCGATGAACTCTCAATTAATCGGCGCGGTGATGAGGCCTGCGAGCTCCAGACGCCGGCGTCTCCCTCGCTGTATCGGACGGATGGGATTCTCCTTATCTTATTACTGCTTCTTGGGGTTTCTGAGGGTCCCGTTCCTCCCGTCTTTCATCTGACGCCCACAAATGTGCTGACTGCTTTATACGCCGCAGATGTCCGGGGGTAACAGGAATGGCGCGGGGGCGCGCTTCTATCCCTCACAGTCCGGTGGAAGGGAACTCTAGTGATGTAACGCGTCCCGGGGCCCCTCAGCTCCAGTGATGTAACCCCTCCTTGGGCCCCTCAGCTCCAGTGATGTAACCCGTCCCGGGGCCCCTCAGCTCCAGTGATGTAACCTGTCCCGGGGCCCCTCAGCTTCAGTGATGTAACGCGTCCCGGGGCCCCTCAGCTTTAGTGATGTAACGCGTCCCGGGGCCCCTCAGCTCCAGTAATGTAACCCGTTCCTGGGCCCCTCAGCTCCAGTGATGTAACCCGTTCCCGGGCCCCTCAGCTCCATTGATGTAACGCGTCCCGGGGCCCCTCAGCTCCAGTAATGTAACCCGTTCCTGGGCCCCTCAGCTCCAGTGATGTAACCCGTTCCCGGGCCCCTCAGCTCCAGTGATGTAACCTGTCCCGGGGCCCCTCAGCTCCAGTGATGTAACCCCTCCTTGGGCCCCTCAGCTCCAGTGATGTAACCCGTCCCGGGGCCCCTCAGCTCCAGTGATGTAACCTGTCCCGGGGCCCCTCAGCTCCAGTGATGTAACCCCTCCTTGGGCCCCTCAGCTCCAGTGATGTAACCCGTCCCAGGACCCCTCAGCTCCAGTGATGTAACCCCTCCTTCGGCCCCTCAGCTCCAGTGATGTAACCCGTCCCGGGGCCCCTCAGCTCCAGTGATGTAACCCCTCCTTGGGCCCCTCAGCTCCAGTGATGTAACCCGTCCCGGGGCCCCTCAGCTCCAGTGATGTAACCCCTCCTTGGGCCCCTCAGCTCCAGTAATGTAACGCGTCCCGGGGCCCCTCGGCTTCAGTGATGTAACGCGTCCAGGTGCCCCTCAGCTTCAGTGATGTAACGCATCCCGGGGCCCCTCAGCTTCAGTGATGTAACACGTCCCGGGGCCCCTCAGCTCCAGTGATGTAACGCGTCCCGGGGCCCCTCAGCTCCAGTGATGTAACCCGTCCCGGGGCCCCTCAGCTCCAGTGATGTAACCCCTCCTTCGGCCCCTCAGCTCCAGTGATGTAACCCGTCCCGGGGCCCCGTCAGCTCCAGTGATGTAACCCCTCCTTGGGCCTCTCAGCTCCAGTGATGTAAACCGTCCCGGGGCCCCTCAGCTCCAGTGATGTAACCCCTCCTTGGGCCCCTCAGCTCCAGTAATGTAACGCGTCCAGGCGCCCCTCAGCTTCAGTGATGTAACGCGTCCCGGGGCCCCTCAGCTCCAGTGATGTAACCCCTCCTTGGGCCCCTCAGCTCCAGTGATGTAACCCGTCCCGGGGCCCCTCAGCTCCAGTGATGTAACCCCTCCTTGGGCCCCTCAGCTCCAGTAATGTAACGCGTCCCGGGGCCCCTCAGCTTCAGTGATGTAACGCGTCCCGGGGCCCCTCAGCTTCAGTGATGTAACGCGTCCCGGGGCCCCTCAGCTTCAGTGATGTAACGCGTCCCGGGGCCCCTCAGCTTCAGTGATGTAACGCGTCCCGGGGCCCCTCAGCTTCAGTGATGTAACGCGTCCCGGGGCCCCTCAGCTTCAGTGATGTAACGCGTCCCGGGGCCCCTCAGCTTCAGTGATGTAACGCGTCCCGGGGCCCCTCAGCTTCAGTGATATAACCCGTCCCGGGCTTCTCAACTCCAGTGAAATCTATCCACTTATACGTGTTCTGGACTGCGGTGCTTTGGGCGCTCCAGTAAAATTCATTCTGGGGGCCACTGATGTAAGTACCACCAGTAGGAGAGGCAGTTCTGCCCCGAGCCCCTTCATTAGCAGGTGGGAGGCTGGGGGCCCACTGCTAACTCAGAGCCCTTACAGAGTTTAGGTGCACTCCTCTACCTGGGGGCCCACCCCTGACTCAGGGCCCTTACAGATATGAGCTGCACTCCTACACCTGGGGGCCCACCCCTGACTCAGGGCCCTTACAGAGATTAGCTGCACTCCTACACCTGGGGGCCCACTGCTAACTCAGAGCCCTTACAGAGATTAGGTGCACTCCTACACCTGGGGGCCCACTCCTGACTCAGGGCCCTTACAGAGATTAGCTGCACTCCTACACCTGGGGGCCCACTCCTGACTCAGGGCCCTTACAGAGATTAGCTGCACTCCTACACCTGGGGGCCCACTGCTAACTCAGAGCCCTTACAGAGATTAGGTGCACTCCTACACCTGGGGGCCCACTCCTGACTCAGGGCCCTTACAGAGATTAGCTGCACTCCTACACCTGGGGGCCCACTGCTAACTCAGAGCCCTTACAGATATGAGCTGCACTCCTACACCTGGGGGCCCACCCCTGACTCAGGGCCCTTACAGAGATTAGGTGCACTCCTACACCTGGGGGCCCACTCCTGACTCAGGGCCCTTACAGAGATTAGCTGCACTCCTACACCTGGGGGCCCACTCCTGACTCAGGGCCCTTACAGAGATTAGCTGCACTCCTACACCTGGGGGCCCACCCCTGACTCAGGGCCCTTACAGAGATTAGGTGCACTCCTACACCTGGGGGCCCACTGCTGACTCAGGGCCCTTACAGATATGAGCTGCACTCCTACACCTGGGGGCCCACTGCTAACTCAGGGCCCTTACAGACATTAGCTGCACTCCTGCACCTACGGGTCCAGGACATTATCGGATCTGGCACATGCTGAGCCGAATGGCACGACCCCAATGACTACATGCCACCCAGTGCCCATCACTCCGGTGAGCAGTTTACGGATGAAGTAGCTCAACATGCTGCACTATTTTATCCTAGAATTCCTGCCAGATCAGCGCCAGATGTGATGCGCCATAGTTGTACTGACAGGCTGCGACTGATACATTGTAACAGACTGGGAGAGATCTGTGCTGCCCACCAATGATTGGATGGAATACTCCCGTGGACAGTAACGCCGCGGGCAGCTACTGTGAGCGCATCTTCTAGAACCGTCCGAGTGTCAGCTCTGCGGCCCGGTGTGTCACTTTGTATACCGTGTAATGGCAGCTTTTACCCTAGCGGTCTCTCCTGGACGGTTGCCTCTTCCTCTCGCGGGATCGGCCGCGCTGTCCCGACGAGTCTTGCCCCGCCATGCAGTCAGGTTGCATTTAGGTAATGATGCATTTTTATGGCTCTTGTGCGAGCGCCGCGCCGCTTCTTCCCAGGCGTCCTTGATGGAAATTTCCCGATCCTAACGAGCTTTGTATGCAGATCAGGCCGTTCTGGTCTCATCCGTTTACAAACCATTAAGGTTAATGTGCTTCTTGTTTAAAGAAAGTGAGAAATTAATAGAGTGCGTTGGAGAAGAGCCGCTGCGCCGTCCGGGATCAGCGCAGGAGCTTCAGCTGCCGCGGCTGGGGTCTGGCGGGGGTTCAAGATGCGGCTGACAAATGGCGGGAAAGGGAAGTCCTAAAAACACAAGACTAGTAACCTGAACGGTTCGGTGACACTACAAGTCTCAGCATTCCCAAGTAGCCCCTTATGGCGGCACACGGACGCTGACCCTGCTGGCACAGGTATACTTGGGCAGGTAACTTCTGCCAGCTGGGTCCTGATGGCTGCTCACTCAGTGCTCCGGGGGTCACGGCACGACCCTCACATGATAACCTCAGCGATGTGGCGTTGCAGGCGCCGCACACTTAGCGGAGATGTTGCGTATTCTGCAGCAGATCGCAGTCCGGCTTGAAGGTTAGGTTGGTTAGGACTGTGGATGACGTAAGAGACATTATCCACTACACCCATCAATCACAGGGAGATGGCCCAGGAACTACAGGCTGCGGAGAAGGGCCAGCCTCACTTACGGACCGTTCAGAATTCACTACCATTACAGGTCACTTTTCCAAGGTGTCTGGGTATACGGGCTTTAATAAAATGACCAGTGTCACAGTCTCTAATGTATCGATCCCTACATGCCAGTGGTGTTCCCAGCTCCAGGCTGCTGTCAGGTTACCTTTAATGCAGCTTCTCCCTTTAATGCATGTATCGCAGCTTCCTGGTTACCTGCAGTTCATAATCTTTTGTCCCTGCAGTAATGTAATCACCTGTGCATGTACTGACTATGGTACTTCTACACAGCAGCCAGTCTGAGCAAGCAGTACTGCAGTATAAAGCATGGGGGAGGTACAAAGCCGCAAAATCTAATAGACAGTGCCGCTAAGCTGGGATCGCCTGCCTTCTGCTTCTTGTGAAGCCTTTCGTAGCTCCTCCATAAGGTGGCGTTATGTCCTTGGCACAAAGTGGTGCTGACAACAGAGAACAATAGAGGAGGTGCTTGTGATGGATAAATAATATTAGTGATCCGTCGCTGAATCCTCCTTCTAGATTAGAGATGCAGCAGAGTTTGGTTTGCGCTCTCTGGGATAGGATTACACGGTTACCATTCCTGCAGTCCTATGTAAATCAGGTCATGAATTGTGCAGAATGACAAACTCAGCTCTGCTGCATCACAGCCGTCTGTAAGCTCCCCTCCTTGGGCAGTGATGTAGTTACAGACGGACCTACAATGCGGTGGAGTTTAGTCATGTAAAGGCGTAGGTGGGGGGTCTATTCACAGCGAGCCGAGACTGAAATAACCCCTTTCTGGAATGCATCCACTCCGGCTCGCAGCTGCGCCGCCGCGTCACCGCCAGATGCGAATGTGCGCAAATTAGAGAGAGAAACTCCAAGAGATCATCAATGGGGAAATTATATCAGGAGTGTTACTTGTTAGGGGAGACTGTATCACACATGGCAGGCTTAGATACACAGCTCTGCAGACTGTATCACACATGGCAGGCTTAGATACACAGCTCAGCAGACTATCACACATGGCAGGCTTAGATACACAGCTCAGCAGACAGTATCACACATGGCAGGCTTAGATACAGAGCTCTGCAGACTATCACACATGGCAGGCTTAGATACACAGCTCAGCAGACTATCACACATGGCAGGCTTAGATACACAGCTCTGCAGACTATCACACGTGGCAGGCTTAGATACACAGCTCAGCAGACTATCACACATGGCAGGCTTAGATACACAGCTCAGCAGACAGTATCACACATGGCAGGCTTAGATACACAGCTCTGCAGACTGTATCACACATGGCAGGCTTAGATACACAGCTCTGCAGACTATAACACATGGCAGGCTTAGATACACAGCTCAGCAGACTATCACACATGGCAGGGTTAGATACACGGCTCAGCAGACTATCACACATGGCAGGCTTAGATACACAGCTCAGCAGACAGTATCACACATGGCAGGCTTAGATACACAGCTCAGCAGACTATCACACATGGCAGGCTTAGATACACAGCTCTGCAGACTGTATCACACATGGCAGGCTTAGATACACAGCTCTGCAGACTATCACACATGGCAGGCTTAGATACACAGCTCTGCAGACTATCACACATGGCAGGCTTAGATACACAGCTCAGCAGACTATCACACATGGCAGGCTTAGATACACGGCTCAGCAGACTATCACACATGGCAGGCTTAGATACACGGCTCAGCAGACTATCACACATGGCAGGCTTAGATACACAGCTCTGCAGACTATCACACATGGCAGGCTTAGATACAGAGCTCTGCAGACTATCACACGTGGCAGGCTTAGATACACAGCTCAGCAGACTATCACACCTGGCAGGCTTAGATACACAGCTCAGCAGACTATCACACATGGCAGGCTTAGATACACAGCTCTGCAGACTATCACACATGGCAGGCTTAGATACACTGCTCTGCAGACTATAACACATGGCAGGCTTAGATACAGCAGCTCAGAAGACAGTATCACACATGATAGGATTAGATACAGCAGCTCAGCAGACAGTATCACAAATGTTAGCCTTAGATGGAGCTGCACAGAAGGCTGTATCACACATGGTAGGCTTAGATACATTGGCTCAGCAAATAGTATCACACATGATCAGATTAGATACAGCGGCTCATCAGATCTGCACTAAAATGTGCACAAATCAGCGCTGACACGAGTCGGGCCGCCTTCTGGTTTTTATTGACTCACGTGAAAAACGGATCATATTTGGATGACAGTCCCATGTAAAAAATGCCAAGACACAACAAAAACTTCTGTGAAACTCCCATCCGTCACTCTTAGGCAGGGTTCACACGGGGCAGATTTTCGTCGGAGATCTTGCGGTTTGGCCGCAGCAAAAACCGCGAGATTTCCGCCGGGAGAACCGCCGCGGTTTAAGCCGCGGCGGCTTTGAAGCGGTCCAGCCGCATGCTTTTCCGTTGCGGCCGGCTCTCCCATAGAGGAGAGCGCGGCCGTGACATAAATAAACAAAAAACCGACTGTAAACAGACATGCTGCTTCTTTTGAAACCGCGGCTGCGGCGGCCGCAGCCGCGGTTTCAACCGGATTTACCGCAGCGGATTAGCCGTCCCGTGTGGACGAGGTTTCGGGGAAACCTCGTCCACATGGCTGTCTAATCCCGAGATTAGCGGCCGCGGGCGGATCTGCTGCGGCAGAACCGCGGCAAATCCGCCCTGTGTGACCCCTGCCATAGAGGCAGAACTGCCTGTTCGCGCGCCGATCCACCCGCAGCAACTGAACGGTAAGGCTGGGTTCACACGGGGCGGACTTACTGCAATCCTAAGCTGCCTGCCCACTCCTGCTACGTCTATGGGAATTGGTAATGTTAAAATCGCAATGCAGCAAAAAAAATCGCAATTTACCACGAAATCGTGATTTTGCCGCGTTGCGAATTTCGCAGTGAAGAAGAACTGTAGTGGGCAGTCACCTTAAGCCTGAGGCCAAACAGCAAAGTAGACGAGATTTTCAAAAACCTCGTCCACACACTGCGGACAGTCCGCTGCCGCGCTAAAACGGACAGGCCGCGCAGAATTCAAAGTCGCAGCATGTCTCCTGTATCGCCGTTTCCGCTGCGGGCTCTCTCCTCTCTATGGGGAGAGATGGCCTCAGCGGAATAAAGCCACTTTTAAAACCGCACCAAATATCTCAGGACTTCAGCTGCGGGAATCTTGCGGATTTTCCGTGCGGTCCCGCTGCGCACATTTCGCGAGATTTCCGCCCCGTGTGAACCAGCCTATTGTCATTCGCTCAGTCGCTGCGTTACATTGTATCCAGTGCAGACAATCCTCTGGATCCGAACTGATACATTGTAACAAAACGATCAGTCAGCAGAGGAGCAGCGACTGCCATAAATGAGTGTGTGACATTACGGGGGCCGTCGGACCCCCGGGCACATCGCTAATTAGTCGCCTGCACTTGTGTCACCCGTCAGGGTGTCCTCGCCGTCGCCTCTTCTTCTCCACCTGTGAAGCTGTCACCGCGCCACTTTCTTCCATCTGACTCCGACAAGCCCTTAATTGCCTGAGTTAGGCTGCGCCCGTCTCCCGGACAGATAGTTAGGCCTTTCTACCCGCCGACAGCTTGACGCTGAGCCGCCCGCTGATCTCCGCGCATGCAGACATTATTTAGGGCAGAAAACTCCAAATCCGTTCTCCTGACACGCTGTCATTCTCCGCGGCTTACTGAGGGGGGTGACGTTTTCGGGACGCGGATAGCAGGAGTCGAGGCCTCGCTGTCTTCGTGCCCTCGGAGAGGGAGGGCTAAATTACCGCCTGTTGGAGGTGACACAAGGACATCAGGAAGGTGAAACTTTGTGCCCGCTTTGCCCATCGCCGCCGCGGCTCCATCGGGCACGAATAATTCATCAGCGCAGTTAGGAGGCTGAACACGGCCGTGTCTGATGAAATATTTAAGGCTTCTCCTTAGCGAGGAAGGGGCTGTTTAACAAAATGATGGCCCGCGGTTCGTTAAAGGGGAGAACACAAAGGCGGACGGGAAAGATGTCCGACCGCGGTGAGGATGATGAGGAGTGAAAGGAGAGGAGCACATCAGTGCGGAAGGATGACAGCGGGGGGGATGGCGGCCATCTACAAAGACGTCTCCTTCCAGCCTCCTCAGCAGCCTGACAGGTGAGCTGCTGACGGCGCAGCCAAGGACGGTGCAGGCACGGCGAGGAGGAACTACAAGCACCAGCAAGTCCTGGGATAGCAAGGCAAAGGCATCTTACAGCTCCTCCATGCTGCCTTAAGATACTGGGTATTGTAGTGCTACAGCTGCTTTACCATGGGCATGATGAGCCTTGTAGTACTACTAAAGAGGAGCCGTGATGCCACTAGTAGTTGGGCATGATGAGCCTTGTAGTACTACTAAAGAGGAGCCGTGATGCCACTAGTAGTTGGGCATGATGAGCCTTGTAGTGCTACTAAAGAGGAGCCGTGATGCCACTAGTAGTTGGGCATGATGAGCCTTGTAGTACTACTAAAGAGGAGCCGTGATGCCACTAGTAGTTGGGCATGATGAGCCTTGTAGTACTACTAAAGAGGAGCCGTGATGCCACTAGTAGTTGGGCATGATGAGCCTTGTAGTACTACTAAAGAGGAGCCACAATGAGATTAGTAGTTGGGCATGATGAGCCTTGTAGTACCACTAAAGATAAAACATGATGAAACCATTAGTGGGCATGCTGCGCCTTGTAGTACTACTAAAGCTGAGCAATGATCAGATTAGTAGTTGAGTATGCTGAGCCTTGTAGCTCTATTGAAGATAAGCCACGCTGAGCCCTGTAGTTCCCCTGAGCTCACCTTTGGAGTTGTAGTTCTGCCAACCTACTAACATAAAGGGCTGCTCTGCATGTCCTCTAGCAGCTTTGCTCTGCAATCGCTCGGGGCATGCTGGGATTTGCGGTTCTGCCGCAGTATGGCCCGCGGCTGCAGCTTCTGGGCGGTCCGCTGGGTCGTCCCTCATTGGTCAGAATGTTTTTGGATATTTTTGGAGCCTCCAGTTCTGGGATTTGCAGACATGAATGAGCTTTTGTTCCCACCCGGCCGGCTGGTACTTGTAGTCCGCTCCTGCCGCTCGTCTTCTGCTTCTCCTGCTTTCTAGGTCAGCAGCAGCGGGGAGATGAATTACTGATACAAAATTACAATTTCTATCCGTTTATTAAGCGACTTGCAGGAATTTAATCGAAGTCTCGTCCTAATTTATTTTCTGAGAAATGAAATGTGAAAGAGACAAATGGGCCGCATCCGCGCCGAAACTGCGAGACGTGATAATCAAGTGCTGACACCGGAGCACTCCATTACAGTATATACTGTATATACACTGAGGCGCCCCGTTATTAGTCCCCATCTAGTGGCGCGCTGGACCCCTCTGTAGGAATCCCGGCCCCTGCGAACAGGAAGCGTCTTGTATTTGCCACAGATTAGATGGCGGTGCGGACATGTTCTGACCGGCTGACAGGAAGGGGTCAGCGATTCATGCTGCTGCAAGCGGTGCGGTCAGACATGTTACTTGGAGCACCAGCTTGGACTCGGCTGATCCTCACTGTGCAGAACGATTCCTGACATCCTCCTCCGACCCCTTTCAGTGGTGAGTTGTTTCCCTCCACAGGATCCCCTCTTGCTGGATGTTTTCCTCGATCGCGCCATTCTCTGTATACCTTCCACACGGTTAAATGAGAACGCCCCGTGGTTGGCAGTGAGCCCCCTGCTAGTCCAGCACCGATGACCCTGCGGAGCTCCTCGGCACTTGTACAAGTTCGGACTTTGCAGAATGTATATTTCACGCCTCTTCTAAGCCACACATTTTTGGGGGCATTAAGGTAGAATTGTGACTTGCGGCTTCTCGTCGCAGAGATTCAACCCGACAGACGGAACGGCAGATTGCTTTTATCACACATGCAAATGGTTAATTATTTACCGGCCAGTGAATTATTCAGCGCTGGAGAGTTTGTTAGAGTCCCGTCGTCTGAGGTGGAAGAGACGTGCGAAACCGCGGCACAAACAGCAGCGCAGAGGATGGCAGCGACCCCAGGTACTTTACCAGACAGAGATCCAGAGCTCCGCCTCCGGGCAGTTGGCTTCTGTTGTCTGTAGGGTCTTGGGGTAAGTGCAACACCCTAGAGGGGTGACCCTGGGCACCTGGCTAGTGTGAAGAGCTGGGAGGGATAAGTCTTGGCTTGTCATGGCGGCACATACCCGGCTCTGGTCCCTGACGGATGACACGCAGCCAAGGCCAGAGCAGGATCGCAGGTCACCTTCGACACCCCTAGGATAGGAAATGCCAATAAACAGGATGGGGGGAGTAGTAGTAATTATCACTCGTGACGCCATCGTTCCCACACACCGGTATGCTATGCGGTGGAGAATAAACACAGAGACTGGTGTATAGTACCCCGGGGGGCCCCCAGGAGCGGTTAGGGCCCTGTATAACTTTACTTGAAGTAACTTTTGCAAACAATTATTCAAAACAATGCAGGTACAATTCTTTTAAGTGCAGGCAGAACAGAGACCAGGGAGGATACACAGGATGAAACCGGTCCTACAGTCCACATTATCTGTACGGCACCGATCCTGGACTGGGAGCACTCCAGAGGAGGGAGGGGCAGGGGTCACTCCGCAGACACTCTGGCCACTATTTACTTATAATACCCCGCAAGCGCATGGGTGTGACTCAGCAGCGTACCTCTATGCGGTGATCCTGGAGTTGGACGGACGCATAGGAAAACTTGTAATATGAATTGGTATCGATGGGTCTCTATATACAGAATTATTAGAAGGTGCTCTCACTCTTAGGACCTTGGGACTCACTCCATTCACATCCAAACTTCACACGCTACGGGATATCTCTCCTCTTCTTCTATCTTCACCTACATGGAAGCTGAAGGTGCTTCCATGGGGCTCTCTGTTAGCACTCTGTGAGTAGACAAGATGTAAGGTGATGACTTACTTCCAGCTCTCAAGCACCTATGGACCGGGATGGTGTTCTGGGCCACTACATAAGGATCCCTTGTCCGGCACTAAACAAATACCGCGCCCACCCGCCAGCGGTCGCACAATTTTACCGTAAAATCATTTGGCGAACCCCCTGATATTCTCGCGTGAGTTTTGTGCCAAGAATCACAAGACTCGACCGGAAATAAATGCCGTAATTTGCTGTTTCCACCGGCGGGATAGAGAAGCTGCCGCACGTCCCGTTTTCTGGTACGCGAACACAACTTGTGGATCGCAGTCTCCCGCATGTTGCACACAGGTGAGGTGTCCGTGCGCACTGCGATGCAAGTTACGCCTAAGAATCTCAGGCGCAAATCCCTCTTGGACGTGTAAGTACGGCCTCAGGCTGTTGGTGCCCTCTACGGCCTCCGCCACGAGTGTACACGCCCCTGCGCAACTTTTTTGCTCAATGCTTCAGCCTATTTTACTGAACTTTTTCCGTAAACCTCATTAGCCTTTTAAATGAGGGGGCGGGTGTGTCTTGGGCCGTGCGAACTGTAAAACGTGCTAATCGGCCTCTGTGTCAGTCTACACTGCAGCTCTGGCATTCTATTCATGAACGATTAGTCTGAAGATAAACCCATAAGATGAACTCTGTCCATACAAACACGGCCGCTCACAGAACACGACGGCAGTGATTGTAATTAGTAGAACGGACACTTTGTTTTCAACAGAACTCATAATTATAAATGATTGATCTGCGCTGCAGTCTATGGCGGCCGCCTGGAGACGGATCAGCAAGATGTATGATCCACGCGTGGTTGGTCATATGCAATGAGTTCTCGGTGGCGGGCGGCATCTCCGCTGTGCTGGCCGCCATCATCACACTGGTCCTCGGGGCTCATGTGACTTCACCGGATGAGATGAATGGCGGCAGATTTCACAGAGCAGGTGAGCAGCTTGCTGCAATTAGCGCTGTAACGAGGCGGCCGTGTCAATTATTTATCCGATTCCCAAATAACGTTTTCCTGCGCAGTTTACCAGAAAGTGACATTTGTGGGACAGGAGCGAGGATGGAGGGCGAGTGGCAGCGCCAAGTATAAGGCCCCGCACACTCTGCCAGTCACAGGCTTCCCAGCACCCCGGGGCAGCGCGGCACGCTGCACAATCTCTGCTGTCGGGCTACATTTACACAAGTGAGTGTGAGGCGTTCTACAAGTTAATCATGTTGCGGAACGCGCCACTTTCAAATGCGCTATCGTTTTTTAATTTGCTCACAGCGATATTGTGGAGTAGAACGCGCTGCCAACTCTCCGCACTTGTATACAGACCCAAGGAATGGCGGCTTCTGCCAGCGCTTAACGTCTCAAATACTCGCACAGGATATTCATCCTCATAATGACAGAAACCTCAACGGACGCCACTGGAGTCAACGCGATCCGGGAATCACCAGTACCCCTTCGTAGCGTCAGGGTTGCCATTCTACACAGAAGTCACTATACTGAGTGTGACCCTCACCAAACCTACAGGAAGACATGAACCCTTGTAACTCCAGAGCTGCACTCACTGTTCTGCTGGTGAAGACACTGTATATACCTCACCTATCCTGTACAGGTTCTCAAATTCTGAATTAGCAGTTATATTCCTGTACATAGGGGGCAGTATTATAGTAGTTATATTCTTGTACATAGGGGGCAGTATTATAGTAGTTATATTCTTGTACATAGGGGGCAGTATTATAGTAGTTATATTCTTGTACATAGGGGGGCAGTATTATAGTAGTTATATTCTTGTACATAGGAGGCAGTATTATAGTAGTTATATTCTTGTACATAGAAGCAGTATTATAGTAGTTATATTCTTGTACATAGGGGGCAGTATTATAGTAGTTATATTCTTGTACATAGGGGGGCAGTATTATAGTAGTTATATTCTTGCACATAGGAGCAGTATTATAGTAGTTATATTCTTGTACATAGCGGGCAGTATTATAGTAGTTATATTCCTGTACATAGGGGGGCAGTATTATAGTAGTTATATTCTTGTACATAGGGGGCAGTATTATAGTAGTTATATTCTTGTACATAGGAGGCAGTATTATAGTAGTTATATTCTTGTACATTGGGAGCAGTATTATAGTAGTTATATTCTTGTACATAGGGGGCAGTATTATAGTAGTTATATTCTTGTACATAGAAGCAGTATTGTAGTAGTTATATTCTTGTACATAGGGGGCAGTATTATAGTAGTTATATTCTTGTACATAGGGGGCAGTATTATAGTAGTTATATTCTTGTACATAGGAGGCAGTATTATAGTAGTTATATTCTTGTACATAGGAGGCAGTATTATAGTAGTTATATTCTTGTACATAGGGGGCAGTATTATAGTAGTTATATTCTTGTACATAGGAGGCAGTATTATAGTAGTTATATTCTTGTACATAGCAGCAGTATTATAGTAGTTATATTCCTGTACATAGAAGGCAGTATTATAGCAGTTATATTCCTGTACATAGGGGGCAGTATTATAGTAGTTATAGTCTTGTACATCAGAGCAGTATTATAGTAGTTATATTCTTGTACATAGGAGGCAGTATTATAGTAGTTATATTCTTGTACATAGGAGGCAGTATTATAGTAGTTATATTCTTGTACCTAGGGGCAGTATTATAGTAGTTATATTCTTGTACATAGGAGCAGTATTATAGCAGTTATATTCTTGTACATAGGGGGACAGTATTATAGTAGTTATATTCTTGTACATAGGGGGCAGTATTATAGTAGTTATATTCTTGTACATAGGGGGCAGTATTATAGTGGTTATATTATTGTACACAGGGGGCAGTATTATAGTAGTTATATTCTTGTACATAGGGGGCAGTATTATAGCAGTTATATTCTTGTATATAGGGGCAGTATTATAATAGTTATATTCTTGTACATAGGGGGCAGTATTATAGTAGTTATATTCTTCTACATAGGGAGCAGTATTATAGTAGTTATATTCTTGTATATAGGGGGAGTATTATAATAGTTATATTCTTGTACATAGGGGGCAGTATTATAGTAGTTATATTCTTGTACATATGAGCAGTATTATAGTAGTTATATTCTTGTACATAGGGGGCAGTATTATAGTAGTTATATTCTTGTACATAGGGGGAGTATTATAGTAGTTATATTCTTGTACATAGGGGGCAGTATTATAGTAGTTATATTCTTGTACATAGGAGGCAGTATTATAGTAGTTATATTCTTGTACATAGGAGGCAGTATTATAGTAGTTATATTCTTGTACATAGGGGGCAGTATTATAGTAGTTATATTCTTGTACATAGGAGGCAGTATTATAGTAGTTATATTCTTGTACATAGGGGGCAGTATTATAGTAGTAATATTCTTGTACATAGGGGGCAGTATTATAGTAGTTATATTCTTATACATAGGGGCAGTATTATAGTAGTTATATTCTTGTACATAGGGGGGCAGTATTATAGTAGTTATATTCTTGTACATAGGAGGCAGTATTATAGTAGTTATATTCTTGTACATAGGAGGCAGTATTATAGTAGTTATATTCTTGTACATAGAAGCAGTATTATAGTAGTTATATTCTTGTACATAGGGGGCAGTATTATAGTAGTTATATTCTTGTACATAGGGGGCAGTATTATAGTAGTTATATGCTTGTACATAGGGGGCAGTATTATAGTAGTTATATTCTTGTACATAGGAGGCAGTATTATAGTAGTTATATTCTTGTACATAGGAGGCAGTATTATAGTAGTTATATTCTTGTACATAGGGGCAGTATTATAGTAGTTATATTCTTGTACATAGGGGGCAGTATTATAGTAGTTATATTCTTGTACATAGGAGGCAGTATTATAGTAGTTATATTCTTGTACATAGTAGCAGTATTATAGTAGTTATATTCTTGTACATAGGGAGCAGTATTATAGTGGTTATATTCTTGTACATAGGGGCAGTATTATAGTAGTTATATTCTTGTACATAGGGGGCAGTATTATAGTAGTTATATTCTTGTGTACATGGGGGGCAGTATTATAGTAGTAATATTCTTGTACATAGGGGGCAGTATTATAGTAGTAATATTCTTGTACATAGGAGCAGTATTATAGTAGTTATATTCTTGTACATGGGGGGCAGTATTATAGTAGTTATATTCTTGTACATAGGGAGGAGTATTATAGTAGTTATATTCTTGTACATAGGGAGGAGTATTATAGTAGTTAAATTCTTGTACATAGGGGGCAGTATTATAGTAGTTATATTCTTGTACATAGGGGGCAGTATTATAGTAGTTATATTCTTGTACATAGGGGGCAGTATTATAGTAGTTATATTCTAGTACAGAGGGGGCAGTATTATAGTAGTTATATTCTAGTACAGAGGTGGCAGTATTATAGTAGTTATATTCTTGTAGATAGGGACAGTATTATAGTAGTTATATTCTTGTACATAGAGAGCAGTATTATAGTAGTTATATTCTTGTACATAGGGGGCAGTATTATAGTAGTTATATTCTTGTACATAGGGGGCAGTATTATAGTAGTTATATTCTTATACATAGGAGCAGTATTATAGTAGTTATATTCTTGTACATAGGGGGCAGTATTATAGTAGTTATATTCTTGTACATAGGAGGTGGTATTATAGTAGTTATATTCTTGTACATAGAGGGCAGTATTATAGTAGTTATATTCTTGTACATAGGGAGGCATTATTATAGTAGTTATATTCTTGTACATAGGGGCAGTATTATAGTAGTTATATTCTTGTACATAGGGAGCAGTATTATAGTAGTTATATTCTTGTACATAGGGATCAGTAGTATAGTAGTTATATTCTTGTACATAGGGGGCAGTATTACTGTAGTTATATTCTTGTACATAGGGGATAGCATTATAGTAGTTATATTCTTGTACATAGGGAGGCATTATTATAGTAGTTATATTCTTGTACATAGGGATCAGTAGTATAGTAGTTATATTCTTGTACTTAGGGGGCAGTATTACTGTAGTTATATTCTTGTACATAGGGGGCAGTATTATAGCAGTTATATTCTTGTACATAGGGGGCAGTATTATAGTAGTTATATTCTTGTACATAGGGGGCAGTATTATAGTAGTTATATTCTTGTACATAGGGGCAGCATTATAGTAGTTATATTCTTGTACATAGGGACAGTATTATAGTAGTTATATTCTTGTACATAGGGACAGTATTATAGTAGTTATATTCTTGTACATAGGGATCAGTAGTATAGTAGTTATATTCTTGTACATAGGGGGCAGTATTACTGTAGTTATATTCTTGTACATAGGGGGCAGTATTATAGTAGCTATATTCTTGTACATAGGAGCAGTATTATGGTAGTTATATTCTTCTACATAGGGGGCAGTATTATAGTAGTTATATTCCTGTACATAGAGGCAGTATTATAGCAGTTATATTCTTGTACATAGGGGGCAGTATTATAGTAGTTATATTCTTATACATAGGGGCAGTATTATAGTAGTTATATTCTTGTACATAGGGAGCAGTATTATAGTAGTTATATTCTTGTACATAGGGGGCAGTATTATAGTAGTTATATTCTTGTACATAGAGGGCAGTATTATAGTAGTTATATTCTTGTACATAGGGGGCAGTATTATAGTAGTTATATTCTTGTACATAGGGGGCAGTATTATGGTAGTTATATTCTTCTACATAGGGGGCAGTATTATAGTAGTTATATTCTTGTACATAGAGGCAGTATTATAGCAGTTATATTCTTGTACATAGGAGGCAGTATTATAGTAGTCATATTCTTGTACACAGGAGCAGTATTATAGTAGTAATATTCTTGTACATAGGGGACAGTATTATAGTAGTTATATTCTTGTACATAGAAGCAGTATTATAGCAGTTATATTCTTGTACATAGGGGGCAGTATTATAGTAGTTATATTCTTGTACATAGGGGGCAGTATTATAGTAGTTATATTCTTGTACATAGAAGCAGTATTATAGCAGTTATATTCTTGTACATAGGGGGCAGTATTATAGTAGTTATATTCTTGTACATAGGAGGCAGTATTATAGTAGTTATATTCTTGTACATAGGAGCAGTATTATAGTAGTTATATTCTTGTACATAGGGGGCAGTATCATAGTAGTTATATTCTTGTACATAGGGGGCAGTATTATGGTAGTTATATTCTTGTACACAGGGGGCAGTATTATAGTAGTTATATTCTTGTACATAGGAGCAGTATTATAGTGATTATATTCTTGTACATAGGGGGCAGTATTATAGTAGTTATATTCTTGTACATAGGAGGCAGTATTATAGTAGTTATATTCTTATACATAGGGGGCAGTATTATAGTAGTTATATTCTTGTACATAGGGGCAGTATTATAGTAGTTATATTCTTGTACATAGGGGCAGTATTATAGTAGTTATATTCTTGTACATAGGGGGCAGTATTATAGTAGTTATATTCTTGTACACAGGGGGCAGTATTATAGTAGTTATATTCTTGTACATAGGAGCAGTGTTATAGTAGTTATATTCCTGTACATAGGGGGCAGTATTGTAGTAGTTTTCCTTTCATTGCAGTAGTTTTATTTTGTGTGAAACTGAATTCTTCTCCTAGAAGTCTTCACTTTCATCACCCCACTCTTATTGGGAGCGCATTGCAGAGCATGGGTCAAATTGACAAAAATGATTGTTTTATCCTGGGGTGTGATGGGAGGGATATTTACCAATTGATTTTAGAGTGATTCTTGCTCTTCTCACATGGACTTTGTAAGTGATTGGAATTGCTGTTCAGGATGGCAGCTGGTGGAGTTGGGCTTCAGTTGAGTTGCAGACGCACAATATTCTGCGTTCCCTGCAGACGCCATCCGAGGCTTCGATCATAAGGCGCACTCTCCTCTCCGCATTGTCAGGTATAATATCCACACATTATTTCCCTCTGAGCTCGTGGCTTTCCAATCAATCGCAGCCTTTTCTCTGACGCGACACGTGCTATTCTATCGACCAGATACTTAATTTTTCATTGATCAGCAGGAAGGCAGGAAAAGGCGACGTGTTCAGGAAGGTTCGATTGTGATACACCGCGGACACGAGCCAACAACTCTCTAAACAGCTATTTAGATTCCACCTTGTATTGATGACAGTCCTCACGTTTTAGCATGCACCTTTCTAAGAATTTACTGTATTTCCTGGTAAATCTGTAACCTTTATCTTTCCCCACGGGAAGCCAATTCTCCGTATTCCTCTGTTCTATTTCAGTCCGAGCCGGGAGGTATTTCTATTCTGCGCGAGTCGTGGGGCGCACCAAGATCTGTTATAATGCTGGGACTATAGATTAGAGATGTTGGCTCATTCTATTAAACTGATGGCGAAATGATAGCAGTTGAACCCAATATACAGTAGACACTGGAATAGAAGGAAAATCGCAGGTAGAGGGGTTTTCTAGGATTTGAAGTCCCATTTATTTCATTGACCAGACTTGTAGATCCGTAGATGTTCCAAGAAGATGCTGAGTAGGAACAATGCTCAGAAGACAATGCTTGGTCACTTTGCTGCTTTGGGCTTTTCCATTCTAGCCACAAGGCTTCCAGCTGATTGACTCCTACCGGCGATGGCACTAGGGAACGTAGCAGAGCAGAAGATACAGAAAGATATGTATTGTATTGGTGGGTTACTTGCTGTTGGAACCCCGACTGATGTAGCAATTAAGGACACCTGAATCCCTGATACAGTGTATCTAACCAGTATGTAGCAATGTGGGAAAACTTCTTTCTACATGTGTCATAGATTGACCACATTGATAGAAACTATTGTGTTGTTTCCATAGATGCCAGGGATATGAAATTGGACATATAAATGACCACTGGACCACCAGGGTCATGAGTGTAAACCCTAGACACAAGGATGTCACTACTGACCCCTTTAGTAACCAGGAAATATCTTTATTGGCTCTCTAGGTACTAAGGATATCATTACTAGCTCACTAGACATCATAGATGTGAATTCTAATGCACTAGATACCAGGGATGTCATTACTTATGCACCACACACCATGGGTGCCGTTACTAACCCACTAGATACCAGGGATGTCATTAGTAACCTGCTAGACACAAGGGATGTCAATACTTATGCACCACGCGCCATGGGTGCCGTTACTAACCCACTAGGTACCAGGGATGTCATTAGTAACCTGCTAGACACAAGGGATGTCAATACTTATGCACCACATACCATGGGTGCTGTAACTAATCCACTAGACACCAGTGATGTCAATACTTATCCTCCACACACCAGGGGTGCCGTTATAACCCACTAGATACCAGGGATGTCTTTACTAACCTGCTAGACACCAGGGATGTCAATACTTATGCACCACACACCATGGGTGCCGTTACTAACCCACTAGACACCAGGGATGTCAATACTTATGCTCCACTCACCAGGGGTGCCATTATAACCCACTAGATACCAAGGATGTCATTACTAACCTGCTAGACACCAGGGATGTCAATACTTATGCACCACACACCATGGGTGCCGTTACTAACCCACTAGATACCAGGGATGTCACTACTAATGAACTAGACACCAGGGATGTTATTACTATCCCTCTGGTCACTAGGCAACGTCTCTATTAACTCCCTAGACACCAATAATTTAATTACAAATCCACTAGACACCAGGAAATATCATTAGTAACCCAAAAGACAGAAGAGAATGTCATAACTAACCTCGGTAGGCAAGTGGGATGCCATTACTAAACCACAAGACATCAGGGATGTCATTATTAATGCGCTTGACACCAAGGATGTGATTGCTAACCCAGTACTTATCAGAGAGGTTATTTAAACCCCCTAGACTCATCGTTATTACAAACACCCTAAACATCAGAGATGTTATTAATCCACTGGACACCAGGGATGTTATGATTAAACAACTAGACATCATAAATATGATTACTAACTCACTAGACACCATGGCTATTATTACCAACCCAAACTACATTATCACTAACCCACTTGATACCGGGGATGTTATTATTAACCAACTATACATCAAAGCTGTGATTACTAACCCACTAGACTATATGGCTGTTGTTACCAACCCAAACTACATTATTACTACCCAGTAAGTTTACATGGCTGTTGTTACTAACCCACTAGTCTACATGGCTGTTATACTAACCCACCAGTCTACATGGCTGTTGTTACTAACCCACTAGACTACATGGCTGTTGTTACTAACCCACTAGTCTACATGGCTGTTATTACTAACCCACTAGTCTTCCTGGCTGTTATTACTAACCCACCAGTCTATATGGCTGTTGTTACTAACCCACTAGACTACATGGCTGTTGTTACTAACCCACCAGTCTACGTGGCTGTTATTACTAACCCACCAGTCTACGTGGCTGTTGTTACTAACCCACTAGTCTTCCTGGCTGTTGTTACTAACCCACTAGTCTACATGGCTGTTATACTAACCCACCAGTCTACATGGCTGTTGTTACTAACCCACTAGTCTACATGGCTGTTATTACTAACCCACCAGTCTACATGGCTGTTGTTACTAACCCACTAGTTTACATGGCTGTTATTACTAACCCACTAGTCAATATGGCTGTTATTACTAACCTACTAGTTGACATGGTTGTTATTACTAACCCACTAGTCTACATGGCTGTTACTAACCCACTAGTCTACATGGCTGTTATTACTAACCCACTAGACTACATGGCTGTTATTACTAACCCACTAGTCTACATGGCTGTTATTACTAACCCACTAGTCTACATGGCTGTTATTACTAACCTACTAGTTGACATGGTTGTTATTACTAACCCACTAGTCTACATGGCTGTTACTAACCCACTAGTCTACATGGCTGTTATTACTAACCCACTAGACTACATGGCTGTTATTACTAACCCACTAGTCTACATGGCTGTAATTACTAACCCACTAGTCTACATGGCTGTTATTACTAACCCACTAGCCTACATGGCTGTTACTAACCCACTAGTCTACATGGCAGTAATTACTAACCCACTAGTCTACATGGCTGTAATTACTAACCCACTAGACACCAGGAATACTATTTGTCGACCTAATAATCAGACCTCATTACATACCATTTATACTAAATGTAGAGCATTACAGATTGTCACTTATTGGTCTTGGTGACACAGTGGATATGGCCATCTCTCCGCAGCCAACCGCGCCTCACATTTTTGCATTCAGCTCTCACCATCCAAGTGAAGCTCTGAATGCGCCCAGAAATGCTGGACAGCCGAGATCCATCCTGCTTCCGCCTGGCTGCCCGGTATTTACCCAGTAAGCAGGAGTTCAGCGCTCGGCTCAGGCCCATCTATTATTTGTGCCGCCGTACAGATAACATCCAGAGCCTGACAAAAGGCTGCGTCTGATACCGATAGACGGCGGCGGACGGCAACGTTTACCGCTACTGAGGATAAAGGTCCTTTTTACGGATTATGATTGGTCAGATAAAAGCTGGTCAGCCGGTGGCGGGATCCCCCGTTAGATACATCCCGGCCCTCCTGCTATATGGGTCCTGGGAGTAGGGATCCCGTAATGTGATTGATTCCCGGTGTGATGGTATTCAGTGTATTACCTGCGGCCGGCGCCGCTGCCAGCCAATCACACTGTCACCCTCCAGTGCCACCAAGTCACATTACAGCCACCTATCAGACATGGCATTTTAATCTCTTAAGGAAAGTCATTACAGTAGCTGTGCTGATGGCTTCCTCCACGGGCGCCGGCCCCTCCGCTGCCGCCTGCAGCCATCCACTAATGTTATTAAACAGGTTAATCCAAGTTGATGACTGTGACGAACCTGAAGAGATGCAACTTCTACAACCCGAACTCAAACCGCTCATCGCCAGGCGGAAAAATGTCCCCAAACCGCGCAAGTCAATCGGATCTTCTCCTCGGCTCTAATAAGCTTTCAAGGATAATGTGATATTTTAGCGGTCTCCATACCAGAGCATTTACAGGGACACCCCCCCCCCCCTGCCGCAAATGGCTGGAGAGCGCGCCTGGGATGTAAAGCACTTTATTTCCTCGGGATGCGCGGCTGTTTGTTTGGAACATTACAGGAGAAGCAATATGACCCATTTATGGAGGAGAGTGCATCCGGCGCAGAACACATCCTAATATATTTATTTTATTCATCTCATAAAAATGGATGCGAAGTGCAGGCGGGCCGCGCATCAATCCGCCGTACGCCGCGCACACACCAGGGCGGCCGACATCAGTCCATTTACTGAGAGTAAAGAGAGAAGCAGCAAGTCATCTGTGGAAGACCGAGACAGCACCTCATATATAGTGATGTGAGGCATGCTGGTATAACCTGGGGATCTCTTGTATGTAATTACATATATACACAGCTGGTATACGTTATACATCTTCCTGTGTATAGTGATATGGAACATGCTGGTATAACCTGGGGATCTCTTGTATGTAATTATATATGCACAGCTGATATAAGCTATACGTCTCTCTGTATATAGTGATATGGAGCCTGCTGGTATAACCTGGGGATTCACTGTATATAACTATATATGTACAACTGGTATACGTTATACATCTCCCGTATATAGTAATATGGACCATTCTGCTATAACCTGGGGATCTCCTGTATATAATTATATATGTACAGCTGGTATAAGTTATACATCTCCTGTATATAGTGATATGGAGCCTGCTGGTATAACCTGGGTATCTCCTGTATATAATTATATATGTACAGCTGGTATAAGTTAGCCATCCCCCTGTATACAGTGATATGGACCATGCTCGTATAACTTGGGTATATTCTGTATATAATTATATATGTACAGTTGGTATACGTTATACATCTGCCTGTATATGGTGATATGGAGCATGCTGGTATAACCTGGGGATCTCCTGTATATAATTATACATGTACAGCTGGTATATGTTATACAACCTGTATATAGTGATATGGAGCATGCTGGTATAACCTGGGTATCTCTTGTATATAATTACATATATACACAGCTGGTATACATTATACATCTCCTGTATATAGTGATATGGAGCGTGCTGGTATAACCTGGGTGTCTCCTGTATATAGTGAAATGGAAGGCAGGAGAAGGAACTTGTCATTTATATAGCGCCAACTTATTCTGCAGCACTTTCAGGTGATTTGTTTATCATCCCTCCCCCAAGCTGGGTACTCATTACTGACCTCATAATCATGGAAGGCTGAGTCAACCTTGAGCTGGAAACCTGAACCATGCGTGGGTTTGAAGCCGCAACCTTTAGGTCGTGAGTGAGAGCTTAAGATTCCATTCTGCTTCCCTGATCTCCTATGTAAAATTGTATATGTACAGCTGGTATAAGTTATACACCCTGTATATAGTGATATGGAGCATGCTGGTATAACCTGGGTATCTCCTGTATATAATTATATATGTATAGCTGGTATAAGCCATACATCCTTTATATAGTGATATGGAGCATGCTGGTATAACCTGGGTATCTCCTGTATATAATTATATATGTACAGCTGGTATAAGTTATACATCTCCCTGTATATGGTGATATGGAGCATGCTGGTATAACCTGGGGATCTCCTGTATATAGTGATATGGAGCATGCTGGTATAAGTTCTATATCTCCCTATATGTAGTGATATGGAGCATGCTGGTATAACTTGGGGATCTCCTGTATATAGTGCTATGGAGCATGCTGGTATAACCTGGGTATTCACTGTATATAATTATATATGTACAGCTGGTATAAGTTATACATCTGCCTGTATATAGTGATATAGGTCATGCTGGTATAACCTGGGTATCTCCTGTATATAATTATATATGTACAGGTGGTATAAGTTATACATCTGCCTGTATATAGTGATATAGGTCATGCTGGTATAACCTGGGTATCTCCTGTATATAATTATATATGTACAGCTGGTATAAGTTATACATCTCCTGTATATAGCGATATAGGTCATGCTGGTATAACCTGGGTATCTCCTGTATATAGTTATATAGGTATAGCTGGTATAAGTTATACATCCCCTGTATATAGTGATATAGGTCATGCTGGTATAACCTGGGTATCTCCTGTATATAATTATATATGTACAGCTGGTATAAGTTATACATCCCCTGTATATAGTGATATAGGTCATGCTGGTATAACCTGGGTATCTCCTGTATATAATTATATATGTATAGCTGGTATAAGTTATACATCCCCTGTATATAGTGATATAGGTCATGCTGGTATAACCTGGGTATCTCCTGTATATAATTCTATATGTACAGCTGGTATAAGTTATACATCCCCTGTATATAGTGATATAGGTCATGCTGGTATAACCTGGATATCTCCTGTATATAATTATATATGTACAGCTGGTATATACTGTATATAGTGATATGTGTCATGCTGGTATAACCTGGGTATCTTTTGTTATATAAGAATCCTTTATTACAATGAGGTGAGACAGTGGACAATAAATGGTTACTGCCGAAGTGCGGCCATCCCCCGGCCCCCGGCCCTCTGATCTGGATGCGCCCACATCCGCATTTCGCAGCTTTCTCCTCTGATTGGGGATCGTTTAAGAAACTTTTCCTCTGTGAAATCATCTCCAATGTGGCCGCCGTTCTGGAAACAGATTTATTCATAAAGCTTTCCCCACACAGCAGGTGATGTGCGGAGATATATATATATACCACACCCACCGCCGACCACCTGCCGCACGACCGCCTGCGTATTATTCACCTTATTGAGTATTATTATTAGTCCCAATTAGTATTAATATTATTAGTCCCAATTAACTCTTCGCTCTCCTGATGGCTAACCTGCGGTCATGCGCTGATACATAGGTTCAACAGAACCAGAAATCTGGATCCGTCTGACGGGATGTTTTTCACTGCTCAGTGATCCAAGTTTTGCGCTCTTTTGCCCGCTGGAGTCTTGTCTCTCTGTTTCTCCCAGACACAATGGTCGCCTGCTGTTATAGCCCATCTGTGCTACGGAGCGGGGAGTTGTGCATTTGGTCATACGCATTGGAGCACCAGCTTGTACTCGGCTGCCTTTAGACTGTGGAGCACCAGTTTATCAGAGTGAATCCTGACATCCTCCTCCGACCCCTTTCAGTGATAAGTTGTTTTCATCCACAGGATCCCCTTTCGCTGGATGTTTTCCTCGCTCACGCCATTCTTTGATTACTCTCCACACTGTTACATAAGAACCCCCCGTGGCCCCGGCTAGTCTAGCACCGATGAACGGCCCCGTTGGAAGTCGCTCAGATTACTGGATTTTCCCATTTCAATGTGGATTCACATTGAAAGTGATCCGTGGAAAACTTGTCACGTGATTTTATGCTGCACTCCGGGGATAATTGCCATACAGGGGAGCGCCAATCATTAAAGGGCCGGAGCTCTAATAAAGGGGCCATTCAGTGCGTGTTGATAACATATCACGATGACTCTATATACTTGGTGCTCCGTGACTGTTTGTGGCACTTGCCTCTCTCCATACGGATGGCGCTGGCGTCATGTGATCTAATTTCTGAATTGATTTAGTCTTTGCAGAGTTATTAGCGGCCGGCGGGATGAGCGGCTCTGCGTTCTTGAGTTGCTTGCTATAATTCATATTGTTTTTCTTGGGGATGAGTAATGAGGCCACGTGGAGAATATTACTGATAGCATGTAGCCTTCCCAGCTGTTCTTCATGTCCCACGACACAACGCAAAAACTGATTTGTTCGCCTCTTGCACGGGAACAGTTTTGGCCATAAATAGCGGGTGTAAATTTAAGTCGTATTTCAGCCATCGCCAAGCTGCCTGGGCTGATAATCAGAGCGCCATGCGATGGGATCTGTCTGTCCGCGCACAAGTCCCCGCAGCCGCCAGATCCTGCATGATGCTGATTGCGAGGACCGTGCGGCTGCCAGGGTCCAGGTGTCGCTCGCTATGCCACCCCCCCTTATATAAGAGCACAGAGAAGGGCGCCTAATTGGGAGTGCCCAGTGCTTTGTAGAGTGCCATGCCAGCGGCTGGCAGGGGGAACATCCTCATCATCAGCCTCTACATAACCTGACGCTTCTGATTGTCCTTTGATGGCAGCTGGGATCTAATCAACGGCCGGCATTTCGATGAGGGGGAAAAAATCAACACAGCTGCTTTCACGGACGTGGCCGCAGCTGCACCATATAAAGATCCTCTCCCAACCAAACTATTATACACCCGGTTATTATAGGTCTCTGAGCGGGGGAGGGTGGGGGACAGGGGGTTCTTCATTGGTGATGTGGCCCGTGTCAGATTAATATGGGGTACACGCTGGAAGCCGCACTTCAGAATGCATTTAGTGATCGCGGTACGCATGGGTAGCTAGGAGATGGCAGCCAACAAAAATGTCAATTGCATCACGGACTTGTTCTCTTCTCGGTGACCCAAAGCCTAAATACTTGACTGATACGCGCTCTTGGATTTTTCCAGTGTTCTACATGTCCTCCGCAGGTGTTATAAATGGCGCGGCGGTGGACAGAAAGGGGCAAGGCAGCTCGTGCAACACAAAAACCGTAACTGTACCTATGAGACACACCATGGGAGGGCACTCGGCATGTAACACACAGTCCCAAACAACTGGGCCTTACAACCACTGCATGGAGAGTCTCTAACAGTCCTGACGTAGGCCGGACAGCCTCAAAGGGAACCGCTATATACAGGTCCAAACATACAGCGGCCATGACAGTCTCTTATTGCACAAATTTTGGATGGACTCGGGTCACTGCACAGAGGGAGTCTGGCTCTTCTCCCACATGCTGATGCTTTACCGCTGTGGGCTACATGGGTCATCTGCTGTCTTGTCTTTGGTCCTCCTCTCTCATCAGTCATCTGCTGCCTTGTCTTGGGTCCTCTCTCATTGATCATCTGCGGCATTGTCTTTAGTCCTCTCTCACCGGTCATCTGCGGCCTTGTCTTTGGTCCTCTCTCACCAGTCATCTGCGGCCTTGTCTTTGGTCCTCTCTCACCGGTCATCTGCAGCCTTGTCTTTGGTCCTCTCTCATCGGTCATATGCAGCCTTGTCTTTGGTCCTCTCTCATCAGTCATCTGCAGCCTTGTCTTGGGTCCTCTCTCATTGATCATCTGCGGCATTGTCTTTGGTCCTCTCTCACCGGTCATCTGCGGCCTTGTCTTTGGTCCTCTCTCACCAGTCATCTGCGGCCTTGTCTTTGGTCCTCTCTCACCGGTCATCTGCAGCCTTGTCTTGGGTCCTCTCTCATTGATCATCTGCGGCATTGTCTTTGGTCCTCTCTCACCGGTCATCTGCGGCCTTGTCTTTGGTCCTCTCTCACCAGTCATCTGCGGCCTTGTCTTTGGTCCTCTCTCACCGGTCATCTGCAGCCTTGTCTTTGGTCCTCTCTCATCGGTCATATGCAGCCTTGTCTTTGGTCCTCTCTCACCGGTCATCTGCGGCCTTGTCTTTGGTCCTCTCTCACCGGTCATCTGCGGCCTTGTCTTTGGTCCTCTCTCATCAGTCATCTGCGGCCTTGTCTTTGGTCCTCTCTCACCGGTCATCTGTGGCCTTGTCTTTGGTCATCTCTCACCAGTCATCTGCAGCCTTGTCTTTGGTCCTCTCTCATCAGTCATCTGCAGCCTTGTCTTTGTTCCTCTCTCACCGGTCATCTGCAGCCTTGTCTTTGGTCCTCTCTCACCGGTCATCTGCGGCCTTGTCTTTGGTCCTCTCTCACCGGTCATCTGCAGCCTTGTCTTTAGTTCTCCCTCATCGGTCATCTGCAGCCTTGTCTTTGGTCCTCTCTCACCGGTCATCTGCAGCCTTGTCTTTGGTCCTCTCTCACCGGTCATCTGCGGCCTTGTCTTTGGTCCTCTCTCACCAGTCATCTGCAGCCTTGTCTTTAGTTCTCCCTCATCGGTCATCTGCTGCCTTGTCTTTGCTCTTCTCTCATCGGTCATCTGCGGCCTTGTCTTTGGTCCTCTCTCATCGGTCATCTGCAGCCTTGTCTTTGGTCCTCTCTCATCGGTCCTCTGCAGCCTTGTCTTTGGTCCTCTCTCATCGGTCATCTGCAACCTTGTCTTGGTCCTCTCTCATCGGTCATATGCAGCCTTGTCTTTGGTCCTCTCTCATCGGTCATCTGCAGCCTTGTCTTTGGTCCTCTCGCACCGGTCATCTGCAACCTTGTCTTTGGTCCTCTCTCACCGGTCATCTGCAGCCTTGTCTTGAGTCCTCTCTGACTGGTCATCTGCAGCCTTGTCTTTGGTCCTCTCTCACCGGTCATCTGCTGCCTTGTCTTTGGTCCTCTCTCACTGGTCATCTGCAGCCTTGTCCTTGGTCCTCTCTCACCGGTCATCTGCAGCCTTGTCTTGGGTCTTCTTTCACCAGTCTCTCTCATCGGTCATCTATGGCTTTGTCTTTGGCGTAGATTCTTCATGATTACCTCTTCCTCTCTCTCCACTGAGCTGCTTCACTGTCCTAATTGACAGGTATAACCTCCAACCAGGTGACAACTACAGCTGTCAATCAAACCTGTTGACAGCTCATTGGATGCAGAAGGAGAAAACTTCTGGAATAAGCTGTACCCCCAGAGTATTCACAAAGGTGTGCTGCAGAATAGAGGTTGCTATATTTATTTAGTGGAGTTGTTAGTATCATCAAAGACACAGGTATACATGAGCTTTGCATCACCGCCCTACTTAGGCCTATTAGCCGTTTTGCTGCAAAACAGCTGACAGATGCCCGTTAAAGCAAAGTGTCTTTAAAAGGGTTGTCCAGCTTTGGACTATTGATGGCCTATCCTACACAAAGGCCTAAAATAGCAGATTGGGGTAGGGCTGCCGCCTGAGTTTAGCCTCCTATCCGCTGTTTGCTGGGCTAGGGAAGAGCAGTCTGCAGTGATGTGCACCCCTGGAGGCTTCATAAGGCCTGGCCCTATAGTAATAGGGCTGCATGATCATGATAGAACCTACTACAATTTGCAGTTGTCAACTTACCTCTGGTGCACATCCACTGCCTGTCTTTAGTAGACCCCCTCCTCTAGCATCTGGCCGATCACTGATGGCAGCCCGGTGGGTGCGTGCATGTCATCGCTATGTTGTCAGAGTCTGTTTGGGCCTCTGAATAGGAAATGGCAAAAATGTATCTTTATTCTTAGCCAGTCTGAAACTTGAGTTACAAAGCTGACAAATTGTAGCAAAAGTAACAAAGTAGTAACAAACATAATGTAAGTTGGGAGGAGTACAGTTTCTCCTGGTGAAGACCACCTACCCTGTTTCCCTGAAAGTAAGACATACCCTGAAAATAAGACATAGCATGATGTTCCAGAATTTTGAGGATGCAAAATGATTTTTCAGGCTTTTTGAGGATGCTTGAAATATAAGCCCTACTCCAAAATTAAGCCCTGCTAACAGTTAATTAAAAAAGTCCATTTAAATAGTGTCCAGGCAGCTATACATGTAAAAAAGTTAAACCTTTTTGAACAAAAATTAATATAAGACACTGTCTTATTTTCGAGGAAACGCGGTAGTAGGCGTGAGGAGAGTTAAAGGGAATCTGTCAGCTTGAACCTGCTGTCTGATCTGCAGTCATGATGTTATAGAGCTGGAGGAGCCGAGCGGGGTGATATATAGTTCTGTGGGGAAAGATTCAGTATAGCTTGTAGTTTATTCATTTATATCTCTGCACATTCTGAGCTGAACAGTCCAGTGGGCGGAGCTACCAGTGATTGACAGCCTTCCCTGTATGTACAGTCCTACACAGATAGCTGTCAATCACTGGTAGCTCCGCCCATTGGACTCTTCAGCTTAGAATGTGCAGAGATATAAATGAATGGACTACAAGTTATGCTGACTCTATTCCTATAAACCTATATATCCATCTGCTCAGCTCCTCCTTCTCCATCACATCGTGCCCGCAGTTTGGACCACGTGTTCCAGCTAACAAGTTCCTCTTAAACGGCAATGTATTGCTCCTCCGGGAAATGTGCTATACAAATGAGAGGTGTTCCAACGCCTCTACAGCAGCCATCCTACAAGGCAGGGCTTATTCACAAACACATTTACGCAGAGTATTCTGCACGCAAAATGTACTCTTGCAATATGCAGTGGATGGGTTTGTTCACATGAGCTTCGTTTGTACGTGCAGGTATAAATGTGCGCACAAATATAGCATATAGTGAGCTAATTAAACTTAATTGCCCATTGAAATCAATAGACGCATGCTTGTGTGTGGTATGACATATACACACAAGAGATACAGTAAAATATGCCCGGGCGCACACAAAAACACAAGGCCCAGCGCGCGAATACGCTGCACAAATGCACAGACTCTGTTAACAAACGTAACAAAGCGAGGAAGTAATGCGGCAAACAGAACAATGTAACAAACAAAGAGTGTATCGGAGTAAAGGCAGGCTGCCTGACCACGGGCGACGATCCGCTTGTGATAAATCGCCCGCGGATCACGCTCTGTAAAGCTTTCCATAGGATTACAATGGAAAGCCCAGCGCCGGCGTCCACGAGCGGAGAATCGAAGAGATTGTTTGCTCATGGGCAGGGGCGTAACTATAGAGGATGCAGGGGATGCGGTTGCACTCGGGCCCAGGAGTCTTAGGGGGCCCATAAGGCCTCTCTTCTCCATATAGGGAACCCAGTACTATGAATAAAGCATTATAGTTGGGGGCCCTGTTACAGGTTTTGCATTGGGGCCCGGGAGCTTCAAGTTATGCCTCTGTGCAGCATGGTTTAGGTATGGGTACGGGTACAGATAGAGGGGGCCCAGCTCACCTTTTGCATCAGGGCCCCTGAGCCTTTACTTACGCCCCTGCTCATGGGATTTAAATCGCGATTGGCGCGATTCTCCGCGGTGAGCTTATCTATTAGATAGGCTCATCTCGGAGACCTGTCAGGGCCCCCCTGTAACAATGTAAAAGAAGTAACACAAGTGATGGTAAAAACGAATGCAACATGACCCCTACATCTGAATATACCCTTACACACTGGCGTAACTATAGGGGATGCAGTTGCACCCAGGCCCAGGAGCCTTAGGGGCCCATAAGGTCTCTCTTCTCCATAAAGGGGCCCAGTGCTATGAATAAAGTATTATAGTTGGGGGCCCCGTTACAGCCTTTGCATTGGGGCCCAGGAGCTTCTAGTTACACCACTGCGTTAAGGGGTTATGAGAAGTTGGGGGACCCCAAGATAAACATTTGCACCCGGGCCCATGAGCCTTTAGCTACGCCCCTGCCCTTACATTTGGTCTTATACTCCAGTCACATCCAGAGCTGCAGTCGCATTTTGGTTGCTACTTTAGCAATCCAGGCTTTAGCTCACAGATGATTGAACATTTTAGATATTGTATTTAGTGTAGACAATCCTCTGTGAATCACAACCTGAGGTACGTTACCTGAACGGATACATTGTAGCAAATTATCAGCAGGGGGAGAGATTTGTGGTCACTTGTGAGAGGCAGGCAGGTCTCATTCATTAAGAGCAAGCAGAGATCTTGAAAATGATTAGAAATTGATACAAGATGTATTAGAAATGACAGAATGCAGCAATGAAGCTCCTTTGCATTAACCCCTTGCTGTAAAGTAGGATCGTTCCTGGTTGGAGCCGCCTTGTGATTCTCGGGCTCCGGTGACAGATATGGCGAGTAGAGGGGCTCATGATGCTCGAAACTAAAGCTTTATTTGTTTTAGATCTCTTAATACCTTGGAGATGTCTTGCCCCTTCTCCTGATTGATGCCTTCCAACAATCAGATCTCTTTGATGTTCTGTAAGATCTTTATGGATCAACTAAGAAAATGTCAAGAAAAACCTAGAAGAGCCGAACTTTGTATGGGGGAACCAGAATCCCTGTAAATAACGGCAGTGGAGTGCTGACTACTAACCAGGAGGTTCCATGTGATTGGCTGATTCTGAACACAACCCATCCCCCAATATCAGAGGGCCCACACTTACGTAGCCGCCATTATTTTCGTTTTGTTATTTCTATTTTTCTATTTTTTATGCCGCCCATCGTGGATCTCAGTAGGCCCCATTGTAAGTCAGTAGAGTCCGTCAGGTCCAGTCGATGTCCATCATGTGACGGGTTCAGCACTGCCACCACTTCTAGATTTGATGGAACAGAAAACCGGAAATACGAGCGCAGCAGTGAATCTTGTCTAACAAACAGAATTGTGAATACAGCTCTGGATGACATGATGAGGGTTTGGGGAGTTTTTCAACATGACATGTCGATTTTTCATCAGAAGTGACATGCAGACATGATGGAGCCGTGCGATAATCTTTTATAGAACGTCTTATATACTCTAGTTACATCAAGAGCAGCAGTTATCACTGTGTCGGCTGCGGCTTGTAGTTAGCATAGTAAAGGCAGAAACACTTAAGGTACCTTTATACGGTATGACTGTCACCCTACAGCCGTACCAGCAACTATGCAGGAGCGATGGTGCATGCAGGCGGAGGGCCGGGGGTCATTCACTGTGAACAGTGAAAACACCGGATCTGGTTCAGACAAGATGCAAGCGGCCCCAGATGGACCCCATTGACTATAGCGCGGTCCTCCAGTATGCCGTCCAAGACTTTCACTGACGAGATAGCGTTGTGTGCTGCGCCATTTTGTCAGGGACTTTGTGCTGGATCTATACCGGGGGCTTTAAACGCAATGTGCCATTGAAATCTCATGCTGGGCGCCCCCTAGTGCAACGCTAGGGTACAACATTTGCTTTTTGTGCTCCGCGTTGGAGTGCTGCTCCGCTTCATATCTCCCACATCAGTGTGAAGACTCTGAACAAGCAGGGGGTGAGAGGAGAGCAAATAAGAAAGTTACAGAACTGTGAATGCAGCTCTGTATGTGACTAGAGTATATCATTATGTTCACATTTACAGTGAATGCCTCCATTGATGACTGTGGAAAATCGGATGCAGGTCTACTAAGAGGCGTGGGGGTAGGGGTTGGGTACTCATGTGGGCGCTCCTTCCCATTACCATCCTATATTGTAACACCATAAGAGCCCCTTTACCTGAAATCCGACGATCGGAGATGCGGGCAGTTTGTTCCAGAAGTAAAGTCTCGGCGATGGTAAACAAATCAGATAAAGCCGTTTGAGAAATTGCAAAAGGTCATCGTTTAAAAAGGAATCCATAAAAGGTTTTTACGTAAGTGCTTCTGCGGAGCGCGATTCTATTGGAAAATGCCAAGCGGAAATGTGCACTTGATACTAAGTAGCGAAGAAACGAAGGGAAAAAAAAGGAACAAACTTAATTCTGAATCCATTAGGCCGCCGGACTTAACCTCCCCGGCGTGGCGGAGGGGGGCTCGCCGCTCCGGGCAACCATCGCCCCCTGGCCGTCCTGCTCCAGGGAGGACGGGGTTAAAAGCCGCCTTGCTCAGCTCATTATCTAAATGTGGCTGGAACGCTTCCATTGCAGCTTTTAAGTAACATCATATATCACGGTAATTGGTGTGAAAGTATAGAAATGACCGATTATGGCGCGGTGACTCATTCCGTCCCCCACCTTATTCTTCATGGCTTGATGGGAATTTGTCTTTTGCTTTTGTAGAAGCAGATGTGCTCGGAGTCGGGGCGGCGAGCGGCCTGGTCGGGGGAGGAACCGCTCGGTAATGAAGTGCTCCTATGCTATAATTGAGACCCATAATTCAAGGCCTTTGGCTTTATCATTACATGGCAGATGACATCCTAAATTCATTTCCACGGCCTATCCGACGATTATGCGCCGTGATTTGTGATCTAATGAAACCCGCCGGATGGCGCTGAGTTATGGGCCTCCATTACGTAGAGTTGAAGCCTGCAGACGGCCAGCCGGACTTGTTTTATTGGGCCTTCATGGTTAGACATTGTTCCCCGGTCCGGCCTCTCCCTCTCTCTCTCTCTCTCTTTTGATGTCGGAGCGAGCTCTGGAAATAAATATATAATCCCGGGTGGAATGGGTATTTATAGCCGCTTTCCCACTTTCCCACCTCCGGAAGAAATTGAGATGCATTTTGCTTCACAGATTCTTCATCTCCTTGATCTGTGTTTTCTTGCACTTTTTTTTTTTTTTTAAAGCTCATTACAAAGTTGTCTCTTTGCCAATGTGTTTGAACTTTCTTGAAGTCAAGCGGCGGCAAATTGCAGGTATGAAGCCACCGGCGTTAGTTTCTGCTGTTAATTGAAACTCAACGAGGGCTGAGGGTAGGGGGTAGCAGCCATTCCTGTAATTAGGTGGGTCTTGGACGCTTTGATGTCCCCAGCAAATTGACTGAATCATCAAATATTTGCTAATGGTATAAAGTGGCCTCCAGCGGTAGAGGATGAGCAGACGTTATGGTGGGCAGTGTTGGCAGACTTGCCCTCTAAGTCAGAGGCGTAACTTGAAGCTTCCCCCAAATATAATGCTTTATTCATGGGACTGGGCTCCCTATATGGAGAAGAGAGGCCTTATGGGCCCCCTAAGGCTCCTGGGCCTGGGTGCAACCACATCCCCTGCACCCTTTATAGTTACGCCCCTGCTCTAAGTTTTTGCTACTATGGACCAGGGACAGGCTAAGGTTGTACATGGCCCCTCGAAAAAATTCACATGTCTCAGGACTTGGTGTGTGTTAGTACAGGTCTCTGTATTGCAATGAACGTACGGCTGCCCACCACATAATGTCATGTTATGGGACAGCTTGTGATCCTTCCATGGCCCATAGCTGCTGTCTCCATGTCTATGAAGGGCCGCAATCCCGCCTAACACAACATCACAATGGAACTTATGAAAAGGGCTGTGGCTGAGTAACTTTACCCTAATGTTAGCGCTACACGGAAACGTTGGCTGTGACAGGGGTTATGTGATCAATCTGAAGCCCTACGACATTGACATCTCATAGAAGTGAATTTGGTTGTATTATGAATCGTAAGTAGTCATGACCATGACCAATCCAACGAGGCAGAATGTAGAAACCGGATCGATCTGCTATCCCTCGCCCAATTACCTTTACACCAATCTTCTATACAATGAACCGCCCCCTATTGTCCCCTTATGTCCCTTCTAGACTATCTGGTGCCACCAGCCACATGGTCAACTCCATTCTACACAAAGGAGCCCCCTCTCCCAGACTCTCTCACCCTAACCATGAGTCTTCCCACTGCCACCCATTCTCCCTTGGGGGCCACATGGTCTTCCCTATGGGCAGTTTGCTCAGTCATCACCCTAGATCCGTCCACCCTGCATTTTGGTGGATATGATTCCTGGTCTGCAGTGGATTAGAGGCTGTTTCTGCAGCTAGCGCTCTATGTGGATTATAAACCTCCGCCTCCTGTTATTTTCCTTTTATCTTGTTCGGATTTTTTGCGGTCTGACAAGTCTAACGCAGTCCTGAATATTTATACGACATGTATTCTCTGGTAATATCAAAGTTTTATGTAATGAAAAGTAGAGATTCAGCCGTGTTTGCCGTTGCGGCTGCTCATCAACGTGTCATCGCCGTTCACTTTACATCCATACCCCGCGCATATTAAATAAAGCTCGCAGAGACGTACAGGGCGAGGAGAGTCTTGCTGATGACATGGTAACCTTTTTAGCTTCGTTACTTCTTAAGCCATCATGTTACCCTGGTGCATAAGCCGATGACAGGATAAGAACTGTACAGCATCGCATGTCTCAGCGGCTGAAACGTTCGCACGAGATGGACGGATGAAAGCAGCGGCACCATGTGAGACCTACATCTTCAGATGTATCTGGACACACCAGCAGGGGCCTCTACTCGGAAGGATGATGAAGGGGCCGAGTGTTACTATTGAAGATGCTTGTTAACAGGTGAACTGTGAAGAATAGAAGGATTGATAGCTCAAGGATTATTATAGTCCTGCGATTATAATCCATTGTACATCAAGCGCACACTGCGACACGAGCAGATTGTGGGATTATCAGTGTTGCTTTACTGCAGTTATTAGTTCCATTCTCCTCATCCAGAAGACCTTGTTGATGGAGTCAGCATAAGGCCTGGCCGATGGAGTGAGCAAAAGATCAGGTTGATGGCGTCAGTAGAAGGCCTGGTCAATGGATCAACAGAAGACCTGGTCGACGGAGACAGCAGGAGACCTGGTCGACGGAGACAGCAGGAGACCCGGTCGACGGAGACAGCAGGAGACCCGGTCGACGGAGACAGCAGGAGACCCGGTCGACGGAGACAGCAGGAGACCTGGTCGACGGAGACAGCAGAAGACCTGGTCGACGGAGACCGCAGGAGACCTGGTGGAAGGAGGCAGCAGAAGACCAGGTGGACGGAGGCAGCGGAAGACCCGGTGGACGGAGGCAGCGGAAGACCCGGTGGACGGAGGCAGCGGAAGTCCCGGTGGACGGAGGCAGCGGAAGTCCCGGTGGACGGAGGCAGCGGAAGTCCCGGTGGACGGAGGCAGCGGAAGTCCCGGTGGACGGAGGCAGCGGAAGTCCCGGTGGACGGAGGCAGCGGAAGTCCCGGTGGACGGAGGCAGCGGAAGTCCCGGTGGACGGAGGCAGCGGAAGTCCCGGTGGACGGAGGCAGCGGAAGTCCCGGTGGACGGAGGCAGCGGAAGTCCCGGTGGACGGAGACAGCGGAAGTCCCGGTGGACGGAGGCAGCGGAAGTCCCGGTGGACGGAGGCAGCGGAAGTCCCGGTGGACGGAGGCAGCGGAAGTCCCGGTGGACGGAGGCAGCGGAGGTCCCGGTGGACGGAGGCAGCGGAGGTCCCGGTGGACGGAGGCAGCGGAAGTCAGCTACCAAAAGAGCAGGCGATATGATGGAATAGGCTGGAGGCTTAATATTCTCCCCAGCTGCCTCTTGGTTTTCTGTACTGGACACAGATGCTTAAGGACCTTTTACATGATGCATTAATCAGGCAAGAACATTCTTTTGCCCAATCATCAGTCCATGTATTTGCGGCGCTGTAAGCGGGCGCACAATCAGCTGATCAGTCAGGGTGCCAAGCAGTGGCCCCTAGCCGATCAACTACTCAGAGGATAGGTCATCAATAGTATTTTCCTCTGAAAACCCCTTTAGGTTACTCCCAGCTAAAGAAGTGCTGCAATGTATGGAATTACAGGACACTGACTTGTAGGCAAGCTGCCTTCCAATAGGTGGCGCTGCGGAGGCATTGTAGCGTCGCCTGTTTGTATACCAAGATACAATCTGATTATCCCTTGTGGATTTGCAGATTATGGATTTACCTTCTTTTCTTCCTGATTTGGTTGTTTCAGTGCTGAACATGGTTTCCCCGGAGTGCGGACTGTCGGCTTCTCCATCCTGTTGGCTCTTTCTAGATGTTGCTCTACTACTGATTGTATAACGACACTTCTTGACTATTGCAATATGACAAGGGGGGGGGGACTGCATGATCCCAGGGGTGAGCAGCCTAATATAATAGGGAAGAAGGGAATTGTCAATCACAAAAAGCAGATGGAGAAATGCTGATTGGGGACGGCACCTGTACTTGTCATCGCGAGTGAGTTGTCCAGGTGCCGGCCACAATTAGCGGAGCTCTGCTTGTCTTCTGCAGGCAAGAAATGCTCTGTATATTACCAGCATCCTTAGGGACCTTTCACATGGGACAGACGTGCGGATTTTAACAGGTGCGAAATCCGTGCCTTATAGGGATAACATTATGATACAAAATATCCGTGTGAACTAATGTCGCCGTGTGAAAGTTCCCTTGGGCCTCATGTCCACGGGGAAAATTAGGCCCGCCGCGGATTCTCCATGCAGAATCCCGCAGCGGGTCCCTCCTTTCCCGCGGACATAAGGCTAAAAAGAAGATTAAACTTACCTGTCCGGACGCTGCAGATCTTCCCTCTGTCGCGGCCTGATCTTCTTTCTTCTTTTTTTTTTTTGAACTCCTGCTCTCCCGCGCCGAAGGGTAGAAATTCTGCTGCGAGTGTGCCACGGATCCGGACGCCTTCCATAGGCCTCAAAAGAAGCCTGCGGGAGCCGTACCCGCGGGAGACCCGCACTAAAATAGAGCATGCTGCGGGTGTTTTCCCGCACACGCAATCCACGCCTCAAGGGAAAATGATATCCGCAGGTATTTAACTACCTGCGGGTGTCCAATGCATCCCTTTGGGGCGCGGATCACGCGTACGGGAGAAACACACGGATTTTAAATGTTATTTTGCCGTGGGCATGAGGCCTTAGAGAAATCTCTGACCTTGGATTTATTTCTGCGCAGTAATTAACAATTAGAAGCTAATTAGGTCACAATATAGAAAAAGCACAACACCACAGCTTTAAAATCCTCGCTCTTTCGCCTTTTTCCATAGTTTTGTCCTCAATTTCCAAACGCAAATGAAAATTAGATCTGGAAACGAACGATGTGAAGAACAATCCGGCTGCATCACCCCCACGAAGGGCGGTACAGATCTCCCTCCCGTCGGGATAGCTTGGTACATTTTCCCTGCACTGATACATTGTAACAGTCTGGGATCCGGGATGCTCATCTCACTGGACTGGATACAATTGTAGCAAGCTGACAGCTGTGTAATAAGTTGGGTGAGATATTCAGCTTGTGGGTGACCTATGCTCTGATGGATGGAGGTCTGCCGCTCGGGATCCCCGTCAATCAGCTGATCGCATGACCCACTGTCACTGCAGCAGACATAGTCATCTTCAGCGGTCATCGCAGGAAGCAGGAGTTTCGGCTTCAATGGGAGCGCCGTGCTGCTATTCTTCTCTTAGGGTGCATTCACACAGGCGAGAAAATACAACCCATTATGTGCAATGGGTGTCTTTACATCGGCGATTTTTCTCCTGCAGCATGTCCTATTTTTGTGCAAGCCTTGCATGAGAATGTGTATATGTGTGAGGAGTCCGTGTGCTGCATGATGCGAGCCACGCTTGTAGGAAAAATCAATGGTTTTCCTCTAGACTTCATCATACTGCTCCAAATTAATTATAATGAGAAGTAGCATGCATGCAAGGTCCCTGATTCTGACACCATGTTGGTCAACCATCAGTACACTTCTGGTTTATTATCATCATCACGGTACAGATATAGTGAAAAATGACGCATCAGCAGGAGTACATACCCCCTTAAATCATCAGAACTCATGATTGGCTTAGTATGTAATGACTCTAATGATTAACATATGTTAACGCCTTAAGGTGAATGTTGCTACTAAACACCCAATTTCTAGGAACCTGAACTAGAGTAGACTTTATCAATATCCCTGCCTCGACCAAGAAATCCAAGGGAGAGGGTAAGGAAGCAGACCCTCCCTATGAGCAGTGGGCATCCAAGGTCTTTCTCCTGAGAAACACATCTGGAGACAGTGCTAAATCATGCAAAAACTGTGTGGGAGATGCTGCACAAGAATCCAACACACACTAGTGTACAATATTGAACCAGTTAAACATTTAACTGCTAGCTATTTCCTAGGAAGGTATATATATATATATAATATATATATATCTCACACACATTTGCCTAGGCTGAAGCCGGTGCTCCCAATTACTCCCATGACCACCAATGATGCTGCACAAACATCAGCCCAGACAATCAGCGGATGGATGGGGGTCCTGAGCGTCAGACTCCTGTCCATCAACTACTGATGGCCTATCCAAATAGCCCAGAGTCCCTTTTTAATGCTTGAAGTCAATATAGACTTTGCTATATCTGTATAGTGTGACGCTGCAGCCGGTCACTGTCTTCTGTGGTCTCAAGCCATGTGCCACTGAGGCCAGTGATTGGTTGCAGCAGTCACATGTCTATATACAGAATGTCATCACTGCAGCAAAAGTACACAGAGCCCAATGGGAAGACAGTGAGTGGCGGAGCTCGACTGGTGGGGGATGGGAGTACGGATTGGCTTGGTTTGGTATTTTTAACCATTGCCTGACCTTGGTCCAATTTAACTCTAAAGGGATTTTCGGATTATGTTTTTTTCTTTAAATGTGCCCCTCCCCCAAATAATATTTTACTGAATTAGCACCTATGTGGCGCTATGCAGCCATGTCACGTGGCATTACCGGGTCTTCTAGCCCTGGTGACAACCAGTAGACAAGTCACATGGGCTTCTGATGTACAGGCCAGACCTGTATATGGCGCATCACTGATGTCATTTCATGGCCTATCATTGGCTGCAACACTCATGTTGGTAAACAGCTGCAGCCATAGAAAATAAGGGTGGGCGTGGCCAGGATTTTTGGGAGGGGCTTATGACTACTTAAAAAACATTAATTCTAGCAATTCAGCGGCCATGCGGTTTCTGCAGCCGGAGGGGCATTTTCTGGCTGCGGCGGACACGGGTCTGTTGCAGGGAAATCTGCTTGCTCTGCGGCCTAGGAGGGACTCGAGGCAGAGCATCGCACCACGAGGCATAAACATTCCAACCTTCGCTGTCAGGATGCTTTAATAACCTTCATTTTCAGTCTGGCGTGATCTCTGCGCCTTTCTTCTCTTCCCACCTTGTCTGTGATTTATTCATAGTGACACTTTTTAGGGCCTCGCGCCGTTGTCTCTGAGCAGGGAATTAATTCCTGCTCGAAAGCTAAGTAAATGCAAAAGACGCAGGGCTGCAAATCTCGATCTGATGCCTGATAAAGATAAATGTCAGCGCGGGAGAAAGTGCTCCAGAGGACGGCACGGAACTTGCTGCGCGCTGCGAGAGGCTCTGCAGGAGACGAGAGATTGGAACATTTAATAAACCTTTGGCAAACTCCGCGAAAAGCATAAATCACCGCAGCTGATAAACCGGAATACAATTATTTAAAAAGGAAATGAGTAATGAGTCATCACGGAGCTGAGCGACAGCGTTTATGCCAGCAGCAAGGCCGCACGTGGCCGCCAAAAATAAACTGTCCTTGTAGCCAGCTCACTGGCGGAGGGTCCGCGCCAAAGATCTGTGCAAGACGCGAGTGGGATTCAAAGCTAAAAGGGTAGACGTCATGTGCGGTCTGCGTACGGCGGCGCATCTGCAACCGCAATTCCAGGAAAGGCTGTGTGAAAAGAAATAAAGAATGCAATGATTTGGAGATCTCATATAACCGTATTTTATCCACAGTAGAATATATCAGAGGGGGAGGGGGGATATTGTTCCATTTCATAAAAAAAAAATTTTAATTACCGTATATACTGGATTATAAACTGACTTTTTCAACACATTTTTAATGCTGAAAAGCCCCCCTTGGCTTATACTTGAGGGAGGGTCCCATACTCAGGCCTCATTCACGCAGAAAAAAAATCTATACTTACCTCTCCGCCCCTGCCGGGGGCTTGGCGCTTCTAGCCGCTTAGGTCTCCTCACTGTAATGAAGTTCTTTCAGCAGGCAGGGATTCAAAATCCCCCCCCCTGCTGAAAGGGCTGTGTCCGATTGGCTGAGCGTTCAGTCAATCAAAGGCAGTGCTCAGCCATTCATTAAATGACAGCTGAGTGCTGCCTGTGATTGGTCACAGCACTCAGCCAATCACAGGCAGTGTTCGGTCATTCATTGAATTAATTGACAGCGGCAGAGAGGTAAGTGTAGATTTTTTTGTTTCGTTTTTACTACAACTAGGGATGATTTTTTAATGGAAGGGCTTATATTTAAAGCCCTTCCCCGAAAATCACTGCGGGGGGGGGGGGGGTGCCGGCTTATACTCGAGTCAATAGGTTTTCCCCGTTTTTTTGTGGTGCCTTGGCTTATATTCAAGTATGTACGTAGAAATTAATGGCAGCAACACACCTCACAAAAGTTGGGGCGGGGTCGTGTCTACCACCATGTGGCATCCCCCCTCCCCCTTTCTTTTTTACTTTTTACAACAGTCTGTAAACCTCTGGGAAGTGAGGAGACCAGTTGCTGGAGTTTTGGGAGAGGAATCTCGTCCTGTTCTTGTCTGCTGTCCGATTCTTGCTGCTCAACAATTCTGGGTTGTTTTTGATGGCCTTTCATGTCATAACGCAGCAAATGTTCCCCTCTGGTGAAAGGTCTGAACTGCAGGCGGCCGGTTCCCCCCGGACTCTTCTGGAAGCCATGCTGTTGTGATGAATGCAGTATGCGGTTTAGCATTGTCTCACTGAAATATACAAGGTGTTCCCTGAAAGAGATGTTGTCTGGATGGGGCAGATGTTGTTCTACAACCTCTACTTACTGCTCAGCATTCATAGTGTCTTTCAGGATGTGTAAGCTGCCCATGCCATAGGCACTAATGCCAATCCATACCATCAGAGAGGCAGGCTTGTAAACTGTACCAGGTAAACAAGCTGGCTGGTCCCTCCCCTCTCGAGTCCGCAGGGCACGGTGTCCAAAGTTTCCACAAAGATTTAAAATTTTGATTAATCTGACCACAGACCAGTTTTCCATTTTGCCTTAGTCCAATATAAATGAGCTTTGGCCCAGAGAAGATGCTGGCGTTTCTGGCTTATGTTGATGTACGGCTTCTTCTCTGCATGATGCAGCTTTAACTTGTATTTGTCGATTGCACAGCGACTTGTGTTCGCAGACAATGATTTCTGGAAGTATTCTGAGCCCATGCAGCCATTACATTGCAGAATCATGCCTGTTTTTAATGCAGTGCCGCCTGAGGGCTTGTAGATCTCCAGCATCCAATATTGACCGTCGGCCTTGTCTTTTGTGCACATGACTTTCTGCAGATTCTCTGACAGTTTTGATGATATTATGAGCTGTAGATGGGGGGAGATTCAAAGTCTTAGCAATTTTACACTGAACATTTTTCTGAAATTCGTCCACAACTTTAGTTGCAGTTTCTCACAGATTGGTGACCTCTGCCCATCTTTGCTTCTGAGAGACTCTGCCTCTCTAACCTTCTCTTTTTATACACAGGCATGTGACTTATTAGAATATTGACCCGGCAGCTGATTTTCATTAGGACCACTGTTGTGAGACGTGTCGCTGCCATCAATTTCTGAATGAGTTAATGTATTTAAATGACATGGAACAATGTCTCCCCTCCCCCTCTGATACGCTCTGAGTCCTATTGGGAATACAATCTGATTGGATGAGATCTCCACATCATCGCATTCTCTTTTTCTTTATTTACATTTTACACAGCGCTCTGATTTTTTGGAATTGGGGTTGTATAAAAAGCGTGCGGTCAGATCCTGCATGCTTTATATGATTGAGCGACTGACAGACCCCTGTGAGGACGTCCAGTAGTATACGGCTCGATGCTTGGTGTGACTTGTGGTCGTGCAGTGATGCCATCAGTTCAGCGCCATTACACAAATGCGTTGGGGTATATTCTCACGTAGCGAGCGCGATGCATATTTTAATGCAGCAGATTTGCAGGCTGATAATACGCAGCGTGATAGTGGATGGGAATACAAGACCTCTGCACCAGGGGGTATTTCCAAAGCTTTGATCGCTGGGGTCCCACCATTGATCCCAAGAACGGGTGTCGCACAATGCTCACACACACGCAGTGCTGCTCCATGGGATTGCCGGAGGTAGCGAGCGCTTGTACTTGACTATTTCCATCACCTCCACTGAAATGAGTGAGCAGGAGAGGGGGACGCGGGACTTCAGTGGTGCGACCCAACATGTGCGACGTCTGCATCCGGTATACGTGGATGGGTGCCTGTGTGCCCACTTTACTTCCTAACAAGCCCCATCACTTATTGGGCGCTGCATCAATGTACCAACACGCCGCCTGTCCCTAGTAGTATCGCTGCGGACTTGTTCCTATGTATGGGCGGCCCGCCGGTGATCAGTTCCTGGAGGGAGCATGTCATTACCAAACAGGTGGCGGTGTTATGTATGGCGCGGTGGGGACAAAGATAGGCGGAGGCAGTACTTAGAAAAAAAACTTAAAGGGGTGTTCCAGTTACATAAAGTTGTTATCAAATGGTAATCAAAAGTTCCTAAAGTTTGCAGAGCGGTTCTGCTTTGGATTTTGTGTCTATAAACCCTTCCTTTCTTATAGCACTTCGGAAGTGTTTATTCCCAGGTTGCCATGGATACGTCCCATAGACATTCCAGCGCTGACGGTCGGGCTCGCCCAGTAGGAATGGGATGGCATATTTTTTCTCTTCAGATCTCAGGCGTGGATTGCTGACCAATAGCAGGGCAGCCTTAGCGGGGCGCACAAAGGAAGGAGATACAGCGTGGGGAATTGTGGGAAATGTAGTTTCAAGCTGCATATTAGCAGCCATGTGGCGGCCATCTTGGAAAATAGTATGCAATGACATGGGTACTTGATGCGTGCCACCCATCGCCATGCACTATCCTGGCATGTAGATGTGCGTAATACGTGGCAAGATGGAACATGCTGCGATGTTTTTGGTGCAGGTATGTCACGGGGCTCGTGTGAGCGGCAGCATTACAGTAGATGGGATTTTGCTGCAGCGTATGTGGTGTGCACCCGGCCTAATCATCCATTAGTGATCCTCGGCCTAATAAACCATTATTATCAGCTGCTATGTTATCTCTCCTCATCATCTCGGAGCCGCGAACATCCAGCAGGAATCCCAGTCATGTGACTCCCCACCCAAGCCAATGTACAGCATCCACGCCGAAGACCAAGGATTTAGAGGCACGGAAAGTGAAGAAGAAATCTAATCTATATATACAATCATGGAAGTCACAAAGTCCCACCTCAAAAAGTGTGCAATATATATATATATCGCCTAAGTAACGCATGCCTCCGAGTACTTATGTGCTATGTACAAAAAATACCAATATACAAATGTAGAAAATCTTACTAATAAGACGACCAGCAGTAGATCCCCGGCACCAACACAATGTACAAGGTCAACAGCCGGCAACACAAGTAGAGCCATTCCCATCTGACATTCACACCGCTGGGGAAATGTATCCAGGTACGCTTCCCTCATGTGAAGCCGACGATCTCCACCCCTTATGTTCCTCCAAACTCTTCTTATGGCAAATATTCTAAAATGTGACACATCCCACCATGTTCACTCCGGAAATCTCTAGAAGCACCCGAATCTTGTCCACCTTCTCTATGATTGTGAATGTCATTAATTACTTTCAACACTCTAATCTTACATGTACGCGTTGTACCGCCTATATACCCGCTTTGTAAAAAACACTCCGGCCCGCGGAAGAAGTTGTCGTTTTGCTGTAAAACTCGGCATGCAATTACATCCCTAAAAGTGGTTCCCCCCTTGGCTTATAAGAGGGTCTCGGAGGCTCCTTGTGTGCAGTGACCTCTTCTTCTGCTTGTAGAGCTTGTTGGCCACTAGACACCTCTACAACGCAGAGAAGAGATTTCACCTCGTTACCAGAGTCTGAGAGGGGCGCATTATTGGGATGTGAGAGGCTGGATGGTCGTATCCATGAATTGTCCCCTACCGGCCGTTCTGACCAGACTGTTAGGGGGTGTTGGGACCAGTGGATGTGTGAAGGCACACAAGGTGACCGGGCTCAGGACGCGCCCTACAGACCACCAGTAGAGAGGAGCATCTGAGCAGACTGTTAGGGGGTGTTGGGACTAGTGGATGTGTGAGGACACACAAGGTGACCGGGCTCAGGACCCCCCCGTCATGTTAAATTCCATTGACAAACAAGCTGAAATGTTTTGAAGTGGAAAAAAATGAAAACACCTCTTATATTTGGGGGATGGGTTGTGTTCAGAATCAGCCAATCACATGGAACCTCCTGATAAATAGTAGTCAGCACTCCGCTGCCATTATTTACATCGATTCTGATTCCCACATATAAAGTTCGTCTCTTCTAGGAGGATTTTCATGACATTTTCTTAGTTGGTCTATAAAGATCTTACAACCCATCAAAGGGGTCTGATTGTTGGACGTTATTAGTCAAGAGAAAGAGTCCAAGACTTCTGCAAGACATTACATATACTGTGGAACACAGTGAAGACGTCATCAAGAAGGGGATTACATTTTGCACAACAGTGACATCACCAAGAACTGCACGTCCCTCAAAAATGGATGAAAACCAGAAGAAAATTGGTCCAAGAGGCCGACGGCAACATTAAAGGAGCTGCAGGGCTTTCTGGCAGTCCTGGTAGTGGAGTGTATGCAACCACCATCTCCCGTGGTCTTCATGTCTGGGCTATGGTGGAGAGGGGCAAGACGGAAGACTTTTCTAACAAAGAAGAACATCCAAGCCTGGCTATGTTCTGCCAAAACCTCCATCAAGTCGTCCAGAAGTAGGTCTTCTCTCACAGTCTACCTCCTCACTACAAACTCTTTGATTGGATAGTGTGTTTGGGAGAAGTACTTCAAGCTCTTAAGATCTTGTCTCCTGATATGGGTTTACTAAAAGTCTCGGAACTAATATCCCGGCTTGGAATCCAGATAACCCCAAATTCAAAGAGTCCACAGTAGGTCATATAATTGGCTGCGCTCAACCAATAGGATGACTCCTACAAGGACAATTAACTTTGTCAACTGGGAAGGTTCAAGGACTCTGATTTCCCATATAGACCAATATATAATATAAAGGGCCCCCCATCCCCCACCCTACGTGGATTCCGCAGGTGAACAGTACTGTGAGATCCCCTTTAATTCGGCTATGAACCCTCTATCTGTACAACACGATATTTCTTGTACATTTTTCGGCCCGGGGGCTGGCAGTCTAATGATCACAGCACATCGGATGTAAATGAGGCGGCCCCGGCGCCGCCGCTGCAGCAGCGAATGTTTACACGAGGTTTTGCTTATTCTGCATCTTCTGAAGTAAAGCCTGAAGTAAATTGCACAATTTCCTCTTGTGTTTTGTTTACAAGTTAATTTTGGTGCATTCATTAATCAAAAGGAAATGTAAGGAGTGAAGCTTCTTGTATCCCTTCTCGGAGAGCGGCGGCGAATAAGACGTTCATTGTGAGCCCGCTGTGTCATCAGACAACTCTGTACACAATTCTATCCAGCTTGTTAGGCCGCTCCTGGACTCGCTCCACACCGGGGGATTATATAGACTTCTGTACACATCATTAGGATTATTCTCATCCCTCCTCCATAGTAGCATCCAGGAAGGACTGAGCCGCTCCTCGGGCAAAACATGCATGGAGCCGAGGAAGGAGACCAACAGGAAGAATGCCATACTGGATGGATATAAATACTAGTGCGGTGTAGGCCCACACAGAAGTGCCATAAGGTGCCCACACACAAGTGCCATAAGGTGCCCACACAGAAGTGCCATAAGGTGCCCACACAGAAGTGCCATAAGGTGCCCACACAGAAGTGCCATAAGGTGCCCACATTCTGTAATATTGCAATAGGGTGTCCACAAAATACTGCAAAACAGAGTACCTCTAAGTTTCCTCCCAAGGACTGTTTGTGTAGAGCTTGTTGGCCACTAGACGTATCTACGACGCAGAGAAGAGATGTCACCCCGTTACCAGAGTCTGTAGAGAATAAAGTCAGTCCCACCAACAGCACTAAATAATCCCTTACTAGGGTCAGGCAATCAAAAAATGCAAAAGCCAGTTAAGAGCCAAAAAACCAGAAAGGCTCCAGATAAATGTCCATATGAATGATGAACTGGCAGCATAAACGGATGTATGAAGGTATAAAAGCGTTTTATTACCCCATTACAAATGAATGCGACGTTTCGGCACTGTTGTGCCTTCCTCAAGCTACCGTTACCAGAGTCTGAGAGGGGCGCATTATTGGGGTGTGAGAAGCTGGATGGTCGTATCCATGAATTGTCCCCCACCGGGCCGTTCTGATGGGAATGTTAGGAGGTGTTGGGACCAGTGGATGTGTGAGGGCACACAAGGTGACCGGGCTCAGGACCCCCTACAGGCCACCAGTAGAGAGGAGCGTCTGACCAGCCTGTTAGGAGGTGTTGGGACCAGTGGATGTGTGAGGGCACACAAGGTGACTGGGCGCAGGACCCCTTAGAGACCACCAGTAGAGAGGAGCATCTGACCAGACTGTTAGGAGATGTTGGGACCAGTGGATATGTGAGGGCACACAAGGTGACCGGGCTCAGGATGCCCCCTACAGACCACCAGTAGAGAGGAGTGTCTGACCAGACTGTTAGGAGATGTTGGGACCAGTGGATGTGTGAGGGCACACAAGGTGACCGGGCTCAGGACGCCCCCTACAGATCACCAGTAGAGAGAAGTGTCTGACCAGACTGGTAGGAGGTGTAAGGGACCAGTGGATGTGTGAGGGCACAGCATGGTACTAGAGCCTCCATGCCCCCCCCCCTTCCCGTATCACATCTTGTATCCAAGCTAGAGTTGGTACAACAGGGTACTAGAGATTGTATCTCTGTCTGTATCACATCATGTATCCAATTTAGAGGTAGTGTAACAGAGTACTAGAGCCTCCATGCCCGCCCATATCACATCTTGTATCCAAGCTAGAGGTGGTACAACAGGGTACTAGAGCCTCCATGCCTCCCCACATCACATCTTGTATCCAAGCCAGAGGCGGTACAACAGGGTACTAAAGCCTCCATGCCCACCCATATCACATATTGTATCCAAGCTAGAGGTGGTACAACAGGGTACTAGAGCCTCCATGCCCACCTGTATCACATCTTGTATCCAAGCTAGAGGCGGTACAACAGGGTACTAGAGCCTCCATGCTCGCCCGTATCACATCTTGTATCCAAGCTAGAGGTGGTACAACAGGGTCCTAGAGCCTCCCTACAAGGGGTCAGCTTTCATACTGTAGTCACAGTTCCCCTCCTCCTGTGTGTCTGATTTTCTTTCGATGAGTATGAACCTTCCATCTTATTTGCATGCGGTTGGCGGCGGGCACAGAAGGGGTTACGCTTCTCAGCAGATTTTCTTCCCTAGAAGTGTTTTTCTTATCTTTTCCATGTCTGAAGTTGAACATTCCCCATGATTATGTCGCTGTACATTGAGTTTAAAATATGCCGTCAATTATTGCCATCTGCTCACTAAAATTGGAAACCCTCCTCTTGGAAGATTCGCCTGATTGTCATTGACATATTGCGCTTCTGTCGGAGGATTAATCTGCGCCGTAGTCAGGAGGCTTTTGGCTTCAAAGTTGGTTTTATGAATTAGTTATGACAAATGCACCAAAAACTCCTCGAGAACTTCCGTGTCGCCTCCTCTCGCTACAGATATATAAATCATACGCCGCTTCTATTATTACATGGAGGCGGCGGCTTCAGTCAGAACCTGCGAGTGGGGAGCCGCCATGTTCAGAGGAAACTCCCACCGGACACGTAGCGTAGCGAACGCCGATGCAAATCTTAAGACGTCATGTTGCTTCTTCAGACACCGCCCGGCAATCATATCTTCGCTCATTAGTGTTCACAGCGGGGGGAGGGGGGGTCGGCGTTCTCATAACTTGCACGACTTTTAGAGTTTGGGGCTCATTCATGAACGTTTTCGCGCCATTTTCTGGTGTAAAAATGTTGTATTTTTTGCACAAGCGGGTTTTTGCACAAAGATCTGTGACTTTTTTTTTTTTTTTGCGCCAGCCCCACTTTTTCAAAAAGTAGTTGGAGCTTGTTGCGAGGGGGCGTGGCCTCTCAGAATCAAGAGATGTATCTATAACATATGACAGAAACTGGCGCAGGTTATACTGGAAATGTGCGGCGGGCAGGATCTGGCCTACACTTCTGAAAATGGTAGCGGAGGTGTCGGAAAGGCGCTGTGTACATAACGAGGCGCGTGTCTCTGCATGTATACAGTGTGCCGCGCGCGGGGAAATGGCGCGCTCAGTGAATTTCATCCTTTGTATTTTCTGCTTGCTGTCAGTAAATGGAAACATTCACATTTCTGAAACGGAAATCCAGTCGTGCTCACCCAGCTGGAGGTTTGTTATAGTGTATCAGCGCAGGCTAAATACAGCAGCAGCTCAAATCTTTCTCCCATCCTGGACTGCCACCTAAAAGGTCTGTGCCAATCACAGGCAGCACTTAACCATTGAATGACAACTGAGCGCTGCCTGTGATTGGCTGAGTGCTGTGACCAATCACAGGCAGCGCTCAGCTGTCATTCAATGGCCTACCTGCGGGTGCCCAGTGATTCCCTACATTTTTGCCGTGGACATGAGACCTTAGTAATCAGCGCAGAAATCCAGGTGATTCCAAAGGGTTCACTTACTTTTTTTTGCAACTGCATGCGCTTGAAGTCAGGGTACCCCCTGTGGTGTTACATGGGAGTGCAGGCAGACCTCCCATGTTATCTCAGTCATTGCAGGCCTAACGACAATTCTAACTCTGCTATGTCTGTCCGTGGGTCGTCTCCGTAGATCGCCTGCTCTCGGATCGGCGCGGCCCTTCCATCACGAGTTTCCACATCATCCATAATGTCAGAAGCGTTCCTCTGAAGTTGAGGAGACGCTCCTTCACCATTAAGCTGTCTTTAGGAATATAAATTAGAATCTCCGTCCATTAAGTGAGAAGCAGCGAGGTGCAATCATCTGCGCCTGCCTCCGAGCTAGACCCGCGATGGGCTGCTGATACAGCGAGTGCGGGCCCTACTTGGAAGTCTCATTAAAATCACACATATCAATTTTTCATCCCCGGCCATCATTTTTCCTCTATTAATCTGCCAGCGCTGCGGTGAGCTCCTCGGGAACGTTCTGCAGGCAGCGCATTAGATCCTGTTTGTGAGCACGTCCGGATGGCGTATCGCATAATACGCCGTAATTCAGCCTTGTTCATACATTAGGCAATTATATAGCTGTACGCTGCTAGATCCTGTGGGGTAGTGGAGTAGCTGCCGGGCCCCTAACACCACAGGGGCCCCATATATAGGAAGACCCCTATGGAGGTGCTGCAATGACTTCAGTAAGGCACTTCTGCTGGACGCAAAAGCATGACGTCACATTAGATGTAGTGCCGGGGATCCATACGCCCGCCACCCAGCTCCCCTATAGTCCTGAACCACAGATGGCCTAGTTACACAACGTATCGCCCCCCATCATGGTAGGAAGAGATGGCATCCTGGGAGGCAGCCATATTGGCCATCACTCAACTGCACGTAGAAGACGGCGCGAAGGGGTTACCCATTTTAGACATAGGGATAGGGCAGAAATGTCTGAAAGCTGGGATGCTCTGCGATCATGGGATTTGCGCACCCCATATAAATCCAGCGGCAGTCGCATACATGACCACCGCTCCACTCACTTCTGTAGAACGTATGCATGGATCTACCTCCATCGCACAGAAGGGTGGTCATCCATGCGCACCGCCATGGGACAGTCAGGTGTGCCGACTGGCCCCTGTCCTCATTTTGTCAGCTGACGTGCTTAGCACCAAGATCCTGTGCTGTCACAATGTATTCTCCTCCCCGTCGTCTTCCTGATCTCCCAGGAGCCGGGAGACAATGTCTCTGTAGCAACCAACTGGAACTCTTACTTTCTGAGCCTTCCAACAACTTTGGATCCCCCCAATCATAATACTAATTAGCTGCCACCTTCTGGCTCCACTGGCAAACCTCCAGCTGTTATGGACCGGAGATGGATGGGAGTCCGGTGGAGCGCAGAACACAAGAGGGTGGTAAAAGCTATCGAGCCGTCACATTTGCCATCCACGTCCATACATGACTTCTCCAAGAGAACTTTGTCCTGTCTCCCGGGCTGCAGCTTCCAGGAGGACATATTGTTGGTATTGACCCCGCGGTCCCGTCGGCTCTCTGGGGGGGAGAACAACTTATTGGCAGTTTTTTGCACAGGGTCATTTTCTGCATAAATTTGTGACTTTCTTCCTTTTCATGCCGCCCTGGCAATTGTAAGAAGGAGGCGGAGCTTAGCGGTAGGCGGGCGGGCGCTCATCAGATTTACTATGACTTACACCAAAAACTGACAAAATCTAGTGGAAATCTCTGCCAGATCATAATTCCTGTAGGCTTCAGATTGCGGCACGCTGGCGTCACGAACATGCAGCAATAGTCGCCTCTGAATAGATTTGTGCACTTCTCTCCAGCACAGTCTTGATCAGCCTGGTGTATAGATTAAGTCAATCTCTCCCTTTGTGTTTCACTTCCTCGCCATTTTCACAATCCCTGCTTGCTGTCAGTGAATGCAGACAGCTGAAAACCTAATGTGACCTCTTCCTAGCCGCTTGTTACAATGTATCAGTAAGCTTACAACTTGTCAGTAATGGCCCATTTATACATAAGGACTGTTGCGCAAAACTCTCAACGAAAATGCGTGATAATGATTGCGTCTAAACACGAAGCCGTCGGGCGCGGTTTGTTCGTTTTTCGTTTGTCGCTGAGTTTCAACCAACTCAACTGGTTGGCTGACTTCTCGCTGCGCCTAAACGCTCAGCGCAGAGCGAGAAGTGAGCGATTATCAGCGGTGACCCGCCCGTCTAGATGCTCTGCTCGTGTAGACGGCGGTGTAAGGGGGGCGGTAGATTACAACGCATCAGTAAGGTTCCAACATGCCAGTAATGCCCCTTTAACACGGGACCATTTCCGTTTAAACGAGCCGGTGACGTCTCCGCTAGTTGCTCGCTGCTCATGTATCATCTCAGTAAGGTTACAGTAAGAGCCATCAGACTGGAGTCCAGCAGCACAGGGGGGATTTGTGCTGATTGTCTAAACTGATACAATGTAACAAACCCTCAGCTGTGTGAGCAGATCAAGACGGGGTTTCAGCCTCCTAAACGAATTCCTCATCCAGCGGCTCTACAGCAGTCCGTGATGCCTTTGCATGTTCTGTCCGCTCACACGTATGTCTTCTCGCCGGCCTCGGAGACGCCATCTTCATCGCTTTGTGTTATATATAATGTATGTGATTACAGTGAATGGCTGGGAGCAGATACCCTGAGGGCACCAATTCGTGGGCATCCTGCAAGGACTGTGGGTGCGCAGATGGCAGGATGCAAGCATTAATATGAGAGTAGCCTCGGACCCTGCAGCGCGCCCTGGGGGGCTCTACTCTTGGTCCATGTGACAGGGCTAAAAGACTAAGCTGAGACTGTAAGGAGCGGACGGAAGCAGCGGGTCTCCTGCGGGGCACGTGCCAGTATTTGGACACATCACATCTGAGGCTGCATTGTGGTGCCCTCACAGAAGTCACCCAGACACCCCCGCCCCCCAGCGTTCTCCTGCATGGCTGTGGGATCCCCTGCGATGATGACCAGATGGCTTTATAGTGTCCCCCTTTTTGGACCAAGTTGTTTTTAGAGCCAATGTTCTGTATTCTCGGGGCTCAGTGCGGCCATTCATCTCTGTAAATATACCCAATTGTTAAAAGCACCCCAATTCTGACTTCTCACCCCCAAACATCCCCTCCTACACTGTATATATGGTTGCTCCTGGACACGACCTCCAATAGTCCTTCACTTCAAAGGGTTAATCCGCTACAACCCTTCCATGGCACAGAGTAGTGCCAGGAGGTGATTGCAGGGGCTTCTGGGAATTGTAGTTTCCCAGTTAGAAACTCTGGTCATGTGACTGAGCAGAAGGACCACCATAGGAGTAACAGAGTGTAAATGCCCAGGGTGGGGGCACATAGTGAGATTTAATGATATTAGGGAGGTATGGGGATTTTGACAAAAATAACACAAAATTCTGGATGCCTACAGCCGCCACCGGGGGGCATTTCCTGTATACAGCTTATACATCGATCATAATGATAATATGCAGTGAGCGCCCTCTAGTGGTGGCTGCAGGCAGACAGGATTTTGTCATGTAACTCTATGCGGTAATTGAATTAAAGGTCTTGTCAAGTTGTAAACTGCTGATGGCCTGTCCTCAGGATAGATGGTCCATAGTTCACCAGCGGGGGCCATTACTTTGGACTCCCACCAATCATCTCGTATTGTATTATATTCAATGGGCGCTGCGCCTGTATTACCGACCCGGGCTGCTGCAGTAAGTACGGAGCTGTCAGCTTCCTGCTCCGTTCACAGCTGATGGACAGGATGCCAAGTGGTGAACGGTCTGCAGGTTCTGTGCTGCGTCACACACCTCTGTGGCGCAGCGCCAGGCTTTTATATGGCACCTGGGCAGTGCCAAGAAGGTTGGCAGACCTTCTGGAGGCAGGGCTTAGCCCTGTTCATTACCCACTATTTAGGGGGCTGTCTCTCGCAGTTGACGCACCAGTCATGTCACTGTCACATCACTCAAAGGTCGGAGCCTCCAAAACCAGGTGCTAACAAGTACTATCCCGCTTCACTCTTGTCTCCCCCTACTGTAATGGCAGGGAGTGGGCTTCTATCTGGTGCTAACAGCGCCTCTCCTCTTTCCCACCCCCCTGCAAAAATACCCACATGGGCGAGGTTTGGCGCAGCCATCCAGTCTGGTGTAGTTAGAGGGGTAGCAGACCGCTACTCACCCGCGTACAGGCACATGAAAGACCAATCAGCCAACGAATGTTCACCCCCGATCATTGGGCTGCGTAACAGGTAGCGCAGGTAAAGGCTCTCCTAGGTGACGGCACGTTTTATGTGGATGGTCTCCATCAGTGCGATCCTGTTCCTCCTGTGAGGGGCGCCGTGGAGCAGCGCCAGGCCTGCGGGAGGGCATAGCATTGCTAATTCCTTTATGTAAATGTTCCTGCCGGGGAGACCGTCAGAGTCACGACCTTGATTGTGTCCTGCTACCCACAACGGTTAATTGGGACCAATTAGCCGAGAAATCAAGTCTCCTGAAAGCAGAATTAGCAAGGAGGCGACGGCCCGCTCTCCGTCCGCTCGCTGTTTTGCATATCACAGTGTGCGCTTAAATAATGTCCCCGCACAACAAGAACAACATCCAGGCACGGGCTAAATACTAAAGGAGACACCAAAGTGGAACAAATGGCGAACGCGGGCGCCGAGCGGCTCTAATAATAATATAATAGCCAGCTGTTTTGCACAATTGATTCTTATTGCTTTGCGGCTTCGTTGGGCAGACATTTCCAGAAGTCACCGGAGAGCGCCGGCGCATCGTCCTGCGGACGTGGCGGAGGAAACTTCCTTGTTTTAATAAGAATCTCCCTTCTTTCCTGTCTTCCCAGCTGCTCCGAGAGGACCCAAAATAATGATGACTCCGCTGAGAGCGCGGGTGGGGGACACGGTCCGCATGACAGTGCAGGGATTTCAGGTAAGGATGCCCACCCCACGGTCCACACTGAACTCATTGGGGCGATGGATATGTATCCCATATCAGACATTTACGGTATACGCCCCTGGGGGCATCTCTCTCCAGAACGGAGGACTTACATGGTGCCTGAACGGAGGGATGGAGGCATAGACGCTTGCTTGGTTGCTTCCCTAAAGTGCCAGCTTTGACAAGTCATAGGGACCAGAACTTCTGATGAGTCCCTATGACCCAGCCAATTTTTGGGGGAAGTATAGTTAGACTTTAAAAGGGTGGCACCATGATTGACTCCAGAGGATAGGTGATGAAAAGTCGAATTGGTGGAGGCCTTACCGCTGAGACCTCCACCAATTCTGAGAATGGGGGTCCTGTGTGCCCCTCTTCTCCTCACTGCAGATTCACTACACCCCTGGTGGGAAAGGAGGAGACGCAATGGAATGGCAGTCGGGCATGCATGGTGCCACTTCGTTTGTCTTCAGTCGGACTGCCGGAGATGGGCGAGTGCTTGTATTCATCCATTTCCCTCAGCCCCTTTGAAATGAATGGCGCGGCGCCACGCATGGCCGACCATAACCCCATTCAATGTCTACGTCACTGCGGGTGGGTGCAGTGAGGAGAGGGGGACACGGGACCCCCATTCTTGGCATTGTTAGGGGTCTCAGAGGTGAACCCTCAACCAATTTTACTTTTATCACTTATCCTATGAATGGTGATAAACGTCAACTGTGGTGCAACAGTGTTAACTCCCATAGAAGTGAACAGAGAGCCGTGCGCATACATGGCCACCTCTCCTTCAGTCCCACCCACAAGGCTCAAGAGACGCCCCGCTCCAGGGAAAAGTGCAAGTCCTAAAGCTGTAACCTGCATCAATCAAACATTTATGGCGTATCCCAATGTCTAAGATGGGATTACCCCTTCACGCACCCCCCTCCCCACCGCCCCTGTGTATGTTGGTGCCATAGAACATATCTTTTGGGGTCCTATAGCGTTTTATGTCCCACTTTTTTGTTTCCCCATGAGATAAGCGACTGCCTGACAGCAGTTAAGCGGCTTATCTCCCCCTTGATTTGTTAGATCCGGGGAAGGTTCTCCTCCTCTGTCATGGATGGTGACAGAATAAGACGGGTCATAGACTGATAATAGCTTTATTCATCATTGCACTCTTGAGTTACTCTATGAGTATTGTGAGATGCATGGAGCGTAGTCTGTGGATCCGTCAATGATAGCTTGGACACTGGCACCGCCATGTATGTAATTCTCATTCACCCCTGCAGATTTATGGAGCATGGCAAACACACTCTGAGCGCCCTCGATCGAGTGTGACCCAGAAATGGCAAATGACCCGAGCATGTGCTCCAGAGATGAACAGGCAGAGCATAATGCCATGCTTCGAGCATGCTCAGAGTGCAATGATGAATATGTTTATTAACCCCTTGAGTGGCGGGTTTCCTACCACCCTGTCGTGCCCACCAGGGCAGGTTTTTTAAAATGGTCTAATCATTGAATTTCAACTAATTTTGCAGTTGCGTCTCAAGAGCCATAACTTTTTCATTTTTCCATTGACATGGCCATATAAGGGCTTGTTTTTTGCGGGACAAGTTGTGATTTTTTAAACAGGGGGAGGAAAAAAAAAGAAATGGGGAAAAAAGAAAAAAAGGGGCCATGTCATTAAGGGGTTAAATAATGCATTAACTTCCTTCTCTGGGTCATTACGACGCAGGGACACCACATGTGTGATTGTATTTTTGATTTTTTACAAAGTAAAGGGAGACAAGTGTTTTTATAATTTTTTATAATTTTTTTCCTTTTTTTTTTTTTTTAATTTTTTTTTTTTTTGTCCCTTTAGGGGACTTCCACAGGGACCCATCAGGACCCCCTGATCACATTCCGGGGGTCCGATGGTGACAGCCCTTTACATGCTGCAGTGACAGCCCTATACATGCTGCAGTCACATAGACTGCAGCATGTAAAGGGTTAACACAGCAGAGCTCGGAGGTTTTCTCTGATCTCTGCTGTAAGAGCTAGTACCTAGCTGTCCTCTCACAGCCAAGCACCAAGCTCTCCCTGCCACAGAGACCATCGGCTTGCTTCTGACAAGCCGATGGTCTCTATGGCAACCTTTAAACAAAGCAGGAGAAGTCCTGCACTGCTCTATGTGGGTCTGTGCAGGCAGAGCACAGTGTCACAGCTTGTGGCATTGTGCTCTGCAGCTCCCATAGTGATACATAGCCCGGAAATCTTCCAGGCTATGTCACTATGAGCAGGGGAGCTCGTCCCGGAAAATTTCCGGGCGTGCCACTCAAGGGGTTAATGGACTTACTGGAAAACTGATGCCCAACATCAACTCAAGCCAAGACTTTCAGAAGACGATGTCGGGATAATCACATGTTGAACCCTTCCTATTGTCCTTTACAGAACGAGGTTTTCCCGGAGCCCCTCTTTACATGGACGAGGGTCGGAGGGCGACTTCTGGACGGCAGCTCTGAGCACGATGGCAAAGACCTGGTCCTGGAGAGAGTCCCAGCTGAACTCAATGGCACCATGTACCGCTGCACCGCTCAGAACCCGCTGGGCTCCACAGACACACACACACGGTTAATAGTATTTGGTAAGTGTATATATGGGTGCCGCGCCCCAACCAGGAGGATGGGGAACTCCTCGTCTTTATAGGCTCCCCAATTCTAATCTCATGTCTCAGAAAGTGTTAAGCCATGATAAGGGTGCAGCCCGACAATGCGGTAACCGTATGTAGCCAAAACCCCGCATGACCTAGCTGGTATTATCAGCTGCCATTGGCTGGCACCAGTGGGTCGGCACCCTTATCAACCGAGACCACCTGAAGGTGTGATCCTATGACCAAATGATCTAGAAGGTAGCTAAATGCTTTGCGCCCGCTGTCTCAGGGCGCTATTGCATCAGCCATTAGCACTTGCGTCTTCCCGACAATTGCTGAGCGGCACCTGAAGGCGCAGGCGCTACTCGGCAATTAGCGCTGTTACAGCTACGTGAGCGCCAGCGGCTACCACTAGTGTTCATGCAGTAGCGCCCTTAAAGGAGACGTTTCATTGTACAGCTCCGACACAAGTAGAGAAGCTCTTCTGACGGGTCCGGTGCTACTTGGAGGAAGGAGACCTACGGAGGAGGAGAGACCCCGAGGCCCCCCAACATATGGGTCACGGATTCATTTATTTCCCCCATGACTTGTAAGAACCCCCCATAGGTAATAACTTCTACTTAGTGACAGTACTAACCGGTCGTCTGGCGTCTTCTAGAAGGGTGACGTCCTCCCCTTCCGTCGGATCGCAGTCAGATACGTTCCTTGTGCCTAAAATCCTCAGTCCTTACGTAGGATCATAGAAGGTGACACGGCCAGAGAACCCGATGATTGGCGCCCGAGTCCAGCTGCACCACATGACCTTATAATGAGATGTTCTGCAAGTTCCTAGTAGACGTAACTTTTCAATTCCCCTATTTTTTTTTACAAAATCTCTGCTTGCTGTCAGTAAGGCTGGATTTACACGAGCGCGTGCCTATTTGTGCATCAGGCGTTGCCTATTTGCATGTGCAGCAGCGTTTTTAACGCTACCTTTTGCGTGTACAAGTTGTGCACAATTGCGCATACAAAAAAAAAAGCACAAATGTTCTGCGGCATTGAAACGGCCAAGTAGTTTGATGACTTCAGGATTTGTTCAAATGGGCAGGAAAATGTGCATTTTTTTGTGCGCCAGAATTGCGCATGCCAAATCGGCATATGTGAACAAACCCATTGAAGGCAACGGGTTCTATTTTCTGCGTATCGTGCGCACAAATTCTTAGTGTGCAAATACAGTTGTGTGAATCCGGCCTCGGGGATCAATATGAACCCCAATCTTTTACCTACATTGCATTGCGGTGCGGGAAAAAAAATCACGGCGCGTCCTATCTTTGGGCGTTCCCTTGGAACGCAGCGCCTATGGCTCTCAATGGGGCCAGAAAACACGGCGTGCGATATGCGTCCGCGAGGACATCGCACGTGCGTGAGCTGTAGATCTAGCTGCGTTTCACTGTCTGATATCGCGCTCCGCCGGGCGTAGAAAGCCTATTTGGGAACATTCTTGTTTACGGCTAAAGGCTGGAAACTCCTATAGACATAATGATTCCAACAGCTGAGGATTTGCTGCAATTGCATCCAGTCTAGCCCGGCAGCTAAAGGGTTCGATTCACACTAGCGCTGTGGGTCTCCATTGTTTGCATCCATTCTAGGAGCCGGACAAGGAAAAGACATGATGTGCTGGATGGACCCCATTGTATATAACGGGGTCTGTCCAGCTTCATTATCCTGGATAGAACAGCAGAGAGAAGAAGCCTCCAGCACAGATGTGAACGGACTGCAGACTGATACATTGTAACATCTCTCCAGCACAGATGTGAACGGACTGCAGACTGATACATTGTAACACCTCTCCAGCACAGATGTGAACGGACTGCAGACTGATACATTGTAACACCTCTCCAGCACAGATGTGAACGGACTGCAGACTGATACATTGTAACACCTCTCCAGCACAGATGTGAACGGACTGCAGACTGATACATTGTAACACCTCTCCAGCACAGATGTGAACAGACTGCAGACTGATACATTGTAACACCTCTCCAGCACAGATGTGAACGGACTGCAGACTGATACATTGTAACACCTCTCCAGCACAGATGTGAACGGACTGCAGACTGATACACTGTAACACCTCTCCAGCACAGATGTGAACGGACTGCAGACTGATACACTGTAACACCTCTCCAGCACAGATGTGAATGGACTGCAGACTGATACATTGTAACACCTCTCCAGCACAGATGTGAACGGACAGCAGACTGATACATTGTAACACCTCTCCAGCACAGATGTGAAGGGACGGCAGACTGATACATTGTAACACCTCTCCAGCACAGATGTGAACGGTCTGCAGACTGATACATTGTAACACCTCTCCAGCACAGATGTGAACGGACTGCAGACTGATACATTGTAACACCTCTCCAGCACAGATGTGAACGGACTGCAGACTGATACATTGTAACACCTCTCCAGCACAGATGTGAACGGTCTGCAGACTGATACATTGTAACACCTCTCCAGCACAGATGTGAATGGACTGCAGACTGATACATTGTAACACCTCTCCAGCACAGATGTGAACGGACTGCAGACTGATACATTGTAACACCTCTGCAGCACAGATGTGAACGGACTGCAGACTGATACATTGTAACACCTCTCCAGCACAGATGTGAATGGACTGCAGACTGATACATTGTAACACCTCTCCAGCACAGATGTGAATGGACTGCAGACTGATACATTGTAACACCTCTGCAGCACAGATGTGAACGGACTGCAGACTGATACATTGTAACACCTCTCCAGCACAGATGTGAATGGACTGCAGACTGATACATTGTAACACCTCTCCAGCACAGATGTGAATGGACTGCAGACTGATACACTGTAACACCTCTCCAGCACAGATGTGAACGGACTGCAGACTGATACATTGTAACACCTCTCCAGCACAGATGTGAATGGACTGCAGACTGATACACTGTAACACCTCTGCAGCACAGATGTGAACGCACTGCAGACTGATACACTGTAACACCTCTCCAGCACAGATGTGAATGGACTGCAGACTGATACATTGTAACACCTCTCCAGCACAGATGTGAACGGACTGCAGACTGATACATTGTAACACCTCAGCGATAGGAGAAAGAACCGTTCTGTTGATATGTGCAGATCAGAGATGCGATATCACTGTTAGAGCTCCTGCACGCTGGCGAGAGCGATATCTGGATGTGATTGACGCCTCATATCGCTCTCACAATCCTTCTGCAGCCCTGGATGCTAAGAGTTTTCGCAGGGAAACAGCCTCCCATCCCAGCAGGGCTGAAGGACTCGCCTGTTGTAGCTGTCATAGCCGCAGCTGGAGATAGGGATCTTCTCCCATTGATCTCAACGGTGCCAGCGGCAGCAGCGCCAGCCCCATTTGGATCATTGGGACACGAGCGCTGAAGGAATCCCCTGCTGCAGCTGAGCGCTGCCTCTGATTGGTCACAGTGCTTAGCCAAACAGAGGCAGCGCTTTCAGGAGGAAGGGATTTTTCACTCCTCGGCCAGAAAAAAAGCTGAAGAAGAGTGCCGGGGACTAGAAGATGCGCCGGAGATGACAGCGCTTCTAAGGTGATGTGGTTTTTTTTTTACAGTTAGGGATTATTTTCGGGGTAGGATTTATATTTAAAGCCCCCTCAGTGGCAGAGGATTGCGATCCTCTGCATTGATTTCAGTGGCGCTGCTGCTGCCGGCCCCACTGGAAACAATGGGCAAGATCGCAAAAAGAAAGGACACGCCGTGATTTTGTTTTCACGCTGCATCATAAGCGTTATAACATCGCACATGTGAACGGAGCCATTGGCTTCATCATTTTGCGATTTCTCACAACCTCGCAGCACTGGGAAATCGTGCGATTTCATCACCAGTGTGAAGGCACCCCTAGAACCCATTTAATGACAGCAAGCAGAGATCCTGAGAAATGTAAATGAATGTGTCTATTAGAGAGTTACAGAACTTGTGTACAATGACTATGGGGGGTTCTGGTATTCATTCTGTATCCTCTACATCGGTCATCATCAGTAGGGCACTGCCGCCCGGGTCACCCGCTGATCAGCTGCCCGGGTGAGCGCAGCGGCCCCCTCACAGACCAGTGATGTCATGCCCATTTTTCACATGGCTGACCCTTTAAAGGGGGCGAGCGGCTTCCACCAGCATCACTGCTATGTAGGATGCTGTGTCTGGTGTGCAGTCAGGAGGCCGCGGCGCTCGATCAAACAGCTGACTGGCAGAGATACTGAGCGGCACACCCCCACCAATTGGATATCGGTGACCCATCCTGAAGGCAGGGCATCAGTCTTGGAGGACCCGAAAACCAATTTAGGCCTGAGTCACATGAGCATCTGCACATCCCTGTCGCATTTTTGTGTATCCGCATTGCATATTTCCGCGTGCAGTAGCAATTTTTACTGTACTTTTTGCGCTCACAAGTCACGCTACAAATCGCATGTATGTGAAGCCGAAGCTCTCCGATGGGTTCCTTCCCATGAGCGATGTTTGGTAGGCTGCTACATTGCGAAAAAAATAAATCGCGGCACGCTCTATACAACCGCGATTTGCTGTTTTTTTTAACCCATGTTTCTCTATGGCGCCGTCCTCTCTGCAGCTTCCATGTGGTGCGATGCAACTTACTGTTTGTCCCTAAAATAAGCCCTAGCTGCATTAAAGAAACAATACATTACCTTACAGGCGCTGTCCGCTCCGCCGCACTTCTCCTTCTGAAGCTTTGGCACATTTGGCAGTAGTCTTCAGCCTGCACTTCCTGGCTGTGATTGGTTCATCAAGCGCTGATTGGCTGAGCCGCAGCGCTCGAGAACCAATCAGAGCTGGTGATTCCAGGATGCGGGATTTTTGAACCCCCTGAACAGAAAGCGCTGGCTGAAGACTACAAAGAACTGTCAGGGCAGAAGTGTGGCAGAGCGGAGAGTGCCTGGTAGGTATTGTATTGCTTTGGGTTTTTTTAAATGTAGCCAGGACTTATTTTCGGGGTAGGGCTTATATTTCAAGCCTCCTCCCCCCACTAATATCCCGGCAAATGAGTGCCATAAAGTCACACGACTTTGTAGCGCCACAAAATCCTGATATCGCCTCGAGAAGACGCAGCGTATCGCACAGAACACGGCTGTGATATGGCTGCGATTTTCTCGCGGCAATATCGCTGCCGCCCGTGTGAAAGAGGCCTAACGTTTACAAAAAACCCCTTGAGGTGACGTGTTGGGGGTCCCTGAGGACTGGAGTTGGGGAACACTTGTTTAAAGGGTTCTCTCATTTCTAGTTGTTTTCAGACAGCTCCATCCATTGTGCAGTGGCTCAGGTTGGTACTGCAGGCTGAGTCCCATTCTTTTCAATAGGATTTAGGTTGCAGTACCAACCTTGGCCACTGCACCATGTACAGAGCTGTCAGAAAACTGCTAAAAGTGGGAGAACCCCTTTAAGCACGGTATGAAAATTGCTGTTAAACCATCTGATGGGCGGTTCATTTCACGCTCATCCGGACTCTTTCTTCAAACACACCCATCATTACGTTGATTGACATCTCCAGCTCTCTGCTGGGCACACCATGCATTCCAGATTGACTGCAGCTTTGCCACAGTTGGGGATTTGGTGAAGGTCCTTTCATCTAGTCATCACTCTCAATGATGTCATGTTTATGCGCCAAATCTCCAAGTGCGGCGCAGTCAGTGTGGAACACATGGCATCTCCAGTGGAGCTGGGGGCATCAAAGAACATCAGGATGGGTGCGTTTAAAGAAAAAAAGGGAAAGAACGAATGAGTTTATGGGGTGAATCGTCATCGGACGGTTCAACGGCAACTTGCATATCATGCAGGAAACGTGGACAGAAGACCTTCTGGGCTGGAAGATCCGTGGAAGAAGATACAAGTGCAGGTAGTTTCATGCGAAGACCCTGGGGGGTGTAAGGTGGATCCAGGTGACACTTCCGTAAACTATCAGGATCTGTAACCGGGAAAGGTAAAAGGGAACATACTGAACGAGGGCGAAGGGCCGGCAGGAACCATCAGCGGGGGCCACATAACGGGGTTCAGGGCCACCAGCAGGACTGTCATCATCTATCATCTGCCCGGCTCGGGGTCTACAAGAAGAAATGTTTCCATAAGACTGTATAGAATGTGGCGCCGAACCCGGGGTGATACATTGTGTTCGTGGAGGGCGCCATCCGCATTGTAATATCTCTAATAAACTATCTGTTTCCTCGCAGAAAATCCCAATATTCCGAGGGGAACCGAGGATTCAAACGGTGAGTTAAGACCAAAAGCGGGAAGTCGATCTGCAGACGAGACTAAAATAAACCTGCGACGCTCCCATCCCGGAGCGCTCGCCTCTCCCCGAAATAAATTAATGACTGTCTCTATTAGCAACAGGAGCAAAAAATAGACGGCGGCTCCAACAGATAAATCGTGCAGGAGATAAGAACCAAAGTAGCGAACGCAGAACGGAGGAGATGATATCAACAGGCGGCGGCGCATTTAATAACCACAATTTATGTCCCGCGGGCCGCTGCGCAGGCCGGCAGGGGAATACCCAGACGGTACGCAGCAGGGATTCCTGACTACGCCGCGCCAATGTACACGTCACATGCTGCCTGTTAGGAAAGGGTTATTAGCAATTCCCTGATATATACAGCCACATCGGAAACTATGTGTGGGGTGCACAGACCCTGGCGCACTACTGCTCCCAGCAATCCCGACAGCTGCAGGGAAAATGTATGAGAGTGCCTTGCAGTTCACAGTTTACCTGCACTGATACATTGTAACAAACTAACAGGACAGGAGAGATTTGTGCTGCTGATGCGTTTAGCTCGCAGTGGATTGTGTGGGTAGCGGGTATTCTTAGGCCGCGGCACACCAATGTGTGGGGTTCCGCATGCCCACAGCGGAATCCGACCCTGAACCCAGCGGCCGACCCCGGGTCAGACATGCGAACTACAGATTATTTTCCCGCGCTGTCACTAGGCGATGACGCAGGTACCTGCAACCAATCCGCAATGTCAATTGCAGACGGGCCGCGGGTCGGACAGCTTCCATTGACTTCAATGGAAGCGGTCCACGCGGAATCCGCACAAAAATAGAGCATGTTGCAATTTTTCTCGACTCACGGAAACTGCGATTGGTTTCCATTCGTGTAGGAAGAAGCGATTTTCCATCGCATGCTATGAACGGCATTCGCTGCGGATCCGCGGTGCTGACACCGACTGCGGACTCTGCAATGCAAATCCGTTCGTGTGTAGGCGGCTTTAAAGCGCGATCCAGGTCCAAGAAACCCGTACCGATATCGTGCTTGTAAAATTGCGATTTTCTTTGTGATTGGCGTGAAAATTGCATCGCTAAACGTGATTTTGACGTGCTCTGCGATCTCCAGCACTCCCACTGATATGAATGGAGCGGCATCCTCTCCATTCACGTAGGTATCTTCGGGGGTCCTCGATTCTTAGGAGCGGTGGGGGTCCCAGCGGTTGGACCCCACCAATCAGGAAGTTATCCGCTATCCTGTAGATAGGAAATGACTTCAGATCTTGGCACAACCAAGTGAGGGACATGAAATCTCCAGGATTCAGGGGCACAGATCCCTTCCTAAACTCTTCCTCTGTGTGACCTCAGATGTCCTCCTCCCCCGGATCTCCTCTCCTTCCTTCACACTAACACCTGACCCTGCTGCTCCCTGTGTCTTGCTGCATGATGTTACTGCGGTCTATTATAGATGATAGCAGTGCGCTTTGACTTGCATATGATTAAAGTTGCATGACGGTTCTCACCTTGTGGACCTGAATGGGAACGTGTCGCCTGACAGCAGTAGACTGTGTTCTCCATTCACTAGAATACGGCTGTCCGAAGCGATGCCGCCGCAGTCATGTGATGTCATATCTGGGGGCCACAGCTATAGGAGCTGTCCTATATAAGATGAGCAGCGCCCCCCATTAGCTGTAACTCTACAAGATATCACCATGTGACCACATCCGTTCCTCGATAATCGCCTGCATCTCTGGTGTTCCTCCGCTCTCACATCCTCGCGGTAACGAGAACGCCCGCTGATCGCTTCCAGATTCTACTTAGTTCTGCTTCTGAGAAACTTTAGGAAAATTACAGCAATTAAAATCTTCATGCCAGTAAGATAATTTGTGGGGACGTCGCTGCGTCAATAATGAGCTGGAGACGTGCGGGACGAATGGATTGTTCTCCGCTAGATTCAGCCGCGCACCTGGCCGCGGCAGACGATGAGTCTCACGTACGTTCATATCCCATGGCGGATCACAGATTCCATCACTGAATCTTAAAGGGGTTTTCCCATTACTTAAATCTGCTCCATGGCCACCTTGGACTTCCTTGGTGGGCAGTGACCTTCTATAGCCAGTGATTGGCTGCAGCAGTCACATGACCTGGTCAGCAGCAACCAGGAAGTGCAGAGTGGCTGTGGATCAACTTTAAGTAATGGGAAAAGTCCATTAAGGCCGTTTTCACATCTGCATCGGACCCTTCGATCTGGCTGAAATACCAGAAGAAAGAGCTCTGCATGCAGCGCTTCTTCTGTCTTAAGACTGGACAGGTGGGCAGAAAATGGGCAGACCCCCTTGTAGTTAAAGGGGCCACCCAACGCTGTTCAGTTCTGTCCAGAGACGGAGCTGGTCGGCCGGGGGGATTGCCCTTTCCTAGTTCCCGAAATGGAGCAGGAAAGCGGAATCCCCAGCGCAAGTGTGAAACTACCCTAAACATGACACCTGCGCAAATCCACTCCCCACTGAACGGAACACATGCAGCTCCATGCTGATTGGTGGCTGCGCTGTTTTTACAAAGAGTGATTCTAAGTAATGGAGAACACAGTCTAAGGGCTTATTCGGACAGGCGTATATCGGTCGGGTTTTCACGCCTCCGCCTGCTCTCCACCCCTCACCACTGTTAGCAATGGGAGGGGGCGTGCACTGCTCCCGGCCAGGCCAGCCTGCTCCCCTTGCAGAGAGGGACAGCGTATATCAGCCGGACGTGAAAACCTGACCGATATACGCCTGTCTGAATAAGCCCTAAGAGTGAGAATAAAATCTGTCACATCTGTATAATATTTTCCTGCTGCAACTTTTGTACAGTTGCAAGAAAAAGTAAGTGAACCCTTTGAAAATTCCTGAATTTCTGCATTGATTACTAATAGCGTGTGATCTGGTTGTATCCAAGTCACAATTATTGACAAACACAATGTAACTAATAACGCACAGACAGCTGTACCGCTCATGTTTTTTTATTGGAATCCTCCACAGTCCAGGGAGAAAAACTAAGCAAATAGTTGATTTTTAATAACCTGTAGATCCCTGTTAGCAGCAGTCACCACCACCAATGTCTCCTGTAGCTGCAAATAACATTTGTACAACGTTGGGGAGGAATTTTGACCATTGCTCTCTTCAAATGTGTTTACGTTCATTATTATTTCTGGGATGCCTTGTGTGCACAGCCCTCTTTTAGGTCATGCCACAGCATCTCCAGAGGGTTAAGATCAGGACTCCTTTCCAAAACACAAATTTTCATTTTACAGCATCCTTTAGGTCAGGGGTGTCAAATTCATTTTCACCGAGGGCCACATCAGCCAACACTGCCTCATGACACAAAGGACATACTGTGTTTTTCTCTTTTAAACACAAACATGTATTCGCTTTCCCATTTTTCATTAAATTGTCTTCTTTCTGCATTAATTTTTCTTTTGTTGGACATTTCGAGATTCAGATGGTTCCACCATGCTTCACCACCTAAATAGAAGACCAAGATGTCCTTCCGGACCATGTTAGATAATCGCTATCCCCTTCCATCCCTTTAGCATCGAGCTGTGTCCCAAATAATATAATAAATAAGGCAGTATATTTGCTTCAGGTGATTACGGTGTGCTTTGAGTCTTTGTCTTGTTGCATCACCCAATGTCTCGTTATCTTGAGGTTATGGGCGGTTGCCCTTACATTCTCCTGTAAGATGTTCTGAGCCAGCTTAGAATTAATTGTTCTCTCAATAATCAGAAGACGTCCCGGCCCTGAGGAGCACATAAGCTCCAAACCATGATGCTCCATCCACTACAGCTCCAAATCACAGTGGCCCCTCTACCATAACCCCAAGCCATGCAGTTCCCTCAGCCTTAGCCCCAAACCATGATGTCTCCTCCATCATAGCCCCAAACCATGATAGTCCCTCAACCATAGCCCCAAGCCATGATGCTTTTTCCGTTTGAGCCCCGTACCATGATGCCCCATCCACCAGAGCCCTAAATCATAATGACTCCTCCCCCATAGCCCCAAACCATGATGTCCCTCCACCAGGTTCCACAGTTGGATGAGGTTTTGGTGTTGGTGTGCAGTGCTCTTCTTCCTTCACACATAGCGTTGTGCATTTTTGCTAAACACTTCCACTTTTGTCTTATCCATCTATATAATATTTACGAGGATGCATTGTAGGACATGCAGGTGGTCTCAATAAACTTGAAATGCGCCACAGTGTTTCTTTGACCAGCAGCGGCTTCCTTCGGGATGTTTCTTTCATGGTCACTATTCTTGGTCAGTGTTTCTCTAATAATTGACACAGGAACAGAGGTTTCTGCAGTCTGTAAAGTCTTCTGTATGACTTTTACTGTTCCTTTTGGGTTCTTTCTCACCTATTTCAGGATTGCCCATATTGCTCTTGGAGTGATCTAGCAAGATGCTGCTTGGGAGAGTAGAACAGTCCTAAATGTTCTCCATCTGCAGATAATAGCTGTGGATTGATGTACACCAGGGTCTTTAGCTTTTGTAGCCTTTTCCAGCTTCATGTGTCTCTACAACACATCTTCTGAGGTCTTCTGAAAATGTCTTACATTGAGGTACAGCTAACACTTACCAGTCTTTTTTAAGACCAGATCTGTGTCAGTAACCAGGCTTTGTGTGCCTTAATTTAATTGGCAAAGCACCTGTGAAACATACACTTCTAATCTGATCACTGAAACACCTTTTCCCAATTAGCTCTTAGAGAAGTCCTTAACATAGGGGGGCACTTATATTTCCCCCTGCACTTTTTAGCAGTACAATAAAAGCCATGAGCGGTACAGCTGTGTCTGTGGTATTAGTTACATTGTGTTTGTCTCTAGTTGTGACTTAGATACAATCCGAACACAATGAGTCAGTTAGGGCGCCTTCACACAGGATGGCATATTCAGCACCGATATCTGCACTGCTAATGGGCAGATTCTGAGAAGGAATTGAAAATGGCAGAACTCTGCATCAAAATCCGCAAGTGTGAATTTTGTTGTGAAAGTACCCTCATCAGGACAGAAAGCCAGGGAATTCAAAAGGGTTCACTTACTTTTTCTTACCACTTTAGATCTGGGATGGGTTCAGTCTAAAAAGGTAAAGTCTAAAGCTTTGTTTTACTTGTAAATATTTTCTTTCAAACTTTTTGTTTCAGTCTTTCACCATTTTCAAGATCTTGTCAGTTATATCCCCATTGTCAAAACCAATCTCTCCCCTATATATATATATATATATATATATATATATATATATATATATACACTCGCTGTCAGTACCCGCCCTCCTCTAGAAAAAGTATATTTATATACACTCACTGTCAGTACCCGCCCTCCTCTAGAAGTTGTCGGATGAAACTTTCTCTCTAATTGTAACGTTGATATAAGTAAGTGAATACAAGATCAATTATTGTGAAGAACCGACCCCTTGTAGGGAGGCTCTAGGACCCTGTTGTACCGCCTCTAGCTTGGATACAAGATGTGATACGGGCGGGCATGGAGGCTCTAGTACCCTGTTGTACCACCTCTAGCTTGGATACAAGATGTGATACAGGGGGCATGTAGTCTGACCCCGAGGTCTCCTGACACGAACAAAGCGGTCATGAGCGCCCAAACCAAACTTGAATTCATTGCTGAAGACAACCTGGTTCCACTCCGTAGCGTCCAGTTTCATTGTTCAGTGGGGGACAATTCATGGATACGACCATCCAGCTTCCCCCATCCCAATAATGCGCCCCTCTCAGACTCTGGTAACTGGGTGAAATCTCTTCTCTGCGTCGTAGAGGCGTCTAGTGGCCAACAAGCTCTACAAGCAGAAGAAGAGGTCACCACACACAAGGAGCCTCCGAGAGCCTCTTATAGGCCAAGGGGGGAGACACTTTTAGGGTCTCCGGTGACATGACCGTCCATCTAATCACCACAACTCCCAGCATTTACAGATCTGCCTGAGATGGAACTGCATGCCGGGTATTGTATCGGCTTCTTCTGGGGGCGGGAGTGTTCTTGACAACGAGTGTATATATTGGTATATTCATCGCCTGAATTCCCCGGGCCGCGGGGGGTAGAGGCGCTCCGGCTGCCGCTGTGGATTTTGCTTATATTGGTGGGTTTTAACTCCTTTATTGAAGCCAATGGGGAGCATTTCCAACCACCCCGCCGTGTAAACGGACCCGCTGCTGATATAAGTATCTGCACCGCAGGTCAGTTTCATCGTGGAAAATATCTGCAGCGTGCCGATAACATTTGTTAACATTGCCCCCACTTACCTGCGGATCGCCTGTGCGCACTTACCTCTGGTGGGTTCAGCGGCTGTCGGGACGTCTTGTCATTTTTCTGTTGAAGAATGTGCTTTTTTATTGGCCGAGCCCCTGAAAATGGTGAAAAACTGAAACCGAGGAGATTAGACTATGAGAGAAGGTTTCATGCTGCCAGGATTTCCATCAGAGCAGGGGTGATGGCGCCGCTGCTCCCCGTCACCTCTGGACCCTTCGTTCCCCCACCTCCCCTTGGTTCCGTTGTTTCGCCCTCGCCTCTAACACCCGTCTCTCTGTCCCCGCAGGTTCCGTCTCCATGTACAGCCACCCGAGATTAATTTTGGTGCTCATCCTTTTGACAGTGATTTTGGAACTGACGTGAGAATAGGACGCCCGTCTGCCCCTCCCCCGCCCCAATAAGGACTCCACAAAGCATCGATCACACTGACGTCCATCGGTTTTATTTTCGATACTAGCTCCCGTCTCGTTGGTTTCTGTCTGTGTTTTAGCTTTTCCTTGAGCTGATAAATTTAAAAAAAAAAAAAAAAAAGAAAAAAAATTACAAAAACCACAAAATCTTTCCTTCTCGATGTCAAACTGTTGTTCTCTGCGGTGGCGGTCGGACCGCCCGGAGACTTCCTGGAGAAGCGGCTCGTCTACATTGGATTCGGAGCAACGGAAAGCAGCGGAGTTTGGTTTTAGCTCAGCCTCGGAAACAAAAATGGCGGCCACTGGATTAAACAAAGGACTTGGTGGTGGACGCTCTGGCCTCAGTGGCGCCGGCCTGACGACGGACGCAGCGCGGACGGCCACCAGATTAGTAATAACAAAGAATAAAAAATATAAAATAAAGAGATACTTTTGGGTGACAAATAAAAATCAGGTTGTTCTGTATCTGCGCGTCATTCATCATCTACAGGGGGGGGAGGGGCAGCAGGTAGAATGGGCACGCAACGCTGGCACCACACAGAGGGCAAACGCCATGTGCTGAAAATCAGCTTTTTGGCACAAAGTTATATATTCCCTGCATAGACAGTGCAAAGGCAAAATACTGCCTAGCTGCAGCTACCACTAGGGGGAGCTCATTACATACAGGTATAAACAGCTAACATTAGGGGGGCTCACTGTATACAGGTATATACAGCCACCACTAGGGGGAGCTCATTACATACAGGTATAAACATCTACTATTAGGGGAGCTCACTGTATACAGGTATATACAGCCACCACTAGGGGGAGCTTATTACATACAGGTATATACAGCCAGCATTAGGGGAGCTCAGTGTATACAGGTATATACAGCCACCGCTAGGGGGAGCTCATTACATACAGGTATATACAGCTAACATTAGAGGGGCTCACTGTATACAGGTATATACAGCCACCACTAGGGGGAGCTCATTACATAACAGGTATAAACAGATACCATTAGGGGAGTTCACTGTATACAGGTATATACAGCCACCACTAGGGGGAGCTCATTACATACAGGTATACACAGCTACCATTAGGGGAGTTCACTGTATACAGGTATATACAGTCACCACTAGGGGGAGCTCATTACATACAGGTATAAACAGCTACCATTAGGGGAGTTCACTGTATACAGGTATATACAGCCACCACTAGGGGGAGCTCATTACATACAGGTATATACAGCCAGCATTAGGGGAGCTCAGTGTATACAGGTATATACAGCCACAACTAGGGGGAGCTCATTACATACAGGTATATACAGCCACCCATAGGGGGGAGCTCATTACATACAGGTATAAACAGCTACCATTAGGGGAGTTCACTGTATACAGGTATATACAGCCACCACTAGGGGGAGCTCATTACATACAGGTATACACAGCTACCATTAGGGGAGCTCACTGTATACAGGTATATACAGCAACCACTAGGGGGAGCTTATTACATACAGGTATACACAGCTATCATTAGGGGAGTTCACTGTATACAGGTATATACAGCCTCCACTAGCGGGAGCTCATTACATACAGCTATATACAGCCAGCATTAGGGGAGCTCACTGTATACAGATATATATAGCCACCACTAGGGGGAGCTCATTACATACAGGTATATACAGCCAGCATTAGGGGAGCTCACTGTATACAGGTATATACAGCCACCACTAGCAGGAGCTCATTACATACAGCTATATACAGCCAGCATTAGGGGAGCTCACTGTATACAGATATATATAGCCACCACTAGGGGGAGCTTACTATATACAGATTTATATAATCACCACTAGAAGAAGCTCACCATATACAGATATACATAGTTACCACTGGGGGAAGCCCACTACATACAGATTTATATGGTGACCACTAGAGGGAACTCACTACATACAGATTTATACACCCACCACTAGGGGGAGCTCACTGGATATTGTGGAGTATGTGGGGTACGTAGGACTTTTCTTGGCCTGACTTACTATGTCCATCCAGTTCAGCCTATTACCCCCAATGTTGACCCAGAGGAAGGCAAAAAAAATCCCAATGAGGTAGAAGCCAAATTTCCTCATTTATGGTAAAAAAAAAATGCTTCCTGACTCCAATCTGGCAATCAGAATAATCCCCGGATCACCGACCCTTACAGTAACAAAAACCTTTCTGTACAATATTCAAATATATGCAGTTAGTGCCTTCTAGTGGTTGCTATATATCTCCCCCTAGTGGTGGCTGTATAAGTCTCTGTACAGTGGGCTCTCTCTATTGGTGACTGTATACATCTGTACACAATGAGCTTCCCCTAGTGGTGGCTGTGTATATCTCACTACAGTTAGCTCCAGGTAAACAGATTTATACAACCACAACTAGAGAAAGCTCAGTGTGTACAGATGTATACAGCCACCACTAGGGAGAGCTAACACTAGCAATGGCAGTATATATCTGTATAAACAGAGCTCCCCCTGGTGGTGGCTACAGGTGGACAGAATTTAATCATGCAGTCTGTGCAGGGGATCTGGTGCTCTAGGTATGGGGTTGGAGGTGTTGTTCAGAGCTTCCAGTGCAGATCTGCTTCCCGGATGAAGTAGCACAGCATGCTTCGCTGTCTCATCTGGTAAGATGCCAGAAGCTGAACGGACCCCATTATACTCAGTGCGGTCCGCTGAACACTCCATCATTGTCATTGTTCAGCCTCTCTGGAGTCCTGGCACAGGTAAGGGGCACAAGGCATTGATGGGCGCAGGGCATTGGTGACACAGTGACAACATACAGAGCATACGGAGCGTGTGCCTCTACATGTATCAGGCGCATGCCTGGAATCCTCTTAAAGGGCTACTCACACTGTCTCTCGCCACGTCCGCTTTAGGTTTGTACTTTGGAAGTGTCTCCTGGCCCGACCGCAAATCTCTGGAGCAAAACACACGTATGATGCTCGGAGTTCGGGTCTGGAGACCCGCGGTCAGGCCGGAAGACTCTTCTGAAGTCCTACAGAAAACGCTGCAGGAGACGGTGCGGTCAACCCCTAAGGCCGCTGTTTAGACTGCCGGTCTTAATAAATTGTGTGTTTACTCACCAAATTGAAGATTTTTGCTGTCTGTGAAGAGAAATGTTCTTGTTTCCAAAGGCTGAATAAACTTCCAGATCCGGTGCTGGTCCCACAGCTGGGTGTTTGGTGCAATGTCTCAGGATAGCTAGGAGTACGGACAAGAGGATTCTGTGGCCCTGCTTTGTGGGCTTACAATGATGGAACAAACCTGTACTCCGCGGTATATAACGGTGCACCCTATCTGTACTCCGCAGTATATAATATGGCACCTGATCTGTACTCCGCGGTATATAATATGGCACCTGATCTGTACTCTGCAGTATATAATATGGCACCTGATCTATACTCTGCAGTGTATAATATGGCACCTGATCTGTACTCTGCAGTATATAATATGGCACCTGATCTGTATCTGCAGTATATAATATGGCACCCGATCTGTACTCTGCGGTATATAATATGGCACCTGATCTGTACTCTGCAGTATATAATATGGCACTAGATCTGTACTCCGCAGTATATAATATGGCACCCGATCTGTACTCTGCGGTATATAATATGGCACCTGATCTGTACTCTGCAGTATATAATATGGCACTAGATCTGTACTCTGCAGTATATAATATGGCACCTGATCTGTACTCCGCGGTATATAATATGGCACCTGATCTGTACTCTGCAGTGTATAATATGGCACCTGATCTGTACTCTGCAGTATATAATATGGCACCTGATCTGTACTCTGCAGTATATAATATGGCACCTGATCTATACTCTGCGGTATATAATATGGCACCTGATCTGTAGTCTGCAGTATATAATATGGCACCTGATCTGTACTCTGCAGTATATAATATGGCACCTGATCTGTACTCTGCAGTATATAATATAGCACCTGATCTGTATTCTGCGGTATATAATATGGCACCTGATCTGTAGTCTGCAGTATATAATATGGCACCTGATCTGTACTCTGCAGTATATAATATAGCACCTGATCTGTATTCTGCAGTATATAATATAGCACCTGATCTGTAGTCTGCAGTATATAATATGGCACCTGATCTGTACTCTGCAGTATATAATATGGCACCTGATCTGTATTCTGCGGTATATAATATGGCACCTGATCTGTACTCTGCGGTATATAATATGGCACCTGATCTGTACTCCGCAGTATATAATATGGCACCTGATCTATACTCTGCAGTATATAATATGGCACCTGATCTGTACTCCGCAGTATATAATATGGCACCTGATCTGTACTCTGCGGTATATAATATGGCACCTGATCTGTACTCCGCAGTATATAATATGGCACCTGATCTGTACTCCGCAGTATATAATATGGCACCTGATCTGTACTCTGCAGTATATAATATGGCACCTGATCTGTACTCCGCAGTATATAATATGGCACCTGATCTATACTCTGCAGTATATAATATGGCACCTGATCTGTACTCCGCAGTATATAATATGGCACCTGATCTGTACTCTGCGGTATATAATATGGCACCTGATCTGTACTCTGCGGTATATAATATGGCACCTGATCTGTACTCTGCGGTATATAATATGGCACCTGATCTGTACTCCGCAGTATATAATATGGCACCTGATCTGTACTCCGCAGTATATAATATAGCACCTGATCTGTACTCTGCAGTATAAGATATGGCACCTGATCTATATTCTGCGGTTTATAATATGGCACCTGATCTGTACTCTGCAGTATATAATATGGCACCTGATCTGTACTCTGCAGTATATAATATGGCACCTGATCTGTACTCTGCAGTATATAATATGGCACCTGATCTATACTCTGCGGTATATAATATGGCACCTGATCTGTAGTCTGCAGTATATAATATGGCACCTGATCTGTACTCTGCAGTATGTAATATGGCACCTGATCTGTACTCTGCAGTATATAATATGGCACCTGATCTGTACTCTGCAGTATATAATATGGCACCTGATCTGTACTCTGCAGTATGTAATATGGCACCTGATCTGTACTCTGCAGTATATAATATGGCACCTGATCTGTACTCTGCAGTATATAATATGGCACCTGATCTGTACTCCGCAGTATATAATATGGCACCTGATCTGTACTCTGCGGTATATAATATGGCACCTGATCTGTACTCTGCAGTATATAATATGTCACCTGATCTGTACTCTGCAGTATATAATATGGCACCCGATCTGTACTCTGCAGTATATAATATGGCACCTGATCTGTATTCTGCGGTATATAATATGGCACCTGATCTGTTTTCTGCAGTATATAATATGGCACCTGATCTGTACTCTGCAGTATATAATATGGCACCTGATCTGTACTCCGCGGTATATAATATGACACCTGATCTGTACTCTGCAGTATATAATATGGCACCTGATCTGTATTCTGCGGTTTATAATATGGCACCTGATCTGTACTCCGCAGTATATAATATGGCACCTGATCTGTACTCTGCGGTATATAATATGGCACCTGATCTGTACTCTGCAGTATATAATATGGCACCTGATCTGTACTCTGCGGTATATAATATGGCACCTGATCTGTATTTTGCAGTATATAATATGGCACCTGATCTGTACTCTGCAGTATATAATATGGCACCTGATCTGTACTCTGCGGTATATAATATGGCACCTGATCTGTACTCCGCATTATATAATATGGCACCTGATCTGTACTCTGCAGTATATAATATGGCACCTGATCGGTACTCCGTAGTCTATAATATGGCACCTGATCTGTTTTCTGCGGTATATAATATGGCACCTGATCTGTACTCTGCAGTATATAATATAGCACCTGATCTGTACTCTGCGGTATATAATATGGCACCTGATCTGTACTCTGCGGTATATAATATGGCACCTGATCTGTACTCCGCAGTATATAATATGGCACCTGATCTGTATTCTGCAGTTTATAATATGGCACCTGATCTGTATTTTGCGGTATATAATATGGCACCTGATCTGTACTCCGCAGTATATAATATGGTACCTGATCTGTACTCTGCGGTATATAATATGGCACCTGATCTGTACTCTGCAGTATATAATATGGCACCTGATCTGTACTCTGCGGTATATAATATGGCACCTGATCTGTACTCCGCATTATATAATATGGCACCTGATCTGTATTCCGCAGTATATAATATGGCACCTGATCTGTACTCCGTAGTCTATAATATGGCACCTGATCTGTTTTCTGCGGTTTATAATATGGCACCTGATCTGTACTCTGCAGTATGTAATATGGCACCTGATCTGTACTCTGCGGTATATAATATGGCACCTGATCTGTACTCTGCGGTATATAATATGGCACCTGATCTGTACTCTGCGGTATATAATATGGCACCTGATCTGTACTCTGCGGTTTATAATATGGCACCTGATCTGTACTCTGCAGTATGTAATATGGCACCTGATCTGTACTCTGCGGTATATAATATGGCACCTGATCTGTACTCTGCGGTATATAATATGGCACCTGATCTATACTCTGCAGTATATAATATGGCACCTGATCTGTATCTGCAGTATATAATATGGCAACTGATCTGTACTCTGCAGTATGTAATATGGCACCTGATCTGTACTCTGCGGTATATAATATGGCACCTGATCTGTACTCTGCGGTATATAATATGGCACCTGATCTGTACTCTGCAGTATATAATATGGCACCTGATCTGTACTCCGCAGTATATAATATAGCACCTGATCTGTACTCTGCAGTATATAATATGGCACCTGATCTGTACTCTGCAGTATATAATATGGCACCTGATCTGTGCTCTGCAGTATATAATTTGGCACTAGATCTGTACTCCGCGGTATATATAATATGGCACCTGATCTGTACTCTGCAGTATGTAATATGGCACCTGATCTGTACTCTGCAGTATATAATATGGCACCTGATCTGTGCTCTGCAGTATATAATATGGCACTAGATCTGTACTCCGCGGTATATATAATATGGCACCTGATCTGTACCCTGCAGTATATAATATGGCACCTGATCTGTACCCTGCAGTATATAATATGACACCTGATCTGTACTCCATGGTATATAATATGACACCTGATCTGTACTCTGCAGTATATAATATGACACCTGATCTGTAGTCTACGGTATATAATATGACACCTAAGCTGTACTCAGCAGTATATAATATGGCACCAGATCTCTACTCTGCAGTATATAATATGGCACCTGATCTGTATTCCGCAGTATATAATATGACACCTGATCTGTAGTCTACGGTATATAATATGACACCTAAGCTGTACTCAGCAGTATATAATATGGCACCAGATCTCTACTCTGCAGTATATAATATGGCACCTGACGCTTACCAGGTGCCTAACGCTTATCTCTACTGGTGGTCTGTAGGGGGCGTCCTGAGTCCGGTCAACTTGTGTGCCCTCACACATCCACTGGTCCCAACACCTCCTAATAGTCTGGTCAGGCGCTTATCTCTACTGGTGGTCTGTAGGGGGCGCCCTGAGTCCGGTCATCTTGTGTGCCCTCACACATCCACTGGTCCCAACACCTCCTAACAGTCTGGTCAGACGCTCCTCTCTACTGGTGGTCTGTAGGGGGCGTCCTGAGCCCGGTCACCTAGTGTGCCATCACACATCCACTGGTCCCAACAGCTCCCAACAGTCTGGTCAGACGCTCCTCTCTACTGGTGGTCTGTCGGGGGTCCTGAGCCCGGTCACCTAGTGTGCCCTCACACATCCACTGGTCCCAACACCCCCTAACAGTCTGGTCAGACACTCTTATCTACTGGTGGTCTGTTGGGCGTCCTGAGCCCGGTCACCTTGTGTGCCCTCATCCACTGGTCCCAACACCTCCCAACAGTCTGGTCAGACCCTCCTCTCTACTGGTGGTCTGTCGGGGGTCCTGAGCCCGGTCACCTTGTGAGCCCTCACACATCCACTGGTCCCAACACCCCCTAACAGTCTGGTCAGAACGGCCGGTGGGGGACAATTCATGGATACAACCATCCAGCTTCTCACATCCCAATAATGCGCCCCCTTCTGGTAACGGGCTGATATCTCTTCTCTGCGTCGTAGAGGCGTCTAGTGGTCAACAAGCTCTACAAGCGGAAGAAGAGGTCACTACACACAAGGAGCCTCCGAGAGCCTCTTATAGGCCAAGAGGGGAACCACTTTTAGGGTCTCAGGTGACAAGACCGTCCATCTAATCACCACAACTCTCATCACTTACAGATCTGCCTGAGATGGAACTGTGTGCCGGGTTTAGCAACAAACTGACCTTTCCATCTGGTTGCATTAGTTTTCCATCTAGTAGCAGTGACCTGTGCAGTGATGACCGGATGCGGCGCAGCGCGGCAAAAAGTGCGGATAAAGTATATAAGGGTAAGATGCCTGAATGCTACAATACAACCAACATCCGTGATCCACCAGCGGCGGACGGTCCCAGCAGCATCTGCCGGGATGATGTAGTAACGTTGTGACTCCCATGTATTCCATCAGACTCCTGCATTTCCTCCTGGCGTTACATTCGTTGTGCGAACGCGCCGGTTGTGATAGGTGGAGGTGTTGATTTCTCAGACGCGGCGCAGCCTGGAGGGACTGCGAAGTGACACATTGTGTGTTATCTGCTCAGTCGTTACTTCTGCTATTTCTGGAAGCGCCTCCTGGTGTAACAATGTAGCGATGCGGACATGTTAGTATTCACGCTGCGGCTGCGGGTGGCTCCGGAATGGGTAATGTGTTGTATCAGGTACCTGTGTTCAGGCCTCGGGGATCCGCATCATTTTCTGGTGTCAACCTGAGGTCAGATCCACAGAACTCATTTTAACAAGCAAACAGACTTTATTTTGCAGCAGCATCATTTATTCATGGCGATCGGCGCGGCTCCTTGTGTTTAACACGCCGCCCAGATTGGGGATGAATATTTATCTGATTTCTCTTCCGACATCTGCACTTTTTTTTTGCTCAAGGAAAATTTGTTCTCGTAAAGTGCAAGAAGCTGAAGACGTCTCCAAGGAAAGCTTAGGGGGAAGCGTCTCCCCTCGGCTTCGCTTCCAGCGAACAAGCCCAGAACATGAGGCTGGGAAGAGTCACATGATGCAGCGCGTCCTGTCCGCCGCCATCCCTACTGTTGCAGCTACTGGCGGATTCCCACCGTCCGGTGCAGCCGAAGGTCCTAAACCGGCGAGGGCTCGTTCACACCAGCGTGTTAGTACAGCGTCATACGTGCATCATGCGTGTTACGAATCCTAATATTCCATTGAAGAGAATGGGCTCGCGCAAATATATGGGCCATTCTGTATACTGTCTGGTGTGTGCAAAAACCAGCAGGAACAGGCGAAATACACGGGCGTAAGCAATTTATTGTTTTTATCGTATTTACGCAACCAGAATGTGCTCACGCCAATGTGAATGAGCCCTTAGGTAAATGAATAGTAACTAAATGACATCACGCTGATGGGTCATGTGACACGATCATATTCCCTTCAGGAGCCAAGTGGTCATGCGACTAGATCAAAAGACCACTACAGCAATGACATGACAGGGTTGTCTCAATGAGGAAATTTATTTACAAACCCCCCATTGTGGATTTCTGAGTTAAAGACGTGTTCCCCATCTCAGCTAAACATGGCCGACGTTGGATTTATATTGTATATGAGGGGGTTAAATAGGTCGAAATAGGTCTTTATCATCTCCATAATCCCCATAGAAGTCAATGTGCTGTTTTTGCAGCTTCCGAGTTACGGAATCACCATATCTTGTGTTGTTGTTTACATAACTCCCATTGACTTCTATGGGAACTACAGGAACAGTGTAGCAAAGCCAAGGGACAGTGAGGGCCACAAGTCAAGATAAGTGCACGTTCCAGGGGTGCTATTCATACCAATTTTAATTCATATCCTGTGGATGAGATGGGAATGCCCCCATAATATAAGGTGGGGGTCCCCTCTTCAGGATCCTTATCTATTTAGAGAGGAAAGTGGCTGTTAAAGAGGATCTCTGATTTTGGAGGACCCAGTGTGTCCGTCTATCGCAGGAACGTTCTAATGATTTTTATTGGGAACTGTGTAATGCTACAATTTCACCTGAGGTGGCGCTGCAGGGATCAAAGAATCATAGAATGGTAGAGTTGGAAGGTCCTTTTTTGCAGTGTCTTTAGTCCCTACATGGTGTTCTGTAGGACTGAAGGGTCTTGACAGCCTATCAGACACATCTTTCATCTGTCCACCTGGAAGACAACAACACTTCTTTTTCTCCATTCTAGAGGACTCTGTGTGCTTACTACACAGTTCTTTGTGGGTAGAGTCATTTCTTGCTGTACCTCTTCCTCCTCTGCTCTGTTCTTTGTGGGTAGAGTCATTTCTTGCTGTACCTCTTCCTCCTCTGCTCTGTTCTTTGTGGGTAGAGTCATTTCTTGCTGTGCCTCTTCCTCCTCTGCTCTGTTCTTTGTGGGTAGAGTCACTTCTTGCTGTACCTCTTCCTCCTCTGCTCTGTTCTTTGTGGGTAGAGTCATTTCTTGCTGTGCCTCTTCCTCCTCTGCTCTGTTCTCTGTGGGTAGAGTCATTTCTTGCTGTACCTCTTTATCTTCTGTTCTGTTCTTTGTGCGTAGAGTCATTTCTTGCTGTACCTCTTCCTCCTCTGCTCTGTTCTCTGTGGGTAGAGTCATTTCTTGTTGTACCTCTTCCTCCTCTGCTCTGTTCTTTGTGGGTAGAGTCATTTCTTGCTGTACCTCTTTCTCCTCTGCTCTGTTCTCTGTGGGTAGAGTCACTTCTTGCTGTACCCCTTTCTCCTCACCTCTGTTCTTTGTGGGTAGTCATTTCTTGCTGTACCTCTTCCTCCTCTGTTCTGTTCTTTGTGGGTAGAGTCATTTCTTGCTGTACCTCTTCCTCCTCTGCTCTGTTCTTTGTGGGTAGAGTCATTTCTTGCTGTACCTATTTCTCCTCTGCTCTGTTCTTTGTGGGTAGAGTCACTTCTTGCTGTACCTCTTTCTCATTCTGCTCAGGAACCAGTACCAGGTCCCCCTGCATGAGAACTTGGTACCGGTTCCCAAGCAGTATGGGTGCTGGCTGACTCCTGATCCTCCTGCTTCTTTGGGTCACATGCTTCCATTCCTCTGCAGGTACACTGGACATTTCTTTTCCTTCAACATTTTGATGACTTTCTTCTACTCTGTCAAGAAAATCCTCATCTTCCTTAATGAGTTACACTGTAGCTATTCTCTCCTGAAGACTTTGCACCTTTTCCTCCAGTAGAGGCACAAGCTTATATTTCTGGCCGGTGAAGTTTGGATTTTTCTCTGGTAGGTCTGTAAACGTACAGTATATGTTGCAGCTCACCATATGGCTCCTCTCCTTTTCCATGTTGTCAGTTGATGTCCACTTCCAAACTTCTAAAAGTCAAGACCTGTAGTGAAGATACATAACCTATGAGATACTACTTAGCATCTTACAGGTTGTGTATCTAATGGTGCAGTCTGCTGATGTCCTCTGAGCAGCTAGACCCGGCTAATCCTGACAATCTTCTCACTTACAGTGATTCTTTGCTCTTCCCAGAATGCACAGGGAATATGTAAATGATCTTCCTGTAGCTTTAATCTCATATTGAGTAGTTGCTGGTAGGTTCTCTCACAGATAACAACTGATCACTGGAGTCCAACTGCAGCCGCACTACCAGCCGATCACTGAGAATTGCTCAGTGTGAACAACTCCTTTAAATAGGTTCTATGTCTAACCTTCTCCAACTCGACCCCCAGTCAGTATTCCTGAGCTCTAGTTACCAGAAATGATGACAGTTGAAGCTCTCCTTGTATTCTTACCCAAACAGTTTCTTCAGAACTCCCATGCTCTGAAGCTTGAATCTCTGTGGAGAGAGACGTCGGAACCCAAAATAAAACACGTTTCACCCCATTAAAAATCATCCACAGTCGTCCCCTTTTATAAGTTTTATTTTAAACTATAATGATGCCGAACACTAAAAAAGAGAAAATGATGGATACATTGTAGCAGAGTCAGAAGGAAAAGAAGTGGGAAGGAAGTGCGAGTATGAAGTCCCCCTATATAAAGGATAATTGAGCACTCTGTATCAGCCTTCAGCGGTGAACACTCCCCCTTCCTACTCCGCTGATTCCTCTCTTCCTTCCACCATGTAATATTCAATCTTCCCTCCTTGCAGCCTTATGTGGTGCAAAGTGTTAAGGCAGCAGAATGCAGGTTGCATGTTCAATCCCCGCTTGGTTCAGGTAGCCGGCTCGAGGTTGACTCAACCTTCCATCCTTCCAAGGTCAGTAAAATGAGCACCCAGCTTGCTGGGGGGTAATAAGCAAATTACCTGAAAGCGCTGCAGAATAAGTTGGCGCTATATAAATAACAAGTCCCTTCCCCCATCCCTTCTCTGCTGAATTCTCCCCGTTCCTTCTCCTGTGAATGCTCCGCCTTCTTTGATGAACGCTTCCTCTTTAGTGCCAGAGTTTTCTTATAATTTATGTTTATTCTTCTGTTATAGGGAACCATTATTTTGGGTTGGACGCTCTCCCAGGTTGTGTATACCTCCGGTCTCCAATGTGCTCTTACTATTTGGCGTAGGGACCTAGAGGTGTGACGGCTGACCTTTCCCTGGGCTCGGCTGTCAGCACCACAGGAGTCCTTTCCCACCACTTTGGTTTGACATTTCTTTGCATTGTTTTACTCCTCTGGTTCCATTCATTTCTGTTCTTTCGGTGAATGTTCCCTCTTCCTTTCAGCTTGGGGGTTTTTACCAATAAAACTACTAATCATTTTGTCTTTTTAAGGCACAAAGAAATGATTGGAGTCTGACATTAGAATAAATGCATGTGCAGACAGAAGGTTCAGGTATAATCTGACCTTTGAGTGACGGAGAAACAGAACTATACAAAGACCTTTAATAAATTCTATTACTGGAGCCCAGAAGGAGGCGGCTGGAAATGCAGCCTGCGAGCGGAAAGGAAAGGAACTCGCTGTGTGATGGATTATTGCTGCACGGGACACCGGAAGTCGGCTGTCATCAGTGGCTTCTGGCCTTTCATCTGGGACTCAATGTGTCTGGGAGTATTTTAATGGGGCTTGATAAGTTCTTACAGCCATTCCCCTTACCTACAGAGGAATGAGCAGCCCAGCATATAATGGGTGCATTCAAATGCGGCAGATTTCTTGCAGAAAGTTCTGTGACTGTTACAGAGGCCAAACAGATATCTGTCTGTGATGATTTGGTGATCGGCACTGAGCAGGGGGTTGGACCCGATGACCCTGGAGGTCCCTTCCAACTCTACCACTCTGTGACCATCCCATACATCTGAATGGGGCTTGCAGAAAGCCAATCAACTGCTGCAAAAACACCCCCATTCAGGTGAATAAAATGGATATCCAGCTGCCGAAATGTCTGTAACAAACTGCTGCATGTAAAACCACCTGGACAAGGCAAATGCTGCATCAACCATGATGTTACCATCTATGTTACTAGCTCTGATCACGGCACTCAGCTAATTGGATGCTACCATCAAAACTGAATGCACATCTAAACAGCCAGGTAGAGGGGGGGGGCTTCCAGAATTCAGTTGCCCCTCCCATCTCAGGTAAACAATCACAGGGTGCAGATGGGCTGGCACAGCTGCCTGAAGCCTAATGAAGGCTCTAAAGGCTGCCATGCATGGTTGCTTATTTAGCCCTGTCTGTGGGACTTAATAGGCAACATTGAAAATTACTACATACTGAAGTACTGCAGTATGCAGTACAAGTGATTGGAAGTTTCTGTCCCCTAGAGGGACTAAAAAAAATGTCTAAAAATATTTAATAGAGCTTTTAAAATAGTCGAGCTTTTAAAATGCCCTTAGCGAGTACCTGCCCGCTCGAGAGCAAAGATTCAGCTGCCGGCGGCGGGCAGTGAGCTGTGGGGGAGAGCGGGGAGGAACGGAGGGAAGATCTCTCTCTCCCCCCTGCTGACAGCCGCAACTCACCTGTCACCCGCGCTGGCAGCCGAACCTTTTCTCCCGAGCGGGCAGGTACTCGCTAAGGGCAATGCTCGCTCATCTCTAATATTAGGTATTGCTTTGTTCGTAAAAGTCTGATCTATTAAAATATCCCACTATTTATCTCGCACGGGGAACACCATTTAAAAAAAACACAGAATTCCTGAATTGCATTTTTTGTTACTCTGGTTCCCAAAGAAAATTGATTAAAAAGGGATAAAAAAGATGTATGTGTCGCAAGATAATACTAAAAGAAGCTACAGAATGCTCCGCCAAAAAAAGGGCCGTCACACTGCCCCTTGCATGAAAAACAAAAACATTTCTGGGTCTCAGGCAATTTTTATTAAAAAAAAAAAAAGTTTTTCTTTAACCCTTTAAAACTAGTAAAACAACAAAAAAAAGACAATATAAATTTGGTACCATCATTATCGCACTGAACAGCTGAATAAAGTTCATAAAAATTATCCTCAGGTCCCCCAAAAATGGTGCACTTGAAAATGTAAATGTCCCCAAATCCCACTTTTATCTGGTCTGATTTCTCACACATCAGTCGCCCAGTCAAATTAATGAATGCATAAAAATATTAGAGAGCACGCACGGGTGGCATCCGTGCACAATCTGCATTTCAAGCATCCTCCTAGTTCTTTTTTGCGCATAAGAAAAAGAAAACGGATGACGCACGAGGTAAAACACGGACATATGCAACGCAAATGCACGTGAAATAAGATCGGTCCTTTTTTTACGGACACGCTCATCTTTATAAGGGGGCTGTTAAACGTAATGATGTATCATTCGCACAAAAAACCAGAGTTTACTGGTGCAGCCTGTTCATATAGGCAGACAAATTGTTGGTTTGTTCGCTCGCTAAATTGTTCATTCGTTCACATTCGCTGTATAAATGAATAAGAATGACTGAACGATCAGTATTCACACTGAAAGATAAGCAAACGAGCCAACACTGATTTTCATGCTTGCATGAAATGAATGATAAGCGAACAAATTATCGTTCGGTCGTGATGACTACAGAAAAAATACTTAATTGCAAGTCAAAAGCAACTGTTCTAACTACAGTTCATTTAGCAAAGTGATGCTGGATTTTGTTTAATAAGAAGATAAAGTCAGAATAGGGAACCAAATAGTTAATTCAACTTAGTCATTGCACTGTAAAAGAATTGTTGAAGGACCTGGGAAAAACTCTCTGTATGTAGCAAACAGGACATTAAGCTACAATGAGATCACCTGACCCAGCAGAAGAAAGAAGCTCTCTGATTGGTTGAGGGGCAGAGCTAACCGCAGCCGAACTGAAACCCTGCGTGCAGCTGATCCATCACCTACTACGCTGAGAGAAGCCTGCACTTGTCTTTTAGACCTGAAATCCTTGCAAGCCGTGTCTTCCATCCCTGCTTCCACAAAACAGGCAACACAGACACAGCAGTGCAAGCTGTAGAGACCAGAGATCCTCCAGGCTGTCCCACTGAATGAGTACTGGAGAATTTTAGCTCATGTTTCAGGCTGGTTGATAGGGGTTTTCAGTCTTAGTCAGTTTCCCTATAGCTTTCTCATATCTCAGGAGCTGCTTTCCCTGTCTTGTTTATTCATGTATTAAAGGGGTTGTCCCGCGGCAGCAAGTGGGGTTCATCCCGCAGGCCCTGAGTTTGATACATATGCAAAAGTGGTTTAAGGCTAGTTGAGAGTAGCACGCTGAGAGACGATTCTGAAAGAACGCTGTGGCAAGATACAACTTTGGATTCCGAATTCCTCGTTAGGATACCACTTGGGACTTTCTCTGGGCCAAACCCTCTTCAATAGAGCGTCACTCACGGTCACTTGCCACCCATGTACAAGATACAATACACTTACCAGTGTGGTATAGAACACTGCTGCTAATTCCGCACATCTTTGCTCAGATAATGCTGACTGCAGTACCAGGGGGCACGAGGACTTAATTTATTTGCGAGTTTAGTTATTAAACTTTTTCTTGGGCACAAACGTTATGGAACACTAATATGTGGCTGCGACCAATAACAACAAATATGTCTCCTACCTGTTTGGAAACATGAGTGATTATCCCTATGCTCCAGCCTTCCTGCCACCGCTGAGCAACCCAATGCTCCCCCATACTCATGAGCCCATCTGCAGTGGGCTCTTGGTCCCACCTGCCCATCATGTCTAATCCTGCATTGGTCCTACACTTGGGTGAGCACCGTGTTCTTCACTCTTACAGGCACAGGTACATTTCCTATTGGCAGTGCCTGGTATAGCAGCTTATTCCCATGCACTTAAATGGGACTGAGCTGCTTTCAGGCCATGTGATGAATGACCATGACATAACTGATATAAGAGTAGGCTTCAGGGCTCACCAGAGTGCCGCAGTCTCTTCAAACAGCTGATGGTGGGGATCTTGAGTGGAGGATCCACACAGATTGGTTAATGATGACCTATTCTGAAGTTACATTATCAATTTTATAGTTCTGCAGAAGCCCTTCTCTATATGTAGTTTTACACTAGATGTGCGGGATTTGGGTTTGCACAAGAGTTGACAAGACCGCAGAAGACTGGACATAGAGAGGTGAGGGTCATCCAAAGATCTATAAAGAGGTGAGGCTCATCCACGAACCAGGTGAGGGTCATCTACTGATCAATAAAGAGGGGAGGGTTATCTGCGGAGAAGTTGAGGGTCATCTGTCCCTAAAAACATGAAGGTCACCCAAGGATGAGGAATCTTGAGTCACCGATCCATTGAGAGATGTAGATCACACAAGGATCAGGGAAATCGGTTATTTGCCCATAGGGAGGTCTACACACAGGTCCTTCATCTATACAGGGGTTGTCTCCGGAGGACCAGTATCACCTATTCTTGTACAGTTATGTGCAGAGAACTGAAGGTTAAGGATAGTGCATGTCACATAGCCGAGGAGGAGATAAACTGGAGCTCATGATAGTCTGTGTCACCTGTCACCGGAGAGGTGTACATCATACAAAGACCAAAATAGTTTGTGTCATCTGTCGGTAGGAAGGTGTATCTCAGCCAGGAATGAAGACAGAACTTGTCACCTGTCAACCGAATGGTGCAAAAATCAAAGTAATTTCCATTTTTTACTCTTTGACTGCAACAATTTACAGACATTTATTCAGCTGCGGTTTTCATCTGCGAGGAACAAATACGGTTCACATGGAATCAGAGATGAGAGCGTAAAACACACAAAGCTTAATCTGTTAAGTACACAGAGCGTCACAGTTCACAAGCTGCGTTTTACCAGGCAGCTGGCAGCGCTGGAGCTCATCCCCTGGATTACACGGACTGGTAGAGCCGCGGCCACCGGGGAGATGGCCCTTCATTAACACAAGAGGTCACACGAGAACATCGGAGAAGGGAGATCCAAGCACTGAGAGTGCAACCAGCCGTCCACGGGAGAAGTAATGTCCTCCGGTTATCGCCAACTTGTGTCCAGACCCGACCTGAGCTGTGACCACGGCTTGTCCTTTATTAAAGAGGTTTTCCTGGTAAGAGCTATTAAGGTCCTTTCTTAAGGATGGGTTATCAAGAGCTGATCGGCAGAGATCCACCACTCAGCCAACAATCAGCTTAGGAGAAGCCGCTGCGGACTTAATAGGAGAGAGCTGTAATACCAAACCGGGTCACTGCTGAACAGACAGTATTCTGAACATCCTGGTATATGCATCACCTGATCGGCAGACCCAACCCCCACCTTCCCGATCTGGTGATAATGACATATCCTAAAGACAGGACATCAATATGTAGTGGCCCTAAACACTTATTCCTGTCCCCTCCATAATTGCCATACATGTCAGGTCTTTTGTGTAGACGCACTGTGCAAAATGTCTTGTCTCCTCTTATGTGTATTGCACAGCTGCAGCAAATGAAGGGTTAATGTCTGAATGTGGCTGGGATGTCTGCAAAAGTATCAATTCATGTCCTGTCACGTGGTATGCTAGAGACTATAAGTATGAGTGATTTGGGTGTGGTAAAAGAGTCCATCACAGGGTTCATCATCTTCAACGGTAGAGAAGAGTGAAGTGCTGGTCACATGGGGGTACCTTCAACCCTCATGTAGTGAAGAGTGATGGAAGAGGAAGAGCGGTTTACTGAGGACCCCAGTTCCAGGAACCATTAGGGAGAGAGAGAGAACGAGAGGAGTGAAGAAAGTGGAGACCACCGTGCAGAGGTACTTCAACAAGTGAGTGTCTGTGGAGAGGCTACCCCTTCCCTTTCCAGGAGCAGTACCATACAGATACCAGTGATACTCAGGCTGAGGTCATGTGTGTCCCTCTGGGGAGGAGTCTGGAAAGCTCCACCATTACAAGTGACAACACTACCCTCCCAGCTGCTCAGCGTGGCCCTCGTGTCCCGAGTGTCCGTCTTGGTCACTGCAAATAGTTTTCGCCTGCAGATGTGAACACAGCCTAAAGGTGGTGCTCCACATGCGTCCCTCAGTCTTTATTTTCCATTTTTTTAAATAAACAAACTGGACCCATAGAGAGCCATACATTGTTTTGCTCTGACTTTGGGTTCAGCTTGATTCCAAGCCCAGCCACCACCACTAGCCAGGAGTGGGTATTGTATATTGTGTGCATTGTGCTGGCTTGGAGAAAGAGCTCTGGCAGACGTCCGAGAGTGAAACTTGTGGAGTGTGCAATGTCCTGCATATCCAATAATCAGCTACTCTACCCCAAAAAGGCATTTGCATGCATCAGTTTTGTTTCAATTTGTAATCAGTCCACATTCAGTTAAAAAATGATCAGTTGTTAAAAGGATTCCAAATGCAGGTGAGAGCCCACCCTAAACCAGACCCTCGCGGTCGCTGAGAGCCTGAAGAAGTGACTGACGGCCTCATTGAGTGGTCCCCGGTCACATGATAAAAAGGTAAGTAAAGTTAAGCACACAGCAGCAACTGAAGGCCAATCAAGCCCCCTGGTGTTCCGTAGATCCAGTTAAGGATAAGGAGAGAAACAGATGCAAAGCCCGGCCAGGGTCCGGATCAGGACCCGAATAACGGTCCAAATAAAGTGTACGGTCCAGGCAGCATTAGATGAGTAAAACAGATTCTTTATTCCTCCATGAAAATGATAAGCAGCAACGTTTCGACCGTCTGTTGGGTCTTTATCAAGACCACACACTTTATTTGGACATGATACAAAGGTAGCGATCTACCGTAGGCCGCTCTCACCTGACCAGATAGAAATTGCAGATTCCGCATGCATTTGATCAGCGGTAATACGCAGATTAATCAATCGCATTGGATTACACAACTTTATGATCGTGAATATACCCGCAGCCCATACGCAAGTACACTGTGTAGGGCTGCGGGTATCCGCATTATCGCTAAGCGTTGGCAAGGGAAATATAAACAAATAAAGGTGTACAGCGCATGACCGCCTGTGTGAGTAGGCAGTTATACGCAATACATTACGCGTCCGTATGCAGCTCCACGGCCAGGATCACAGGTGGAATCCGCTGCGGACCTCCGCAAGCAGATTCCACATACAGCTGTGTGAGCCCGGCATTATTCAGATCACTACCTGTAATACGTAATTTACAAGAAGCCCCGGGAACGCTCGCCTTCCTGGAGTTCCAGGAGCAGCTTGTTGAGCGCCTTCTGTGTGAGACCGCCGCACCTCAGCAAGATTATGAAGACTCACGGAGCGCCACTTTTTACACCCCATACCCACTACTGAGGTCAAGAAATACCACCAAAAAAAGCACGGGAGGAGGGGGGATACCCGGTATTAGTGCCCCGTGTGCCCATCCTAACCAGGCCCCGGTAATTACCCCAGTCTTTGGAAATACCACACATTTAACATTATTACCTTTAGGAAATGGCAAAAAATGGGGATGAGGGGCGGATTATTTTTAGGGAGTCAATTTTTTTCTGCACAGGTGAGCAATGGGGTCGGGAATTTATTCAGTTGTGCCCTGAAATCCAATAGGTGGTCCCTCCATTATAGGCCTTGCCATGTGTCCTGTAAGTAGATTAGGGCCACAACGGGTATGTGTCTGAACACGGCACAAACAGGGGTATCCATTTTTGGGTGAAAGTCTTCATTCCTATGTGTGCTGGACAAAAAAAAACTGTTTACAAGATGACACAGTTGCCAAAAAATGAAAATCTTAATTTTATCCTTCTGCTTTGCTTAGATTCATTCAAATACTGTGGGGTCAGAATACGCAGTACACCCCTAGATGAATTCGTTAAGGGGTTAACTTTTCAAAATGGGGTCATTTGTGGGGGTTCTCTATCATTTTGGTGGCTCAAGGGCTCTACAAGTGGGTATGGGGCCTGAAACACCTTCAAGCAAAATGTCTGACCTGAAAGCCACCGGCTGCTCCTTTCGGTTTGGGCCCCGTTGTACATCCAGACATAAGATTAGGGCCACAATGGGTCTGTTTCTGAACACGGGAAAAACAGGGGGATCCATTTTGGGTTGTAAATCCTAATTTTCATGCGCACTATAAAAAAAACTATCTATAAAATGACATGTTTGAAAAAATATGAAATTTTATTTTTTCTCCTCTAAATTGCATTAATTCCTGAAAAAAAAAACGTGGGGTCAAAATCCTCCTGACCCCCTCAGTGAATACATTAAGGGGGGTCGTTTTTAAAATGGGGTCATTTATGGGGGTATCTATCATTCTGACACCTATGAACCTTCGCAATCTTGGCCTTGTGCCGGAAAACAAAATGTTCCTCAAGATGTTGATAATGTTGAATTTGTACGTCTCCTAAAGGGTTAAAAAACAACAAACGTTTTACAAACATGCGTCCAGAATAAAGTGAACAGATGGAAATATATATCTTAGCAACAATTTGTACAGTATGTTTGCACATGTTTGAGATATTACAATTGAAAATGTAAAAATGACAATTTTTTAAAAACGTTCCCAATTCTGGCGCTTTGACAAATTCTATCGTCTAGTTTTACCAGCTAAATGAAGTACAACATGTGGTGAAAAACCAATGTCAGAATCACTGGGATATGCAAAACCTTTACAGAGTTATGGTATGTTACAGTGACACACGTCAGATTTACAAAATTTGGCTTGGTCATTAAGGCGCAAACAGGCTTAGTCACTAAGGGGTTAAAAACCACATGTGGATATACTGGAAATACCCAGGTTATACCAGCATCATCCATATCACTATATACAGGAGATGTATAACTTATACCAGCTGTACATGTATAATTATATACAGGAGATACCCAGGTTATACTAACATGCTCCATATCACTATATACAGGAGATGTATAACTTATACCAGCTGTACATATATAATTATATACAGGAGATACCCAGGTTATACCAGCATGCTCCATATCACTATATACAGGAGATGTATAACTTATACCAGCTGTACATGTATAATTATGCATAGGAGATACCCAGGTTATACCAGCATGCTCCATATCACTATATACAGGAGATGTATAACTTATACCAGCTGTGCATATATAATTATATACAGGAGTTACCCAGGTTATACCAGCATGCTTCATATCACTATATGCAGGAGATGTATAACTTATACCAGCTGTACATATATAATTATATACAGGAGATACCCAGATTATACCAGCATGCTCCCTATTACTATATACAGAAGATGTATAACTCATACCATCTATACATATATAATTATACATAGGAGATACCCAGGTTATACCAGCATGCTCCATACACTATATACAGGGAGATGTATAACTTATACCAGCTGTACATATATAATTATACATAGGAGATACCCAGGTTATACCAGCATGCTCCATATGCTCCATATCACTATATACAGGGAGATGTATACCTTATACCAGCTGTACATATATAATTATATACAGGAGATACCCAGGTTATACCAGCATGCTCCATATCACTATATACAGGGAGATGTATAACTTATACCAGCTGTACATGTATAATTATATACAGGAGATACCCAGGTTATACCAGCATGGTCCATGTCACTATATACAGGGAGATGTAGATGTCCTGTGTATAGTGATATGGAGCATGCTGGTATACCCTAGGTATCTTCTGTATATAATTGTATATGTATAGCATATACAGTATAACTTATACCAGCTGTACTTGTATGATTCTACGCAGTACATACAGCATGGTCCCCACTCCCCTCCTCTGCTATCAGCTACCGCCTGCCAGTCCAATCATGTGGCCGGAAGTGACAAATCCCAACTGCAGTCTCTTAGTGGGAGGCAGGACTACAAACGGGGGAAGTCTGCAGCATGGAATCGGCTGCCCTTAGATAACAGACCTCCCATCTCTGAGCTCTACCCAGAGCCGGCCAGCGGGCTGCAATAGTAAGGCAGTGTATAGCTAGGGGGCCTTGTCACAATTGCCACCCTAGCGGTACGCGAATGCTTCACTTTGTCTATAAGATGGTTACCTCACCACCTTAGGTATCAGTAAACAGCACCTTTAAGTAATAGGGTACCCTTGTTCCACCATTATACCAAATTATTAATAAGGTTGGTTTGGATGGCCGTGGGTCCCCCTTGAACCTCGGGCCCAGGGTGATCTCCCAAAATACAACTATTATAATCCACCATTGGACACTCCAAAGGTCTGTGATGATGCCTAGGTTCCGGAGGTCAGAGCAGGACTGGCGCATGCACAGAGAAGCCTGATGAATCTGCCCACCTAATGGTACAGCAGATTGCACATTCACTGGTCCTGCTCTGATCTCTGGGACATCACCATCTACACTGACCTGTGGATAATGGAGGAGATGTCAGCCACGTCAATGAAAGGTAGCGGGGCTGGGGTCGGCTCTGTGAGCCTCGAGCGCCGATCCGGCATAAAATAATCCCAGGAGAAATAACAGCATGCTGCCCTATTTCATCCAGGATCCATGAGGTCAGGACAAACGTGACGAGAGAGGAACCTCATTACCCTTGTTTGTAATACAACTGCAGGTTGTACACCGCAGAGGTGGAGGAGATCTGCTTTCAGTTTTGATTGTTTCTGCTAAAGCAAAATTTGAAAACAAAGAAAAGTTTCAGAGGCAGCGAATGCACTAACACTGAATGACCCCTTTATTAGAGACCCACATCTGGTAGCGGCTTGGACCTCCTTCCTTTGGCCTTCAGAACTGCAGCAATTCGTCATGGAGTAGATTCCACTTGGTGATGATGTCGTTCTGCAGGAATATCGGCCCCTGCGGACAGGAAGCTTCTTGTAGATGCTGCAGATTAGATGGTGGTGCTGACGTGTTCTGACCAGCTGACAGGAAGGGGTCATTGATTCAGGCTGCTTGTACCAAATTCTGACCTTCATATGAGCACGGTGCAACAGCTGGATTGTCTGACCATCTCATGTGTATGAGAGTATCTCAACATTCCCTGGTTTATAGAAATCATGGGAAACAATGATTGGGCAGTTGGCTTTCAACATTCTAATCTTTTTGTTGTCAGGGAAGATAAGCTGCTGTCAGAGGTGTCTGAGTAAAGGGGCCGAGGTAACTGGTGAAAGGGACAGAGGTGCCTGAGGAAAGGGACCGAGGTAACTGGTGAAAGGAACAGAGGTAACTGGTGAAAGGGAGAAAGGGGACTGAGGAAAGGGACAGAGGTAACTGGTGAAAGGGACAGAGATGCCTGAAAAAAAGGGGAAGAGGTGCCTGAGGAAAGGGACAAAGGTTCCTGAGGAAAGGGACAGAGGTGTCTGGAGAAAGGGACAGAAGTATTTGGAGAAAAAGACAAAGGTATTTGGAGAAAGGGACAGAGATACCTAGAGAAAGGGACAGAGGTATTTAGAGAAAGGGACAGAGGTGCCTGGAGAAAGAGACAGAGGGGCCTAGAGAAAGAGACAGAGGGGCCTGCAGAAAGGGACAGAGGTGCCTGGAGAAAGGGACAGAGGTGCCTGGAGAAAGGGACAGAGGTGCCTGGAGAAAGGGACAGAGGTTCCTGGAGAAAGGGACAGAGGTGCCTGGAGAAAGGGACAGAGGTGCCTGGAGAAAGAGACGGAGGTGCCTGGAGAAAGGGACGGAGGTACCTGGAGAGAGGGACAGAGCTGCCTGGAAAAAGGGACAGAAATATCTGGAGAAACGGACAGGGGTACCCAGAGAAAGGGACAGAGGTATCTGGCAGTAGCTTTCTCCCCTCTCGCCATTCAGGACACATGCACATTTGCTGTTTATGTGCAGGTCGAAAGAAATAGCTGTTGGCTAAATGCATTTTCAGCTGGCAGCTCACCAAAGTCTATGGCCAGCTGTACAGTAATTACTGTAATTTCATATGAAATTAGACCAAGTAACAATGGATACATGTGGTAAGTCTCCACAGTGGCCATGTGCGCTGTATGAACCTCTTCAGTCTGGTGCACTCTCCAATGCCATGGTACAGAAGTGCCCAGGATTCACTGACAGCCCCAGATATTCAATCCTGGCCCACAATGTCTCACATCTGTCCAGATGGAAGAGATCAATCAGATCAAGTACTCATCTGGGGACAGAGGTTCCTGAAGAAAGAGATGGAGGTGCCTGGAGAAAGGAACGGAGGTGCCTGGAGAAAGGGACGGAGGTTCCTGGAGAAAGGGACAGAGGTGCCTGGAGAAAGAGACGGAGGTGCCTGGAGAAAGGGACGGAGGTGCCTGGAGAAAGGGACGGAGGTGCCTGGAGAAAGGGACGGAGGTGCCTAGAGAAAGAGACGGAGGTGCCTGGAGAAAGAGACGGAGGTGCCTGGAGAAAGGGACAAAGGTGCCTGGAGAAAGGAACAGAGGTGCCTGGAGAAAGGGACGGAGGTGCCTGGAGAAAGGGACGGAGGTACCTGGAGAGAGGGACAGAGCTGCCTGGAAAAAGGGACAGAAGTATCTGGAGAAATGGACAGGGGTACCCAGAGAAAGGGACAGAGGTATCTGGCAGTAGCTTTCTCCCCTCTCGCCATTCAGGACACATGAACATTTGCTGTTTATGTGCAGGTCGAAAGAAATAGCTGTTGGCTAAATGCATTTTCAGCTGGCAGCTCACCAAAGTCTATGGCCAGCTGTACAGTAATTACTGTAATTTTATATGAAATTAGACCAAGTAACAATGGATACATGTGGTAAGTCTCCACAGTGGCCATGTGCGCTGTATGAACCTCTTCAGTCTGGTGCACTCTCCAACGCCATGGTACAGAAGTGCCCAGGATTCACTGACAGCCCCAGATATTCAAGCCTGGACCACAATGTCTCACATCTGTCCAGATGGAAGAGATCAATCAGATCAAGTACTCATCTGGGACGGACAGGTAGGGGATGAGGCAGCTCCAATCCCGTGAGAGCAGAAAAGGAAGTTGTGTCCCAACAACCCGCTATGCGAAACTGCTGTGTGATTACAGTAACTTGGTGGTGCTAGCTCATTGGTAGGTGTAAGGGCGGTTACATATTTGCACCCCAGGGTTTCGTTATCTTGCTCCATTCGCAGAACGGGAAAGGGGAATCCCCGTGGCTGAATGGCTCCATCTCTGGAAGGAACCGAACAGCACCGGACGACCCAAAAACAATAATTGCGGTCCGTCTGTTTTCCTCTTAGCTGCCCGGGATTTGGATGGAGCGCTGCATGTAGAGTTTTTTCTTCCGATATTTTGAGCCACATCTGTGATGGAACCAGCGACTAATTCTGTGACAAAACCACGTAGAAGATATTGTACTGGCACTACGATGCCACATAGCACTGCCCATGTGGTGATGTACGGGATCTACAAGATGGCACCACTACAATTGGAGGCACTTTGGTCGGGGCCCTCCGGTTATTGTTTTTTCGTTACATCAGTGTCGGTTTTGGAGTTACAACATGCGCAATATTTACAGCTTGACAAGATATCGGAGTTACAGAAAGTGCAGATTTCCCAGACCGCGGGGGCCTCTTGGGTGATTGGTCACTAGATTTGGGGTCCTCGAAGCTGCAGCATCCCTCCTGGTGTCCATATACAGCCGCGCTAATGGCACTACGCAGTCATGTGATGTGTCGGCCGTTATGTGCCGCGCTCAGTCATAAAACTCTTTATTTATGCTTTACTAGAAAGCGGCGCATGTTATAAAAGGCGCTCCCTGCGGTGCTTTGTATAATAAAGGATCAGCCCATACCTCGAGCTAATGTGTTTTATATGTTGTTTAGTCTCCGACGCCTTCCCTTGAGTAGAGCCCAACAGGCTTTAATGTAATCGCATCTGCTTAGCTGACAGCTCACGGTATCTTTTAATAGGACCGTATATCAATCTTATGGCATGACGACTATAGGAATGTTCTGCATGACAATATCCACTAGACGGAGATATCAGTGATAAGTAGTGTGAGCCCATTATATATATCACACCAGGGTAACCAGAGGATAACTAACGATACGTTATCCTGATTTACCTCCATAAGCAACAATGACCCAGGGACAGGTCCACAGACCACAAATACTTCCCACATATCATATCTACAGGCATACTCTACTGAGCTAATATTCTTCTACATAGGAGGCAGTATTATAGTAGTTATATCCTTATATATAGGGGCAGTATTATAATAGTTATATTTTTGTACATAGGGGGCAGTATTATAGTAGTTATATCCTTATATATAGGGGCAGTATTATAATAGTTATATTCTTGTACATAGGGGGCAGTATTATAGTAGTTATATTCTTGTACATAGGAGGCAGTATTATAGTAGTTATATTCTTGTACATAGGGGGCCAGTATTATAGTAGTTATATTCATGTACATAGGGGACAGTATTATAGTAGTTATATTCTTGTACATACGGGGCCAGTATTATAGTAGTTATATTCATGTACATAGGGGCAGCATTATAGTAGCTATATTCTTGTACATAGAAGCAGTATTATAGTAGTTATATTCTTGCACATAGGGGCAGTATTATAGTAGTTATATTCTTAGACATAGGAGGCAGTATTATAGTAGTTATATTCTTGTACATAAGGGGCAGTATTATAGTAGTTATGTTATTGTACATAGGGGGCAGTATTATAGTAGTTATATTCTTGTACATAAGGTACAGTATTATAGTAGTTATATTCTTGTACATAGGAGGCACTATTATAGTAGTTATATTCTTGTACATAGGAGGCAGTATTATAGTAGTTATATTCTTGTACATAGGGGGCAGTATTATAGTAGTTATATTCTTGTACATAGGGGGCAGTATTATGGTAGTTATATTCTTGTACATAGAAGGCAGTATTATAGTAGTTATATTCTTGTACATAGGGAGCAGTATTATAGTAGTTATATTCTTGTACATAGGGGGCAGTATTATAGTAGTTATATTCTTGTACATAGGAGCAGTATTATAGTAGTTATATTCTTGTACATAGGGGGCAGTATTATAGTAGTTATATTCTTGTACATAGGGGGCAGTATTATGGTAGTTATATTCTTGTACATAGAAGGCAGTATTATAGTAGTTATATTCTTGTACATAGGGGGCAGTATTATAGTAGTTATATTCTTGTACATAGGGGGCAGTATTATAGTAGTTATATTCTTGTACATAGGGAGCAGTATTATAGTAGTTATATTCTTGTACATAGGAGCAGTATTGTAGTAGTTATATTCTTGTACATAGGGAGCAGTATTATAGTAGTTATATTCTTGCACATAGCGGGCAGTATTATAGTAGTTATATTCTTGTACTTAGGGGGCAGTATTATAGTAGTTATATTCTTGTACATAGGGGCCAGTATTATAGTAGTTATATTCTTGTACATAGGGGGCAGTATTATAGTAGATATATTCTTGTACAGAGGAGCAGTATTATAGTAGTTATATTCTTGTACATATGAGCAGTATTATAGTAGTTATATTCTTGTACATAGGGGGCAGTATTATAGTAGTTATATTCTTGTACATAGGAGGCAGTATTATAGTAGTTATATTCTTGTACATAGGGGGCAGTATTATAGTAGTTATATTCTTGTACATATGAGCAGTATTATAGTAGTTATATTCTTGTACATAGGGGGCAGTATTATAGTAGTTATATTCTTGTACATAGGAGGCAGTATTATAGTAGTTATATTCTTGTACATAGGGGGCAGTATTATAGTAGTTATATTCTTGTACATAGGGGGCAGTATTATAGTAGTTATATTCCTGTACATAGGAGGCAGTATTATAGTAGTTATATTCTTGTACATAGAGGGCAGTATTATAGTAGTTATATTCTTGTACATAGGAGGCAGTATTATAGTAGTTATATTCTTGTACACAGGGGGCAGTATTATAGTAGTTATATTCTTGTACATAGGGGGCAGTATTATATTAATTATATTCTTGTACATAGGAGGCAGTATTATAATAGTTATATTCTTGTACATAGGGGGCAGTATTATAGTAGTTATATTCTTGTACATAGAAGGCAGTATTATAGTAGTTATATTCTTGTACATAGGGACATAGGGGGCAGAATTATAGTAGTTATATTCTTGTACATACGGGGCAGTATTATAGTAGTTATAATCTTGTACATAGGGGGCAGTATTATAGTAGTTATATTCTTGTACATAGGAGCAGTATTATAGTAGTTATATTCTTCTACATAGGGGGGCAGTTTTATAGTAGTTATATTCCTGTACATAGGGGGCAGTATTATAGTAGTTATATTTTTGCACATAGAAACAGTATTATAGTAGTTATATTCTTGTACATAGGGGGCAGTATTATAGTAGTTATATTCTTATACATAGGAACAGTATTATAGTAGTTATACTCTTGTACACAGGGGGCAGTATTATAGTAGTTAAATTCTTGTACATAGGAGGCAGTATTATAGTAGTTATATTCTTGTACATAGGAGGCAGTATTATAGTAGTTATATTCTTGTACATAGGGGGCAGTATTATAGTAGTTATATTCTTGTACATAGGGGGCAGTATTATAGTAGTTATATTCTTGTACATAGGAGCAGTATTATAGTAGTTATATTCTTGTACATAGGGGGCAGTATTATAGTAGTTATATTCTTCCACATAGCGGGCAGTATTATAGTAGTTATATTCTTGTACTTAGGGGGCAGTATTATAGTAGTTATATTCTTGTACATAGGGGCCAGTATTATAGTAGTTATATTCTTGTACATAGGGGGCAGTATTATAGTAGATATATTCTTGTACAGAGGAGCAGTATTATAGTAGTTATATTCTTGTACATATGAGCAGTATTATAGTAGTTATATTCTTGTACATAGGGGGCAGTATTATAGTAGTTATATTCTTGTACATAGGAGGCAGTATTATAGTAGTTATATTCTTGTACATAGGGGGCAGTATTATAGTAGTTATATTCTTGTACATATGAGCAGTATTATAGTAGTTATATTCTTGTACATAGGGGGCAGTATTATAGTAGTTATATTCTTGTACATAGGAGGCAGTATTATAGTAGTTATATTCTTGTACATAGGGGGCAGTATTATAGTAGTTATATTCTTGTACATAGGGGGCAGTATTATAGTAGTTATATTCCTGTACATAGGAGGCAGTATTATAGTAGTTATATTCTTGTACATAGAGGGCAGTATTATAGTAGTTATATTCTTGTACATAGGAGGCAGTATTATAGTAGTTATATTCTTGTACATAGGGGGCAGTATTATAGTAGTTATATTCTTGTACATAGGGGGCAGTATTATATTAATTATATTCTTGTACATAGGAGGCAGTATTATAATAGTTATATTCTTGTACATAGGGGGCAGTATTATAGTAGTTATATTCTTGTACATAGAAGGCAGTATTATAGTAGTTATATTCTTGTACATAGGGGGCAGAATTATAGTAGTTATATTCTTGTACATACGGGGCAGTATTATAGTAGTTATAATCTTGTACATAGGGGGCAGTATTATAGTAGTTATATTCTTGTACAAAGGAGCAGTATTATAGTAGTTATATTCTTCTACATAGGGGGGCAGTTTTATAGTAGTTATATTCCTGTACATAGGGGGCAGTATTATAGTAGTTATATTTTTGCACATAGAAACAGTATTATAGTAGTTATATTCTTGTACATAGGGGGCAGTATTATAGTAGTTATATTCTTATACATAGGAACAGTATTATAGTAGTTATACTCTTGTACACAGGGGGCAGTATTATAGTAGTTAAATTCTTGAACATAGGGGGCAGTATTATAGTAGTTATATTCTTGTACACAGAGGGCAGTATTATAATAGTTATATTTTTGTACATAGAAACAGTATTATAGTAGTTATATTCTTGAACATAGGGGGCAGTATTATAGTAGTTATATTCTTGTACACAGAGGGCAGTATTATAATAGTTATATTTTTGTACATAGGAGCAGTATTATAGTAGTTATATTCTTGTACATAGGAGCAGTGTTATAGTAGTTATATTCATGTACATAGGGGGCAGTATTATAGTAGTTATATTCGTGTACATAGGGGTAAGTATTATAGTAGTTATATAATTGTACATAGGGGCAGAATTATAGTAGTCATATTCTTCTACATAGGGGGCAGTATTATAGTAGTTAAATTCTTGAACATAGGAGGCAGTGTTATAGTAGTTATATTATTGTACACAGGGGGCAGTATTATGGTAGTTATATTGTTATATATAGGACAGTATTATAGTAGTTATATTCTTGTACATAGGGGAACAGTACTATAGTAGTTATATTCTTGTAGATAGGGGGCAGTATTATAGTAGTTATATTCTTGTACATAGGGGCAGCATTATAGTAGCTATATTCTTGTACATAGAAGCAGTATTATAGTACTTATATTCTTGCACATAGGGGCAGTATTATAGTAGTTATATTCTTATACATAGGAGGCAGTATTATAGTAGTTATATTCTTGTACATAAGGGGCAGTATTATAGTAGTTATGTTATTGTACATGAGGGGCAGTATTACAGTAGTTATATTCTTGTACATAGGGGACAGTATTATAGTCGTTATATTCTTGCACATAAGGGGCAGTATTATAGTAGTTATATTCTTGTACATAGGGGGCAGTATTATAGTAGTTATATTATTGTACATAGGAAGCAGTATTATAGTTGTTATATTCTTGTACATAGGGGGCAGTATTATAGTAGTTATATTCTTGTACATGAGGGGCAGTATTACAGTAGTTATATTCTTGTACATAGGGGACAGTATTATAGTCGTTATATTCTTGTACATGAGGGGCAGTATTATAGTAGTTATATTCTTGTACATAGGGGGCAGTATTATATTAATTATATTCTTGTACATAGGAGGCAGTATTATAATAGTTATATTCTTGTACATAGGGGGCAGTATTATAGTAGTTATATTCTTGTACATAGGAGCAGTATTTTAGTAGTTATATTCTTGTACATAGGGGGCAGTATTATAGCAGTTATATTCTTGTACATAGGGGGCAGTATTATAGTAGTTATATTCTTGTACATAAGGAGCAGTATTATAGTAGTTATATTCTTGTACATAGGGGGCAGTATTATAGCAGTTATATTCTTGTATATAGGGGCAGTATTATAGTTGTTATATTTATGTACGTAGGGGGCAGTATTATGGTAGTTATTTCCTTGTACATAAGAGCAGTATTATAGTAGTTATATTCTTGTACATAGGAGCAGTATTATAGTAGTTATATTCTTGTACATAGGGGGCAGTATTTTAGTAGTTATATTCTTGTACATAGGAGCAGTATTATAGTAGTTATATTCTTGTACATAGGGGCAGTATTATAGTTGTTATATTCTTGTACATAGGGGGCAGTATTATAGTAGTTATATTCTTGTACATAGGAAGCAGTATTATAGCAGTTATATTCTTGTACACAGGGGGCAGTATTATAGTTGTTATATTCTTGTACATAGGAGGCAGTATTATAGTAGTTATATTCTTGTACATAGAAGCAGTATTATAATAGTTATATTCTTGTACATAGGGGCAGTATTATAGTAGTTATATTCTTGTACATATGTGGCAGTATTATAGCAGTTATATTCTTGTACATAGGGAGCAGTATTATAGCAGTTATATTCTTGTACATAGGGAGCAGTATTATAGCAGTTATATTCTTGTACATATGTGGCAGTATTATAGCAGTTATATTCTTGTACATATGTGGCAGTATTATAATAGTTATATTCTTGAACATAGGGGCAGTATTATAGTAGTTATATTCTTGTACATATGTGGCAGTATTATAGCAGTTATATTCTTGTACATATGTGGCAGTATTATATCAGTTATATTCTTGTACATATGTGGCAGTATTATATCAGTTATATTCTTGTACATAGGAGGCAGTATTATAGTAGTTATATTCTTGTACATAGGAAGCAGTATTATAGTAGCTATATTCTTGTACATAGGGGGCAGTATTATAGTTGTTATATTCTTGTACATAGGGGGCAGTATTATAGTAGTTATTTTCTTGTACATAGAAGCAGTATTTTAGTAGTTATGTTCTTGTACATAGGAGGCAGTATTATAGTAGTTATATTCTTGTACATAGGGGGCAGTATTATAGTAGTTATATTCTTGTACATAGGAGGCAGTATTATAGTAGTTATATTCTTGTACATAGGGGACAGTATTATAGTAGTTATATTCTTGTGCATAGGAGGCTGTATTATAGTAGTTATATTCTTGTACATAGGGGGCAGTATTATAGTAGTTATATTCTTGTACATAGGAGGCAGTATGATAGTAGTTATATTCTTGTACATAGGAGGCAGTGTTATAGTAGTTATATTCTTGTACATAGGAGGCAGTATTATAGTAGTTATATTCTTGTACATAGGAGGCAGTATTATAGTAGTTATATTCTTGTACATAGGAGGCAGTATTGTAGTAGTTATATTCTTGTACATAGGAGCAGTATTATAGTAGTTGTATTCTTGTACATAGGGGACAGTATTATAGTAGTTATATTCTTGTACATAGGAGGCAGTATTATAGTAGTTATATTCTTGTACATAGGGGGCAGTATTATAGTAGTTATATTCTTGTACATAGGAGGCAGTGTTATAGTAGTTATATTCTTGTACATAGGAGGCAGTATTATAGTATTTATATTCTTGTACATAGGGGGCAGTATTATAGTAGTTATATTCTTGTACATAGGGGGCAGTATTATAGTAGTTATATTCTTGTACATAGGGAGCAGTATTATCGTAGTTATATTCTTGTACATAGGGGGCAGTATTATAGTAGTTATATTCTTGTACATAGGGGGCAGTATTATAGTAGTTATATTCTTGTACATAGGGGGCAGTATTATGGTAGCTATATTCTTGTACATAGGAGCAGTATTATAGTAGTTATATTCTTGTACATAGGGGGCAGTATTATTGTAGTTATATTCTTGTACATAGGGGGCAGTATTATTGTAGTTATATTCTTGTACATAGGAGGCAGTATTATTGTAGTTATATTCTTGTACATAGGGGGCAGTATTATTGTAGTTATATTCTTGTACATAGGAGGCAGTATTATAGTAGTTATATTCTTGTACATAGTGAGCAGTATTATAGTAGTTATATTCTTGTATATAGGGGGCAGTATTATAGTAGTTATATTCTTGTACATAGGGGGCAGTATTATAGTAGTTATACTCTTGTACATAGCGGGCAGTATTATAGTAGTTATATTCTTGTACATAGGGGGCAGTATTATAGTAGTTATATTCTTGTACATAGGGAGCAGTATTATCGTAGTTATATTCTTGTACATAGGGGGCAGTATTATAGTAGTTATATTCTTGTACATAGGGGGCAGTATTATAGTAGTTATATTCTTGTACATAGGGGGCAGTATTATGGTAGCTATATTCTTGTACATAGGAGCAGTATTATAGTAGTTATATTCTTGTACATAGGGGGCAGTATTATTGTAGTTATATTCTTGTACATAGGGGGCAGTATTATTGTAGTTATATTCTTGTACATAGGAGGCAGTATTATTGTAGTTATATTCTTGTACATAGGGGGCAGTATTATTGTAGTTATATTCTTGTACATAGGAGGCAGTATTATAGTAGTTATATTCTTGTACATAGTGAGCAGTATTATAGTAGTTATATTCTTGTATATAGGGGGCAGTATTATAGTAGTTATATTCTTGTACATAGGAGGCAGTATTATAGTAGTTATACTCTTGTACATAGGGGGCAGTATTATAGTAGTTATATTCTTGTACATAGGAGCAGTATTATAGTAGTTATATTCTTGTACATAGGAGGCAGTATTATAGTAGTTATATTCTTGTACATAGGGGGCAGTATTATAGTAGTTATATTCTTGTACATAGGGGGCAGTATTATAGTAGTTATATTCTTGTACATAGGGGGCAGTATTATAGTAGTTATATTCTTGTACATAGGGGGCAGTATTATAGTAGTTATATTCTTGTACATAGGGGGCAGTATTATAGTAGTTATATTCTTGTACATAGGGGGCAGTATTATGGTAGCTATATTCTTGTACATAGGAGCAGTATTATAGTAGTTATATTCTTGTACATAGGGGGCAGTATTATTGTAGTTATATTCTTGTACATAGGGGGCAGTATTATTGTAGTTATATTCTTGTACATAGGAGGCAGTATTATTGTAGTTATATTCTTGTACATAGGGGGCAGTATTATTGTAGTTATATTCTTGTACATAGGAGGCAGTATTATAGTAGTTATATTCTTGTACATAGTGAGCAGTATTATAGTAGTTATATTCTTGTATATAGGGGGCAGTATTATAGTAGTTATATTCTTGTACATAGGGGGCAGTATTATAGTAGTTATACTCTTGTACATAGCGGGCAGTATTATAGTAGTTATATTCTTGTACATAGGGGCAGTATTATAGTAGTTATAGTTTTGTACATAAGGGGCAGTATTATAGCAGTTTCTAAATGCTCTTTGAGCACAGGAGAAAACTCATAAGGATAAAGGGAAGATCTGGGTTTCATCTTAACTAGTTGATGAGAACTTCCTTTTTATAAAACTCATATAAGTTATAATTTAGTAGTAATCTATTAATTAGAGAAAGTAGTTATATTTCACCCTGCAATGTAATTAGATGCCTCTGACATAATCAGTCCACATGTGACAGATCACAGAACTTCTTTGCTTGATCCAAGTCAACTGAGCAACTTCTCAAAGTTTCCTTTAAACTTAGGAAGCGCCCAGAGCTCCTCCAGATATACCCGGCGGTACCAACAATCAGAGAGACTCATCAGCAGAGCTCTAATGTGAGACTCTTATCGAGCCGAGATGAACATCAGAGCCTGTGCTGCTCCCTCCAGTCTGTCAGCTTCAAGGAAAACTAGTCTTCTCCAACATTTTAATACCATTTACAGTCTAAATCTTCACGTTATCTTGAATAACTTTGTAAATCCTATTTTTTTTAAGCTTTTGGAAGGATCTTGTCTTACCCTGCAGTCACATCTTGGCTTGTTTCCTCTTCCCGGAGGAGGTGCCTTGTGGTCGGGGTCAGAGGAAACTTACATAGTGTTGAACGTTTGACCAGCTGAATTTGACTGCAGCTCTGGATGTGACTGGAGTAACATAATATCAGTAAAATGAAGCACTTAGGGAAATGTCTTTCATTTTCTTTAGGCTTAGACTATGATATATTTAAAGTGAAGCTTTCTTCGTGGAGGGGGATGGTCCTGTGGGAGGACAATGAGTCGTTTCCATTTTGCCGGGCGTCTATTGTCTGTATGAATTTGAAAAGAAAATCAATAAAAACATTTGGCGCTGTCGGCGTCATAACACTGAGAAAGCAAACAAGTTTAATTTAATGAGACGACTCCAGCCAAGTCACGGTTGCCAATGTTTTATGATGATTTCCAGGGACAATTTGCTGTCAAGACGACCCATTTAGTGCTGGCACCACGCGTTGCGGCGTTGCCAGAGATGTTGGCCCAGTGTGCCAGGTGCGCGGTCCCAAGATGAACCCTTTGTCTCAGCGTTCCGTGTAGTTGGCCATCCGTGTTAAACTTCCTGCATCTAAGTCACCGCCGTCCAACAACAGACTGGAAACGACATGTATTCTCATAGATACCGAAATGTAGGCATCGGATGAGCCGGGCCGGACCACCAGGTAGGGAGAAGAACAGGGTGGTGAGTCAGGGGATCCAACGCCACGTTCAGCCCGATTGGCCACTTACTGGCCTGTGCTTCGCAACATCATTGGCAGTATTATGGGGCATTCAGTAGTCTGCGGCAGGAAATGTTATGAGGGCACTGAGTGTTTTTCAGTCTTAGGTCTCCTTTACATGAACGTATTTATAGCGCCGATATTAGCCGCGCAAAAAAAAAATTTGCGACCATCTATGCCAAAAATTGCGCAAATGGACGACTTTACATGGTCTGCTGGGATCTGACGCGCTTTTTCTTCTGGGTTATATGTCTTAATGTGTTCTTGGCACAGCCCCTTTAAGGCAGTGATAGTAGCTGGCAATGTTATAGGAGCCTTAAAGGGGTTGTCTGGGACTTTGGGTATTTTTTTTTATCAATGACGTGTTTTCAGGATGGGTCGTCAATAGATGATCGCAGGGGTCCCACCACTCAGGAACCCCGCCGACCAGCTGATTGCCGGCACCGCTGTCAGTATGAACAGCGCAGAAAGCACTTACCAACCTGGGCCATCGCAGTATGGAAGGAGCCATCTGCTGCCTGCGTTGTCCATACTGTTAGCGATGCTGGCATCAACTGATCAGCAGGGGTCTCAAGTGGCGGACCCCCGTCAGTGATCTGTTGATAACCTGAGGATAGAAAAATGCCCAAAGTGGATAATCCGTTTAAAGGGCTTGCCCCATTACAGCAAGCTATTCCTTATCCACAGGATAGAGGATCATGGGAGTCCGAATGCTGGAACCCCCAGTAATTCTAAGAATTCAGCCCTGGCACGTTCCGATGTTCAGGCATGTACCTCCACACTCCATTCACTTCAATGGACCTGCCAGAGAGAAGAGACTTCATGCAGTCCCATTGAAGTGAATGGAGGTTGTATCAGATCGGGTTCCTGTTAGGTGGGAATACCCCTTTAACGGTGACTGGGGGCACTAACTTTATCATGGAGGCACTGGAAGTGGCTGGCAATACTAAAAATGACCATAGCTGCCAATGTTATTATGGCTCTGAATGTGACTGGCAAGGGTACTGGGCACTCAGCAGTCAGAATTAAGGTACTTCTGCCAACTTTCAGAGGTCACATGGTGATGAAATGGCGTTATTTTCGAAACCCCCAGGAAGACGTGGTGGATGACTGTATTACAGCCGCAGAATCTATTTGCTCGCTGGTAAGGGATCGCCGTCCTTCTTCTCCTTAGTAGAAGGGAAATCAATGTCTCCCCAGAAACAACTGCTGGGCTGCATTGAGTTAACGTCTCGGGTTATGAAGCCCCCAGAGCTGTAATCTGGGGCTGGGGGTTGTTCTGCAGCACTAAGAGCCGTCACGGTGCGACCGGTATAATATTGGGATTTTTACAGCTCTGCCAAGTAATATTCAGGGAGCGCGGCTGAGAATTGCGCGCTGAACGCCGAGTGTAATGAAAGGTGCAGAAAAACAAAGAGACGGCAGTTACTGTGACTGTCGGTATAATGATAGATTTTTTCTGAGAAGCTGAAAACTGAAATTGCCGGCAATCTACAATAGCGGGATCTTCTCCCGGACAATAGCCGAGGTGTTAAATCGCACTTGCCGACAGCGTCCAGCTGCGGCTTACAAAATCAGGGCCGCCTGACTCCTAAATCACTAATCCTCCATCCTGCAAATAAAAACAGGTGTAAGACGGTCCGGCCGATGGCCGCCACTGCGCCATTCTGTGAATATAAGAACAGAGCACAACCGTATAAATAAAGCTTAATCCGTGCGCAGCGGAACGTTCTGCGACCTTCGGATAGACAGCGAGGGACGCATCCGCGCGTTTACACCACGTTACTGGCAGAGGAAAGAAAGTTACTACACTTAGGGAACTTTTCATTTTTAGGTTGTGCTGGCTACTTTTAGGGAAAGGTGCGCTGCAGCAGCTGGGGCGCGGCGGATTTGCTACAAGGCTGGGTTCGCACATTGCGGCAACAGCATCTGACGCCGCATGACTGCCAATGGCCACTTGATTGTGCCGGCATTATCTGCAAGATTACGCAGACACTGGTCACTACAGTGACCGCAGCGTGAAGCTCAGCCTTAGGCCGGCGTTACATGAGTGCATGCGTATCTGCAGCGCTTCGGCGTAGCGTTTTTGCGCATGCATTGGCGAATTATACCGTAATTTTGCACCCGCAGGGCACTTTCATGTGTTCGTAAAAAAAATATGCGCCGGTTTACCTGGTTAATTAGTTTAATTGGTTGGTTCCAGATGCGTTCTTTCTCCTGCGCAGTGTTTCACGCGTCTCCGGCTCAGCGGCGGATTTCAACCGCAAACTTTGAGGTGGAATCTGCGCAGAAAAATCCGACTCCAGTCCCGCCGTCTGAACATCCCCTTAAAGATTTGCTATCCTGATTTGTGTTGCGCCATGATGCGACACGGGAGACGCCATCAGTCCGGCCGCTGTGCGCAGTGCGGTCGGCTCCAGAATCGTAGATAGAAGACGTCCCACGTGTAGAATTATTCATGTCGGCTCCGATTTACGACATCTATAAACGCTGCATGAGAATGAACATTATAATCAACGGCGCCGCCAGGAACAGCTTAACCCTCTGCTGCCTGGCGTACGCTGGCATCCCCATGTTACATATAACACTTTATGGACCGTGGTGCGTAGTGAATGATCCCCGGAGTCCGTCTTTTTTCTACCTTGCAGGCTAGTAGGACGGCCGCCATGGGGCGAGATCGTTGGCCGGTCTGTTCAGGGGCAGACGCCGAGGGCTCACTCACACAAACGTATTTTGGCTGTAGATTATACGCATATTTTCCTCTGTTGACTTACATTGGGCCGCTCAGATCTGCGTGTTTTACGTGCGTGAAAAAAAATCGTAGCACGTTCTATTTTGAAGCACAATACGCCCGTTATAATGTGAGCCCCATTTGCGCATAAACTAAACAGTGAGGGCGCCTTCACACGGGCGTATTTGTGTGCCTATTAGCGCAACCAAAATTGGCGAGCGCGATACGCAGAGTTATTTAGCGCCCATTGATTTTAATGGGTTCATTCGCATTTCCTACGAAAATACGTGACGGGCGAGGACAGACCGCTACGGAGATGGGGGACCTCAAAGTGTAAACCCCTGGCATAAATTGGCGCCATGATGGGCGGTACTTATCTACCGGCATTCTTTGTAGCTCCCAAATTTGCAGCGCACCAACCAGGGGGACTCCCAGCATCCTTCTAGGTTAATACTATTGAGTCGTCTCTGCAGATTGTGGGAGAGAGCGAGCAGTCGATAAAGTGAGGTTACCGCGTGCGTCTATAACCCCGCCCACCCGGCGCAGCCAATGACCACAAGTTCTTGTCAGCATTACCGCGGCGTGAAAATCCAGGATCCAGCTCTGCGTAACCAAAACCTAATTGTATAATTAGGCGTTCAGTAATTTTCTCTTTACTTTTGCAAGATCCCTGCTTGCTGTCAGTGAATGAACCCATAGTCTGCTTTCACTTAGAGGCTGTAAACCCAAACTCGTTCCGCTTCCACAGCGTTTGGCTCGTTACAATGTGTCGGCGCAGAGGGCATAAGAGGGATTCGCACAGCCGCTGTGTATATCTCTCCGATGATGGTGACACATTGTACCGCACCCTCAGCGCTGCACAGGCTTCTGCATGCAAATAATGAATTATTACTGTCAACAGCAAGCAGAGCTCCTGGATATGGCGGTTAGAGGTCCTGCTGACAATATGGCGGCCTCCGGTCCGTACGGGCGGGGACAGGTCCACTTTAAGACATTACCTTTATCGGTCCCCCCGCCGCGCGCCGCGGTACGTCTGGGGGTTTTATCTAGGATATTTCCATTTTCCCAGGTATAAAACAGCTTGGCGCATCCCGCCTCATAAACGGCTAAATGGTTTCTGGGCCTTGTGCGCTACGGCGAGATCATAAAGCACAACTCGACATAAAGTATTTACGACCATCAATGCGGTTTGTTTATGTACGAGCCGACGTTTGTTTTCCAGACGCCGCCGATAGATCATAGCGAATGTCAGAACTCGCACTTCTCGCCCCTCCCCACCGCAGGTGACACAGCGAGGGGATCCGGCGACATCCGGCTCGACGGGAAAATGGCCTCTAACCTCCAGAGCCGCCGCGGCGCCAATCCCATCAAAGCCCTCTTTTTGGCTCTTAAAGGGAGAAACGAAGGCGAATGATACTTTATGGCGCCTCCCTCCAACCCGACCAGTCGATGAATTCTCGTTTTTATGATTTGATACAGTTACACTAAAAAGGGAAAACCGCGGCGTTCTCCGGGGGCCATTAACCGGGAATAATTTATCCTACAAATTTGTGATGTTAGAATTACCAATTAGATGTAATTATAACTCACTGCGGCGCGAGCCGCTCCACAGCCGAAGAATTGGGAGCGCATTAAAATCAAATTAGCATATATTAGACCAGCCGGGCTTCCGTACTAGGCGAGCGCCAGATCCGAGGAGTCCGCGGCGCGGCCATGGAGGGCTGCCCCGTGACTTGTATGTCTGGTCACCAGTCATCATTGTGTCCTCATTGATGTGGTTTCTGGTTTACAGTCATTGGCGCCGCTCTGTTATAGGGACGGTAATGGAGGCACCTTAATGGCCGACATATAAAAGGAGGAAAGTTAGATTAGAGCCGGAGGAAGGGAGATCCCTGGACAATGCGATGTATGTAAGGACCCCAAGATCCCCCTCGCCCGGCACAATTATGGGCTGTGAATCACATTTGCTGTGTACATCCTGTGATAGATGGGCATGTTATATCTCACCCAGCTTTCCCAGGCTCCTGACTGATACATCTTGTGATGCAGTGATGTGTAGAGGGGATGAAATGGTTAAGCTTCTGTAGTCGGGTGAATATAATACTCACTGGGGCTTACAGAGATGATGCACATATTGATGTCTATTACCCAAATGCCGAGGTTTAATGTTCACTGCTGATGTGTGTTGTAGCAGTCTCTGCCATAGCGGACTGAATCAGCAGATCCCTGTTTTGGATCGAACTTTGGATGCTGGAAATTCGGTTCGGCGAGAACATAAACCTCAAGTGGTTTGTCTCAAATGAATCCATTAAAAGAAGAAGGCAAAAGAAGGAGAAGAAGAGAAGAAGAAGAAAAGGAAAAGGAGAGAAAAAGGCAAAAGAAGAAGGAAAAGAATGAAAGAAGAAGGAGAGAAGGAGGCAAAAGAAAGAAAGAAGAAGGAGAAAATAAGGAAAGAAGGAAAAAGGAGGCATAAGAAGAAGGAAAGAAGAAAAAAAGAAGAAAAGGGAGAGAAGAGGGCAAAAGAGGGAGAAGGAGAAAAGAAGAAAAAGGAGAGAAGAGGGCAAAAGAGGGAGAAGGAGAAAAGAAGAAAAAGGAGAGAAGAAGGCAAAAGAAGAAGGAAAGGGGAGGCAAAAGAAGAAGAAAAAGAATGAAAGAAGGAAGCAAAAGGAGGAAAAGAAGGAAGAAGAAGGAGAAAAGAAGGAAAGGAGAAGGAAAAATGAGGCAAAAGAAGGAGCAGGAAAAGGAGGCAAAAGAAGGAGAAGAAGGAGAGAAGAAGGAGGCAAAAGAAAGGAAAGAAGAAGGAAAAAGGTAGCAAAAGAAGAAGGAAAAGGTGGCAAAAGAAAAAGAAAAAAGGAGGCAAAAGAAGGAAAAGAAGGGAAGAGGAAGCAGGCAAAATAACAAGGAGATAAGAAGAAAATAAAAAGGAGAGAAGAAGGCAAAATAAGAAGGAAAAAGGAGGCAAAAGGAAAAGAAGGAAAGAAGAAGGAGAAAAGAAAGGAAACGGAGGCAAAAGAAGAAGAAAGGGGAAAGAACAAGGGAAAATGAGGCAAAAGAAGGAGAAGAGAGAAAGGTGAGGCAAAAGAAGAAGGATAAGAATGAAAGAAGAAGAAAAAGAAGAAGAGAAGAAGGAGGCAAAATAAGGAGAAGAAGGAAAAGAATGATAGAAGAAAACAAAAGAAGGAGAAAAAGAAAAAAAGGAGAAAGGAGGCAAAAGAAGGAGAAGCAGGAGGAAAAGGAGGCAAAAGAAAGATAGGAAGAAGGAGAAAACAAGGAAAGAAGGAAAAAAGAGTCATAAGAAGAAGGAAAAGAAGGGGAAGGAGAGAAGAAAAAGGAGAGAAGAGGGCAAAAGAAGAAGGAAAGGGGAGGCAAAAGAAGGAGAAAACAAAAAGGCAAAAGGAGGGAAAGAAGTAGGAAAAAGGAGGCAAAGGAAGAAGGCAGGTGTCAAAAGAAGGAGAAGAAGGAGAGAAGAAGGCAAAAGAATGAGAGAAGAAGAAAAAGAAGAAGAGAAGGAGGCAAAATAAGAAGGAAAAGGAGGCAAAAGAAAAAGGAGAGAAGGAGGCCAAAGAAGGAAAAGAAGGAAAGAACAAGGAGAAAAGAAGGAAAGAAGAAGGGAAAAGGAGGCAAAAGAAGGAGAAAAAGGAAAGAACAAGGAAAAATGAGGCAAAAGAAGGAGAAGAAGGAATGGTGAGGCAAATGAAGAAGGAAAAGAATAAAAGAAGAAGAAAAAGAAGACAAGAGGGAAACAAAAGAATGAGAGAAGAGGGAAGCAAAAGAATGAGAGAAGAGGGAGGCAAAAGAAGAAGGACAAGAATGAAAGAAGAAAACAAAAGAAGGAGAAAGGAGGCAAAAGAAGGAGGAAAAGGGGGCAAAAGAAGAAGGGAAATGAAAGAAAGAGAGAAGGAGGCAAAAGAAAGATAAGAAGAAGGAGAAAATAAGGAAAGAAGAAGGAAAAAGGGGGCATAAGAAGAAGAAAAAGAAAAGGGGGAGAAGAGGGCAAAAGAGGGAGAGGGAGAAGAAGAAAAAGGAGAGAAGAAGGCAAAAAAGGAAGGAAAAGAGAGGCAAAAGAAGTAGGAAAAGAATGAAATAAGGAGAGAAGGAGGAATATGGAGGAAAAAAGGAAGAAGAAGGAAAAATAAGGCAAAAGAAGGAGAAGGAAAAGGAGGCAAAAGAAGGGAAAGAAGAAGGAAAAAGGAGGCAAAGAAAGAAGGCAGAAGAATGAAAGGTGGCAAATGAAGGAGAAAGGAGGCAAAAGAAGAATGCTTCGAAAGAAGAAGGAAAGGGAAAAAGAAGAAAAAAAAAAAAGAATCTTCCCTTGTGTTTCCTTCTTTGATTTCCTTCTCCTTTTTCTTCATTACCCTTGCCTGATGAACGTCTTACAAGTGCTCAGATACCCTCCTAGGTGACCTGATATATTTTACACGGCTTTTATGGCTCTTACAGTTAGGCCGCTCTCACACAGCCCACTTTTCACGTGGCGTTTAGCGTGTCATATCAAATGCCACCGGAAGGGAAACTGAAAGTGGTGACGTCATCGGCTTGCTTTGCTAATAGCACAGTAATACCGCAGGCTGCCGCTCACATGGAGCGCTGTACAAAGCAGCTCTGCCCTAGTAAAACCGCAGCGTTTTTACTATCGCCTGTGTGACAGTGGCCTTATACACCAGTTTTAGGGGGATTGGTGAAGTTTGGGTTTGGTTCCTACCAATTGGGACCACAACAAACTTTTTCCTGGAATTCTGCAAACTGGCAAACAGAACTATTAAAAAGTTTGCTCATCGGTAATTGCCGCTATGGGACATTGTCTGCGCGTTCTCCGTCCCAGTGGGGTCGCCACTTTAAGGTTCATCGCTGGTCACGGTGTTAAGAAGGGTCTGTGCATTTGATGGACAGACAGGTCCTACCCCGCAGGCTGGTGTCTGGTTTGTGGTACACAGTAAGTGGCAGGGTGGGACTCGCATGCGTGTTCGTCGTTGTTGCTGCGACACAAAAGTGCTGTGCAGTACAAAGAGCGACCTGCAGCCGTGAGCAGAGATGGAGCGCTGGTAACTTGCAGTGGAGGACATTAGATGCATCCGAAGTACTTCTGATTGTGGGACCAGGTGCCCCCAGACGGCACCTGAGAGAGTGGAAGTCTAGTATTAAGAAACTGAGTGCCTACTGTTGAGTGTCCACAGAGTTCGGACGCTTTTACACGGGCCGATACAATCATTCGGATTCTTGCTGGATCACAATTAGTGATAATTCGCTTGATTAGCGCTTAGTTTCTACACGCATAAAACTGAACGATGATCGGTCCGTGTAAACAGGCAGTCGCTCATCTATGAATCTGTGTAGAAGATCAGGAGGGAATATCGCTGGGACGACTGTTCAACGTATCTGCACCTGACAATCATCCCGCATCAAAGGGCTCTTACACCCGGCCAGCTGAGTCATTAAGAGACTGTGAGTATATAGAGACTGTGACTTGATCCCGCTGACAAGCTGAGACAATGCTGCAAAATAGTAAAACCAAAGTATCGAAACTTTGTTGCAACATCCTGAAACTGTTCACCAAGTCAAAGTGGCCGGACTGCTGATTTAGCTGCCTTGTAAAGATTGTGGTTTATTGCAGCATGTGTGCTCCGTCTCTTAATCCACCTGCACTGAGGGACCACACAGATGTGATAAATCCCCCGCCCCGGCATTTCTAGAGAGCTGGGTGACGGCCTTTACAGGTGCTACAATGATACCATGTCGACGGTCACCCAACTTTTGCAAAAGAAGGAAAACAGAATTCAACACCCCCAACCCATGACCTTCTGTATACTCATAAGGATCTCATGGTACTCTATCACTAGGGGATGGATCTCAGGTTTGCTGAGAGTAGGTGACCCGCTGAGTGCAGGGATGTAAGTGTTATACTTACTCCCCTCCCGTTGTTTCCTCGGTGTCGGCGCTGGAAGCCACCACTGCAGTGCATTGTTAAGTACTCCGCCCGGACTACAAGCAGACTACTTAGCAGCACCGCTCAATGCATTGAGTGGTGGCTTTCAGCGGGAACGACAGGGGAGGTAAGTATAACCCTTACATCCCCGGACTAAGAGACTCACCTACTTTCAGCCCATAGGTTTCGCTCATAGGACTAAAAGTAGGTGACAGCGTCTCTTTAAGCGGTTTTAGACGTTAGTTGCGTCGTCTGCAAAAGTTGAGATTAATGTATCAAGCAACTTTCTTGACGGGATGAGATTGTGGATCCATAATTGGACACATCCGTAGATGATTATATGCAACATTGAAGCTCCGTGTCCCAGATTCAGTCTACGGGTCCCTTGTGGAGCAAATAGCAAGGCAGACAAAGCACCAGGGGAATGAACAAAACACAAAGAAAGTACTTCAGCACCAAGGCGTCTGTTCGCGGAGCCCCACGGGTGGCAATTGGAGTCTTATAATGTGTCCTATATCTTTACAATTGGAGTTTGATGAAATTCTGCAATCAGAACATAATAGTAAAGACTGGAACTGCCAATGCCACGTGTGACACAGAGGATGCAATACAACTAGTTGCCACTAGGGAAACGCTTCTTAAAGCAGGCCCTTGGGATACAGAATTTTCTGCATACAATGGTTGTTCCTGGGACATTGTAACTTGAGGCCACATTTGGCATACAATGTCGCTGGCAGTGGCAACCTGTGGCACATTTGGGTGACATTTCGGGGCTCCAGAACTGATTATTAGTGGTCCACAGCCGGGGTCGGCACCAGGGGGATACTGGGGGAAAACATATCTATATTCAGCAGCATGTAATGTCATGTACTACCGACGCACCACCAGCACTCACTGAGCATCAGGTATTGAAGAATTGCCAGGGCCATGTTGGAGGAATGACGAGGGCCGCCAGGAACAGGCAGATCCGCAGCCATACTGGGAGAAAAGACGGCACCGGGTAATAACTCTGGGCAAATGTTGTCCCAAGACCTGAGGGTCCCGTTAACTAGGAATAGAGTCCATCAAGTCCTAACATGGTGTCCGTTATTTTGATGTAAAGTATGGCGCTGCGTGCTGCGCTATTCTTGCTGTCTAATCTGAAGGGGCGGCTGATGGCGTTTCTGCACCTGAAGATGGGTAATCCTAGCAGCACTGAGTATTTAAAGGGCTTGTAGCAGAATTGACCTGGATAGATGATAAAAGTCTGATCGATGGGGGAAACCCCCACTAATCCCTAGAACACGGGTCTCATGTCCCCCTCTCCTCTTCACTACGGCTCACTACACCCCCTGTAGTGAGGAGGGGGGATTGAATGGGGCGGCAATCACGTATGTGCGGTGCTGCTTCATTCATTTTCAATGGAGCCGCCAGAGATAGCCAAGTACAAGAGTACAAGCGCTCGGCTGTTTCCGTCAACCCCATTGAAGTGAATGCATGCTTGGCCGCTGCTCCATTCAGACTGACACCACAGCGATGGGAGGAGGTCACTCCATTCTCAGGATTGGGGGGTTTCAGCAGCGAGACCCCCACCGATTAGACTTTTATCCCCTGTGTGTGTTGATTATGCAGGAGGTCTTGCAGTGGAAGGATGGGGTTCTCCCAGCGGCGCAGAGGATTTCAGGAGAGGAGCGTACCCTTGTAGTAGACATGTCCCCGGCTCTGTGTCATGCAGAATATAAACCTCCGGAGGCTTCCAGGCTCGTGCAAGCGGAAATGTTCATTTCCTTCGTGTTTTTCTACTTTACTTCTATCCAAATGTCGCTTCTTGCGTTTTACCTTCTTCATATTGACATAACTAATCACATTAGGTTCGGCGCGGGGCGGCCGGCCAGCGTCCCGGGGATTTAAAGATTTTACCAAATGCTAAAATGTTTTCACGATGGGAGAGACGGAAACAATCTCAACGTAAAGTGAACCGGAGCGTCGGAAGAGTGCTTAACCATTGCACGGCCAATAGGAATCTGCAAAACCAGCGAACGGAGCCGATCCTTGTGTCCCTCTGGGGTACTTGCACTTCCAGACAAAAGTTACTTTTCTTACTTTTTTTTTAACTCTTGCTTATTAGGAGTCGTTGCTCCATAACTGCATACAGGACCCTGCATACAGCACCCAGATCTCAGCATCTAGCACCCTGTGATACAAGGTTTCAGGGAAGGCTGCGTACTTCACTATACATGCAGACCTGCAGTAGATTACAGTAGGGGGGGTGGGGAAGGTCTTAACAGATCTCATCCCCACGCTGCGGAATCTATCGGCCCGAGAAGTGATCTGCAGTATGGATTATATAGCAGGAGGTCAATTTCAATTTCAGCCGTGGCTTTTGCCCCTTTTAGGGTATTTTCACACATAATGGAAATAATGCGGATTGTCAGCACAGATTTAAATGAAGGAGAGGTGAAATCGGCCTCAAAAGCTGTGTCAAAATCAGCAGGAAACGTGGATTTAGCCACGGATCCGCACCATGATCCGCTATGAGGGGACGCAGCCTAAGGGCAGTTTCACATGAAATTTTTTCAACACAGATCTGACACTTAAAGGGCCACTCTGGTGAAAACACATTTTCCATCCCTGCTTCCCCAACTGACTGCCTGTCACACTCTGGAGGTCTCCTCTATGTATCCAGCCACTTCCCTGCAGTTCAGCCCCCTGTCTGATGCTTATTAGGCACCATCTTGAGGGTGAGATTCTTTCAACTTTCTGTTTGACTTCTATCCCATGATGCATCAGCACAGCATTATCTAGAGGCTGTACCATTTCTGTTTGCAGCTGGAACAATTTAATTATTACTTTCTATATTCATCTAAATAAGCTACAGCCTACAGTCAGGAGGGGGAGCTGTGATCTCCTCTATTATTCCTGTGTGACAGGAGTGTCTGTGCAACAGCATCACATAAACTGAGAAATTGACTAGAATATCAATCCATAACCCCAAGCAGATCTGAGGCGGTCAGAGCCGAGATCACATGACCATCTGAGGAAAAAGAGGCTGGGAGTCTCCGATAGAAAGAAATAACTAACCAAGGTAACAGTAGCTCCCTTATATATGCTGGGGGGGGGGATAGCTACATAATGAACAAATTCAAAAAATCATCAGCGTGGCCCTTTAATGGGGTTGAGCCAAGACCAGTGCTCTGGGCGATCAGCTGATTGCTCCAAGTCCCGCTTTCTGCACCCCTGGCAAACAGCTGATGTTGCGAGGGGAAGCTGCAGCCGCTCTGACGTAGCAATACAGGACGGCAGATGAAAGGCTGTCCTATAATAACAGGACGGCAGAAGGTCCATCAGGAGAAGAGCCGCTCTTAAAGATGAATGGGGCCTTAAAGGGGTTGTAGCACAATAGACTTTTATTATCTGTAGGACAGGTGATAAAATTCCTACTGGAGGGGTCTCCCCGCTGGGACCCCCGTGGCCCCGAGAACGGGGGTCTCCCGATTCATTCTTCTCATCACGGCAGGCTCAGCACACCCACCCGCAGTGACTTCAGGCTCAATGGAGCAGCGATCACACACTTACAGCTGACGGAAACAGCCGAGTGCAAGTACTTGGTTATCTATGGCAGTGCCATCGATGATAAATGGAGTGGCGCTGGGTATGTGCGACCATCACTCCATTCAACCTTCTGCAGACATTGGATCCCGTTCTCAGAATCGGTTCGGGATCTTCCTGGTGAGATCCCCACCTATCAGATTGTAACCGAGCCAATGGACAGATGATAAAATTCTATTGTCCACAAATTAGCTGTGGATTTGAGGCAAAATCTGTTGGCGGATCTGCAGCTGATTGTTATACTTTATGTATCATCAATAGTTGATTGGCCGGGGTCCGCTGCGCAGTCAATCAGCTGAGTGGGCGCATGTTGTCAGCACTGCAAATACAAAAGGGTCGGAGTGGAAGCTGCTGCTCCGACCCTGGTATAGTGGCCGGGGCTTGTAATTGCAGGCTAGTGTCTCATTGAAATCAATGGGAGCTGCGCCTGCAATTACAAGTGCCGGCCACTACACGGTAGTCAGAGCACTAACTTCCGCTCTGTAACCCTGTGTATTTGCTGCACTGACAATGGACACCGAATCAGCTGGTTGGTCGGGTTCCCAAGTGGCAGACCCCAGCCCATCAGTTTTTGATGACCTATCCTGAGGATAGATAGTATTTCCTTGGAAAACCCCTTTAACTGCACTTAAAAACCTGAATTGTAGGAGGGCCAGACTTAAACAAACCTGTCACATTCAAGCCATTTCTCGCTGTTATCAGCTGCTAGGAGGCCACATTCTCCAGGAGACATTTCGGCAGAAAATCTGAGAGAAGCGCAGGGTTAATAGATGTGTCGTCTGGAGAATGTAAGCAAGAGGGAATGCGATTTGCTTGACAGAAAAGGAAGACTAGCTGTAGGAGTGGAGAATTCATTTGTGATGGAAAATCCGGCTACAGAGCGTGACTTTACGCTGCAGCCTCCAGCGGTCAGAGAGAATCTACGAGGTGCAGATGCCGCAGAACGCAGAAAACGTACAAAGGACAATCCCAGCCCGTGTGTGACATGCAGACGACGAGGGGTAAATGGCATGGTGGGTTAGGACTGTGCTACAGAGAGAGATAATCACACAGCTGGTGGGTTGTTATAATGTACACTACCAGCCAAAAGGTTTAGAAAACCTCAATTTTTCCAGTTATTTTTTAGGTTAAACAAGTTCAAAGGTTCAAAAGTAAGCCGAAAACATAAAATGTATGACCTTTTAACCTAAAATGCAATGATTGTCTGAATTTATGATTTTAACCAATGGTTTTTTTCAGGGAGCACATCAAAGACTGCTGCTCTGCAGCACAGAAAGCAAATTATGGTTTGAAATTGGATGCAAACTATTCCTACAGGTGTCTGAACTTTTGTAGATTACTTTCAAACCCTCTGACTCTATATAACCAGTGTTGGAACAGACTGTGTTAAACATCATCCTCTAGGGCAAGATTTTGACAGTTTTGCACTTCAGGACAGAACACATTGCTATCATAATAGCAAAAAAGAGGTAAGTATAACCCTTAGAAGTCTGTCCTACAGAAAAAGTGCCAATAAAGCCAAGGTGGCAGTCAGTTCAGTTTCCTATACCATCAAAAGGAACTTGGAAACCCCAAAAAACTCTGTCAAGAAGAGGTCTGGCCAATCAAAGGCCACTACAAAATCAATTACAAGTTTTTGAGAGACAACAGTTTGCGTGATCGGTGCCTTACAGCACAAAATCTTCAAGCACAGGTTAATGTAGCAAAAAAAACCACAAGTTTCCATTTCTACTGTGAAGTAAAGACGTCTATCTGCAGGTTTGATGGATAGAGGATCAGTAAGAAAGCCACTGCTAAGACAGCAGGATAAAAGACTTGCTTGGGCCAAGCGGCACCTCCGGTGGACTACTGAAGAGTGGAAGATGGTCTTATGGACGGATGACTCAAAATATGACGTGTTGAGTACATCACGCTGGGTTTTTGTACGCGATCGAGTAGGTGAAAGCAATGGGATTTGCCACCAGACTATAATGCCCAGGGCCCAGAGAGCCCACCAAAGATCTAGGTCACTAGATGTTTAGTCTGTTGCCCCAGGGAGCTAATAAAGTTGAGCCTTAGGCTCCTTGCCCAGCCATTCTCTCTATAAGGCAAACAGGGCATCCGGCTTCCCAACACAAGCAGTGCGATCACACTACAGCATTGGGCCTTCCCAGGCCAGAATGGCCTAAATGGCTCCACTCATTGTGGGATTTGGGGTAAGGTGAGTAAGCTATCATGTTCTGGTTAACAAAGGAGGCACAAAAGTGGTCAATTTTACTGTGTTGGGGAAGAAGCCACATTATTAGGGGATAGGGGGAACAATGGGGTATTATTATTGGCTAAGAGAGTAAAAAAGGGGGGGCACTTATTGTTTGGTGCGCTATTACCATCTAAAGCAAAACTAATGTCTGGGGTTCAATATGGCGCCTTTATTTGGCCCTAATAGTTTTCTGAACAATATCCATGTCACAGTATTGTTTTCAGGTTTGCAGTCTGTAATGGCACCTTCTTGGCACCATTCCACACAGCAAGTATCGTAATAGGAGTTGATGGGGCTGCAACAGGCATAAAATTGGGAGAGGGTGGGAGCAGGATGGAGAGTTTGTGTAGAAAGAGGTAGTGCGGGTGTCTGTGTGCTAAGTTTTGCAAAGACAAGTCATGGCTGGAAGAAGTCGTCATGGCGGTCTGGCCCGGAAGACAGGAAAAGTGAACTCCACAGGTAAATTAATTGACCTGTTATCACTAGAGGTAACTGTACTGTAAACGCTTATACGGTCTACGGAGTGCCTGCGTGGAGCTGGTGCTGTATATACTGCTATATGGTGACTATGTAGGTGTAGTACTAGTCAGTGAATAGTGCTTTTTATTCAGTAACAGTATGTTGGTCAATATGTGCTGGTAATGGTCATTCTTATCAGGGCCCTGTATTATTGGTCTTTTTATACAGGTTTTTAGTAAGTAACGGTATGGCGGTATTATTCCATCACTATGAAGTAATCATGGTGCATATTAGTGCTATTATTTTTGCCCTATATAGAGGTATTATTCATAAAATTCGTTCATTTAGTGCATTTTGTTCCATGACAGGATAGAGGTAATATTTAACCACTGTATGATGGTATTCAGTCACTATGTGGTGGTAGGGGATATAGTGTGGCGGTATTATATTTGCCTTACATAGAGGAGGTATTCATAATACTGAACTTCATTTAGTGCTTTTTTGTAAGTCTCAGCATAGAGGTAATATTTAATCACTGCATGGTGGTATTATTTGGCCCTTGTATATATATATATATATATATATATATATATATATATATATATATATATATATGTATAGCGATATCATTAACTTTTTGACGTATGTGCGGGAAAGGGTAGTGCATATGTCTTGGGCTTCCACCGCTGATCTATGTAGACCCTACAACAAGTGCTAGAGATCAGCGCTGCAGGTCCCTGATGCAACATTTTAGTTTGGCCCTGGATGATACTTTATCTAAACTCATAGAGTCCTCATGACAAACTCCGTCCTGCCGTATCTGCGTCTTGAGGCTGCGCCCCTACGGATTTCGCTTTCTGTACTTAAGCCGCACCGTTGCTTCAGCGGGACAAACAGGTGGGGAGTGAAATAAACTGTCTTCTCCTTCATGGAGGAGCAGCCGGTGTTCTTGCCGGCTTCTCCCTCCGCTGTCAGGTAATTGCCCTAGTCAGTCATTATGATTATGTTTAGTGGAGATCACAGGTGACATGTCGAGCGCGGTGCGTCTCCGGCTAAGCACCATTTCACTTGGGGAAACCGCTCAATTCGTAGACTGATGGATTGTAGGAGAGCTGGAATTTTATTGAAAGACAAATCAATTGAGCCTCGACTGCTGCAATTAGTGTCAGATCGCCTCATCCCCGGGATTCTTGATGCCTGAAAATGTTTCTCTTCACTCTCTTTCCTCCCTCGCCGTATGTTAATAAACCCGTCATTGTTTTGGGACGCTCTTGCACAAGTTGCAGACGAGGGAGACGAGGAAATCTACCGTATCTTGGATGCGTTACGCCGAGCGCCGCGCCGATGATTGATCTCCTGGGTGACGCAGCTATTTTTATTTATTTTTGGGGCCATTATTCAAGCAGAACAAAAGCCGTCGCGGGACGAACGCCATCATTTACCGATCGCAGCGTGAATCACAGGCTGACGGCAGGAGCGGGCCAGAGGCGCTGAGCGCAGCAGATCAGAGGAGGATCCCGGCCCGTCCTCAGACTGAGCATATGCTCCTCAATAATGCACAACGTCCTCGTCTTCTTGTAATGTCAGAGTTTTGTCTATGCAGGAACTCAGAAATCAAACGCCGTCCATCTGTGTGCCATTGTGTATTCATCTGTCTGCCCCTCCAGGATGGCAGAAGTCAGTGAGGCAGCTCCTGGGTGGCATCTAAATATTTTTTCAGGTCACTGAAATCTCCGACGGATGTTCTTATTTTTTTGTTTTTAACCTGGTCTGCTTCCAAATATGAGAAGCCGCAATGTGATGTCTAATACTTTCCTATAATGTCTCACAGCTTCATTATATACACTTTTTGTAAAAATAAAAAAAAATACTCCAGAAGAAGTTGTCATTTTGCTGCAGAACCTGGCATTCAGTTCCATCTCAGGCAGATCTGTGAATGATGGGAGTTGTGGTGATTAGATGAACGGTCTTGTCACCGGAGGCCCTATAAGTAGTTCCCCCCTTGGCCTATAAGAGGCTCTCGGAGGCTCCTTGTGTGTAGTGACCTCTTCTTCCGCTTGTAGAGCTTGTTGGCCACTAGACGCCTCTACGACGCAGAGAAGAGATTTCACACCATTACCAGAGTCTGAGAGGGGCGCATTATTGGGATGTAAGAAGCTGGATGGTCGTATCAATGAATTGTCCCCCACCGGGCAATTCTGACCAGACTGTTAGGGGGTGTTGGGACCAGTGGATGTGTGAGGGCACACAAGGTGACCAGGCTCAGGACCCCCTACAGACCACCAGTAGAGAGGAGCGTCTGACCAGACTGTTAGGGGGTGTTGTGACCAGTGGATGTGTGAGGGCACACAAGGTGACCGTGCTCAGGACCCCCGACAGACCACCGGTAGGGAGGAGCGTCTGACCAGACTGTTAGGAGGTGTTGGGACCAGTGGATGTGTGAGGGCACACATCGTGACCGGGCTCAGGACGCCCCCTACAGACCACCAGTAGAGAGGAGTGTCTGACCAGACTGTTTAGAGGTGTTGGGACCAGTGGATGTGTGAGGGCACACAAGGTGACTGGTCTCAGAACCCCCGACAGACCACCAGTAGAGAGGAGCATCTGATCGTCCGACAAACACCAACAGCTCAAACTTTTACATTGTCTGCCATCCACAGACAGGGGACGCCATCATTACAGCCCTGTGTCTGTTGGAACCATTTCCAGGCACTTGGCTGAAGAACATTTGGTCTTGTGGCCCCCATTATATGTACGGCCTCTGACCCCCACCGTTGCCTCCATTTGCAGTGATGTTGTGAACGATAAAACTGGACGCTACGGAGGGGAACCGGGTTGTCTTCAGCGAATAATCCATGTTTAGTTTGGGTGCTGACGACTGCCGTGTTCGTGTCTGGGGACCTCAGGGTGAGCGCCTCAATCCTGCCTTTGCTGTGGAGCGGCATACTGCCCCCTGCTGGTGTGATGGTCTGGTGGGCCCATCGCATACAACAGTCGGTCCCCTCAGTAGTGGTACGAGGGACAATGACAGCTCAGCGATATGTTCAGGACATCCTGCAGCCCCATGTGTTTCTCTCATGGCGGCTTCCAAGAGGCAGGAGGATAATGCTCGGCCGAACACAAGGGGGTCACAGGAGCCCCCACAACATTGGCACACTTTCGCGGTTGCCAGATTTATCACCAGTAGATCATGTATGGGACTATCTGGGATGCAAACTTCCACAGCCTACGGTTTTACACAAACTAGAGGCTCAGTTAAAGCAAATGTGGAGTGACATGCCGCAGGATGCCATACAGAACCTGTGTGCCTCCATTCCTGCCCATATCACATCCAAGCTAGAGGTGGTAGAACAGAATACTAGAGCCTCCATGCCTGCCTGTATCACATCTTGTATCCAAGCTAGAGGCGGTACAACAGGGTACTAGAGCCTTCATGCCCACCCGTATCACATCTTGTATCCAAGCTAGAGGTGATACAACAGGGTACTAGAGCCTCCATGCCCACCCGTATCACATCTTGTATCCAAGCTAGAGGCGGTACAACAGGGCACTAGAGCCTCCATGCTACCTGTATCACATATTGTATCCAAGCTGTAAAATAGGGTTCTTACCAACAGGTTCTGTACAGTCAAGAGCAGCTTAATACAACCCTGGAGCTCCAACCAATGTGTCTGAACACACACCTCGCAGTTCTTTAGCACGGATGGGATATAACAGCGGACGACCAGTTTCAGCGCCATTGTGTGTAAGAGAAACAGAGAGATGAGACTCCAGCGGGCAAAAGAGCGCAAAACTTGTATCACTGAGCAGCGGAAAAACATCTCCTGGTCAGACGGATCTAGATTTTTTTCCCACCATACTGATGGGAGGTCAGAAGCATGAATCTACGACCCCTTCCTGACAGGCTGGTGGAGTAATGGTGTCGGGATGGTCTCTAGGAACACGCTGGGTCTTCTGATACCTGTAGATAGATGATACAACAAATTTCTGAGGTCCTGGAAGCCAAAGGAGTCAAACATGCTACTGGACGGGTGTCTCTAAAAAAAAAGTGGGCGTTCAATATATGACTTCCCATGTGCAGGATATAACCCCACAAGGACAGTCATTGATGCATACAAGGAACATGCAAACTTCATGGCTGTTACTTGGAGATTCTACCCAGGACCTTCATCCTGATTTGCATATTTAAATTACGCGAGAGGGAAGTGAGAGATACAATCTTATCTGTGACTTCAGCTCCAGCATGAGAGATAACTGCAAACATCAAAGCGGATTACGTTGCCGATGACTGAGTTCTGTTTATTTGGCTAAAACCAAATCTTACAAAATCCTTAGAATTGAGCTGAATCCCGGAGTTTCGCAGCTTTCGCGACACAGACTCACGTCACTTAAAGGGATTTTCTTGTGGCTTCTTTGAAAATAGCTTTTCCTGCTTTAATGAGAGTCTGCGGAGATCTGAGCGCCGCACGAGTTACAACCAGCAGAAACTTTTAGGGATTTCCCGTTCTATACGAACAAAGTGTAATCGTTGTATAAGGCAAAGTTCTGTAACTTTGTAATCGACTTTGTGCTTATTACCTGTTTGCACGAACACTGCTTGCTATCAGTGAATGGGAATATTCCTGCTAATATCCAATGATCCTGTACAGAGCTGATGGTAGACTTGTTACAGTGTATCCAGTCTACACAATCCTCTGTGAGCTAAACAGGCTGATACATTAACTGCATTGATACATTGTAACAAACTATCAGGACAGGGTTAAATGTGTGCTTCTATGGGCGCCGTAAGCAGTGGTTTCTGAGACACGATGGTGTTATACAGCAGTATATTCCTGTCCTGGCCACCAACTATAACTTCATGTGTTAAAGACACGCTACAGGATATACATTGTATTGACAAAAGTATTGGCCCCCCACCAATGTTATGCTGTCAGGTGAGGGGGATATGCTTGCTGGCATCCCCGGCTATACTGCACATTACCCTTCATAGCAGTTATGTAGAAGGGGCCGCATAGTAAATCCAGGACTGTCCTGCCGGCTCCTGGCAGTTATGCCTGTAGGCACTTTGAGGGTATGTACACCATCCATCTCAGCCCGAGTCAAAATTTCAGTCTTGAGAAAGATTTTGGGGCAATTACGGTATTGTATTGGCTCTCCATGTGTCAGTGTAACTATCCACAACAGTCACCTTGGAGCCTTAAAGGGGTTGTCTCGCGAAAGCAAGTGGGGTTAAGTACTTCTGTATGGCCATATTAATGCACTTTGTAATATACATCGTGCATTAAATATGAGCCATACAGAAGTTATTCACTTACCTGCTCCGTTGCTGGCGTCCCCGTCTCCATGGCTCCGTCTAATTTCGGTGTCTTCTTGCTTTTTTAGACGCGCTTGCGCAGATGGGTCTTCTCCCTTCGGCTCTGCTCGGCAGCAGCGGTGTTTTGGCTCCGCCCCCTTGTACGTGTCATCGCGTAGCTCCGCCCCCGTCACATGTGCCGATTACAGCCTCCTGATTGACAAAGACTCTTGTAGTCGAAACGTCGTGTTTTTCTGTCTGGGAGGAAAGAAATAAAGAAACTTCATTGCTTTGCACCTTGATCTGTTGTTTTAACTACTTCATCAACATTTGTACTTATTTAATTATGACATTTAGAATGTCCTGGCAGTAAACACATAGGGCAGTATAATATACTAACCCCCCCCCCCCACCTGGCAGCACACACATAGGGCAGTATATCATCTATTCCCCCCCCGCCCCCTCCCCAGCACACACATAGGGCAGCATATAATTTATCTCCTCCCCAGTAATAGACAGCCCTCCCCAGTAATAAGCAGCCCCCCCTCCCCGAAATAAGCAGCCTCCCCCCATTAATAACCAGCCCCCCCAGTAATTAGCAGCCCCCCCAGTAATAAGTAGCCCCCACCCCCAGTAATAAGCAGCCCCCCCACCAGTAATAAGCAGCCCCTCCACCAGTAATAACCAGCCCACCCCCCAGTAATTAGCAGCCCTCCGGATTCGGCCCGCGGACCTTGTGTTTAGAAGAAAAGTTCCCGGTGGTACTGCAGACCGGCGCTAAGCACCTAAAGGCCCGGCCCCAGTCCGCGGACCGGTGGGTGGGGACTCTTGGGCGAGAACACCAAATAACCAGTTCTAGCACCATTGTGTCTAAGAGAAACAAAGGCAAGACTGCAGGGGGAAAAGAGCGAAAAAAAATTGTATTACTGAATAGAAAATATCAACTGGTCTGAATGTTCCAGATTTCTGTTGCACCGTGCTGATGGGAGGTCAGAAATTGGTGCAAGCAGCAAAATCTATGACCCATTCTTGTCAGCTGATGGAGGTGCAGTAATGGTAACGACGAAGGTTTTCTTGGCTCACCTGTGTCCTCGAATACCTGTGTCCAACACACTACTAAATGTGGGTCTCAAATAAATGGCCATTCAGTGTGGATGGACATGATTGGGCCAACGATGACACTCTGGATTACTTGTGGTACTATATGACATAGAACAGCCGCCCCTCATCCTGCTGCTGACGGGTCTGTGAGGACATACAACATCATACATGAACTCTCATCGCTGGACAAACATTTGAGAAGAATCAGGCATCAAACTTTTCATAGCGCTCAAGTCAACCCAGAGTCAACTTCACATCATGGTCTTCCCGGTACCCCGCCAACACTGAGGACAATGTATCCGTGAAAGTGAAATGTATCTTTGGCCTCTGTTCCTCCTTCTGTCTCCGGAATCCTCTTAATGCAACTTCTTGTCCTGCAGGTAAATGAAATCTGAATGTTCCTGTTCTGAATCTTTCATGATTAACTTCTGACGATCAGACAGTCACTTTCCTTATAAAATTCGGGCACAAAAAAACCCTACAAGCCAGAAAAATGAAATACGTTTATTGACTTAACTTTATTAAACCCCACACATTCCGGATTCGGTATGTAGCGGAGATGATTTATAGCTTTGGGCTTGTAAGAAAGTTCCACAAAGTTCCAAAAACAAAGATGCGGCAGAGTAAGATGCGCACACAAGCCGGCGTTCCCTATAAAAGTCCTAATAAGCTGAACAATTGCTTTCTGGGAGAAGGTGCCTCTTTTAAATCAGGTTAAATGCTTAAAAATTGGATGCCGCTCTGTGTGAAACGCGTCGGCTGTAAAACGATGGAAAGTAAAGTCATAAAGGGAGAGCATAAAAATTAATTGTAAAGTAGTGACATCAAATAGGTAGCTCTTCACCGCTTGCCATGTCTGGATAGAAGGCAAAGTCTATGGTGTGCAAGGGGTTAATGGACCTATGAACATGATACCTGGCTTAGATTGAAAGCTTATAGGTCAAGGGTAGAGGTGGGGTGCTTTATTGCATCAGTTGAAGGGCTCCGTGACTGGGTCATGTAACAAGGGCGTTTAGGTCCGGAGGGAGCATGAGGGATGGGGTAGAGAGGAGGAGGGCGTCCATGTTCCCTGTGCAGAATTAGATATGCGCTGCCCCTCGTCTGCTCTGGAGCTGCAGGCATCATCTGAACATGATTAAACAACCATTATGCCCACTCACTAAGAAAATTGAGATTTACAGACTTCCGACTCTCCATTTAAATGCAAATGAAAAGTTTTAGCCTGGAACCATGATAAAAAAGAAGGCATTAAAGACACAGGAGTGCTGTAAAGGTCGCTGGGCCACTGGAGTCATCGTCTCGCCCGGCTGTCAAGCTGTCTGATGTTCATACAGCGATCACACATTACTGCGCCGCCCTGAGCTCGTCTCCTCAGGAGTGGGGGAATTAGCGAGTCTGACCGTACCGGAATCAACACGGTTACACACACCAAGGTCAATACATGCTTACTGCTGTTAGCGGGGTGTAAAGGGTTAAAGAAGCAGGCAGCTGCATAGCTGGTGACGGGGGTTAAAGGGATTGTGTAATGAGAAAAAGACCTACAATATAGATTACATTTTTGTGTTAAAAACCAAAAAAAAGTGCAAAAATTCTTACAAACATGTTTAACATTTTTAGTCAATCTGGATTTTTAAAAAAATCCTGAAATCCTGCAGTTCTCACACTGACCACAGAGCCTAATAATAGTCTGAAACTTCCTGTTCTGTAAAGAAAACTTTGCAGACGTCATCTCACTAACATCACAGGCAGGATTACACTGAGAGGTAACACAGGATCCACCATTCAGAATAGGTGATATCACAGCTCGCCTCCTTCCCCTCCCTGCAAAATGACCTTTACACGGGTCACAGAGCATGCCAATGTAAAGGGGTATGACAAAGAGATGTATACTGATAATGACACAGGTTTCTATTGCATTCAGTAACAGATGTGCTGCTGAGCAAACTGTAGGTTTCACTATTTTGTAACATTTTACATTGTTCAAGCTATTTGCCCTCAGTGTCTGGGAAAGAGTGTCTGCTGCCTTGTGCTATGCGCTGGTCCCTGATTGCATAGTAGATGAAGAGAGGACAGTTCCTGTCCTACTGCAAGAGCAGAGCAGAGCAGAGCAGTAGAGAAAGTGAAAGGAAAAGTGAGGCACATTAGCTAAACTCAAGACAGCAGGGTAGCTGTGAAGTTAGGAGATGAGATAAGAGAGTGCTACTGGAGCTCATGTATGCTGAAGTGAGGCTTTGCTGGGGAAAAGTTGATATATTCCACACAGAGGAGAGAGACTAGAGGAATTTCACAGACTGTCTAATTCCCAGGCTTTCTAATTTGCAGACCTCTAATTCCTCAGAGCAGAAGAAATGTGAGAACCAATCTCAAGGAGAACCAGAAGCCATGCCTTTACTCAAATAAAGTTCCACTTGCTGCAAGCTTCATGGAGACACAGGATTTCTCTGAAGAGTCGCACCGGGGATTTGATCACTAGTCCTTTCGCACAGCAACAGTGCTGCTGGGTGAATGCCAGTTGGAGAGCGACCAGGATAGTCCAGTCCCAAAGACAAGATGGACGTACCAAGGAATTCCCTGTGCCCGAGCCACTAGGTGGCACCACTAGACTTGCCACTAATCTTGAAGCTGTTCACACCACCACCCCTAACCGCTCAGCTTTATACCTAGAACAGTCTCCCATACAAAGCAATAGGTGCCCTGCTGTACATTGCGTGCAGGTTCAGAAGTGAGCCTGCGCCATTCTGCAGTGGGAGCCAGCTTCCCGCTGCAACAGCCGGGATCAATGAGAACAGCGATCCCCACTCTTAACCCTTTATGTGCCAAGATCAATGTACATCACGGCATGTAAAGGGTGCACAGAGGGAGCGTGCTCCATCTGTGACATCATCGCCCTCCGCAATTACATTGCGGAGGGCCGATGGGTTGCCGTGCCAATAGGATGCCAGACAGGATTGCTATTGTAATACATTATCATAGCGATCAATCATTGCTTTCGTGTCATTTATGATGCATGATTAAGGGTGGTTTTACATTTGCGTTGGAACCTCCGGGTGGGTGCAGACAGGCCAGGACACCCGATCCCTGTTCTTGAGACCGGCCGGGTCTTACTGCTGAGACCCCCACCAATCAGCACGTTATCCCGCATCCTGTGGAAAAAAAAGACTGATTTTAATTAATCTTCTCTCTCCACTTCTTTCTCTCTCGCTCACCTTTTGCACCGCTCAGGGCTCGCTTAGTAACGCTTCACTCTCCCCAGCGGCGTGCACCCATAGACTTAACATAGGGACTTTGACCTGGCCTGACAGGTCATTTAATGTATCAAACTCAAATTTTAGTATTTTACGATGGTGGTGAGGATGTCACAAATCTAATGACACCAAAATCATCCACCAAAGGTCACGCAAAGGGGTCAAAGTGTGGTGCACGAAAAAGCCTGTAGGCTTAGATGTGAGACCATCATCCAACAAATTGGACATGCTGGGATTCTCTTTCGACTAACCATTGATCCGTGGGAAAAAAATTGCATGTCTGACAAGTCCCACTGACTGGAATTGGTCCTTGTTTTGTCATACGCAGTGTGTTGCAAGCACGAACAGCACATGTACATGAATATCTCCCGTGTGAATAAGCCCTAAAGCATGTAAAGCTGCGGTAGGAGCAGTAAAGTGTTGGATGATTGTCGGACCGCGCCCCCCCCCCCCCCCTACCCCGTACTGCCCTCATAGACCATATACATAATATACAGGGTATTCTGACTCCACACATCACGGCTCCCTGTAGCCTCTTTATACACATTTTCCTCTCCTGAAGATTTGCGCTACTATATAAGCGCAGGAAATAAATGGTTGTTATTTTCACAATGTGTCTGAAGAAACTTTAAATTCATTTGCCTCGTTCGCAGGTGTCAGCTACTTCTGCGTTATTGCAGAGGCCACAAAAAAATATATGTCGCCTGCACAATTAAGAGCGTAATCATCTATCCTAGCTAAAAATTAAACTCAAAATCCCGGATTCCGCAGAACGTGTGATGCAGCCTTTATTCCTTCATAACAGGACATTTTTATGGCACCTCGGCTGAAGGATAATTCATTTTTTCTTAATTAACAGGTTTAAAATAGGTAGAAAGAAGAATGTGGCGCGTGCGGGAGCGGAATGTGAATTTGTACGTTTCTTGAGAAATATTCTTATTTTCTATCTGCCTGTACTGAATTCGGGTGGTTTTGGAAGACGCTACAACTTGGTAGAAACCACCTCTGTCTCTGTTAGTAAGAACCTTATTCATGTAATGGGGAGTAGCAATAGTTCATTGGGAGTCTGTCCGCCTGGAACTTCGCTGAACGGCCCAGCATGCATGAGTAAAGCTTAAAGGGGTTTTCTGACACTGAACTATTGATGGCCTAAGTCATACATAGTTGATTGTCAGTGGTTCAGCGCTTGGGATCCACTGCTAATCAGGTGATTGAAGGGACAGTGGCACTTGTATGAGTATCGCTGTCACATCAGTCCATACCTGGCACAGAGCTGTGCATTGTTTAGTGGCTGTGCCTAGTATAGCAGCTCAGTACCCTTCACTTCAGTATGACTGAGCTGCTTTCAGACCATGTGATCAATGAACAGGTCTGAGAAGAGGCTGCAGCGCTCACCTGAGCCGTGCGGCCTTTTCAATCTGCTGATTGTCGGGGACCCCAAGCCGTGCCGATCAACTTTCCTGATGACCTCCATTTACTGTTGAATGTGGCGGTCTGCAAGAATATTAAACAGTTAAACTTGCATATACACAGTTTAAACCTTGATACACGGATAAACAAGCCCTGGGGAGGCAGCACCTGAGATATGGGGAAGCTATAGAGACTGACGAGGACTAAACCCCTATCATCCGACTAACAGTATATTGCCAACCATAAAACATGAGCGTCTCCAGTACTCACTCCGTGGTATCCTCTGGAGATTCTGGGATCCTTGCAGCCTGCGATGCTGTGACTGTGTTGATTGTTTGGTGGAAGCACGTCTTGAATGGATTTCAAGTCCTGACAACAAGCACAGACTTCTCTCAGTGTTGTAGATGATTGATCAGCGGCACATAGGGTTCTTGAAGTTTTCATTAAAGGGGTTGTCTCGCGAAAGCAAGTGGGGTTAAGCACTTCTGTATGGCCATACTGTATTAATGCACTTTGTAATATACATCGTGCATTAAATATGAGCCATACAGAAGTTATTCACTTACCTTTCCTGCACTGGCGTCCCCGTCTCCATGGCTCCGTCTAACTTCAGCGTCTAATCGCCCGATTAGACGCGCTTGCGCAGAAGGGTCTTCTGCCTTCGTCTCGGTCTGGCACGAGCGGTGTTCTGGCTCTGCCCCCTTCTACGCGTCATCGCGTAGCTCTGCCCCGTCACGTGTGCCGATCCCAGCCAATCATTACAAAGTGCATTAATATGGTCATACAGAAGTGCTTAACCCCACTTGCTTTCGCGAGACAACCCCTTTAAGTTTCTCCAGTTAAAGGACAGGGGGAGAAACCAGTAAGACAGCTTCACCTGGCTGCAGACAGTCTCCCTCCTGCTTCTCTCTCCTCACTCACTCTACACTCTGACTCCTTCCCCGCCTCTCAACATTTTTAACATTATCTAGTATGCCACAGATCAGGGAAACAGGAAATAACTCACCTTACTTTACTCAGTGCTCTTGTTTCAGCTTGGCTTTGGTTTGCTGCGCCCCTCGACCAAGCAGGGAACTTCTTTCTTCTGATAGATTACATGATCTATGACAGTAGAAGGTCTTGTCTGTAGTAAAGTAAAAATGACTAAGCTAAATTAACTATTTAGTTCCCTATCCAGACTCCATCTTCTTATTGCACAAAATTCTGCATAACTACCCTTTGGTGACCTGTAGTTAGGACAGTTGCTCTGGACTTGCAGTTAAGCACTTTTATAATGTAATGTCACACTTCAGGTCACCACAATGTGAGCTTGGTTCTGATGCTGTATTTATGTACTGAGCTTAGTTCTAGTGCGCTATCTATGTACTAAGCTTGGTTACAGTGCTATATTTATGTACTGAGCATGGTTTTGGTGCTGTATTTATGTACTAAGTTTGGTTTTGGTGCTATCCCTATGTACTGGTGTTGGTTCTGGTGCTGTATTTGTGTACAGAGCTTGGTTCTGGTGCCATATTTATGTTCTGAGATTCCTTCTGATGCTGTATTTATGTACTGAACTTGATGTCGCTTGGTTCTGATGCTGTATGTACTGAAGTTGGTTCAGCTTGGTTCTTGTGCTGTATTTATGTACTGAGCTTGGTTCTGGTGCTGTATTTGTGTACAGAGCTTGGTTCTGGTGCCATATTTATGTTCTGAGATTCCTTCTGATGCTGTAATTATGTACTCAACTTGATGTCGCTTGGTTCTGATGCTGTATGTATGTACTGAAGCTGGTTATGCTTGGTTCTGGTGCTGTGTTTATGTACTGAGCTTGCTGTTGGTGCCGTATTTATCTACTGAACATGGCTTTGGTGTTGTATTTATGTATTGAGCTTGGCTCTGACACAGTATTTACTGAACTGTTCTGGTGCGGGTATGGTGCTATCTTTGTGGCTTTTGGCACAAGTAGTGTACAGTACAATATATATAGTTTTTTATGACGCGAGCAGTAACAAAATTTCCGCACAGGATGCAATCTGTCTAGAGCCGGCACTGTGCAAGTGTTGCCACTAATATGCTAAAGAAGTTTGGCCTTGTCATAAATGGGGTTCTTTCAATTTCATAGTAGACTGGGCTGTTAGGAAATGTTACTTGACCCCTTTTTAGCTGTGCTGAATGGCTGATGGAGGTTATCGAGAGGAGGGACAAGTAGATTTTTCAGTACCGCAGGCTGTTCAGTGGGCACTACTGCACCTTGTTGCAATGCATAAAAATGGCAGCGACTTCCAAACTGTCATTACATTTCCTCATCGTGCGGATTTGAATTCCTTTCATGTCGAAACTGTAAGTATCATCATAAGACATGAGACCACTCAACCCGAAGCTTTGAGTGCTGCCTGTTCTCCGACGGTTCCCGGATGAGACGCACATGGACTACGGTTACTGTCATGTTTCTTCATTGTGTCCGACCGTCAGGGTCTTTTATTCGGTGGCCTGGGTCCTCCTCTGCCTATACATTCAATCTTCACTGCAAAATTACAAAGGATATCAAATAAAAGCTTAGATTTTTTGCCTTTTGAAGACCTGGCAGTGAATTATGCAGGAGGCTACGGGGCTCGAATCTGCCTGGATGGCTTCATTATTGATGAGCGGTGATACCTCGCTGGCTGACAATCTGCTTGAGAGATCTGATTAGTTGGTAAAAAATTAATCGTTATTCTTCAGGCAAATTCAAAAATTCACAATCCCCCCCCCACCCCCACCCCCAGGAACCATGTTTAGCGAATTCAGGAATTTGAGCCAGAGTTTTCATGGAACTTTGAAGAAATAATTACATTCAATTAGCATCAGAAGTGTGAGACATTCATGCTTAGCGCGAGTCCGGAGGACGATAAAGACGATAGGAGGCAGAGCTTTTCAGCAATTCCCTAAGCACTTTGAACATTACTCTCTGGGTAAGCCATTGTATTGATGCCCAGGAAGAGGGAGCTGTACATGGGTTGGCATACCTGATCAGCCAATGCATGTATGTGATGAGATGTCAGCATCAAGTGCTACCAAGTCCCACAATTTATAGTTTAGTTTTATTCCTGTGGTGACCTCAAAAGACATTTTCGGGAATATTCTATGAATGCCAAAGTGAGCGGAAATATAATGCAGTGAGACGTAAAGAGTGTCTCCATTACAACAAGCTTGAGTCCAGTTATCACTTGGTAAGTGAAGGTTATAAGACAAAATTATTTACACTACTTATCCTAAGTTACATCCTGTATTATACTCCAGAGCTGCACTCACTATTCTGCCGGTGGAGTCACTGTGTACATACATTACTTATCCTGAGTTACATCCTGTATTATACTCCAGAGCTGCACTCACTATTCTGCTGGTGGAGTCACTGAGCACATACATTACTTATCCTGTACTGATCCTGAGTTACATCCTGTATTATACTCCAGAGCTGCACTCACTGTTCTTCTGGTGGAGTCACTGTGTACATACATTACTTATCCTGTACTGATCCTGAGTTACATCCTGTATTATACTCCAGAGCTGCACTCACTATTCTGCTGGTGAAGTCACTGTGTACATACATTACTTATCCTGTACTGCTCCTGAGTTACATCCTGTAGATCTTTTTATTATAAAAGTGAAAAACATAACAATAAACAGAACATAAATGTCGCTCACTTGGCATAAACATAAAACAAAAACAAATCATCACTTATATTAACTGTACTTTGCCTTACTTCAGGACAAAGGGGACAAAAGCAAAAGGTCCATCTGGTCCAAATAATACACACCGCACACTACACCAACCTGCACTCCAAAACTACACTCACTCATCCTCACCAATACATATACACTACACACTACATATAACAATATACCCACATGTGAGACAACATCCCTAACTCACAGGATCCAGCCTGAAATCCCAAAAAAAGAAGAAAGAAAACGACTAATAACCAAAGCAATTATATAACAACAATAATGCAAATAACAAAAGTAGTAACAATAAGAACAACCCAATCCCTTTTTTTTTTTTTTTTTTTTTTTTTTATATTTTTTGCAAATTTTTTTTTTTTTTTTTTTTTAATGCCCACCACCTAAAAAAATAAAACCTTACATAATCCTAAACTAACCCTATATCCAGACCAAACCACCACACACCCCAAACAACCCCCTACGGTGCAGCCTGGGAGCCACGCCTGCATCCCAAGTCCGTGCTCAATGTCTATGTCCAGGACGAGCCGAGCTGCACCGCATACACACACCCTGCCCGCCGCAGCCTGAGGGCCACGCCCGCACCAACAGTCCGTGCCCAGTGTTCATTGTCCGGGACGTGTCAAGCTACGGCTGAGGCATAAATCCCCCCCCCCCCCCCAATAAACCCCCACCCAACCTATCTATAACCCCTAGTCCTATATACAAAACAAAACATAACATATAACATCTCTTATACTACACAACTACAAACCAACACTACATATTAGTACCCGAAAGCCTAAGGTTCAGTTACCTGCAGCCGTACATACTTTATCTTTGACCGAAAACAAAAACTCTACTAGTGTCACACTCAGCCCTCCACAAGGACTGGATATGATAAGCCGGGCACCGACCAAATAGAGAAACACTATCCCTATAGTTAATCTGTCCCTACAATGTCCCTACTCCTTCCCTAAAACTTACTCCAGAGAAACTGTCCCTACCTCTCCCTATTCTGTCCCTACAAAGACCCTAACAATAAGAAGACTGTCCCTAACGAAATACAAACCCTCTCCATAGGAGAGAGGCCTTAGTCGTGCCCAACCTCTCATAATCCAGAGAGCGCACCTTCACCAGGTCACCAAGGATGTTTCTATTCACCTCATCCACGGGGAGGATTTTCTCTTCCGTCGAAACTAGACACCGTGCGTTCCAAATGTGAAACCTGACCACTAGGCTGACTAAGAATAAAGTGCACCGGTCCCTGCGACCAAGGTCCCCGAATGCCCCATAGACCCATTCCGCATACGAGAGGCGTGCCAACCTGGGCCAACCAATGGAGGCTCCCACCCGTTTGTACACCTCTGTATTAAAGGGACACTGAAGCAGGAAATGCTCCATGCTTTCCAGTACGTTGCTGCACTCCTGGCGGGGGCAACCCCTATCCACCAGTGGCCTGCTCTTCAAGTTGCCCCTTACATACAGTCTCCCGTGGAAACAGCGCCAAGTCAAGTCCCAAAACTTCAAGGGGATCCTGTCAGAATTCAATAAACGTAACCCTCCCTCCAGGTCCCGACTTGGGCAGTCCTTGAGCGCCAGGGGCTTCTGGAAATGGGTCAACAGAACCCTCTTATCGAGGAGTTTCCTCGACAGAGTTCTGATCTCCCACATCCCCAGACCCCACCGACGTATCATCTTCAGAACCACGGTAGCGTAAGCCGGAAGATGCCCGTGCGGCGTGCGAAGATCCTTCACTCGCCCTCCTGTCTCCCATTCCTGGAAGAAAGGCCGAAGCCATCCCCAACAGGAGAATACCCACGGAGGAGCCCTCTCTTGCCAGAGGTTGCCTATATTGATCTTAACAAAGGTGTTTACGAGAAACACCACGGGGTTGACCATAGATAACCCCCCTAGTCTCCTCGTGCGATATGTGACATCTCTCCTAATTAGGTTCAACCTGTTCCCCCACAACATTAGGAAGAACAGGTTGTAGACCCGGGTCCAGAGAGGTTCTGGCAAAATGCATACGCTGCCCAGGTAGATGAATAAAGGGAGCAGGTATGTTTTGATCAGGTTAACCCTTTCCCGAAGGGTCAAAGACCAACCCTTCCACTGGGCCACCTTCTGAGTGGCACCATCGAGCCTGACCACCCAATTTTGCATGGGGTAATCTCCCCGGCCAAATTTGATGCCGAGAACTTTAGCCGAGTCCTGGGGCACTGGAAGAGTGTCCGGGAGACCAAATGTAGGATCTCCCCTTCCTAACCAGAGACTTTCGCACTTATCCCAGTTGATGCCGGACCCAGATGCTTCCGAGTAGCGATCCACCTCTGCCATCACGTACTCTGCCTCCCCCCTCGAGGACACAAAGACGGTGACGTCATCAGCGTACGCTGCCACCCTGAGGGCGGCTTCCGGCACCGCCCGATCCATCCCGACCCCCGCCATAGGCCCACCATCAATCATCCTAAGGAAAGGATCAATGGCAAACACGTACAGCAAGGGGCTCAGAGGACAACCCTGACGGACGCCAGACCCAACCTCAAATGGGTGGCCGACCCAACCGTTCACTAGCGGGAAAGTCTCAGCCCCCGCGTACAATGTCCTGAGCCAATTGACAAACCCCACTGGCAGGCCATATCTCAGAAGAACAGACCAGAGGTACTCGTGATTAACCCGATCAAACGCTTTGGCCTGATCCAAGGACAGCAGGTACCCCTCCCAGTGACCAGCCCTACCCTGCTCCACTGCCTCCCGGACACCTAGAACAGCACTAAAGGTGCTACGGCCTGGAACAGAGCAATGCTGGGCGCCCGAGAGGAGCCGGGGTGCAAACTTGACCAGCCGATTAAACAGCACTTTTGCCAGAACCTTCCTGTCCGTATTGAGAAGCGCTATGGGACGCCAGTTCTCAATACGGCTCGAGTCTTTACCCTTTGACAGAAGGATCAAAGCCGACCTCCTCATTGACTTTGGGAGAGTGTCCGAGGAAAGACACTCATTGAAAACCTCAGTCAAGAGGGGACTCAAGAGGTCCTTAAAGGTCTTATAGTACTCAGATGTTAAGCCATCCGGTCCTGGCGATTTTTTGAGCGCAAGCCCATCAATCGCCAGTTTAACTTCCTCTATGTTGATCTCCTCTGTCAAAACATTAAGGGAGAGGTCATCCCCTGGCTCAGGAACAGCTTCAGCCAGGAAAGCCGACATCACATCTCGATCTAGATCCCTCTTCCTCAAAAGGTGCGAGTAGAAGGATCTGATGACTTCCAGAATCCCTGATCTGGACCTGTTCAGAGATCCCGTACCGTCGATCAGTCCAGTGACAACTTTACGATTCACTGACATCTTGCAGTTTCTGTAAGGGTCAGGTGAGTGGTACTTCCCGAAGTCCCTCTCAAAAACCAAAGATGCGTGCCTATTATACTGGCACCCTTTGAGCAAAGACTTCACTCTGGAGATCTCCTCGCGGCTACCTCCAGTCGAGACGAGATGTTCGAGTTTCCTCCTCAGGCCCTGATAAAGACGATACTTACTCAGGCTCCTGAGGCTAGAGAGCTGGCGGAAGAACCTCGCAGCCCTGATCTTGAACATCTCCCACCACTCTGACTTACTGCTACAAAGATCCAGTAATGGTACCTGGCTCTGCAGAAAATCCTCAAAGGACTGTCTTATCTCTGCTTCCTCCAGGAGTGATGAATTCAGCCTCCATAAGCCTCTACCCATCCGGGGGGTCTCTGCAACATTCAGGGAAAACAAAATCAGACAGTGGTCGGAGAATTCCACCTCAACAACAGAAACTGGTGAAGAGATGGCTTCCTCCTTCAAATAAAACCTATCTATTCTAGACCTGCACTCGCCTCTATAATAGGTGAAACCCGCGTGGCCTGGGGTGTGCCGGATGTGGACATCCACCAGGCGAGCTTCGCTAGCTATGCTATTAAGCGCGACGCTATCATAAGTCGGCTTGCCTAGGGAGCCTCCCCTGTCACGGGTCCTCGTGACTGCGTTAAAGTCACCCCCAAAGATCACCTGCCGACTAGTAAAAAGGTACGGCTTGATCCTCATAAAGAGATCCTTGCGGTCCCGCTTGGTTTGGGGACCATAGATGTTGATTAGCCGAAGCTCTTGTCCCTTCATGAGAACATCCAGGATCAGGCACCTCCCTATTTCTAACTCAATAACCCGTCGGCATTCAACTGCTGCGGTAAAAAGTACCGCCACTCCGCTATATGGCTCGGCCGCAAGAGACCAATAAGATGGACCAGACCTCCATTCCCTCCTTGCCTTGTGCACAGCTGCCAAATTTGGCAGCCTGGTCTCTTGCAAAAACAAAATGTCGGCTTCAACGCGGCCGAGAAAATCAAAGGCCGCAAATCTAGCCATATCAGACTTAATGCTGGCAACATTAATGGATGCCAGCGTCAACGGAGCGGGTGCCGCCATCATTGGTGATTGAGTTAGATGGCTTTCTTCTTCCCACCCCCCTTCTCATCAGGGTCTGAGGATGACCCCTTGCCACGTTTCTTGGACACTGAAAGGTCCATGGCAAGGGGCTCCTCGACCTCGTCCTCCTTGCCACTGGGCTCTGGGCCAGCCCTCCCCCTGGATGTCACCAAACCCCCACAAGAGGAAGGCTCAGCACCCCCTGTAGGCCTCACGCTTGTCCTAGGCACCCCTCCCTCCGAGGACGAGAGAGCTTGGTACCTGTTGGAGAGCCCAACAAGAGGAGAGTTTGGATTGCCTTCCTGCACCTGGCCCGTTGCAGGGGAAGATTTCCCTTCCCTTTTTTTCATTTTCTTGGAGCCCTGCTTGCGCTTTTTCTTTTGCCACTCATCCTTGCCCTCACCCACACTTTCATAGTGGGAAGAATCTGAATAAGTGGCATCCTCTTCCCTTTGGATCCTCCTGACCTCCTCATCCAGCTCCCTGTCCCCTGGAGCCTCAGCCACATGATTTGCGTCCGGAGCAGGGGCCAGCATTGACCCACCTGCCACCTGGGTTTCTACCAGCTCCCTGCCCCTTCCGCGCTTCTCTTGGCGCCTTAGCTTGGCTGCCCCAGCATGTTTGTTCTTCCTTGGCTCCTGGGCTCCATCGCCTCTGCTGGTCCCCTCCCCTGCAGAAGCAACCTCACGGCTCTCCTCCGCTGGGGCCATGACCGCATTGGCGAAAGAGCGCGGACAGCGACTGAATGGGTGACCGAGGTCACCACACAGGTGACACCTAATCTCTGCACAAGATGCCGCAAGATGACCTACCTCGCCACACAGAGCGCACTTGATGACGTTACAGGCTGCACTCAAATGTGTGGGGTCGCCGCACTTGTGACAGAGCTTCGGCTGCCCCTGGTAGAAGGCCAAGATACGATCCCTGCCAAGGAAGGCCGCGGATGGTATGTGGGCCACCGAATTCCCTGAACGCTTAAGTTTTACCATAAACGTCCAGGCTCCGGACCAGATGCCGTGTTCGTCCCGGTTCTTATTGGGCATATCCACCACCTCTCCGTACCGACTTATCCAAGTCATGATATCATAACAAGAGAGGGACTCGTTACGAGTCAAAACGGTCACTCTCTTGACTCCAGTCTGGCGGGTTACCACTTGTGCAGCGAAACCGCGCCAGCCGGGCTCGTCCTTCATCAGCTCATAATTCCCCCAGAAGAGCTCCAGGCCCTCCGGGCGAGCAAAGCTGATGTCGAACCCAGACGAGCCGTAGGGGTGGATCAGGGCATAGATGTCATTTGCCCTGAAACCCATCTTCAGCAGAAGCTCCACCACCTTACTCCTGGATGGGCACGCGTCATTGCCTCTCCACTGAAGACGAGCCACATTCCTACGGCCAATGTCCTGCCCGGTTGTCGGCAGGGACCAGACAGTCTCCCCCCTTTGTTCTCGGAAGGCACCAAGACCATGTCTCTCCACCCAGAGAGACAAATCCACAACTCTGCCCCCTACATTCATCGAGCTCTCCCCCCTCCTCAAGGCCTCCAGGAGGCGCTGTTGCAAAACGCCGTCCCCAGAGCCCAAAGACAAGGAGGACGCCTCTCCCCTCCCTCCAGCGGCGACACTGGCATAACTTCTACCAGATGTTGTCGCCGCTGGAGGGGCAACTGGATCCTGACCCACGCCCTGACTACCCTCCGAAGCCCCACCCACCCGTACACAAGGTGGCATACTTGCCGGGGAACCGGGGACAGCTGTTCCTGCAGGAACAGGGGCAGCAGGAACAGGGGCAGCAGGGGTACCAACAGCCGCATCCATTACCTCACTCACTTCTCCATTCGCTGCTGGACCAGGACCCATGTAATCTTTACCATTAACTTTCCCTTTATGCCCTGAGGGCAAGTCCATGGCACTTCCGGTGGGTGGCTGAAGATGCACTTCAACATTTCTCTGGACATTGGTGGCTGTAGCTCCGCCCACCTTAGCCACTCTAGGAGTTGTAGTTCCTCCAACTTTCCTTGCAGGATCTTTACCATGGGTGGGAGGATCGGTAGACCCGGCCACCACCCCCTGCGCCCCCTCCGCACCGGAAAGGCGCTTTAGGGACACAGGGGGGACAGCTAAGCCACCACCGGTGGGACCTGGTGCCGGATCACGCCCCCCTCCCACTGGGACGTGACCAACAGCGCCAGCACCTCTGGACTGGCCGCGACTCTTCGCTTTCCCAATGCTCTTCTCCACCTCCTTTACTCCTCCATTCCCACTACTAGCACAAGCGGGCTTGGAGTTTTGGGCCGCATTAACCCTCTCTTCCCCAGTCCCCTGCACCGGACCCACCACAGAGCCCGGGACTAGGAGCTCAGGGTTACCACCCTGGTTTGACTTTGCAGCCAAACCAGAGTGCTTGGTGACATAAACAAACTTTTCTTCAATATACGTTTTTTCCTTTTTCCTCCTCTTTTTGCTTGAGGTCTCCGGGGGTAAATCATTCCCGAAATAGCAAGACTGCAGCCTCTCTGGGGACTCTTGCAGCTGTATCTGCCGCATTATCAGCGCCCCCTCTCCACTACTGCTGCAGCTATCATCAGTGTCCTCTGAATCAGACTCGCCTGATGTGGAGGGCAGGCTGACCTGTTCAGCTGGGATGCTGGGCCCTGTAGTCCCACCTGGCAGTGCTGATTGCTGCTCTCCAGAGCACCCAGCTCGACCATCCTGAGCAGCATCGGATTCCACCGAGCTGCTGCTGCTGGAGTGCCTGGCAGAACGCTCTTTAATCGCAGCGCTGCTCACAGACGCCATTTTGATAAACCTCTCGTCATTTAACAGTTTTTCTTTGAAAGGTCCACTTCTTTCCAGGATCCTTTCCCTCTCCTCCGCATAAAACTCAATGGCCTCCTCACAGGCTTCAATCTGCCGTGATATGGCCAGTTTCCTGGTACGGGATTTTGCCCGCTTCGCATCATGTCGGGCAGCGTGCAGCTCCTGCGTATATTTATTCAGCTGCCTCCCGACATGTCCATAGTCCTTCATATATTTGGCGATACGGGTTGCCACATCCGTTACAGACTCGCCCTCCCTGCGATCAGCCCAACTTGCCTGCGTACGTTGTTTTTCCGCATGGTCCTCCACTCTCTTCCTCTGGCTCCGAGTCATCTTGGGCTCCTCCAGGGGAGTCAGGGTGACATTGCTGCCACTCTGACCTGATCTTCTCCCCTCCTGGGGTGCAGTCCTCCCTCCCCCTGACCGAAGCCAGAGGGAGGAGGTCCGGGACTCCATGGCTGGAGCAAGCCCAGCACCTGTAACCTTGGCTGGGTAAGATTCCTCTCACTGCTGACCACACCCTGGATCCTGCAGAGCTCTCACACACCCAACCTTCTCCAGAGATGCACTCACTATTCTGCTGGTGGAGTCACTGTGTACATACATTACTTATCCTGTGCTGCTCCTGAGTTATATCCTGTATTATACTCCAGAGCTGCACTCACTATTCTGCTGGTGGAGTCACTGTGTACATACATTACTTATCCTGTACTGACCCTGAGTGACATCCTGTATTATACTCCAGAGCTGCACTCACTATTCTGCCGGTGAAGTCACTGTGTACATACATTACTTATCCTGTACTGCTCCTCAGTTACATCCTGTATTATCCTCCAGAGCTGCACTCACTATTCTGCTGGTGGAGTCACTGTGTACATACATTACTTATCCTGTATTATACTCCAGAGCTGCACTCACTATTCTGCCGGTGGAGTCACTGTGTACATACATTACTTATCCTGTACTGATCCTGAGTTACATCCTGTATTATACTCCAGAGCTGCACTCACTATTCTGCCGGTGGAGTCACTGTGCACATACATTACGTATCCTGTGCTGATCCTGAGTTACATCCCGTATTATACTCCGGAGCTGCACTCACTGTTCTGCCGGTGGAGTCACTGTGTACATACATTACTTATCCTGTACTGATTCTGAGTTACATCCTGTATTATTCTCCAGAGCTGCACTCACTATTCTGCTGGTGGAGTCACTGTGCACATACATTACTTATCCTGTATTATACTCCAGAGCTGCACTCACTATTCTGCTGATTGGTAATGTATACAGTTCTGAAGTTTGTTGACAGACAAGCCCCTAATAACTGAATGAGCGCCTATAATATAGGGGGCAGTTAGTTTTTCCTAACATCAAATGCCTGTATAGTGCAAATCATCAGAGCAGGCTCTGTGCAGAAACTGAACAAGCAGGGAATGTTGGCGAGATTAAACCTGTCCACCCATTATAGTATCGCATTAAATACGCTGCAAACAATCTGGTGCAATGTATCTAATACAAGGGGCCGACAAGTGACTCCACGTGTCCATCATGTCGCGTCTTCATTCCCTCCATCATATTCATCCATTCAAAGGGCCAACAAGTCTCCTACAAAAAAAGACAAAAACTTAAATAATCTCTCACCAAGTTGTCCTCTTCCATCCCGTGGTCGCGGAGCTTGCACTCCGTGGGTTGTGCATAAATTGGAGAGGTTCCACAAATAATGATGCACCTCGGCTGCCATAACTTTAAAGAGCTCAGCAACAAGGCGCCCGCTCCTCCCCGCCTTTGTTCTCTGTGGCACTCCGCCTGGAGAGACAGAAGCTGCGAGTTGGGGGTCACACTCAGTTCTACGGCGCCTTTAATGTGAGTCCTGTAACTGCAGTTATTATTGCATGAAAAACTACTTCCACACAGACGATGACCTAGAAAACTGGTTCAAAACTCCGGCGGCGCAGAAAAAAAGGACTTTCCTCTACAAACACCAAAATCCAGAATTAGTGAGCGCTTTATTTCATATCCGCAGGGGATCTGAGCGACCGACACCCGGCCCATTAGCAGGAGAAAAACTCTTCAGAGGTCCGAAGGTTGTGCGGCACGGTAACAATACATTAAAGGCAGTCGCATGGTGTCCCTTCCCTGCGCAGGGGAAGACTCTGCGCCCTCCAGTCACAGTTAGGGGCCATTCACACGGGGATTCCAGCATCCGTGGATTGTATAGGTTTCATTAAAAAAAGTATGAAAATGTACAGCTTCACGTATCCATGGGATAGAATGGATCAAAGGTAGTTAATAATGCATACTTCTGACTATGTGTGACCTACCATGTGTTTGTCAACGTGGTTTCTGTGGCCTATTACACTTTTCGGTCCCACGAAAAAAATGCATATGGAAACCTATACCTTTATAACATTGCAGTCAATGAAAACCATATGGAAATGTACGTTTCTATATAGTTAACCATGCATTTTTTATCGAGTGCCTTAAGGCTGACTTTACACTGGCGAGGGCGATATCGATATCCATATGGAACCCCTGGATGCAAGGTGTTTTCATGTGAAAATGGCCTCGCATCACTGTGGGGAATCCCTTTATCCCCACGGGGAATCCCTTTAGCCCTGCCACACCTAAAGGGATTTCCCCACCGTGCCTGAAAGGATTCCCCGTGGGGCTGAAGGGATCCTCTGCCGCAGCTGTCACAGCAGTGGCAGAGTTCTCCCATTGCTTTTAAATGGGCCGGCGCTGCTGCCACGGCCGTCTGTCTAGGATTGCGTTATCTAATGCAATCCTATGCAATCGGGCACAGGCGGAAATTCTGCGGGAAATCCCACCGTGGAATTTCCGCCCATGAGCAGTGGGCCTAAGAGAGGTGTGTTGGTGAGTGAGAAGCAAGTTCAGAGTCAGAGGGAAAGTCTCTGTGCAGAAGCTCTAGAAAGCTGGGTGGAACCGACCTGGGAGAGCTGAAGAACATTAACCCTGAGAAATGGTTGGGTGTAAAGCTTACAAGGACTGTAAATAGCGAACATCGCTCTTGCTGGAGAAGCCTGCTTTAAGTTGGCTATGAAGACTTTTGCAATAAGCTACTCTTAGTTATAATCGCTTCCCGCTGCCGCCGGATTTCTGACACCTTATACGATCCTGTGTACAGATTCTATAACAAAAGACTATTTAGATCGCCCAACTTTACAATTTTTCAAGTCCCTTTATCCTCCAGCAGTGAGAGGGGGATAATTACAGCAGCGATGCGGAGGCTCGGCAACTTGTCAGAAATGATATCAGGAAAATTCAAATCCTTAGCTCCACTCATTCATAGAAGACATGGGCACTGTTAGTGCTGACGCTCCCTATTAGTGGGTCGGGTTAAAGCTGCTGACATACACTTCAGATGGCCTGATGACAGTTGGCCTCCCAATCACCCTATGCATATTTTGTATTTCAGCCGCACTTCAGTAGCGGTGAGCGATTCCAGCGACCTCATTGGTTGTTGGGTACACCCCCCCTTTGGAGAGCTGCACGAGTGGGTGGCCCGTTAAATAAGCAGCAGCACGGCCGTAGAAGGGTCGGCAATAGAGATGAGCGAGCGTACTCGGATAAGCACTACTCACTCGAGTAATTTGCTTTATCCGAGTATCGCTGTGCTCGTCCCTGAAGATTCGGGTGCCGCTGCGGCTGACAGGTGAGTCGCAGCGGGGAGCAGGGGAGAGCGGGCGGGAGAGAAGGAGAGAAAGATCTCACCTCCGTTCCTCCCCGCTCTCCCCTGCAGCTCCCCGCTCCGTGCCGGCACCCGAATCTTCAGGGACGAGCACTGAGATACTCGGATAAAGCAAATTACTCGAGCGAGTAGTGCTTTTCCGAGTACGCTCGCTCATCTCTAGTCGGCAACCCTTAACCCTAACCCCTAAACCTAACCCTAATCTTAACCCCTAACCCTAAACCTAACCCCTAAACCTAACCCTAATCCCTAAACCTAACCCTAATCCTAACCCTAATCCTAACCCTAAACCTAACCCTAACCCTAACCCCAACCCCTAACCGTAACCATAAACTTAACCCTAATCCTAACCCTAACCCCAACCCTAAACCCTAACCGTAACCCTAAACCTAACCCTAATCCTAACCCTAACCCCTAACCCTAATCCTAACCCTAAACCTAACCTCTAAACACAACCCTAAACCTAACCCCTAACCCTAAACGTAAACCCCCGCTGGTCTCGTGAAGTAGCACTCGTGCAGATCTCCAAAGGGGTGTGTGTACCCAACAACCAATGAGGTCGCTGGAATCGCTCACCGCTACTGAAGTGCGGCTGAATTACAATATATGCCCACCCTATACACATGCATGCTCAGCTGAGTGCACATGGGTGTTTGTTGCAGAGAAGGAAATAAGCTTCTGCCAGTCAACTCTGACAGAAGATGATCTTCCATGTTAACAAGGTATCCTTCGCTCCACCCATGTCAGCTGTCATAGGAGAGTGCAGCGAACCCCATTCACACTGACTTACACATACACAACCTGAAGGTTACTGTATAGACAGAACCAAGCTTGTGGAACAGATATACTGAGCCTAAGCTTACTGAACGGATACAGCAAGAGAACCCAGCTTACTGAACAGATACGACACCAGAACCCAGCTTACTGCATAGATATGGTACCAGAGCCGAGCTTATTAGCTTACTGCATAGACACAATGAAAGAAGTGATGTATGTTTGTGTTGGAGTACTACTTTAAATTTAGAGTTGGTAATAAGGCTACCGAGTTCTGTCATGTGTCCAAGTTATTAGCAGTGATCATCGGAGAAAGAACAAGAAACATAAACGATGTGTGGAATCACTATTGGCTGCTTTCTGAGGAAGAAGCTCACTGGTAACTTTAGTAATAGTGCAAAGAACAAAGAAATGTGTAGTGGTCCAATCACAGGAGACAACACCCTAACGCTGCGTTCAGACGTAACAATTATAGTTCAGATATAGTTTAAATGCGAACCATCAACTGAATGACAATTGTTCACTTTTCGTTCGTCGTTCAATTTTCGAATAGGATTAAAAATCATTGTTGTCTCGTTCCCTTCTCGTTGCGTTTAACCCTTCCCCGCTCATATAGGAATGTGGGACGAGAAGTGAACAATTCTTAACGATGGTCTGCCTGTCTAAACGGGCTGCACAAGTGCGAATGATTGTGAATAGAGATGAGCAAGCACGCTCGGTAAGGTCAGTTACTCGAGTGAGCATCACTCTTCTCGAGTAACTGCCTTCTCGTCCGAGTATGCTCGGGGGGGCGGCGGGGGTCAGAGCGGGGGGCGGCCGGGGGTAGCGGGGGGGGGGGGGGAGGGGGAGAGAGAGATCTCTCTCACTCTTCCCCCCGCTCCCCTTCGCTCTCCTCCTCCCCCCCTGCTGCCCCCTCCCCCCGCTCGGACGAGAAGTCAGTTATTCTAGAAGAGCGATGCTTGCTTGAGTAACTGACCTTACCGAGCGTGCTTGCTCATCTCTAATTGTGAACAATTTAACTGCAGCATCACTTCAGACAAGGATCGGCTTGTCTAACTTAAGGCCCTTTTAGACAAGCCGATTCTTTTACTAAAAGTAGTAAATCATTACAAAGTTTAGTACTGATGAATGAATACATTAATGGGAGGTATAAGACATCTATAGCACAGATAACACTGCTGGCCTGGTGACCCCCTAACAGTAATTCAGGGACTATAAAACTTTCAGTGTCTGGTTAAAAATGTTTGTTCCTGTTGTAGTATTCCTTTAAGTACAAACCAATCACATCCATGCCTGTCATAAGTATGTATGTATATATGCATGCTTCTTCAGATCTATTTCATGTAAGCCTGAAGAAGAATCCTGCGTTGGTTCGGAAGCTTGCTGTAACATCATGTATTTTTGTTAAAAGGTATCATACCTACAAGATTACGTGGTTTCTCTTGCTGGGAACAATCAGATGAATACATTATGTGACGTGCTTACATTCCTTACTCTTATCAATGTAGTTAATGTGGATACAATAACTAAATACGGTCTCCATGAAGCCCTAAGGCTGGGTTCCCATGGGATCGAAATCTTGCAGCTTGGCCGTACCGAAAAGCTGCAAGATTTCCGCAGGAGAGCTGCAGCTTCAAAACCCGCGGCATTTCGCCGCAGGTTTTGGATCTGTTCGGTTGCCGGCATTCCATTGTGGCTTTATTTCCCCATAGAGAGGAGTGAGGATGCGATCATTCGATCGTTGGGGTGGTACACTGCATTACTTATGTAGTGCATTCTACTAAGCTCATTAAAGCAGCCTATTAGACTCTGCCAGAGGCGGGGTGTAATAGGCTTATATACATTGCAGGCATGGAGATCTTTGCCATTGGAACCCATTGGTACCTTGCAATCATACTGCGAGCTGTCGATGAGTGACAGAAGGATCTCCTCCCTCGGTCATCTGCTTAAATGCTACAACTGCTATGAATTGTCGGATGTCAGGGATTAAACTTGCACTTCCTGAGGTTTCCCTGTACTTGGCAGTTAGAGCAGGAGCCTGGCTAGCAGTAGTCCGCTAAGCCACCGCCTTATAAAGATGGATGTGCAAGTTAAAAGCCCATTAGTGAGGTCAGTGAAAAGCGTATTGGCCGTCACTAAGGACTACATGATAAGAGTAAGCAATGCGGATACAATGATTAAATAGGATCACCAGAAAATGCTCGAGCCCCCTGCATCAAGGTCAGATCATTCCCGTTTAAAAGAGGGGCAACTTTGCTCTCACTCATAACCTTAAGGTTGTGAGTTCAATCCCCGCTTGGTTCAGGTAGCCGGCTCAAGGTTGACTCAGCCTTCCAAGGCCGGTAAAATGAGAACCCAGCTTGGTGGGGGGTAACAAATAAATTACCCGAAAGCGCTTATTTTATTTTACGCCATTTTCATGAGCTTCGAACTAAACTGTATTAACCCCTGAATAGCAAGTGTAATACAGATCATCTTCATTGTGTGTATGTAGATATATATATATATATACACTCAGCAGAATAACTATATTTATTATAGCATTTATATGAAAAGATACATATATGGACTGAGCCCACACAGAACGGTGACAGCATAGACGGGGGGCACCCTGAAAAAGTGCAAGTATTCCCTGCCTCGCAGTATGTAAGTAGGACGGATAACATGGCCATCAAGCCCCCCTTCACCAGCGTCGGCACACGAACATATGAGACTCGGTTCAGGTCCGCATTGCAGCTTTCAGACGTAATTCAATCTCTCCATTTATTTGGAGCAGAGAAACGGAATTAAAGTGGAAATAAAAGGTTTCCTTTTTTTTCTCCACTGATTTCAATGGGTTTTCAAAAAAATTGAAAAGCAAACTGAAAGCTTCCCCTTTCCTTCCGTTCCGTTGGGTCTCCATTTTGTGATGGAACAAATAGCGCTGCAGACCGTGCTATTTGTTCAGTGAAATAATAGGAAGCCGAACAGAACAGAAGCCGCCGAGAGCCGCAGAGATGAGGAGTTTTTTTTTTTTTTAAACCCTTTGAAATCAGTGGATAAAAAAACATGTTTATTTCTACTTTAATTCCGTTTTTCGGCTCCCAAATTGTAAGAGACGGAATTATAACCAAAAGCTCCAATGCAGATTGGAAGAGTCTAAATGAGACCATAACACCGTACAGGAGTCAGACCACCGTCACCCGCAGGAACCGCTGCAGCGTTAGTAAGACCACCGTCACCCACAGGATCCACTGCAGCATCAGTAAGACCACCGTCACCCGCAGGATCCGCCGCAGCATCAGTATGACCAACGTCACGCGCAGGATCCGCTGCAGCGTTAGGAAGACCACCGTCACCCGCAGGATCCGCTGCAGCATCAGTAAGACCACCTTCACCCGCAGGATCCGCTGCAGCATCAGTAAGACCAACGTCACCCGCAGGATCCGCCGCAGCATCAGTATGACCAACGTCACGCGCAGGATCCGCTGCAGCGTTAGGAAGACCACCGTCACCCGCAGGATCCGCTGCAGCATCAGTAAGACCACCGTCACCCGCAGGATCCGCTGCAGCGTTAGTACGGCAACCGTCACACGCAGGATCCGCTGCAGCATCAGTATGACCAACGTCACACGCAGGATCCTCCGCAGCGTTAGTAAGACCACCGTCACCCGCAGCATCAGTATGACCAACGTCACACGCAGGATCCGCTGCAGCATCAGTATGACCAACGTCACACGCAGGATCCGCTGCAGCGTTAGTACAGCCACCGTCACCCGCAGGACCAGCTGCAGCATCAGTAAGACCACCGTCACCCGCAGGATCCGCCACAGCGTTAGTACGGCAACCGTCACACGCAGGATCCGCCGCAGCGTTAGTAAGACCACCGTCACCCACAGGATACGCTGCAGTGTTAGTACGGCAACCGTCACACGCAGGATCCGCTGCAGCGTTAGTAAGACCCCTGTCACCCGCAGGAACCGCTGCAGCATCAGTATGACCAACGTCACACGCAGGATCCGCCGCAGCGTTAGTACGGCAACCGTCACCCGCAGGATCTGCTGCAGCATCAGTAAGACCACCGTCACCCGCAGGATCCGCTGCAGCGTTAGTACGGCCACCATCACACGCAGGGCCCACTGCACTGTACAGGAGTAAGACCACCATCACACGCAGGACCCGCTGCAGCATCAGTAAGACCACCGTCACCCGCAGGACCCGCTGCAGCATTAGTAGGACCACCATCACCCGCAGGATCCGCTGCAGCATCAGTAAGACCACCGTCACCCGCAGGATACGCTGCAGCGTTAGTACGGCCACCATCACACACAGGGCCCGCTGCAGCATCAGTACGGCAACCGTCACACGCAGGATCCGCCACAGCGTTAGTTAGACCACCGTCACCAACAGGATCCGCTGCAGCGTTAGTACGGCCACCATCACACACAGGGCCCACTGCACTGTACAGGAGTAAGACCACCATCACCCGCAGGACCCGCTGCAACGTAAGACCACTGTGTCTGTTGTATGTTGCGGAAATGCAGCTGACTTTTGCCATACAGATCAACGGAGAGTACTAAAAAACGCACCAAAATCCGCAAACAGAATAATTGCAACAGAATTTCCACAGACATGGGCTGTGAAGGTAACTAAGAAGACCAAGATTGGGCCGGGTCCAGTGATGACAGGAGCCCAAGCTGCGCTTCAATAGGAACGCCTCCCAGATGAAGCCTTCTTTGTAAAATGTGGGTTGGGCGAAGTGTGGGGGTCCCAGATGGTGCCAAACATCTTTCATTGGTGATAAATCTGGGGACCGGGCAGCCACAGAAGTGTGACAATGTTGTGGGGGCTTCCTGTGACCCCCTTGTGTGTGGGGCCGAGCATTATCCTGCTGGAAGCCGCCATGAGAGGAACACGTGTGGCTGCAGGATGTCCTGAACATATCGCTGTCATTGTCCCTCGTACCACTACTGATTGTCCTTCATCCACGCACCTGTAAAGGCTTCTGACAGACACAGGGTGTAACGATGGCGCCCCCTGTCTCTGGATGGCTGACAACGAGTTGGAGCTGCTGGTGCTCGTTGGACAATCAGACAATCCTCTCTACTGATGGTCTGTCAAGGACGTTCGGACCCCGGTCGCCTTCTGTATGTGTTTGTGCAGTTCTTATAGTTAGATTGTAAGTTCTTTTCCCTATCCAACACGTTCTTGCACAGGTACCAGAGGTGTTGTGGCCCCTTACTGTAATGTGCCTCCATATAGGCAAGAAAATCCTGCATTAAGCACCAACTAAAAATCCTTCAGCCCCCAGATTCACAAGTACGAGACCGCCCTGCTAACACTCTAATCAAAATAGTTCTAAATACAGCTTCATTCCTTCTGTTAAATTTGGAAAGGGGAAGTGTGGGGGGAGTAGGACATTGAGTGCCTAGTCAGAGACACTGCATCAGTAAATCTGTTTGGGCCGGATGTGCTATCTGCAAGCCTCTATCCACTTCGCACCCAATGCTACTCTTAGTCTCGGCTCTGAACAGGTAATTTGCTTGTTAAAAGCTTTTGTCTTCTTGGAAAAAGCTAATAAGTCCATGCCCCTTGCAGATATAGCGTACTCAGGTCCCAGGGACGGTATGGGCGACTAGCAAGACAAATATTTGGAAGCTTCTGGTCCCACCTGTCTTGGAAAAGCTGAAAGAAGGGTCTGTGTTTCCTCTCACGCCTCAGTACCCCCTGAGCCCCACACAAGAAGCAGCCATTGAAGTAACAATTCATGCCGTACCACAGGCCAGGGCCATAAAAGAAACCATGTTGGATCCCGCTACATTACATTTGCTGGATTCAAAGGGGAAAAAATGGACGAGGAACCACTGAGCAGCCTGAAGATACTCTGCATTGTAAATCAGTAGAGCCCGCAGGAAAACGAGATGTCCTACGTCAACGTGATTGCATTGTTCTTAAGATGCAGGAAACTATTGGATTGGAGCATGTAAAGGTGAACCAATTGCTAATGCAGATTTTGAGTTTTTTGTAGATTGTTCCAGAAATCATGAAGATGGACAAGCAGAACAGCTAATGCAGCGATAAGTGGGGTAATTGTAGGAAGACAAAAGCCACTCCTGTCCTGGGACGTCTGCTCAGGAGGCCGAGTTGATGGCGCTCACTGCAGGGTGTAGACTGGCCAAATCAGCAGCCCGACTCCCATTGACTGAGGTCACGGCTATTAACTTGGTTGTACCTGAAACAGGTGTGGATATCTCACTGTTGCTTAAATCGTAGGAACAGGCCTCAAAGGGAAAAAAGGAAGAGTGGCTAAAGAAAAGAGCGAACAAGCGGAGGAAATAACTGTTGGTGATTAAAGGGGTTCTGTCATTAAAAAAAGAAATCCTATACTTACCTATTCATCCCCAGGCAGTCTACTTACCACATCTTCTCCCTGCCGATCTTCTCCTGGCTCCTGCAGTCTCCCGGGTCACCTCACTGCAGGTGACGAAGCATCCATCCCTTGTCCGATCTATTGCCGTAGTCACAGGGCATTAGCCCTGCCATGCCTTATCACAGCGATGGGCAGTACTGTGGTTAAAGTCCCCTAGGGGGACACAAATGTTGTAAAAAAAAAAGATTAAAAAAATGAATAAAAATAAATGTAAAAAGAAAGTAAAAAAAACTTTTTTATGCTTTTTCTCATATTAGCGCAAAAAAAGGTTAAAAAAAATTAAAACCACACATATTTGGTATTGTCGCGTCCGTAACGATGCGTAAAATAAGCTGCACATGCTTTTGAGTGTGCACGGAAAAAAACGCTAAAAAACTGAGGCAAAATGCTAATTTTTAGCATTTTGCCTCCCTAAAAACGCAATAAAAGTGATCAAAAAAGCCGTGTGTACCCCAAAATGGTACCAATAAAAACTACAGCTCGTCTCGCAAATAATAAGCCCTCATAGAGCTCCGTAGATAGAAAAATAAAAAAAGTTACAGGACTTTGAATGCAGCGATTTAGAGAAAAAAAAGATTTCCAAAAAAAGGGGTTTTATTGCAGAAAAGTGGAAAAACCTAAAAAAAATATAAGAATCTTGGTATCGTTGTAACCGTACCGACCCGCAGAAAACATTTAGTGTCTCATTTATGCTGCATGATTAACGCTGTAAAAAAAAAAAAAAATCTATGGCAGAATTGATGCGTTTTCTCTCCCTGTTATCATAAAAAAAAAAAAAAAAAGTTTTACAATATAGTCAAATGTACCCAAAAGTGGCACCGATAAAAACTACAGCTCGCCACGCAAAAAACAAGCCCTTATACGGCCGCGTCGACGGAAAAATAAAAAAGTTAAGACTTTTGATAAATGGAGAAGAAAATCCGCCAAAAATCATTGCGTCCTTAAGCCCAAAATAGGCCGTGTCCTTAAGGGGTTAAGCAACTTGTGACAAGAACTCCAGCCTGGGGACCCGATGTCAAGAACGATGACCGGTTCTCCAAGACAAGAGCCATGCCGTATTTGTACATGTTTTTGAATCTATACGATACAAAGCCACTTGTTTACCTCCCACTATAAAGTGAGACGCGGCACTAATAAAAAGGGGAACTATCTCCATTACACCGAGCGGAGCGCGACGGGTCTTTGTTCTGGGAAGTACTTCATCTCATTCTTTGTATAATTTGAAACACCAGAATCTACCTGGAGCGTGCAGTGGGTATTGTACTGACAGGACAGTAAGGGGTTAACATGATAACGAGCGCATTGTGTCTGTGTTCTTACAACTGAGGGCTTCTTTACACCGAATTATCGTTCAGACTCCTGTGATCCAGCAGAATCATCTCAGTGTAAATGCATCCACCACCTGAATGACCAGCGATAATTCATTTGTCATTCAGTTTCTGAATGCATAAGAATAAAACGACGATCGACCCTGTAAGCAACTAGAGTCTATGAACCAGGGGCGTAACTAAAGGCTCAGGGGCCCTGGTGCAAAAGGTGAGCTGGGCCCCCCCTCTATCTGTATCTGTACCCGTACCCATACCTAAACCATGCTGCACAGAGGCATAACTTGAAGCTTCTGGGCCCCAATGCAAAACCTGTAACAGGGCCCCCAACTATTATGCTTTATTCATAGTACTGGACCTATATGGAGAAGAGAGCCCTTATGGGCCCCCTAAGGCTCCTGGGCCTGGGTGCAACAGCATCCCCTGCATCCTCTATAGTTACGCCCCTGCTATGAACAACTGCCTGTGTACGGTGATTGGCGTCGGGGTGGGCAGAATGATCCACTCACTGAGTGATGATTGTTCCGGTGTGAAAGGGCCCTGACAATCTCCGCCGGCCCACCCAGCCATTCAGGACTACGGAGCATGTAATATTGCAACCTTTCAAGCGGCATGGGGTATCTTGTTCTCACTGCCATTCTACAATAATCCAGCCTGTGAACCCCTCCTGAGGATAGTCTCAGTCTCCAGGATCCCTCTGCGGAGTGCTATGTCTGCTGCTCCACCAATCAATAACATGCTCCATACTATAACGGAAGGAGAAGTCTGGAAGCATGGTCATCTATCTGCCTCTTTGGCAGTGATAACTGTATGTGGTGCAGACTCCCCCCTTCCAGGTCCAAGTGGTGCACTTGAAATAAAATGATCTGGCTGTTGCTGGAGCCATCCTCCCATACCTGGACGCCCTAGGTGCTGGACCTCCAATGCCAAATATGGCAAATACGGCCCTGCTGTCAACCGATTCCTGCACTTGCCTCCACTTCCAGCCAATGCCGCCTGATGACAGGACAATAGCATGGGACAACTATTATCTGAATAGTTGCTCAAACTAGTGGCTGAAGCATATGGAAGGATTATGTGTATTGCACCCCTGCAGGATTGAATGGGTTAATGTCTGGGTTATGTCTGGAAAATGTATTACTTTGTGTGACATGTGACTATTTCTTATATATGTGTTTGCAAGTAGGCTATGCTAGTTAGTTTGATTTATTCTGAGTCAGTCTGAGAGTAAGCAAGTGAGCCAGAAAGACACTAATTGGTCTGTGTGTGGAGAGAATGGAGGAAGACGAATGATTCCCTTATGCTTGGCCTGGGCCCAGTCTACCCAGGATATGCCGGTGCTACCACTAAGCACGGAGTGAGAGAGAAGGACCGCTGCTTGGTGAGAGAAAGGCGCAAGAAACGTGTTGACTGGTAAAGAGTAAGAGAGAGAGTTGCCAGGAGCGGGATCACACAGATAACTAGGACTGTGGATCGATCGGAATACCCTGAGAAACCTCCCTGTCGCCCCACCTTATCTTGTTGTATCTGTGCCATACTACTGTTGTGAATTGGACTTTACTAAAGTTACAGTAAATGGACAGTATCGACCGTTCCCGGTTTTGTCCAGAACGTTTTCCCTGTATGTGGACCACTTTATTCAATCATCAAGGTTCACCCCAGAGGACGGAACGATGGCGTCACGTGTGACAAAGAGCTTCAAGGTAACTTCTGGTTACATTTCCCTGTGACTTCCCCCAGCAGTAACGTGGTCTGATCCCGAGCTACCCCAAGGGAGGAGATGGTAGAGCCCCATGACAAGGCCTTTATCTACCCCGCTATCTCCTGTGTAAAGCCTCCCTTACATTCACCGACTCCCTACATTGCACCACCTTATCTTACACCCTCAGTAGCATCGCTGCATAGGCTGCAGCCAACGCCGAGCATCTCAACAGATAACTTATATAATTAATGCAGCCCCACAAATGATGTTATGTGTTATTTGTCTAATGGAACCGAGACTCCAGCATGTAATGTAGCAGCACAAGATATATAATAACTGATGGTATAAATGTTCTTGTAGTGTTTTCCTTTATACACTATATGAATGGTTTACTGATAGCGCCCGTTAGAAATCACCTATTCTAAAAACAAATCATCTAAGCAAACAGCATTTATTCTTCACAGTAAGGCCGGGTGCCCACAGCCAGGTCGGATTCCGAAAGGGATATGTTGCAGCGGAATTATAGTAACATAGCATGTTAGGCTGACTGAAGACAATGTCCATCCAGTTCAGCCTGTTTCAACCTCCTTGTTGATCCAGAGGAAGGCGAAAAGCCCCAAGAGGCAGAAGTCAATATCCCTTTCACGGGAAAAATTCCTTCCCGACTCCATAACATCAAGTCAGAATAATCTCTGGATCAACCCCTGATAGTTCCCACCTGTCTGCAAGACCCGGATCAACAACCCGCTGATCACCTAATGTCTATATCCTGTAATATCCGTCCGCTCTAGAATCAGACCCGGCGCCCCTCATAGACCCCATACTCACCTCTCCAGACCCTCGTCGAGCATCTGATCTAGCGAGCCGGCGCTGAACTGTGACGCGGATTCTTGTGGCACTACCGCTGTGCGCACTGTCTGAATGTCGCGAGACAGACGGCTTCCATTGACTGCAATGTAAGGTGTCCATGGGATTTCCTGCACAAAATAGAACATGTTGCGATTCGCTCGTGAGCAGGGGGAAATCTGCTAACCTAACGTGTATGAACGGCTATTGCTGTGGGATTCGCGGCGGGTGTCTGACCGCAAATACCACAGCAATAATCCGTCCGTGGGTATTCAGCCTCAGGCAAGACTGATGGAGCAAGAGAAGGCCACACAGGACAGAGGTGATACAGCAAAGGGTTACACATCACATACATAATACACGTCATACCTTCCTCTCCACATGGAAAATAGTCTGTGCCGAGACACCAGGTGATCGTAACCGCCTCAAATTAAACGAACACACGATCTTATGTACAAGAATATAACTACTATAATACTGCCCCCTATGTACAAGAATATAACTACTATAATACTGCCCCCTATGTACAAGAATATAACTACTATAATACTGCCCCCTAAGTACAAGAATATAACTACTATAATACTGCCTCCTATGTACAAGAATATAACTACTATAATACTGCCCCCTATGTTCAAGAATATAACTACTATAATACTGCCCCCCTATGTACAAGAATATAACTACTATAATACTGCCCCCTATGTACAAGAATATAACTACTATAATAGTGCGCCTATGTACAAGAATATAACTACTATAATACTGCCCCCTATGTACAAGAATATAACTACTATAATACTGCCCCCTATGTACAAGAATATAACTATTATAATACTGCCCCCTATGTACAAGAATATAACTACTATAATACTGCTCCTATGTACAAGAATATAACTACTATAATACTGCACCCTGTGTACAAGAATATAACTACTATAATACTGCCCCCCTATGTACAAGAATATAACTACTATAATACTGCCCCCTATGTACAAGAATATAACTACTATAATACTGCCCCCTATGTACAAGAATATAACTACTATAATACTGCCCCCTATGTACAAGAATATAACTACTATAATACTACCCCCTATGTACAAGAATATAACTACTATAATACTGCCCCTATGTACAAGAATATAACTACTATAATACTGCTCCTATGTACAAGAATATACCTACTATAATACTGCACCCTATGTACAAGAATATAACTACTATAATACTGCCCCCCTATGTACAAGAATATAACTACTATAATACTGCCCCCTATGTACTAGAATATAACTACTATAATACTGCCCCCTATGTAGAAGAATATAACTACTATAATACTAGATGTTTGACCGATGCCCAACCTTTGGAAAGTTCCCGGGGTCCGGGGGATGAGGCTGGGGACTTCCGCCAACTGTCTCAAGAGCTTTCAGTGGGTGAGGAGGTCGATGATGATGAGACACAGTTGTCTATCAGTGAGGTAGTAGTAAGGGCAGTAAGTCCGAGGGAGGAGCACACAGAGGATTCGGAGGAAGAGCCCCTGGACGATGAGGGCTGCTAGGAGTTGTAGTGGCTCACTATTACCCAGCTAGGCCTTTTTGCAGCCTTGCGTATAATTTCTTTCGTACTGCAGTGTGTGTTACATAACCGCTGTGGTCCTCCAATTGTACGTCAATAATTGCATATTTTTTTACACCGCTCTGTGTGTCCCGTCAACTTCACGCACAGTGTGCGACGTCAGCCCCTGATAGAGGGAAAGACATATGCACGTTATCTAGGCTGTTTGCTTTTTTCAAAAAAATTGAAAAAAACACTCCTCCTTTGGGCTACCTGTGACCGTGTGCATTTTACTGCGTGGCCGCTGGGAGTTGTAGTGGCTCACTATTACCCAACTAGGCCTTTCTGCAGCCTAGCGTATAATTTTTTGCGGACTGCAGTGTGCTACTATAACTATAACTACTATAATACTGCCCCCTATGTACAAAAATATATCTACTATAATACTGCCCCCTATGTACAAGAATATAACTACTACAATACTGCTCCTATGTACAAGAATATAACTACTATAATACTGCCCCTATATACAAGAATATAACTACTATAATACTGCCCCCTATGTACAAGTATATAACTACTATAATACTGCCCCTATGTACAAGAATATAACCACTATAATACTGCCCCGTATGTACAAGAATATAACTACTATAATACTGCCTCCTATGTACAAGAATATAACTACTATAATACTGCAACTATGTACAAGAATATAACTACTATAATACTGCCCCCTATGTACAAGAATATAACTACTACAATACTGCCTGCTATGTACAAGAATATAACTACTATAATACTGCCTCCTATGTACAAGAATATAACTACTATAATACTGCCCCCTATGTACAAGAATATAACTACTATAACACTCTCCCCTATGTACAAGAATATAACTACTTTAATACTACCCCCTATGTACAAGAATATAACTACTATAATACTGCCCCCTATGTACAAGAATATAAGTACTATAATACTGCCTCCTATGTACAAGTATATAACTACTATAATACTGACCACTATGTACAAGAATATGACTACTATAATACTGCTCCTATATACAAGAATATAACTACTATAATACTACCCCCTATGTACAAGAATATAACTACTATAATACTGCCCCCTATGTACAAGAATATAACTACTATAATACTGCCCCCTATGTACAAGAATATAACTACTATAATACTACCCCCTATGTACAAGAATATAACTACTATAATACTGCTCCTATGTACAAGAATATACCTACTATAATACTGCACCCTATGTACAAGAATATAACTACTATAATACTGCCCCCCTATGTACAAGAATATAACTACTATAATACTGCCCCCTATGTACTAGAATATAACTACTATAATACTGCCCCCTATGTAGAAGAATATAACTACTATAATACTAGATGTTTGACCGATGCCCAACCTTTGGAAAGTTCCCGGGGTCCGGGGGATGAGGCTGGGGACTTCCGCCAACTGTCTCAAGAGCTTTCAGTGGGTGAGGAGGTCGATGATGATGAGACACAGTTGTCTATCAGTGAGGTAGTAGTAAGGGCAGTAAGTCCGAGGGAGGAGCACACAGAGGATTCGGAGGAAGAGCCCCTGGACGATGAGGGCTGCTAGGAGTTGTAGTGGCTCACTATTACCCAGCTAGGCCTTTTTGCAGCCTTGTGTATAATTTCTTTCGTACTGCAGTGTGTGTTACATAACCGCTGTGGTCCTCCAATTGTACGTCAATAATTGCATATTTTTTTACACCGCTCTGTGTGTCCCGTCAACTTCACGCACAGTGTGCGACGTCAGCCCCTGATAGAGGGAAAGACATATGCACGTTATCTAGGCTGTTTGCTTTTTTCAAAAAAATTGAAAAAAACACTCCTCCTTTGGGCTACCTGTGACCGTGTGCATTTTACTGCGTGGCCGCTGGGAGTTGTAGTGGCTCACTATTACCCAACTAGGCCTTTCTGCAGCCTAGCGTATAATTTTTTGCGGACTGCAGTGTGCTACTATAACTATAACTACTATAATACTGCCCCCTATGTACAAAAATATATCTACTATAATACTGCCCCCTATGTACAAGAATATAACTACTACAATACTGCTCCTATGTACAAGAATATAACTACTATAATACTGCCCCTATATACAAGAATATAACTACTATAATACTGCCCCCTATGTACAAGTATATAACTACTATAATACTGCCCCTATGTACAAGAATATAACCACTATAATACTGCCCCGTATGTACAAGAATATAACTACTATAATACTGCCTCCTATGTACAAGAATATAACTACTATAATACTGCAACTATGTACAAGAATATAACTACTATAATACTGCCCCCTATGTACAAGAATATAACTACTACAATACTGCCTGCTATGTACAAGAATATAACTACTATAATACTGCCTCCTATGTACAAGAATATAACTACTATAATACTGCCCCCTATGTACAAGAATATAACTACTATAACACTCTCCCCTATGTACAAGAATATAACTACTTTAATACTACCCCCTATGTACAAGAATATAACTACTATAATACTGCCCCCTATGTACAAGAATATAAGTACTATAATACTGCCTCCTATGTACAAGTATATAACTACTATAATACTGACCACTATGTACAAGAATATGACTACTATAATACTGCTCCTATATACAAGAATATAACTACTATAATACTACCCCCTATGTACAAGAATATAACTGCTATAATACTGCCCCCTATGTACAAGAATATAACTACTATAATACTGTCCCCTATGTACAAGAATATAACTACTATAATACTGCCCTCTATGTACAAGAATATAACTACTATAATACTACCCCCTATGTACAAGAATATAACTACTATAATACTGCCCCCTATGTACAAGAATATAACTACTATAATACTGCTGTAATATATCAGCATATGGATATGTGGATTTTGGCCCCCCATAATGTTAGTCCTGGTTATTCTAGCTTGCACTGCAGGTCTTAAATCTAACAGGTCTCTGTGCACGGAGTGATAAGAGTTGCCTCCTGCTGAAGTCGTTGGTGTCGGGACTCACATAACACTGGCCAACTAACAGAACTTCTCACAGCTTCTTGGATTCCTCTTCTAATTACACACAGTTAATGATGTGTTGATTTCAATTCTTTGTTATTTATGCAGTAATGGGGAATCTTTGCGTTGGGGGAGGTATGGCTCCATTTCTTCACAGCCTGGAGGTAAGTGGGCCAGTTAGTAGCAAACTGAATTGTAAGCATGAAATGTGACTGAGCGCTCGGGGCGTTATTCCTACATCATTAACTGTTACTGGATCCCATTAATGAGACATCTTACTTTACACCTCTTGTGTTGGCTGATGTTTCCTGGCACTGCAGTAAAGGAACATCCAAAAACAGAACAAGTGGGCACCAGTGGGCACCTCGGGGTTGACAAGTGTGGCATTTTCAAAAAGGTTGGAGTCACAGCAAGTATCAGAGAGCAGCTCTGCTTCCGAACATCTACTTACTGGTGAGATTTCCACGTCCTCTAGACTCGGCCATCGCAGTGCAATAGAAAGTTACTGCACTTTTCTCAAAGTTGTTCACCATCCCATTGGCGGGGCAAACTTGCAAAACATTCAGTTGAATGGAGGTTGAGCGGGCCGCAGATCGTCCTAGCCCGCCTCCATTCAGAGTAAGCAGGCAGTCATTCATAAGTTAACAATTGCCTCTTTACACGGGCTCTTTACAAGCGCTATGCACTAAAGAATGAAAGCAGAAGTCTTAGTTACACAATGCTACCCGGTGATCACGTGATCACCGGGTGCCCACTGTTACAGCAGAGCTGCAGGGTCATAGCAGACCCAGATCAGCTCTGTTAGTGACTATTGTCACACTAGGGGGGTGTTTTTCCCTGTAATTAGGGCTACTATGGATGTCCCAGCTACAGCAGAAAAGTGTGAAATTAAAAAAAAAGACCATGTGAATGTCCCCCAGAGCTCTTATATAACATCATGGGGGTCATAAATGGTAAAAAAAAAAAGTTACAAAAATAAGTAAAGAAAAATTACAGAAAAAAATAAAAACATATATATTAAAAATAAGCTAAAAAATTAAAAAACAAACGTATTTTTTAGCTTTTTACCACAAAAAAAATTAGGGCTGTAAAACCACCACATGGGTAAAACCCCTAAAAAATTGTCTGGTCCTTTAGCACCTAAAGACCGTAGTAATTAAGGAGTTAAAGCAGTGTCTTAGAATCTACGGGTTCGGTCAGGTCTTCTATAGCCATCCTGTTCTCTTCAGTGCTATGACAATGAATAGGGAGGTGAACAACCCCCCCCCCCCCCTCAGCTCAGGCTCACCTGGTTGGTAGGTGACGACACGAAAGAGTGCAGTCAAGCATGTTGGTTAAGATTACTTGTTATGTAAAGCCAGCAGGTAGAGTATCGTGATTCAAGGCACATAGACTTTGTCATCAGACAACTGGATTAAGCATATGATAGTGTATGATTTCCTCGTGGCATGGTGTGTGACACAGTCCTTACCATTCATGGTCAGCGGTGGAACATGAATGGAGATCAACGTCCATGGCTTCCGTCAAGGAGACCGTTCTGTCCTGCTTACATGGCTGGTTGTGAAAGAACCAGAAATCAATTAGGGCACAGCAAAGCCTTAAGATAAAGCATTCACCATGCGGATGCTGTGCCTTAAATGCAAAAGGGAGTCCAGGGAGCGCTGTTTTAAGCACACTGGCTCCTCGTTCCTGCACGGTGTCCTCGCAAAGTTGCTCTGCGCACCAAGAGTGATTCTTTTCAGCTGATAGTGTGCATGCCCTCTCCCATACAGATGAATGGAAGAACACATGCACACAGTCAACCAAAAAGAGTCACGCCTTGTGCATGCAGCAACTTTATGAGTAAACTGCACATGATCGTGGAGCCAGAGATTATGAAACCGTTCTGCGGGCTGCCAATTCCCACACATTTGAGCTCGTAACATAGTTTATGGGGCTCAAACGTGATCCCAAAGGCAGCCCTCCCTAACAGATGAAGGAGACCCAGGCTCGTGAATCTTCTCAGACACTGAAGTACTGGCTTGTGGACCCAGGACTGGGTGATGTGGAGGCCTAGATGGTGCCGATGCAGCACCTACCTGAACAAGCAGCTGGGGTCTTGGTCTCTGGGTTCCCTGAGCCAAGAGGTAGAAGGGGATGGCGGTCACAGGGAACCACCGCACCAAGCACCTCAGGTCTGTGCCTACACTCAGGAGTGCTGCTCAGGTGAGTGTTGGACAACGCCGGCGCAGCATCTGCTGTAGTGGTGCAGAGTTAACGGGGTCACTACATAAGTATGAATGTGTTTATCTTGTGCATTTGTATTGTCAGTGTCTTCTATGTGAGTGAATTTGATGTGTATTGCACCTCTGCAGCACTGAATGGGTTAATGTCTGGGTTATGTCTAGAAAATGTATCTTCTTGTGTGTCACGTGATCATGTTTCATATATGTGTTTGCAAGGTGAGTGCAAGTTAGTTAGACTTTCTGCATGAGTCAGTCTGCAGTCTAGCAGAAGGTCTGAGAGTCAGCAAGAGAGAGCCTAGTCTGCAAGTGAGTGAACCCCACAGACACGAATTGGTCTGTGTGTGGACAGAATGGAAGAAGCTGAGCGATTCCCTACTGCTTGGCCTGGGGCCAGCCTACCCAGGATGTGCCAGCGCTACCACTAAGCACTGAGTGAGAGGAGCCACCATGCAGTGCTAAGTGCAACTTTTAAACATGAGTGTTGACCGGTAGAGAGTTGGAGAGGGAAAGAGAGTGGCCGGGAGCGGGATCCCACAGATAACTGGGACTGTGGACTCGTCTGACATCCTGTGAATCCTCCCTGTCACACCACCATTGTGTTGACACCGGTACCCTGCTGGCATGTTTAAAGTTCTGGACTGTAGCTGTTTTCTACAAGTAAATAAGCTCTACCGACCATTCCCGTTTTTGCTCTGAAACATTATCGCTGTGTGTGGACTCTTTATTCACAACTTCTGGAGATTCACCACAGAGGATGGAATGGTGGCATCACGAGTGACGAAAAGGACTTAAGGTAAACCACCTACTGGGTTATACTGTGACCCCCCCCCCCCCTAGCAGTAACGTGGTTGGGTCCCATGCTACCCCCAGGGGAGCAGATGGTAGAGCACTGTGACAAGTCCGCAATCTACCCCGCTATCTCCTCGGCTGTGGGCCCACTCCTTGGATGCTGCACTGCTGGATACCTTCTCCACAGGGGGGAAGATCGCAGTTTCTGTTCCATCGCTGCAGTGATGTTCATCGGAGGGACTGCAGCTGACTCCAGAGGTCAGGATTGGTGTCTGTGGAATGGCACAGTGGGGCAATGCAGCACAGGTAGGCACAACTCGACAGGAGGGCATGGAGGAGCACGGTATGGTGTTGCTGCTCCACTCAGTGTCGGCCACTTCATTCGATGAGGGGGCAGGGACAGATGCCTGCAGTCCACTGCCTACGCTCTGTGTGTCATTGTCTCTGCCTGGCATGCCTGGCAATCAGGATGAAGATGATAATCTCACCACTGCCTTCACCACCCCACAGGTGGGGGACGCAGCCTGAAGCTACACCCAGCACACACCTGCTCGCAGCCTTCCACGGCAGATTAGGGTTGACAGAAGAGGAGATGGAGTCAAACATTCCCGGCCAAAACTTGATGGATTCATCCGCTGAACTCCCAGTGCTATTAAAGGGCCACAGCAGTCCACAGAAGTATAAGGCCACGGACGATGGAGGAACCACATTTGTGGGCCTGCAGTCTCCCTGGTTGAGCTGCAAGGTCATCTTTAACAACACCCTAGTGCAATCAGATTCAACAGAGATTGAAATCGACAGAGTCCATAGACTCACAGGTTCTAATTGTCCTGACTCACCACACCAAGAGATGTCCTGTGCAGAACCCACTTTTTTAGAGAAAAAGATGATATATTACAGTGTGGCGGGAGTCTGGGACCTATATCCTTTTAAAACACCACCGTACAGATGCTGCCAGATGTATCTCACCGAACTCTCGGGATGAAAGCTCTCCTTAATCAGCTCTGCGAAATAGGAGCTTCCTACAGATGGGGTCACTCCTTCCACCTTGTGATATGGAAGGACAGAACCACCTTCAATTTACATTCCCCACATCAAACAAGAGCATTAGCCCAGTTGTTGGGTATGGAGAACTTATCAATCCCAGACTGTCTGGAGCTCCTTCGGTCTCCGATGCAACAACGTCCGCTGCCCCAGCGTAACAGCCAACACATGCCCTCCACACCCCACCAAGTGTCCAGAATCAACAGTCCTGGTCTTTCAGAGTTTCGATCTAATGATCCAGCAGAATTATGGACACCACCTGGCACGTGCAGAGATCTTTTCTAATTTTACAGGCCCAAAGGCCCAGACTATCACATGCAACAGTTCATCACACTTAGCAGAGAGTAGATGACAGATAATTGTTTTATATTCTTGTATGCCATTCTCTTTACATTTCTATCCTACTTATTACAGAATTTACTCAAAGGAGGGGTTCTATCTACACCAAGTTGACCCTAATCCTCTGTTTCTCACTCTGTATTTGTCTTAAGAATTAAAGCAGGACTACGTGTCCTTGATGCCTATCGATTCAAGATAGATAAGACTTTTCCCTCTACCTCAGGTGATCTCTACTCTAACTAGATAGGTAGGCTTCCTATTCATTGATACTGGGAGGCTCACGGTGGACCCAGAGAAGGTTTCTGGCATCGGCCTATCCACTTCCCCAAATAGTTTGGTGTCTTTTGGGCCACCCTGGCTATAGCCATGCTGCCTACGAATCACTATAGTGAGTACTCTCACTTCTGCTATCACCTCCAGACTGCCCCTGGGCTAGCCAGGAACAGTTAAGGGCTAACCTTGAATATAAGGGGTTGTGCTCTTCCGCTTCCTTCGAGGGCTCGATTCCTGCTCTTCATTCACCCAGATACCCTGACGCCTACCACAGGGTTACTAGATGGCACATGTCCTTTGTTCCTCCATGTCCGTCTGTCTGGATCATCTATAAAGACTGAAAGCTTTTAACCTAACACTGAACATTCTCCATTTTCCTGTGCAGCAGTGGTTACTATAGGACGAAAGCCAGAGGTGTGAGTATACTAATTTCCTAGGGGGTACCATTGGAACCTTTAGAGCAACGCACTAAAAAAAGGTAGACTAGCAGGCCAAGAATACACTTTTGCTAACATATCTACCAAACTCTAATCAGTTCACAGCCTTAGAGAGCATTTTAACTCAACTAGAGGAGTTTTCAGAGGGCACCCTTATGATGAGGGAGACTTCAACATAGCACTAGACCCTCTCTCTGATATCTCAAGAAGAACATCCCACATACCTTTCTTCTATCTCCACCACGTGAGGCATCTACTACAATCACATCAGCTAATGGATGTGTGGCGCACAACCCACCCATGATGTATACTCAGGAATAGATTACTTCCTTGCTAGACACGCAGACCTTCCAAACATCCGCTCCTCCACAATTGACCCCATCACACACGCTGATCATGCAATATTGCATGCCTCGCTGAATGACTCTAACTAGACCTTGGCACTGGCGTCTGAACAGGTCACTGCTGAATGATATCACCATCAGTAAGTCAACTTGGATAGACTTACTCCATTACTTTAAAGAGAACCCACCAGGAGATAACTTCATCACGGTTCGGGCAGCGTACAAATGTGTCATGCGGGGACGGCTCATAAGCCATGGGACCCAGCGTAAAAATGAAAGATCCCACGAATTGGTGACCATTATATCCGAAATCAAAACCCTAGGAAAAACACACAAACGCTCTAATGCAGTTTCCATCCGCTCAGCTCTCATCAGAGCTTGTAATCAGTTAAGAGACAAATTAGCCTTCATACTAAATCCCTCTTAGTAAGAGGATGTTACCACTTTTTTGAGTTTGGAAACAAATGTAGCAGCACCCTAGCAAGATCTCTGAGAAAACATAGATTCCGTAACTTTGTTCAGGGGATCTCCCCTCAAGGTGGGACCATCAACAACGATCCGGATAGAATTGCAGCTGAATTTGTACAATTTTACGGAGAGTTATACAACCTGACTCCACCATCAGGATCACAAGCTGATTCATCATTGGGTGCCCAAATCCAATAATACCTGGAGAGATCCGATCTTCCCGCTTTGTCCCTGGACTCGGCGAGTGCTCTGGATCGTCCCATTTCGAGGAAAGAACTAACCCTGGCCCTAAAACGTATGCCTCCAGGCAAAACACCCGTCCTGGATGGCATCCCAGCTGCTTATAATAAATTTTCAGACTTGCTCACAAACCCACTAGCCTCAGCATTGAACTCGATTGTGAGGGGCTGCCCTTTACCCTTGGAGATGACTATGAGGCCCAACCATGAGGACTTGGATACAGTCCTTATATTCGAATCTCACGGCCATTGCCAAGGTCAATGGATTATTCTAACCTGCGTTCCCCATGGGAAATGGCACTCGCCAGGGATGCCCACTATCTCCCCTACTTTATCCCTATTATTAGAACCGCTATTTATTCACACATAGATCTTTTATCACAAGTAGATACCATGAAGAAAGCTTCAAACTCCTCTCCAGATGGTACCTGTTTCCTCACAAGCTACACAAAATATATCCCTCCAGTTTGGAGGTGATATGTAATCACTCTATGGCGGTAATATTTAGTCCTGGTATTTGATAACTAGAAATGTACATTAATATTTTTATAGGAAAGCTATCTTTTCTCCTTAGGGAGAGCATCTAGAAGGGGAGTGAGGAGACTTATAAGGCCATTCATGCTCCTCTGGGAAATATGCAAATAAGGGAGAGCACGAATGCTGACTTCCAGTAGGTGGTGCTGCAGAGCTATTGTTCCATCTCTCTTATTTGCACTCCTGGAAGTACTAGAGTTCAGCTCTGCAGCACTCTGCTTAATGCCTCCTGAATATCTTGAATGTGACTGTATTGGCAATGCATTATTTCAGTATTTGCGGCTCCATTTCTAATTTTGCCCACTTTCTCTAAGGCCAGCCCTGCATTCCCATAGCTTGTATGTAAACATTGTGTATTTTCCACGATGGAAAATCCATAGTGATTACCTTTGTATGAATATACATTTACCGCCTCGTCCTCAATGATTACTCCACTGTTTTTACTATTGTTCCAACCCCCTCATTCCCCATAATGGCTCCCATTACTTTCAAAGCCTCCTGCGGATCTATTGTCAAGTAGGCAATATTCAGAATATATTTTTTATTGACTTTTTGTATTTAAAATCACAATACAACCCCCCCCCCCTCTATTTTCTCTCCACTTCTAAGTAGGACAACAAACATATTACTGTAAAAAAGTCACTGCATTTGTTGAAGAGTTTGTTTGTCTTCTTGTGATACATTCTGATTTCCATAGACAGAGGAGATCATATCCCTGAGGGTCCTTTTACACGGGCCTATAAATCATTCAGATTCCCTCATCCAGCAGGAATCTGAACAATTACCTGGCAAATTATTGGTAAATGAGGCTTAACGTTGATAAATGTAAAGTTCTGCACCCGGGCAGGTAAATACATGTCACCATTACACACTAAATGGGAAACCACTGGGGAACACTGACATGGAGAAGGACTTGGGAGTTTTAGTTACCTGTAAGCTAAACTGGAGCAACCAGTGTCAGGCAGCTGCTGCCAAGGCAAGTAGGATCATGGGGTGCATCAAAAGAGGTCTGTGGGCACATGACGAGAACATTGTGCTTCCTCTTTACAAGTCACTGGTCAGACCACAAATGGAATATTGTGGACAGTTTTGGGCAGTGGTAATCAAGAAGGACATATTTGAGCTTGAGCAGATACAAAGGTGGCAACTGAAGTAAAAAAAAACAGAATGGGTGGACTACAATACCCAGAGAGGTTGTCAAAATTAGGGTTATTTAGTTTAGAAAAAAAAGATGGCTCAGGGGCGACCTAATAACTATGTATAAATATATCAGGGGACAGTACAGAGATCTCTCCCATCATCTATTTATACCCAGGACTGTAATGAGGGAGTGCTCTAATAACTATGTATAGATATATCAGTGGTGAGTACAGAGATCTCTCCCATCATCTATTTATACCCAGGACTGTAACAAGGGGGCAGTCTAATAGGGTCATTATAGGGGAGACCTCGGGGGAAAACAAGATGGAAGTCAACGGTGGCTCCGTGGTCCCTCCCCATAATGGTTGTGTAGGGCCTAGCGCAGTCACACACAGGGACAATGTTAAATTAACAATGAAGGTGTTTGATGATAAAATGTCACGTGACGCCAGTACCTTTAAGGCATGAACCCGGATGGATGGTAGCAGAATAATTGAGATGAGTCCACTTAGCTTTTGTGGTAAAGGTACATAGTGTAGTCAATGCTTACACTGCCCAATGATGATTTTGCTTCGGGCTCAAAATTAGTGTATTCTTATGTATTTCCATCTGCTGAATTCAAAAATCACCATAAAAATGACCAATAAGCTCTTGCTTTGGAGATACAGTGACATCTCATTTTTTAGACTTTACATTTTTATTTTGTGGGAATTTTTTGGAGGGAAAGGGGAGTTGTCACACCTCTCCACTGACATAACACAACGTTCTCCATATCTTTGTAGGTTATAAACATATTAAATGTTGCTATGACTGAGTTTCATATTGTTTCTGTTTTTCTTTTTTTCAGAATTTCTGGTTTTGGAGCGCTTCAAAGTGTAAAATTTGCTATATTAAAATGCCACAAAAATGTGTAAACTTAGTGAATAATTTTTGTTACATTTGTAGTGAAATAACATTTTCATCACAGAAACGCAATCTGACGCCTCTTGTGAAGACTGCCTATCATCATTATTTTGGTATGAAGGTAGGGGACCAGGATAAGTCATGGGCTCCACATATACATTGCAATTCTTGTTCAGTTCAACTACGAGAATGGCTGAAAAATAAAAAAAAACATCTATGGCTTTTGCTGTGCCTATGGTTTGGAGGGAGCCTACAAACCATACAGATGACTGTTTTTTCTGCTTGACTCCGCCTGTATAGGCAGGATTGTCAATGAAGTCTTATGGGAATAAGGGTGCATTTACACGAACGTATATCGGCTCGGTTTTCACGCCAAGCCGATATACGTCGTCCTCGTGTGCAGGGGGGAGGCTGGAAGAGCCCAGGAGCAGGAACTGAGCTCCCGCCCCCTCTCTGCCTCCTCTCCGACACCCTCTGCACTATTTGCAATGGGGAGAGGCGGAACGGGGGCGGGGCTAATTCACGGCACTTAGCCCCGCCCCCGTCTCACCTCCTCTCATTGCAAATAGTGCAGAGGGGCGGAGAGGGGGTGGGGAGGAGGCAGAGAGGGGGCGTGAGCTCAGCTCCTGCTCCTGGGCTCTTCCAGCCTCCCCCCCTGCACATGAGGACAACGTATATCGGCTCGGCGTGAAAACCGAGCCGATATACGTTCGTGTGAATGCGCCCTAAATCATATTCTAGAAGATTTCACTAGTCTGCTCCAAATTGGTTATAATGAGAAGCTTCATGCATGAATATATGTATTTGAGCTGACTGGTGTTATCCGTCAGCCTCCAATACCCTTCTGATTTATTCAAAAGAATACAATACAGATATAGTTGAACATGACGCACCAATTACATGCACCCCCCCCCATCATAACAACTCATGGTTGGCCTAGTATGTAATGACACTAATGATTAACATATGTTTACACCCCAGGTGTATGTTGCTGTGTGAACATGTAATTCCTATATATCCAAGTAGCATAGACTTTATTAATATTCCAATCTGGACCAAAGGAATGCAGCAATAGATAAGAAGTTGCCCCCTTGTGAGCTAGTGCTGGGAATCATGCGTAGGGGTGTGCATGTTGTAGATAGCGCCGAAGAATGCAACACACCAGTGTACAATATTGAACCAGTTAACCATTTAACTGCTAGCTATTTCCTATGAAGGTGGATATAACAGTATATAGGCTGATTTAGGAAACACATTTATTAATACTACAACTGTAGAAAACAGGAACAGTTCAATTTCCGAATCTTCCATCTGCTATTCGACCTATTCCACATTCAGATAGTTTACCAGTTCCTACTCTACACCAACATTATGAGCTTGAAGTAGAAGATGAAGAAAGTGTGGAAAAAGAAGAACCCAATAAGCCTTCCATATCCCATGACCCTGACTTTAAGGTAAAAGATAATACACCACACAGACGGAGTTAAGCGGAATTGAGTGATCTCATTCGAGACCTTGACTTGTCAAAGGAGAAGGCAGAACTTCTACGGTCAAGACTACAGCAATGGAATCTTCTCCAACGTGATGTCAGGGTCTCACAGTACAGAGAACCTCAGAGGAATCTGCTTCCTTTTTGAGAAGAAAAACAATCTGGTTGCTTGCTTGCTCTGCGACGTTATTGGCTTGATGAAATGTGTGAATTTGAACCATGATCCAACTGAATGGAGGCGATTCATAGACTCCACCAAGCTTAGTTTGAAAGCTGTGTTACTTCACAACGGGAACCATTTTCCTTCTATTCCTGTTGGTCATGCAGTTTACATGAAGGAGACTTATGAAAACATGACAGACCTCCTCAAATCAGATATGCTGAACACAAGTGGAAAATCTGTGGCAATCTAACAGTCATGGCTGTCTGGAATGCAACTGGGATACACTAAATACTGTTGCTTTTTATATATGGGGGACAGTAGGGATAGGAAATCACATTACATTCAAGCGGACTGGCCTGCAAGAAATCTTGTCTCTACCGAGAAAAGAAATGTCGTTGCCGAGCCTCTCGTGGACCCGAAAGATGTTCTTCTTCCACCCCTTCATATAAAGCTGGGTTTAATGAAAAAAATTGTCAAAGGTATGACCCAGGAAGGAAGGCATTTAAGTACTTAAGAGACAAATGTCCTAGATAGAGTGATGCAAAGGTTAAGGAAGGTATTTTTGTTGGGCCACAAATTTAACAACTTGTAAAGGATCCTGCGTTTTGGAGGTAAAAAGAAGCTTGGCAAGCCTTAAGGAAGTTCTTTATGGATTCTTAGGCAACAAAAGAGACGATAACTACACTCAGTTGGTGACTTCTGGAAAAATACCATCAACTCCGATGCAAAAGTCCAATTTCTCCACTCCCACATAGACTTTTCCCCTCCTAGTTGTGGATCTATCAGTGATGAACACGGAGAAAGATTCCACCACGATACTTCTGTAATGGAACAAAGATATCAGGGCCGTTGGATGAAGCAATGCTTGCGGATTACTGCTGGTCTGTGTGTAGGGATGCTCACAAACTTAAAGGAGGCAAACCAAAAGAAACCGATCTCATGAAGTCACCACATGATTCTCTTCACACCGAACCGCCTGCCAGAAAGGCTTCCATCAATTTAGAACTCTGAGAATGTAACGGTCATTAAAGAAATTCAAATGCACCTTCAATGTCGTTACCATATGTAATTAAAATGTATCATTTTCTCTTAATCCGTTAAAGTAACATACTGCCACCTATTGTATCACAGAAACTAGAGATAATAAAACTTTTTTCTTTGTCATATTCGTTTTTCTCACCCTAAAATTAGTAAGATTTGACTCATGAAGTTAAGGAAATATTCCAAAATATTTTTTGTTGGCCAGTGTTATTTAACAAATGAGTAAATACAGTTCACTGTTCGCAGATTTCAGTTAGCAAACACTTCAACAAGCACTTCAGCAACATTCAGCACATTTCCTTTTCTTCAATCCTCTCTCTCTACTTTGGTTACTAGAGATGAACCCACCAGTCTCAGATATCGGGGGATTTTCTTGAGGATTACTTTGTAGAAGTAGAAATCGATTTAGACCCAACCGCCTGTACTGTTACTAATTTGAGATTCCCAGGGGCAGATAACACTGACTGTTGTGGACACTCTAAATTGATCTTCTCTTCCATTTCTGGTTAGTTTTCTCTCCACTCCGTTCTGATAAGCCTGTTAAGTCCTACATCAACGCGCTGCACCTCCTACACTGGTCCACCTCCTCCTAACTCCTCCCTCACTTCCTGTAGTTTCCCTCACTTCTCCTCCAGACTCTGACTCATTTCCTGCCTCACCCTGCTCACTTTCCTGGACTCTCACAACTCAACCAATCAGGGAAATTAATGACAAACAGCCAATCCAAAGCAAGCTGTTGCCAGGCAGAATAGCACTAACCCGTGCATCTAGAGAAAGGCAGGATCTCTCTTCTGTACAATACCTTCTATTTCTCCTGAGAAGCTCATAGACAGGTATTCACACTACTGATTGGATGACTACCCTGTAGTACCCTAGATATATATGTAGGGGTGTAGAGATATAATAGGGGTGAGTACAGAGATCTCTTCCATCATCTATTTATACCCAGGACTGTGAGTGTACCAAAGGGATGCACTCTACAACTAGAGCAAAGAAGATTTCTATACCAACATAGAAGAGCGGTGAAAGAGCGGTGAAACTATATAACCTCGTTTGCTTCTCATTCATCGTTCAGTTAATGTATGCAGAAAAGCTGAACAACGGTTCGGCCATTGTAACCAGTCATTCATCTATAAATGACTGCCTGTTTATTATGAATGGAGACGGCTGAGCTGGAATGATCTCTGACCCGCTCTACCTCCATTCATTCAGTAATGCTCATTCCTAAGTAAAAGCACAGAAAAAAGATGGTCATTGGATGACCTGTCGAGCCTCTGCGCCCAACGGGTCATCCCATGCAAAAAGGCCCTAAACTATGAGTCCATAATAATGTATATGAGACTAGTAATGTCCATTCCGGTGGTGCAGAGGTATTTCAGATGTAACCCGTATATTTATATACGATGTATATTCCATCTCAGTGACCCAACCTAATCTATACATTATAACATCACTCTAATATTGAATCCAGCAAGCTACTATACTCATCCCCCAGCAGCGTATCACAAGTATTGCCCCTTCAAATGGCAAATAGTCTGTCCCTAATCAAATGAGGTGGAGCTAAACCAGAAATGGCAAGTCGTTTCACCCAAATCTTCTCAAATTTGTGTATTGCGTTTCTTTTTTTATATACCCATTTTTCTACTGATATCAGTCTGTTAACCTTTGCAACAAATTCTTCAATGTCACTCTCAATGGGACTGCTGAGATACCTGAGCGGCACTCAGACGTGAGACCCCCACTGATCAGCAAGTTATCCCCTATCCTGTAGATAGGCAATAACTTGTTATTCAGGTTAAACCCCCTTTAAGGTGCAGTACCACTAGAATTGCTCTGCAGCTTGCAGCTCTCTATGATCTCAGGTCCTCCAGATCTTCCATCTGACCTGTGCTACCAATGGTACGTACAATACTCCATAGAGAAATACACAATCTGCAGTACATAACTATAAGGACTATAACAGAGTTCATTACAGCACAAACACAACCCTGGGCTCCCTCCTTACATGAACATCTTCTTTCTCTTGACATTTGCCACCAGTGAAGAGTTGGCATACCTCCACCATACACATTAGATAGTCATGTAGTCCTGCTGAGATCAGTGGGTTCAGTTGACTAACCTCTCATCTGCATAGTTATAGGGTAAACAGAGCAACAACCAAAAAAGTCAAAATCCCATAAGGATCCAATGGCCTCCCCCACATTTCGATGCACAGAAGACTTCCCATTTCCCTGCAGGAGGAAGCCAGAATCTAGCATTTAGTCCTCGTCTATTAAGGAGATTGGTAGAAGGACCTTATTCTTAAAGGAGCTGCACAATAGAGAGGACATTTCCAAGTGGCGAATTTATAGACAGGAGCCGAGTTACGGCATCCAAGGTAAACAGACGGTGAACCTGAAGACAAGGATGACAAAAGACTGTGAATTGTCTAAGTCAGAATTATGAATCACGATGTGCACTCTTCAGGATAAGGGTTCTTTTGTCTCATTGATTGCTGCACAAACAGGAGTCCTGAAGACAAAGAAGTCTTCGCATTGAACAGAGCACAGCATAAGAATGTCGCTAATGTAAAATACCGGATTAAAATGTCTGTGTGCGGACGCCTGTCTGTACGAGGAAACGTCAAGAGAGATAGGAGGCCATGTATTGTTCCCAGACAAGGTAGGAACTTCATCATCTCCTTCTTCACAGCCTGAGAAGAAGAAGGGGGAGATATGTGTAATACAGGGGGGCAATGCATTGCAGTATGTCAAGACCGGTTGTATGATGCCAGCGCAGGCTGCAGGTATACACTTTTGTTGATAAAAACATTGGTACACATAGAAGGTGATGAAATTGGATTTTATTCACATTTTTCAATGTTGGGCCTCCTTTGGCCACAATGACTACAGTAACCCTCTTAGGCCGCTTTCCACCAAATTCCCATAGATGTTTGAAAGCATCTGCCTCCATTGCTCCAGGAGAGCTTCAGATAATGGTGCAGCGTATGATGGGCATGTTGAGCCTTCATGGATATGGCATTCTAGTTCATCCCAAAGATGCTTGATGGTATTAAGATCCGGACTTTGGGTTGGCCAATGAAGTTTGCAAATGTTCTGCTCCTCATACCCAGCCTGAACACTGCATTCTGTATAACATGGTGCTCGGTCATGTTCATAGAGATACGGAACTGTACCCAAGTATTACCACAGGGTAGGTAATGCCACATTGTCCAGAATGTTCCTGTATCCATTAGCATTGATGGTAGACCTCACTATAACCAATGGTCCTAGTCCTTCTCAGCAGAAACACCACCACATCATTACAGAACCTCCTCCAAACTTCACTATTGGGGCGATGCAGTCATGCAAAAACTGTTCTCCAGGCAACTGACACACCCAAGTGTAGCCATCTGATCGGAAGATGGTGTCCTGTGATTCAGTGTCCACAACACTTGCTTCCACTCATTTACAGTCCGACGCTACAAGCACCATCGCAGACGCCTCTGTGCATTCTCTCCTGTGATGTTGGACTTGTGTGCAGCAGCTCGTCCATGGTAATCCTTCGCATGAAGTTCTCTACAGATGATTCTTGTGCTAATGGATGTTCTAATGACCTGTGAGACCTGATGAGGACAGACGATGTGTGTGATGTCTTCACAGTTCATACAAGGCTTCGTTGTCCACATTCTGTCAGTTTACGAGGTCTCCCTGAACATAGTGGCACCGCACACATCGGATGGCTTCCATCTCCCAATAACATGGCCAACAGTGGACTCTGGAAGGTCCAGAAGCTGCGATGTCCAATACGGATTGGTTGGTGACATCCTACCACCAGACCCCGTTGTCAGCTCTACACCTGTTGACATCCCACCTCCAGATCCCGTTGTCAGCTCCACACCTGGTGACTTCCCCCCGCCAGACCCCGTTGTCAGCTCTACACCTGGTGACATCCCCCCACCAGACCGCGTTGTCAGCTCTACACCTGGTGACATCCCCCCACCAGACCGCGTTGTCAGCTCTACACCTGGTGACATCCCCCCACCAGACCGTGTTGTCAGCTCTACACCTGGTGACATGTTTCTGTACATGTGATCTGCCTGTGTGATCCTTTCCTTTATACCTAATGCTCTCATATCACCTGACAGCACAGGATTGGTGGGGGTGGGGGCAATACTTTTGCCAACATATGGGCCTATAGGAGACACAGTGATCCAATGTCTATGCCATCCTCAGCATGTTTATAGGTTTAGGCATCGGATCACATTTGCCTGGTGCCGACATAGAAGGCTGTGAGAAAGTCCCACACTCCCACCCATATAATATCGCCACCATATAACGCATGCTTAAATGGCTCAGGTTACATGATAGTGAATAGTTATCACAGCGCACTTAAGGTTCCAAGGTGACTGTTGTGGATAGTTACACTGAAACATGGAGAGCCAATAAAATACCGTAATTGCCCAAAAATCTTTCTTAAGACTGAAGTTTTGACTCCGGCTAAAATGGATGGTGTACATACCCTCAAAGTGCCTACAGGCATAACTGCCAGGAGCCGCCAGGACAGTCCTGGATTTACTATGCGGCCCCTTCCCCTAACTGCTCTGAAGTGTAATGTGTAGTATAGCCGGTGATGTCAGTGAGACATTACCCGCTATATTTGTGACAACTAGCAGACGCAGCATCACTGGAGAATATATTTTTGTGAAGGAGTTCAGGGGGGGGGGGGAATAGTCATTGCTCTGTGGAACTACTGTGTCATTGGGAACTATAGACACTATGTGGGTAATACTTCAATGCTGCAAGACATTATCTGGGCAGTGCATTATATATTGGAGAATTATATGGGACTGAGCACTGTATATTACGCTGGATGCTGGATGGCACTTCCTATCTGTACACTAGATCGTACTGTAGCGGTGGACTGTTTGCACCATAACAGTTTATATATATATAAGCTACTAGCCCCTTTGTTAGACCCCGGCCATCTCAAGTTTGGCGCTTCCCTGTATTGAAATTCTCCCCGTGACCCGGAGCATAAAATCACATGACAAGTTTTCTGTGGATCAGTTTCAATGTGAATCTAAATTAGATGGGAAAATCCGGCGATCTGAGCAAATTCCAACGAGGCCGGGTCATCGGTGCTAGACTCGCTGGGGCCGGGATTTCACTGCAACTTGCTGTGAGGTTTCTCGTGTAATGGTAGGGAGAGTACACAGAGAATGGCATGAGCAAGGGAAACATCCAGAGAAGGGAGATCCTGTGATATTAACCCCTTAAGGACCAAACAACGTAACAGCTGAGTACCCGGAGGAGAAGGGAGAAGCGGTTTTCAACCCCTTCTGTCTTTCCCGAGTACATAGTGTTCAATGAGCGCTATGTACTAAAAAGTGAAAGCGGAAGTGTTTCTTCCACTACGCGAGCTAGCAGTCACGTGATCGCCAGGATCCCCTGGCACAGAAGAACTACAGAATCCCAGGAGTAAAAAAAAAACAGCAAGAATAATTTTGGTAGCTGATGCAAAAAAAAAAAAATCGGACAGTAAAACCACCACATGGGTAAAATCCCTAAAAAGTGTCTGGTTCCTAAGGTACAAAACAGCCTGGTCCTTAAAGGGGTGGTCTCGCGAAACCAAGTGGGGTTATACACTTCTGTATGGCCATATTAATGCACTTTGTAATGTACATTGTGCATTAAATATGAGCCATACAGAAGTTATTCCACTTACCTGCTCCGTTGCTAGCGTCCTCGTCTCCATGGTTCCGTCTAAATTCGCTGGCAGCTTGCTTTTTTAGACGCGCTTGCGCAGTCCGGTCTTCTCCATTCAGCACGAGCCGCTTCAGTGTGCTCCCCGCTACAGCTCTTCTGCGCATGCGCAGACGAGCTGTCACTGCTCGGGAGCGCGCTGCAGCGGCCATTCTGTACCTTCCTCTGTTAGAGGAAGGTGCAGAAACTGGAGCTGCCCAGCGGAGAAGCCCAGCCCAGCCCAGCAGCCCCGAGAAGCGTCCCAGGTAAGTGATTTGTGGGGGGGGGGGGGCTGCCGCTGCGCCGGGCTGCGCCGGGGGGGGCTGTCGCTGCGCCGGGGGGGGGCTGTCGCTGCGCCGGGGGGGGGGGGCTGCCGCTGCGCCGGGCTGCCACTGCGCCGGGGGGGCTGTCGCTGCGCCGGGGGGGGCTGCCGCTGTGATGGGGGAACTAGCGCTAGGCCGGGGGGGCTGTCGCTGCGATGGGGGGGCTGTCGCTAGGCCGGGGGGGCTGCCGCTGCGATGGGGGGGCTGTCGCTAGGCCGGGGGGGCTGCCGCTGCGATGGGGGGGGCTGTCGCTAGGCCGGGGGGGGGGGCTGTCGCTGCGATGGGGGGGCTGTCGCTAGGCCGGGGGGGCTGCCGCTAGGCCGGGGGAACTAGCGCTGGGCTCCGGAACCTAGCGCTGGGCTCCGGGGCCTTCACCTGGGCTGAGGGTCTAGCGCTGGGGAGCCGGGGGCTAGCGCCTTACCTGCTGCCTGGCGGTGGGCGTCTGGTCGGCGGCTGCGGGGCATCTGGTCGGCGGCTGCGATGCGTCCGGTTGCCATGGAGACACAGCTGGCGGCGTCTCGGGAGCGCGCACGTCGGGCTGCAGCGAGCGACGGGAAAAGAGCCGGCGGCCATCTTGAGGAAACTTTTATAAGTTGCTGAAACGCTGGAACGGTAAGTACGAACCAGCTAGAAATGTCATTTACAGGGGGGCTTAGTAATGTGTACTTAATGGGGGGGACTGGGCAAAAAAAAAATGTAACTGCTTCCTCGAGACATCTCCTTTAAGGGGTTAAAGGGGTTGTCCCGCGCCGAAACGTTTTTTTTTTTTTTTTTTTTAACCCCCCCCCCCCCGTTCGGCGCGAGACAACCCCGATGCAGGGGTTAAAAAAACAACCCGCACAGCGCTTACCTGAATCCCGGCGGTCCGGCGTCTTCATACTTACCTGCTGAAGATGGCCGCCGGGATGCTCTGTCTCCGTGGACCGCAGGGCTTCTGTGCGGTCCATTGCCGATTCCAGCCTCCTGATTGGCTGGAATCGGCACGTGACGGGGCGGAGCTACACGGAGCCGGCATTCTACACGAGCGGCCCCATAGAAGACTGCAGAAGACCCGGACTGCGCAAGCGCGGCTAATTTGGCCATCGGAGGGTGAAAATTAGTCGGCTCCATGGGAACGAGGACGCCAGCAACGGAGCAGGTAAGTATAAAACTTTTTATAACTTCTGTATGGCTCATAATAATGCACAATGTACATTACAAAGTGCATTAATATGGCCATACAGAAGTGTATAGACCCACTTGCTGCCACGGGACAACCCCTTTAAGCTACTCATTACTGAAAGGGGTCAGAGGAGGATGTCCGGAATCGTTCCGACCAACAGGTGCTGCACAGTCAGGAGCACCCAAATTCAATGCTGGTGATCCAACTAACATGTCTGAATGCACAAATCGCCTTTCCTTCGCACATATGGGCTATAACAGCAGACGACCAGTTCCAGCTCCATTGTGTCTAAAAGAAACAGAGACAAGACTCCAGCGGGCAAAAGAGCGCAAAATTTGTATCACCGAGCAGCGGAAAAACATCACCTGGTCAGTTGGATTCAGATTTCTGTTGTACCGTGCTGATGGGAGGTCAGAATTGGTGCAAGCAGCGTGAATCGCTGACCCCTTCCAGTCAGCTGGTCAGAACATGTCAGCACCACCATCTAATCTGCGGAAACTACAAGAAGCTTCCTGTCTGCAGGGGCCGATATTTACTTTCTGGTATTTTCAGCCAGATCTGTAACGGAACCTCCGTCCGAAAGTTCTGCCGCAGATGTGAAACTGGCCTTAAAATCGTGAGACACGATTCCATGCTGGCATTGCTGTGAGCGATACCAACGATACTTGCTCCTGTGTAACGGAACAGGAGCGAACACCGCTGATACAAGTGTTGGGCATCATTTGACCGACAGCTAGTCCCATGTAAAAGGGCCATTAGATACAGCAGCTCAGCAGTGACCCCCTCACAGAATAAGTCTACCTTTGTGTGATAACTAGACCGCAGCTCCATACAGTGATCATGATTACAGTGTAGGTGCCTCCAGTCTTCTCTCTGGGCCCAGACTGCCACGAAGAATTCTCCCATCCATGACTTGTCTCTGCATCCAACTTCTCCTAATGAACCTCTCAGTAACCCTCCCAAAGTTCTAATGTCCAGTCTATGGTCTTACAAAGTAATAATGTCCATTCTGTGGACTCACTTAGTGGCCCCACTGAGTTTTAGTGCTTCCTTTATGGCCTCTCTTAAAAATGCCCTCCAGAAACTTTGTTCATGATCAGTCTCTATTGTAGTGGCCCAGAACATTCATTCCTGGCTCCCTCCATAAGTGTATTCTATGTAGTGTCTTGTGTGGATGCACTGTGCAGAAAGTGTCTGGTCATCTGTTATGTGTATTGCACAGCTGCAGCAAGTGAGCAGTTAATGTTTGCCTGAGGCTGTGATACGCCTGAAAATGTATCAATTTATGTCCTGTCATGTGGTATGCTAGGGACTATAAGTATGAGTGATTTGGATGTGGTAAGAGGAGTCCACCACAGTGAGAGTGAGTAAGACAGTTCCTGAGTCTCTGATCTTCAACAGTAGTGGAAGGAGTGAGTGCCAGCCACATGGGGGTACCTTAAACCCTCATGTGGTGAAGTGATGGAGGAAGAAGAGAAGGTTCCTGAGAGTCCCAATGGCAGAAGACAATAACGAGTGAGAAGAAAGAGAGAGAGTGAGAGCTTGCAGAAGGAGTCTGATCATCGTGCAGAGGTACTGTTATAAGCTTCTAATCTGTGGAGTGTCAATCCCTTCCCCCCCTCCAGGAACGGTCCCGGACAGATAACTAGGACTGTCAGGCCGGTCTTATCCTGAGTCTTCCCTTCCAGGAGTGGTGCCGTACAAATCTCAAGATTGTAGGGCCAGTGTCATCCTGAGTTCCTCCCAGATGATCTTGTTTATGTGTGACCTGCATCAGTGTATCGTTATACTTGTGTTCCCTGTCTTCAGTTAACTACAGTAAAGTTTGCCAGACTCTGACCATTCCCAGGGACTGAGGTACTTAATCATTACTTTGTGTGTGGACTCTATTCTTTACCGCCCATGGCTCATACCGGTGGAAAAGGAACGGTGGCGTCACGAGTGACAACCCTGTTATCTATTTAAATGTTAATTGGCCGTCCCTATCCTAGGGGTGTCCAGAAGAGGCCTAGTGGTATTCGGGCCAAGGTCGTGTGTAGCCCTTTGGGAAGGAGCCTGGTAAGTGCCACCGTGACAAGGGCCTGCTTTGCCCTCCCAGCTCCTCTGCGTAGGCCTCGTGTCCTGAGTGGACCCTCCGGGTCGCCACACTATCCTCACACTGTATTCAGAGCAGGAGCTGGGAGAGGAGTCCGGCTACGTAAAGAACGGCATGTTGTCAATGTCTGGCACCAGAGCTTAGGAATTAGGCTGGAGGCTACTGTGGCTAATCATCAACATAGTTTCTGAAGCGGTCATGTTAGCGGTGGGTGGGGGTGAAAATGCAACAGGCTTCCCAATACAGTGGGATAGCCCCCCCCCTCCCCCCCCCCCCCCACACACACACAAACACAATGTGAGGCTATCCTGCTGAATCAAGTTGGGAGGCTTGCCAGACACTGAGCCACCAAAATCTGATGGGAAATTGGATATAAGATGTCGAGAGCAGAACTGTGCGGCATTATTACTCTGAGAGTAGTCACTGAGGAGCATCATTACTATAAGAGGAGTCACCGAGGGGCATCATTACTATGAGAAGAGTCACTGAGGGGCATTATTATTGTTAGAGAGTCACTGAAAGGCACTATTACTGTAAGGGTACCTCTGAAGGGCACTGTTACTGTGAGGGTACCTCTGAGGGGCACTATTACTGTGAGGGTATCTCTGAGGGGCACTATTAGTGTGAGGGTATCTCTGAGGGGCACTATTACTGTGAAGGTATCTCTAAGGGGCACTATTACTATGAGGGTATCTCTGAGGGGCACTATTACTGTGAGGGTATCTCTGAGGGGCACTATTACTGTGAAGGTATCTCTAAGGGGCACTATTACTATGAGGTTATCTCTGAGGGGCACTATTAGTGTGAGGGTATCTCTAGGGGCACAGTTACTATGAGGGTATCTCTGGGGAGCACTATTACTGTGAGGGTATCTCTGAGGGGCACAATTACTATGAGGGTATCTCTGAGGGGCAGTATTACTGTGAAGGTATCTCTAAGGGGCACTATTACTATGAGGGTATCTCTGAGGGGCACTATTACTGTGAGGGTATCTTTGAAGGGCACTATTACTGTGAAGATATCTCTAAGGGGCACTATTACTATGAGGGTATCTGTAAGGGGCACAATTACTATGAGGGTATCTCTGGGGAGCACTATTACTGTGAGGGTATCTCTGAGGGGCACTATTACTATGAGGGTATCTCTGAGAGGCACAATTACTATGAGGGTATCTCTGGGGAGCACTATTACTGTGAGGGTATCTCTGAGGGGCACAATTACTATGAGGGTATCTCTGAGGGGCACTATTACTGTGAAGGTATCTCTGAGGGGCACTATTACTGTGAAGGGTCACTAACATGATTATATACCCCTGCTCAGCAGATAGTAATGGCCTCCTAATTTTGTGTTCCATTCAGTTTAAAAGTAACAAAGTGCAAAGCGCCGAAAACGTAGCACAAGTCTGTCATCTATTTTCTTCACGGGGCAGGAGTATTTATTTATGTCTCAGTCAAAAGCTCCTGAAAAGTTGGAGGACTCCACCCCCTCCAACCCTGCGGAAGGTGCTGCTAGGGTGATAAGCAGGGCGACACTTCTCTTAATTGCCTTAATTTTGTTCAGTGTGCAAATAAAATTTCAAAATATCTGCAACAAAACAGCAGCTGCACGGAGGCGCGCCGCCTTATCAGAGCCGCTGCCAGTCACGGCGCCCGCTTCATGCAGCTGCCGAAGGTTTCATCATTATTACTTATGTAGAGAAGACATTCCTACGGGGGACGAGCTTTGCTATTTTTTTCTTAATTAGGATTGCTCGCAGTTTCTCAGCTGGATCCACAATGCTCACAGCCTGATGCAGGAGCTGTTCCAGTGCTACGGAGCACATGCTCAGGGCCCAAGAGGATACCGGCCGGGATTACAGGAGTACCACACAGGCAGAGCCAAGTCAGAGGAAGCGCATATGTGCCTGGTCCGGAAAACAAGACTATTCATTGTGGGTCGCCATCACGGCAGCCCCGGCTGAGACCTTGGCCATGCTACATTGGAACCTTTCCAGGGGCAGATTGGGTACCCTAAGTGGCCCTGGAAAATATTACAAAAGTGGCCTTATATTGTAGGTGGACCCAAACCAGCAGCAAGTGCGGCGAACAGAAGTAGGCAAATGTACGGTACTGCAAAGCACAGGATGTTTTATTTTGTAAAATTGAAAAAAAAAAATGAAATAAGCACGCCGAGTCGTATAATCACCTCCATACTGGCACCGAACAAAACCCACTAAACCAAGACCAGCATTACCAATAACTACAGTGTGTAAGAGCAAAATAATACCGCCACACCATGATCACATAGTAACGGAATATCACCAGACTGTAACTGAATAGAGACCACTCCAATAGCTCAATATAACCTATAACAACACTATAAGAGGGCCAGATAATACTCCGAGACCATGACCACATAACACTACAAGACTTTCACAAAAAACACTACACAAAAACCAATATTACCCCCAGTGACCATATCGTGGTAGATACCAACTCTGCACACCATATATGTGATTACAATATCATTATTTCCAGTGATCACAGGTGCCATCCTCGCCAGTTGTTCCCTTTCCCTCTATGTCCGGCCCAGACAGCCATGACTATTTCTCCCGTCCACTGCAGAATTTGACACACAGACATCTTTGACTCCTCACTTTTCCAACACCCTCACTACGTTCTACACACCTCCATGCAATCCCTCCTTCTAGAATATCACAGATATTAATAATGCCAACTCTGGTGCCCCACACAGTTAGTGCTGCATATACAATAAAAGTGCCCTCAGTTAGGCCTCCTTCACACGGGCGACAGTCATCTATTTTCTCGCAGTGCGACAATGCTTTAAATTGCATGTATGTGAAGCCCATGCTTTCCTATGGTTTCCTTCACATTTGCGATGTTTTGTAGCATGCAACATTGCTAGTCCAAAACCTTGCTGGTTGCGCGATATGCCCGCGACTTGCGATGTTTTGTAGCCCATGTTTCTCTATGGAGCCTTCCTCTCTGTTGCATCACATCTCGACCAGGGATCCCTGTGACCAGCCCCAGGATGGACCCCACCGACCCACTAGGATTTTTCCTGGGGGAGTGAATGGCCAGTCCACCCTTGTCCCTATCACCTACAGTGCCTTTGTGGTAGATTGTGTTCTATGCCCCCCATAAGACCTTGAGCTCTGATAGATTGTGTCCTTAGCACTTGGTGGATTGTATCCTTTATTTATGTTTCCTTTGGTAATACCCCTTTCCATATCCACTGGCGGTGTCTGACTGCTGGGAGCTCCAAAGTCGATTCGAGGCTGGTAGAAGTCTTCATTGTGGTCTGGGTCCAAATAAAGAAGAAAATGGATAATGCTATTTGGAGAAGACATCACCTTTAAGCACTGGAGGTAACTGCACTGTAATCACTATCATTGTTGACATCTGACTTATATAAAAGTATATTAGTACTGTGAACAGGTCACTAAAGGTCATTATAACAGTGAGGTGATCACTGTGGGGCGCTATTATGAGGGTCACCAATTGGTACTATTATTTTGAGGAAGTCACTAAAGAACAGTATTACTATGAGGGGGTCATTAAAAAGCACTACTACTTAGAGGTGGTCACTAGGGGCACTATTACTGTGAGGATTACTACCAGACCCTATTACAGTAAAGGGACAGAAAGGTCGGGGCTTAGTGTGAAAGGGGTGTGGCTTAGTGTGAAAGGGGTGTGGCTTAATACATGCAAAGTTGCCATTTTCTCCTTTTTTAATTGTTAAAAAGTTGGGAGGCCTGTTGTCTGCTACACAAGACAACACATTATAGGAGCTCTATAATAAGGAGCCAAGTTGTGGTCAATATGTCTCTCTGCATATGATTGACCCCCCCAAAAAAAAGAAGAGCAGAATTGTAAATGCAGCTCTGGGTGATAAAGTGAACAATTTCTAGAAATAAACAAAAACTTGACAGGACCCGAAGTTCTTTTCCAAGTGCCTGGCTGGCCCTAAAAGAGGCTAATTGTGCGTGTATGAGGCTCAATAAGCGTATAAAAGATCTGTCAGCAGTGTGAAAGCCCCATTAAAAGATCGTGGTCTGCAGCTCTGACAATGTTCCCAGCTAACAGGCGGAGATTGATTTTTACAGGACTCTTTAATTAAATGACACTGTTTTCTGCCGATTCCCGGCTCACTGGGTTTTTTTAAAGGCTGTCAGACAATTCTCTATCTTCGAGCCTTTCACCAAGTGTCATCTCCCGAGTACAGGGCACTATGGGAATCATTACCCGGCCGCGTCTTAGTAAGACATAAAATCACTGCTCTCACTTCTTATAGAACATGCACTCATTTGTAGAAACCAGGGATCTCGGCGGATCCTTCCAAGACGCGAATGCAGAGTATTTTACCTGTTTGGGGTTGTCGTGCCTGGTTCTCACTGCAAGTAAAAAGTTGTCAGTGTGTAGAGAAAGTAAAACTTGGGAAATAGATTATATGACCTTTACGATTGGCGCTTCCACCCCGGAGTGCAGTATAAAATCACGGAACAAGTTTTCCGTGCAACAGTTTAATTAGATGGGAAAATCCAGAGATCTGAGCGACTTCCAACGAGGCCGGGGTCCATCGGTGCTGGACTAGCCGGGGTTGGGATTTCACTGCCAACCGCGGGGGGTTTTCTGGTGTAACAGTGTAGAGAGTATACAGAGAATGGCATGATCAAGGCAAAAGATCCAGCGAAAGGGGGTCATGTGGACGTAAACAACTAAACAGTGAAAGGGGTCAAAGGAGGATGTCAGGAATCGTTCTGACCAACAGGCGCTGCACAGTCAGGAGCAGAGAATACAACGCTGGAGCTCCAACTATTACGCACAGTTTGCCTATCCTCAGCACAGAAGAGATATAACAGCAAACAATTAATTCCAGCTCCATTGTGTCTAACAGAAACATAAAGATGAGACTCCAGCGGGCAAATCAGCGCAAAACTTGTATCACTGAGCAGCACAAAAACATCTCCTGGTCAGATGGATCCAGATTTCTGCTGCACCGTGCTGATGGTCAGAATATGGTGCGAGCAGCATGAATCGCTGACCCTTCCTGTCAGGCTGCTGGACGTGGAGTATCGAGGTTTTCTTGGCACATGCTCTGATACCGGGGTGAACGCCACGACGAATCGCCGCGGTTCCGAAGGTCAAAGAAGCCCATTGTGCTACTATATAGGGTCTCTAATAAAGCGGCCATTTAATGTACCGGTATATGCACATAAATAACTCTGATCATTGTGATAGGAAAGGGGGCTGCAAAAATGTAACCCCAAGGAGATCGTCAAATGTTATTGTAGATGTAGTGTATTTGTAGAGAGGAAGTAATATAGCAGAAAGTCATGTAAAATACTTATGGTTAGCGGGAGAGTAATATTAATGGTTAGCGGGAGAGTAATATTAATGGTAACGTGTAGAAGAGTGATGCTAATGATATATCAGTTATGGAAATGCTATAGAGATTCTGCGCTGCTTATTGTGCTAAGGCTCTAGCAGTAGCGAGTGTTGCAGAGACTATGTCAATATTAAGTGGCTGAGAATACATAGCGGCAGCGTTATATCCCGCGGGACGGTGAAGTCAAGAGTGTGTGGGAAATACTGTAGATAGTGATGATGTATGTATGTAACATAGCATATAAGGCTGAAAAAAGACATGTCCATCTAGTTCAGCCTATTACCCCCAATGTTGATCCAGAGGAAGGCAAGAAAAAGCCCCAATGAGCCAATTTTCCTAATTTAGGGTGACTACCCACTACAGTTTTTTTTTTACTGCTGAAAAAAAACGCTGCAAATTTCGCTGTGAAAAAAAACTGTAGTGGGTAGTCACCCTTCAGGAAAAAACATTACCTTCCTGACTCCAAACTGGCAATTGGAATAATCCCTGGATCACCAATCCTTCTGAAGTAACGGGACTGTGAAGACAAGAAGAGTTTATTGCAAAGCTAAAAGACTATATTTGGTACATCAAGGACGGGACACATCCAGGAGCGTAACTATAGAGGGTGCAGGGGATGCGGTTGCACCCGGGCCCAGGAGCCTTAGGGGGCCCATAAGGCCTCTCTTCTCCATACAGGGAGCCCAGTACTATGAATAAAGCATTATAGTTGGGGGCCCTGTTACAGGTTTTGCATTTGGGCCCAGAAGCTTCAAGTTATGTCACTGTGCATGGTTTAGGTATGGGTACGGGTACAGATACAAATAGAGGCGGGGCTTGGCTCACCTTTTGCATCAGGGCCCCTGAGCCTTTACTTACGCCCCTGGGCACATCAATACAATGTTACAAAGATTCCAAATCTGTGATACCTTCAGTAAAGTGTTTAAAACTGTGTACCAACATTCTGCGACCCATATACTATAGAAGCGCCCCTACTGTTCAGACTTGTAAACCGACCGAAGTGCCTGAACCGTTATTCCCGTATACTACTTGTCCCAGAATTTCAAGTTCTCCCCAGATAAGAGGATAGCTTGCTGATTGTGGGGTCTCACAACTGAGACCCCCACCGATCTCAAGAACGGGATTCCCATGCCTGCTCTCCTGCCAATGTTGAGGTTGTGTCTTTCTCCGCAGTGCCACCATTAATGGAGCGCTGCCGATCATGTGCGGCCAGCGCTCCATTGATTTCAACGGGGCTGATGAAACTACCTGAGCGGGTGTCACTTGAGTATCTCCAGGGTCCTATTAAAATTCGATGGATTTCAAGTGTGTTTGCACGACCAGCACTCCATTCAGTCTCCCGCGGGGGGTGCAGTAACCTCACAGTGAGGACGATAGGCGACAAGGGACCCTCATTCTCGAGATTGATGGAGGTTTCAACTGTGAGACCCCCACCGATCAGCACGTTATCTCCTATCCTGTAGGGGGGGGGGCATGAAATTTTGGGATAACCACTTCAAGTGGTCATATTATTAATCCCTGTCTGCCCCTTACATCTATTCATGCCAAGTAAAGGCTGGAATAACCTGATGCAACGTGTGCTGCGTCTCTTAATACTCCTGCACAGCGGGACCCCCCTCCCCCCCCACAGATATGATTGGTGGGTAGCGCTCATTACAATGTAGGATACGTATGGTATTACATATAGGCGGCAGATATTACCATTCTCGTCAGATCCGTACTCTTCACAGACAGTTTCCCGGAGATTAAAACTCTCTATTCATTATGGAAACTCAGAATGTAATTACAAGTTGGCAGAAACAAACACATGATAAGGGCATTCAGAAGCTGCCACAATATTAATGAGAAAAACACATTTTTTGTCCAGGATGTAAAAGCTTCCAGATCAATAAGACAAACTTTCATTTTGGCCTCCAGTTCCCATTCTTCATTTAAAGCACAACTCCAATGATCCTGTAAGTCCGCACTGGTGATGCTCTGGTGGATCGCCAAAGACCACGCGGAGAAAAGTGCGCAATGCAAATGTGGAAATACGGAAATTTTAGGTGTTTACTGAGGTCCCAGGATGCATCATTTCCAGTCTCAGTTTCAGAATTCGGCCCAAATTAGGAGGAGGAGCATGATGGTACAGTATACGCCTCCATTACCGGCCTGTGGGAACGGAAACTGTTCAGAGTAGACTCTACAAAGTCTCTATTGTCCAGTAGCCAAAAGGGAGACTCCGTGGTACAGAGGTGATGCCATACATGGTGTCCAAGCGCCGAGTCTTCTCCATAGCACTTTGTCCACTCATCCGAGACACCATCCTGCAGTTGTGGGATCAGTTGACGCTGACACATGGGTGAAGCATGCACCCCTCTTACCCTGATGTTGTGTCTTATGCCTTCTGGACCCTTCCTGCCACGTGGCAGTATTGGTAGGGTGGGAGACTCCCTCTCCTCCCGTGCGGTTTTGTCAGATTATCTGTCATCATACATTCTGCAGCCTGGAAATCGTCATCTACAGCCGTCTCTTCTGTGACATACCCACGGCGAAAGAGATTTCCCCTGCTCCCATGCACTCTATTCTGCTATTGGTCATCTCTCGTTGGCTTACATGCAGGAGGGAGATTCCTACTTCTCCTCCTACGCTCTGTTTCTCGGACCAGTATCGCACTCACCAATGTGATTTTACCATGAAGCCGTATTTATATGGCTGACATGGATTTAAAGGAGTTTCCTACTTGTAAACTATTGATGGCCTCTCCTCAGGAAAGGCCACCAATAGTAGATAGGTAGAGATCTACAACCCAGGCCCCCTATGATCAGCTGTTCGCCAGACTGCTGCAGTTGTGTACTGAGCTAACTTCTGCAGGAAGCAGGCAGAGCTGTTCCCACTGTAGTGGACAGGCTTGGTATTACAGGTGATTCACTTCAGTGAGAACTTTGCTTGTAATACCAAGCCTGGCCACAGCAGTGGGAACAGAGCTGTCTGTATCCTGCTCAGTGAAGGAGTACATCAGCCCGGCAAATAGCTGATCACTGGAGGATCACAGGCAACAGATCCCCTCTGATGTCCTGTTGATGGCCTACCTCCTAGGACCACCCTGGGACCTCCTATGGATAGGGCATCAATAGTTTGCAATTGGACAACCCCTTTAAATGTGAGACTATACCTTTAAGTCAGTCCTATGCATTTGTAGTAGAGCACCACCATCACATCATGAAGTTTTGTGCGCTGGTTGTCATGTGAATTCCTTAATAGGAAAGCGAATCATGTAACACTCGAGTGTGCACAGTGAGCCGCCGCGGCTTCCATGTGCTAATGCTGCGGTTCCTGTCATCGGTTTTATCACTAGCCTCCTGTCCCGCATGCGGAATCTTCCCTCCGTTTAATCCGTCGTACTTGTTTGACTTTCATGTAAAAACGTGGCGAGATGGTTTACCGGCGAGGATGGCAGGCAGGCGATAGCGAGGCGCGCACAATGAGGCGTTAATCCTGGATGAAATAACTTGTTTATTTAAATTTCACACTTTGTATTTGCCGGAGATATTGTGATCCGCCCTTTCAGCAAACATTGGGGGGTTCTAAACTTAATGGAGAGAAGACAAAAGAGAAGCAGGGATGCTGTGTACACAACCGCCGTAGTCTCCAATTATCTTTTAATTCCGCCGCTGTCTTCATTTATTTCTTTCATCTCCTTGTTCTCTTTTAAAATAATTTATTTCAGCGAGCGCCTCGTCCCTCGGGACCGCATCCAGATTCATATATTTAAATACGTGGCGGTGCCAGATGCTGCCAGTCAGGAAGAAAGTCGGTGGCAGAGGCTTAAAATTAGATTCTCGCACAGAACCAGGATTGGGTTTAGAATCAATATCGAATCTTCGATGACGGAAACCGTGCGTCCGTTCGTCAATGGCGGCGATGCCGAGTCTACTGTGTTGATAGTCGTTAGATTTCCTATAAGATTTTTGTGACTTTTTTTGCAGTCTGTTTCCTGAGAAAACTGTGTGGGTTTATATGGGTGCCGCTCAGAGAACCGCATGTTAAAAAGCACTTAGGGACAATTTTAGAAGACACCTCACCCTCCAATGGGGCGCTATACAATGGGCCCCCCAGCTGGTTTCTGTTGTCCTGAGACTGCAGTGTGATTGACAGCTCCGCACCTAGGTGCTATTATGCCATAAGGAATGGGAATTGCCCTCTTTCAAGTGGCACTTGGTGGCGTGATTCAGTATAACACATATGTGCCAACTTTAAAGTGACTGGAAAGAGCGCAGCGTTTTGTGTGCAGCAAAAAACTTCTGCACTGCTGTAACGGAGTACCCGAGAGGTACTCAAGGGTGTACGGTTCACTCTAAAATGCAAGTCTGTAGCACTGTCCATTTGTAGAGGCCAGTTAGTGTAGTGCAGGAGAGTTGCCTGACTTGCCTCCTGCTTCCTCGGAAGCCCGCCAAACTCTGTTCTCCTCCATGAAAGCCAGTCAAAGACATCAGGAGTGGGAAGAGCGGCTAGACCGCAAAGATCCTCTCAATGCCAGTCTCTATGCCACTTTTAAAATGCCAGCTACAGACATGTTAACAGAACTGAATCTGTATACTACAGTTACACTAGTATCGTATAACATGCAGTCAGCAATAACATGGCAAAGGGAAGTAACTACCCAGTGTGCCATATTGAAGTCAGGACAAACTATAGGTGATGTGGGATGTAGTCACCACGTTGGGATGTAGACACTACGTTTGAATGTAGACACACAACGTTGGGTTGTAGACACCACGTTGGGTCGTAGACACCACGTTGGGTCGTAGACACCAGGTTTGGTTGTAGACACTACGTTGGGATGTAGACACTACGTTGGAATGTAGACACCACGTTGGGATGTAGTCACCACGTTGGGATGCAGACACCACGTTGGGATGTAGACACCACGTTGGGATGTAGACACCACGTTGGGATGTAGACACCACATTGGGATGTAGATACCACGTTGGGATGTAGACATCACGTTGGGATTCAGACACCACGTTGGGATTCAAACACCACATTGGGTTGAAGACCGCACGTTGGGTTGTAGACCCCATGTTGGGATGTAGACACAATGTTGCTGGAAGTGGGGAGGATTAGAGATCAGTATAAACCTAATTCTTGTCAGCTTAGCACATAGCTCACGTGTTAAATGAGGCCAGGAACAGTTGCCAGTCACACCAAGTAAGAAAGAAGACCTTTTTACAGGAAGAGATGTCTGATGCTTCCTGCCAGGCAGTGTTTTTAGGTATCATCTAGTTCCAGTCCAGAAGTTGAGCCAATGCAGCTTCCCTCTAACCAAGACTGTGGCAGAAGAGAAGAGCTCTGCCCATAGCTAAGGCCTGATGAGTTGACGCAGGAGGATTGAGACTGTGTTAGCCAAGATCCATGCGGTAGGAGGTGAACCAGTTGATGTAAGGTGGGCGATAGTTAGAATGGGTGTAGTAGAGAACTGCTGGCTATTGCAGTTGAGTTATTGTAATCACCACCAGCTGCCATTTTTAAACCACTAAGTCTGTATCCTCTTTGAGAGACTATACTGAAACCGCCAAGAATTGTTGAACATTTTGTAACTACCAAATTAGTTACCTAACTAAACCTTGAGTGTTGCATTATGATCCTCTGGCTCCACCATCAAGAAGAACTTATGGTTGTTACCGTTGTGGCTTTTGGCCAAGCTCACAATGTCATAGTCCTGTGATGGGAAATGTTGTCCATGGTGCCCAATATTGATAGATGGATCGTGCACATTCCCTTGATTTGGAAGCAGACTAAGTGGTTGACCACCTGACAGTATTGAGGGCCTGATACACACAAGTTGACCTTCTATTTAGTCTAGCTCTATTAAATTAATTGAGGCAAAGGTGAGTTATACTTAACAGTGCTCCATGCAGAGAAACTAGTCAGTCTGGATATTGACACCTAGTATAAATGCATAGTGTTTAGTACTGGGAAATGTAGAACTTGTATTTACTTTGTAAACAGTAGCCCAGTGTTATATTGTTTTCCACGGGTGTTTGGTGACCTGCCCTTCCTATTTTGCTTGCATATGCAAAGCTGTATGGAGCGGACAGCGATGCAGCCCTGCCCTGGGCTCTCTAAACTACTTGTCCCTGGATACTAGGTAGGACGGGGAAACACAGGACTCTTCTCTATAGCAGACCCAACTGGTTTTCAACAGCGAAGGTAATTACATGGATTCTTGAGATTCTTGAGCTCTCACTTGATTAAGAATAATGATTAATAGGATGTGGGAGAGCAGAGCCTGGCATTTGGACATGCAGCTGATAGGGAAAGTCGCACTTTCAGCAACTGCTGTCGTTATATTGGCACTCGCCTATAGATTCTATAAGTTACGAAAGCTTAAGAGCAACGGTCTAAATGACAAGCAAGACCCAGGCTGCACTACAGAGGAAGACACAACTGTGAAAACCCTTCTGCCGGAGAACATAGGTGATGAAACCGGTAACTTGAGAATCAGGTGTATACACAACAGTAAGAACCTTGCTGATGTATCCGTCACTTCACGCCAGGCTCACATCAAGGCTCAAGAAGGATTACCGACCGGTGAGGTCACCTGCAAAGATCAAAGTGGTCTAACGAGTGAATCACTGCAAAGGAAGGATGCTTCTCTGCAAAGCCAACATCAAATTAAAGAGGATACTGCCAGGCAAACCGAGGAGTGTGATCAAAAGGAAGCCATCAAAATACAGGGAAAGAAATGCAAACAGGATCCGGAAGGTGATGAAATGCAAGAAAAGTCAAAGCTGGCAAATGGCTCCTCGGGGCAGGACTCTGAAGACTTGTCCTCAAGTCACAAAAGTCAAACAGAGGAAAAATGTCACCAGATGACCTTCACACAAATGCAGGATGAGACCACCATGGATAGTGGCCCAACATGGATGACCACCAGTAGGGGCTTGAGAGAGAAAACGGTGGGGTCCAGTTCACAGTCACTTACAGATGAAGTCGATCATGACCTTGATACTGAGGTTGATGGACACCCGACAACCCTTACTGATTCACTACCATCTATTGGAAAAGGGGACATTAGCATTATTGCTCAACAGCTGCCAACTAATGATGATGACAAAACGGCTCAAACAGGGGAACAAATTTCCCAAAACCTGAATATATCCAAAGACAACGGCACACCAACTCAATCAAATATCATTTCTTCTGTCACTACATCATCAACATTCTCCAACCAGCGAGATCAGAAGGGTACTAGAGTAGCCCAATCAGGACTAAACGCCTATCGCATTTCTTTCGATGAAGAGTCCACACTTGACGTCCATCTTGATTTGGGAAACTGTTACGAGATGTTGTGTTTGGCAAAGAAATACAACCATGCCACCCTCATGGCAGCGGCCTACAAAATAATGAGTGATGACTACCTCCATGTCCTACAGAACCCAACAATCTATAGACATCTCAATGCCATGGAGAGAGACTTAATTCTTGAGGGCAGGATGAAGGGAAGGCGTTTTGTGGTTGTTGCCGACATCGACACTCAAGTCATGAATGCCCCCGAAAACAAGAGCAGTTTAAGTTATTACGACAGCGACAATGACCGTTGGCACACATTATCCGGCATCCCGAGTGAAGCTGTCAGCAGAGGCTGCTCAATGGCGTCTCTGTTCAACTACATTTTCATTGCACTTGGATCCGACGGCCTTGGGAGACAAATGAAACCGTCCAAACGTGTCCTCTGCTACAACCCCTCGACAGACACTTGGAAAGAAGTGGCTTCACTGAAAGAAGCAAGGCCTCACTGCAAACTTGTAGCACTGGATGGTTGCCTCTACGCCATTGGCGGGGAGTGCCTTCACACCGTTGAAAGGTATGACCCACGCCAAAACAGGTGGAACTACATAGAGCCTCTTCCGAACGACACATTTGCGGTTGCTCATATGGCGACTGCGTATGATGATGAGATCTATGTGGCTGGTGGAAGCATTCGATACATGCTCTTAAGATATAACCTTCGAGAAAAAATTTGGAAGAACAGTCTCATCAGTGGCAGCAAAGACCGGACAACCGAGATGGTAGTCGCCAACAATTTTCTCTACCGCTTTGACCTAAACCGCAGCATGGGGATAAGCGTCCACCGCTGCAATATTCGAGCCAGGATTTGGTATGAATGTGCAACATATGCATTGCCTTATCCATCGCCCTTCCAGTGCGTGGTCATCGATAACAACATCTACTGCATTAGTAGAAACTTCCACCTGCGTTTCCTGGCAGATGAAGTGTCTCCCAGGTTTATGGACGTGGATCTACAGACTGTGCCTTTGCCAAAGGGCATCCTCTACCCTCTTGTCCTTGTTCTGTCAGTCAAGGGCGTACAATGAGCGAGCCAACTAAGCCGCTCAATGTTTAAGATGGAAAGAAGAAGTCAATGGAAACTTGTTAAGAGTCTGATCTTGACACAAGCTACATCCACGTACAGGACATAAAAGCAGGAACGTGTTAATTATTCATTGTCCACAACTGCAATTCTCTTGACAAATGCACCTCTCTAAACTGCAGCTTCAAGCAAGTTCATCGCATTGCACTAAAGTCTATTCTGCAAGACGGAAACTTTTTTTTCTCTTCCCTAATACATATATTCTGTATGCATAGAGGCAGGATGAGACCGATAAATCCAGGAGCCTAGCAGGTAAAAACACCAACATTCACAATAATGACTTCACATCTCTCAGTAACTCACGGCTGAACTTTTATAGATGGGATTTTTTTTTCTGATTCGGGGTTGAAGTACATATTTTATGTCGATGGTGCAAAATTTTGTCTTCGGATCAGCATTAACCCAAGAGATGATTAAGGAACTATAAAAAATGGACCAATTGCACCAAATACAGATGATATAATTTATTCTAATTATCTAGTGCTGACAATTCCTTATACGGAGGTCTTGGTGATTCTGCGCAGACGTAAGATCTCATTGCAGCGTTCCAAGGTAACAATCGAAACCTGGACTTTAAAAGTGACCAGAGGGTTAATGTGTAGTCAGAAGCTGCCCGGCCGTCATATTGACAAGGTATAATATGACAGCCGGGCACATCCTGAACACGCCACGTCATATGCAAACAGAGATTAGGCGGATTTGCTATTGAAATCATGTGTACATAGCAAGAGCAGTAAGTTTATACTTGCAGCAAGCCTTAAAGGGGACCTGTCCCGTTCCCATAAACTAAGTTAAGGTGTTGTTAGGCCTCATGTCCACGGGCTTAAAATCCGCAGCGTTTCTCCCACACGCGGATCCGCGCCCCATAGGGATGCATTGGACACCCGCAGGTAGTTAAATACCTGCGGATGTCATTTTTCCCGTCAGGCGCGGATCCGCATGTGGGAAAAAAAATGGACAGTGTTCCTTTTTACGTGCGGGTCTCCTGCAGGGACGGCTCACGCAGGCTTCTATTGAAGCCTATGGAAGCCGTCCGGATCCGCGGGAGACCCGTACCAGAATTAAACTCACCTGCTCCGGACGATGCGGATCTTCCTTCCTTCGTGACCGGATCTTCTTTCTTCGGCCCAGCAGATGTGCCCGGCGGTGGGCGGGCCGAAGAAAGAAGATCCGGCCGTGAAAGAAGGAAGAACCGCATCGTCCGGAGCAGGTGAGTTTATTCTGATTTTTAGGCTTCATGTCCGGCGGGCCTGATTTTCCCCGTTGACATGAGGCCTTAGGGGACATGACGGGGAGCCAGGAGAGGTACTTTTTATACCCACCTGCACCCCCGATCCAGCGGTGTTCCCATCTGGAATCGACACGTGGCACGAAGATTCATCACTTTTCAGAGTCCTGTGCGCACTTCTCTATACCAATCTATGGGACAGCACGCGTACGGGACTCTGAAAAGTGTCAGATTTTCATGCCACACACGGACTTCAGAGGGCGACACCATCATCTGGCTCCCCGTCACGTGCCCTAACAGCACCACAACTTAGTTTATGGTTCTGTGGGGACGTGACAGGTGTCCTTTAAAAGGGACAACACCCATGATTCTTAGGCCGGTCTCACACAACTAGATTTGAATTGCGGATTTTGTGATCGCCATCTGCGTGGACGATCCGTGGTAAAACGTGGGCATTGAAAGACATGCATTTTCAAATTTTCCTTTACTCTCGCTGGTATGAATTGCGTATTCCGTGAGCAGAAGGAAAAATGCAGTATGCTCTATTTTACCGCGGAATCTGCGTGCGCGGCCTCCATTGATGTTAACGGAGGCGTGCGACCCGCAGCCCACACGCAATTATCATTGTATATGGGCTGCGGGTACCCGCGCCGTCGCTTAGAAACAGACAAAAAAGAACTGTACTGCGCATGGCCACCTGCAAGCCTTCACGGTCATCTGCAGTACAGGTGATGGAGGTGCGCAGGGTCACCGGCTGCAGAAAAGCATAAAATATAAAAAATGCCACAGTTTACAAATTCGCAGCATGTCTAGTTATATTGAGGCCACTGAGCGCATCTGCAGGGGATCTTCTCCATAGAACGTTAAAAACCGCACCATAATCCATACACAGACAGCTGTTTCGGGGCGCTTGCCCCTTATCAGTAGGCCTCTGGCTTAACCGGTGAGAGGCCTGGGATGTGGGTCAGGAGGGGTGTCATGTCTCCTTAAGGAGAGCAACCAAAAAGTGTGTGGAGACACGTAGGGGGTGAGTGGGTCGCTGTCTGTACATGTTTTTTTGGCTTGGTTTTCTATTCCCAATCATTGTTATCAAGACTTGGATAAAGGGTCTGACATTGATTTGAAGGAATGCTGCCATCCAATAGGTGGCGCTGCAGAGGTAGTAATTCCATCTTTCTTATTTGCATAAATTACCCAGAGGAGCTTGCATGGCCTTATAAGTCTCCTCACTCACCTTCTAGGTGTCCCCACACCCCTTGTGGGTGCTCTACTTGGGGAGATACTATGCCACCCTTTACCCACTGACCCCCTAGGTGTCTCCACACACTTTTAGGGGGCTCTCCTTAAGGAGACACGACACCTCTCCTGACTTGCTTGTATTTTTGCAAATGCAAAATGTATGCACACACTACACAGAGGATGCATTACGATGGGTTGGTCCACATGCGCATTTTTCCTGCATGCTGCAGTCACACAAAAATAACCACAGCATGCTTTATTTTCCTGCGCATTTGCGCACCCAAAGTCCCCATAGAAGTCAATGATGGGTGCACAAATGTATGCAGAATATGCTAAGAAATGCGTGAGACGCTACATAATTGTGCGGGAAAAATTGCACGCAACTGAACATGCCTCGCAGGCGCAAAGCGTGCAGTAAAATACATCGCCCAGTCCACATGTATGCTGCGCTCAAATACTACATGTACTCGTGTGAAGGAAATGAGCGGAACCCCCCAAAAAAGAATCAGAATCACTTATTACAGTTAGGCTGCCTTCACATATGTAGAATCCGCTTAGGAATTTACGCTATCGGAATCGCTGTGGAAATTCCGCAGTGTTTACAGTAAAGCCGTGCGGAGCGACTTCACATTGTGCGCATATTTTCTGCAATGGATCCACAGTGTTTTTGTAAAATGCTGCCGATTCCGTTTCTGCTCCTTGTCTATTGATGCTGCCATAAGTAACCCGTGAAATACCAGGGTCAAACTCCACAGCGGTTCCTCAATTGGAGACGCGGCCCAATCTGCAGCATTTAGATGCGTATTTGGCCACCGTTGAATTCTCGTGAAGTAGTCGCCTGGATTCCGCCATGTGAGAAGGCGGCCTAAGAGAAACACTTCATGCAATCATTTAGTAAGGGAACAATGTAACCGATGAGACAGTATGGAAGGTTTTAGGGGGTGCGCACTAATGTCTTCACCTGTCCAATGAATCAGAGCAATAAAGAAAATAGTTGCAAACGTTCACCTGGTCTTTATGTTGATTTGCTTCAATGAACCGGACATTATCTGTCTCCATTAATGTATTACATCTGAGCGCTAAAAGTATCCAAATCTCAGACCCCCCTACATCACCTTGTCCGATATCCCCTACTGGCAGGGTCTCACCCTGAGGGGAGATGCTTACATTTATGTACGGCCAGCTGCCATAACCAAAAGCCGAACATTGTATAGATCCTTCTTGCACTGCCAGAACAGCTCTGACCCATCGAGGCATTGACTCCATGAGCCCCCTGGTGGTGTCCAGCAGGAACTTCATCAGTAGTTTGTCGGGGTTTGGCAGAAATATTGCAGGTTTTCCCCAGCGGAAAAATCCCCGTAAAAATCTGCAGCATTTCTGGATCAGAAACCGCTTCAAAACCGGCACCATTGGGGTTGTTGACTTGGATTCAGCCGCGGATCTGCAGCCATTGCCGGGGACGGATTGCTGGTGCACAGGGGCCACAAGTGTCTGCAGTTATGGGGCCACAACTTCACGCAACGACACAGAAGTGAGGTGGGGACCAGTAGCCGGGTGGGGTGGGCTTGTGTCCGGACCCAGGACGTAATATATGGGGTGAGAACAGCAGCAGGCAGAGCTCGCCGTAGTGATCACGGAGCGGCGTGATCCTCGATTCCGACAGGTGATGCTGACTCAGTCATAATCGGCAACAATGGATTTTGACCCTGTTTTTGATGCAGATTTTGCTGCGGATTGTTCCGCTACGTGTGACTGCACCCTTATATAGTAGCTCTTGTGTAGCATCCGACAAGCGGCGCTCACTCCCCACCACAAGCCTAGGGTGCCATGACCCTGCTTCCGGTTCTACGGCCGTCCTTCCTGGGGCAGTTACGGTAGGTACTAACCACTACATACCGGCTACTAAGACCGGCCGCTCCGGAGAGGCTCTGACCAGTCGTCTTACACTTTGGCCCTTGTCGGAGTCACCGACTTCCTTCGGCCGGCTTCACGCGCGCAAAATTTCTATGTGCAATACACAGAGAATAGAACCCATTGAGGTCAAAAGGCTCATTCATATTTTGCGCACACATTTCGGTTGCACAAAAACAATAGCGCATGTTTTATCTTTTGCGTATCTGCGCACCAAAGATCCCCAAAGAAGTCAATGGGGACGTACAAATACGTAAGAAGACGCGTGAAACACTGTAATTTCGCTGGAAATAGAACACATCTGGAAGCGATTAGCCATTTAATTCGGTGCGCTTTTTGCTGCACGTAAATGAGCGTGCGGGCAGAAAGAGTGCGGTGAAATACGCCAATACACGCAATAACGCCTCGTTCAGTGCGCAAAAACGCAGCGCTGAAGAACGTGAAATTGCGTTTACACTCGTATGAAGCCGACCCTAGCCCTCATTCAGACAGCCGTATTTTCTGTCTCTGCGCCGTCCAGGTATTTCACGGACAGCGCCGGACCCGTTACGGTCTACCCGATGAGAATATTCACTGATGGTCATGGCAGGAAGTAGCACATTCATTACACTGTGCACTGTCCGTGGCGACCGGACCGCGCAAGAACGGGGATCCATGTACCATCCGATGTGAGCTGCGCCTGAAATTCCCGGACATAATTCGCAATACGGCTGTCTGAATGAGCGCTTACACGACTCCATTACACCTGCTTTGAGAACCAACGGGTCGCTCGCTTCATATAACCCCGGCAGGCGCCATTGTCACCAGATAACGTTATTGACGTCACCGTAATATTGGCGCATATATTTCTATATGTAACTGCTTGTCCCATACTGACTCGCCCTCTCTGCCCCTCCGGTCTGCGTTTCGTGCCGCGGTCGCGGTGATGCAGGTGACCGCTCAGCCATAACGCCACAGAATACAGACATTTTTGGATTTATGCGGTTTCTTCCTATTAGACGTGAATGGCGCAGTATTTACACAGGATGAGCCATCCATAATCGGACGAGCCCCATTTGTTGCCCGCGAGGTGAGGCTGGCCGGGGCCCAATCCGTTTATGTCAGCGGCGGCCCCCTTACTGCGGGACAGAGGGCGATGTATTTAGTGGCGGTCGATGGATGCGACGGCTGCGGCTACATTCCTGTCACTTCATGGTCGTCTGGAACATATTTTTGGGTCTGTTCAGTAGTAATTTCTTTTTATAGCAGTGAAGCCACCAACGAGCCGCGCCAAGTCCGGCGGAGCGCGGAGCGAGGTCAGAGCCCAGTCTAATTAATAATTACCCGACATTTCCAGATTCTTCCAGTTCAGCAACTGAATGTAGGAAATGTAAGGCAGCAAAAATGTTCTTGTGATCCTCATTAGCATTAAGGGACACCGAGCCTCGTTTACCACAACAGTAAGATTGTCCTCGTTGCCCCTAGCAACCAATCAGAGCGCAGCGTTCATCTTACCACAGCAGGTTGAGAAATAAGAGCTGTTCTCTGATTGGTTGCTAGGAGCAACACACTGCTCTGGTAAAGTGAAAGCTGAGCTGTGATTGTTGCTATGGGCAACAGGGACAGTCTGACTGTAAATAAGGCCCAGTGTTTACGAATGACATCCTATAACCTGTCATGACAGAGAACCCACCATTGTGGCATGTCATGATGAGGGAGAGGAGCTGTCATGACAGCGATGACACCCCTACAAAGGGTCGTTGTGACAACACACCCCTATAACGTGCCATGACAGGAAGATTTGTCGTCGTGACAGAAATCAGACCCCTATGACAAGGCATGAAGGGCTGTCATGACAGAGTACACCGCTATAACTAGTCATGACAGGGAAAGGGGTCGGCATAACAGTCTCTCCATTATATCACTTAGGCCGGCTGCACACGGCCGGGTCAGATTCTGCATGTGGGAGCCCGCAGCGGAATCCGACCCTGTGCCCGGCCAGCATTCGCACGAACCTGTTTTTATCTTTCACCGGCCGTACTCCGGATGGTCCGCACAGCAAACCGTCAGACTTGCGCAGTACAGGTTTTCTTTAAATCCCGGCTTTTCCCGTGTCGTTGCTAGACGGAATCCGCGACCTTTCCACAATGTCATTGCGAAAGGGCCGCGGACTGGACGGCTTTCATTGACTTCAATGGAAGCCGTCTGTACAGAATCTGCGCGTAAATGGAGCATGCTGCGATTTCTCCTCCGCGAGCGGAAAATCGTGATTGATTTCCACTCGTGTAGAGGAAAATGCGTTTTACCATAGCAGGCTACGGGCGGTATTTGCTGCGGAATCTGGAGGCCGCAATGCAAATTTGCCCGTGTGCAGGCGGCCTTAGAGGTTCAGTCCACTAACAATACGATGGCGAGGCATTGAATATGTTTAAGGGCCCCATTACACGGACATATTTGCGCGCCTCATACGCAGAAAGTAGAAGCCATTGATTTCACTCGGTTGGTTCACATACGTGTATTCTGCGCATGCATTTAGGTTGCGCAAAAAACACAGAATGCTCTACTTTTCTGCGCATTTGCGCCCCAAAGGTCCACATAGCAATCAATGCAGGGTGCGCAAATGTGCGTGCAATAGGCAAGGAGATGCGTAATACGTTGCATAATTCCGCTGGATAATGGACACATCTGGAACTAATTAGCCATTTCAACGGATGCATCTTGCTTGCTGCACACAACGGAACATGCCGGAAAAGTGCAGTAAAATACACCGCGCAAAAAAGCATAGTTCGTTCCGCAAATACGCTGCGCGGAATCATGTGCAAATGCGCATACGCCCGTGTGCAGAAGACATTGGTGTAACTTCACATATATACAGAGGAAGCAAAGTTTAACTTGACTGTGTTCACTTTCTACCACAACTTCTCCTCTTAACCCCTTCAGGACCAGAGATTTATCACTTTTATTTTCATTTTTACATCCTCAAATTCCAAGAGCCGTAACTTTTTGATTTTTCCATTTTTGGTGAGTTTAGTTTTTACAGCATTCACAGTGCATTAAAAATAACGTGAACTTTGTTCTGTGGGTCGGTACGATTACGGTGATACCAAATTTATATAGTTTAATGTTTTTCTATCTTTTTCTTAACCAAAAATTGCTTTTCGTATTCTGAGACCTGTAACTTTTTTCGTGAGCTTTTTCTTGCATTACCGTTTTCGGGTGCATATATCTTTTTGATTACTTTTTATTCAAATTTTTTGGGAGCCGGGTTTAAAAAAAAAAAAAAAAAAAAAAGACCACATAATTCTGGAATTCTGTTTTTTTATGGCCTTTGTCATATGGGACAAATATTGTGATAGTTTAATAGTCTGGACTTTTATGTACATAATGATACCAAATATGTGCGGAGTGTTAATGGTTTAGATTTTTTTTTACCAGGAAGAATAGGAAAGGGGTGGGGTGAACTAATATTGTTAACAGTTATAAACAAACTTTATGAAATCTTTTTTTTTTTTTTTACACTTTTTAGTCCCCACAGGAGACTTGAACGTGCGATCATTTCATTCCTTGTAATATATACAGTATTGCAGTATACAGTGATTTTTGATATTTCTCCTGCCTCTGGCAAGGCTTGATGTGTCCATACACATATGCACATTCAGTGCATTAAAGGCTGGCCACTCTCTCTGCAGCACCGCAAAAATGACGCGGCAGGCAGAGCGGCCAGCCTGAGAGGAAGAGGAGAAGAGCAGGGCACACTGGGCCGGCAGGGCACAGTGATTATGCAATCATGTGCTGCCCCTGCCTCCTGCTGAACGGAAGCTGCTGCGTCTGCCTGTCCTGATGCATGGAGGAGAAGTGGTCCGGGCCCCGGGTATGTGTGTGTGTGTATCTATCTCCTATCTATCTATCTATCTATCTATCTATCTATCTATCTATATCTGTCTGTTTATCTGTCTATCTATTTATCCCCTATCTATCTATCTATCTACCTATCTATCTCATATCTATCTATCTCCTATCTATCTCATTATCTATCTATCTATCTATCTATCTATCTCATTATCTATCTATCTATCTACCTATCTATCTATCCATCTATCTATCTATCCCCTATCTATCTATCTATCTATCTCATATCTATCTATCTATCTATCTCATATCTATCTATCTATCTATCTATCTATCTATCTATCATCTATCTATCTATCTATCTATCTATCTATCTATCTATCTATCTATCTATCTCATATCTATCTATCCCCTATCTATCTATCTCATTATCTATCTATCCCCTATCAATCTATCTCCTATCTATCTATCTATCTATCTATCTATCTCCTATCTATCTATCTATCTCATTATCTATCTTTCTATCTATCTATCCTCTATCTATCTATCTATCTATCTATCTCATATCTATGTATCTATCTATCTATCTATCTCCTATCTATCTCCTATCTATCTATCTCATATCTATCTATCTATCATCTATCTATCTCTCCCCTATCTATCTATCTATCTATCTATCTATGTATCCCCTATCTATCTATCTATCTAGCTATCCCCTATCTATCTACTATCTATCTATGTATCCCCTATCTATCTATCTATCTATCTATCTATCTATCTATCTATCTATCTATCTATCTATCTATCTATCCCCTATCTATCTATCTCCTATCTATCTATCTCCTATCTATCTATCTATCTATCTATCTATCTCCTATCTATCTATCTCATTATCTATCTTTCTATCTATCTATCTATCCCCTATCTATCTATCTATCTCATATCTATCTATCTATCTATCTATCTATCTCCTATCTATCTATCTATCTATCCCCTATCTATCTATCTATCTATCTATCTATCTATCTATCTATCTATCTATCTATCTATCCCCTATCTATCTATCTATCTATCTATCCCCCATCTATCTATCTCCTATCTATCTATCTATCTCCTATCTATCTATCTCATATCTATCTATCTCATATCTATCTATCTATCTATCTATCTATCTATCTACTATCTATCTATCTATCTATCTATCTATCTATCTATCTATCTATCTATCTATCTATCTCCTATCTATCTATCTCATATCTATCTCCTATCTATCTATCTCCTATCTATCTATCTCCTATCTATCTATCTATCTATCTATCTATCTATCTATCTATCTATATATCCCCTATCTATCTATCTATCTATCTATCCCCTATTTATCTATCTCCTATCTATCTATCTATCTATCTATCTATCATCTATCTATCTATCTATCTATCTATCTATCTATCTATCTATCTATCTATCTATCTATCCCCTATCTATCTATCTATCTATCTATCTATCTATCTATCTACCTACCTATCTATCTCATATCTATCTATCTATCTATCTATCTATCTATCTATCTCCTATCTCATTATCTATCTCCCATCTATCTCATTATCTATCTATCTATCTATCTCCTATCTATCTATCTATCTATCTATCTATCATCTATCTATCTATCTATCTATCTATCCCCTATCTATCTATCTATCTATCTATCTATCTACCTACCTATCTATCTCATATCTATCTATCTATCTATCTATCTATCTCCTATCTCATTATCTATCTCCCATCTATCTCATTATCTATCTATCTATCTATCTACCTATCTATCTATCCATCTATCTATCTATCCCCTATCTATCTATCTATCTATCTATATCCTATCTATCTATCTATCTCATTATCTATCTTTCTATCTATCTATCCCCTATCTATCTATCTATCTATCTATCTATCTATCTATCTATCTATCTATCTATCCCCTATCTATCTATCTATCTATCTATCACCTATCTATCTATCTCCTATCTATCTATGTATCTATCTATCTATTTGTCTATCTATCTATCTATCTATCTATTTATCCCCTATCTATCTATCTATCTATCTATCTATCCATCCCCTATCTATCTATCTCCTATCTATCTATCTATCTATCTATCTATCTATCTATCTATCTCATATCTATCTATCTACCTCCTATCTATCTATCTATCTATCTATCTATCTATCTATCTCCTATCTATCTATCTATCTATCTATCTATCTATCTATCCCCTATCTATCTATCCCCTATCTATCTATCTCCTATCTATCTATCTATCTATCTATCTATCTATCTATCTATCTATCTATCTATCTATCTATCTATCTATCTATCTCCTATCTATCTATCTATCTATCTATCTATCTATCTATCTATGTATCTATCCCCTATCTATCTATTTATCCCCTATCTATCTATCTATCTATCTATCTATCTATCTATCTATCTATCTATCTACCTATCTATATCATATCTATCTATCTCCTATCTCATTATCTATCTCCTATCTATCTCATTATCTATCTCATATCTATCTATCTATCTATCTATCTATCTATCTATCTATCTATCTATCTATCTATCTATCTATCTATCTATCCATCATCTATCTCATATCTATCTATCCCCTTGGCCACGTGAAATCTCGTGCAGTAAACAAACCGCGGCCTGTTCTATTTCTGTGAGGGGCTCGCAGAGCCCCGCACAGAAACGTCACTCACCCACCACGGGCTCCGGTCTGCGCATGCGCCGGCTGCCCAGCAGCTGGCACATGAAATATTCGGAGCTGCGGGGCGCGGGTGAGTACGTGCTGCTCTCTGCAGGCGCTCGGGTCGGGTCACGCGGCGAGAATTCTCGCTGCCGGATCCGACCTGGCCGTCTGCAGGCGGCCTTATGCAGGTTTTTATGCGTTTTTCTTAATTGTGGTTCTAAAATACAACAAAACCATGAACCCAGCCTGAAGTCGCTATCACATATCTGTTCAGAAAACGCAGCTTGAAATCGTGGCATTTTTACCGGAATTTCGAGCAGCGTTTTTGAACACAGGTTACAGCATGTGACGGCACTTTTTAATGCACCCCATCGTTGCGATGGGTGAGGAGATGTGTTAAAAAGCACGAAAGCACAAACATAGAACAGACAGCTCTCGAGAATCGCAGCGTTAGGAACACCTCGTTCGAGAGCAGGTTTGAGTTACCCCATTAAAATCAATGGGAGTGTTGTACCGCGGTTAGTACGGCGCTCGGGACGCCACGCTAATAGCAGCGGTGTGTGTGAGAGTGGTCTGCGGGGCTACGAACAAATCTTCATGTAGTGCAGGAAATGCGTCATGTTTGGAAAGATTACACTAAGGGGCAGAACATGTATGCAGCACGAGTTAGGTATGGGTACGGGGGCGTGTGGGGTGGAGGCCCAGGGGATGCCCCGAGCTGAGCTTTTAGGTATGTCCCTGGGTACAGGTATGGGTCCACCCCCTCCCACTGTTTACACACGCGGTCAGCTTTGACCACGGCACCTAAACCACTATCTGCCGCTCAATGAAAGCTAACTCTGATGGCGGCAGTTACCGGCGGCTGTCAGAAGCAGCTGATAGTCACGGGGTACACAGCGACCCCGCTCCATACACACTTCAGGGCGGTTATCGTTAGAGTTGAGCGAACATACTCTGCCGAGCTTGATGCTCGTTCGAGTATTAGCGTACTCGATGGCGCTCGTTACTCAAACGAGCATCAAGCCGAGTTCGACCCCGCCCCAGTTTTTGGCTCCTCCCTGCTGTCACGTGCCTGGTTTGGCCCCTCCCTGCCGCGACACAGCGCGCGCGAATGGCAAATTTTTTGTCTGGCAGGCAGGGGAGAGAGAGAGTCTGCCATTGTAGTCAATGGGGTTCGTTACTCGAGTAGAGCTCTTAAAGTTTACGAAAAGCTCGACTCGAATAACGCGGACCTGAGCATTTGGGTGCTCGCTCATCTCTAGCTATAGTCGTTCGGTGGTCGTGGAGTGGTTAAAGGGAATCTGCTCCCACCATCTTAGCCCGAGAGGTGTGCGAAGTGGCTGGGATGAAGATGTGTGGAAAGAATCTCAGCGGCTTCCAAGACACGGAGCTTTGATTTATTTACAGCTGATTTACTGTGTAGCCTGAGGGAGAACATAAGAGACCGTGACTGCGCCTATCATCTACTAAGCCACTAAACCGTCCGTGTGCTACATGAGGAGCAGAGACTGCGGGGGGTGCAGTCCTAGTTGTTGTGTAGTGCAAAGCCGTCTGCTGTTCCCTGTTATCAGCCATTTCTGGCTGGGGAGAGACTGACTGTAGTGTTCTTCAATGGGGTGTCTGAGAGGGATTGTAGAATCCTCCTGGACCCCTATGATGACTAATGTATGTCACATATCTACAGTGCTGAGAGCCTTCTATGTGTGACAGATATCCTCCTCTTATAACGCTCCAGTACCGATATAACCTCCAAAGACATATATATATACATTTATATATAGCTGATATCAGCCGCTCCTCTTATAACGCTCCAGTACTGATATAACCCCCAGAGATATTTACATCATATATATGATATCAGCCGCCCCTCTTATAATGCTCCAGTACTGATATAACCCCCAGAGACATTTACACCATATATATGATATCAGCCGCTCCTCTTATAATGCTCCAGTACTTATTTAACCTCTAGAGACATTTACATCATATATATGATATCAGCTGCTCCTCTTATAACGTTCCAGTACTGATATAACCTTCATAGACATTTACATCATATATGTGATATCAGCTGCTCCTCTTATAACGCTCCAGTACTGATATAACCTCTAGAGACATTTACATCATATATGTGATATCAGCCGCTCCTCTTATAACACTCCAGTCCGCATTTATGTTGCTAAGGCTGGTTTCGCACAGACATATTTGCACATGCATTTGTGCATGAAAAATTTGCATTCGCAGAAAGTAGAACCCGGTCATTTTAATAAGTTTTTTCCTGTACGTGTATTTGGCCGTGCAGCACGCTCTATTTTCCTGCGCATTTGTACAGGTAAAGAACACATCTTGAACTCATTAACCCCTTAGTGACCACCCATCTGTCTTTTCACGTCCTGGGCGTCTGGGCTTTATTCTACTGGGCAGTGAACACACGTCGGCCCTGTAGTATGAAGCTGCGGGTCGGCGTGCGGTTCCCGGTCATGTGACCGCTATTATTTAATTGATAACGGCAATCTTGTGAAAGTTTAAAAAAAGGGTTTCAAAAGTTAGTTTCACCTCACCAATCCGGTATATGAGGGGAGATGAAACGTCTTACTGGAGGCCTCCGATGATGTCCCCTGATGTGATATTCCTCCATGGACCTTCTCCGGATTCAGTCATGCTCCAAACAGCAAAATGGCGGACGCATGCACAGAAGTCGGGGAGGGCCCGAGAATCATAAAAATCTCCTTGTTCTCATCAACTAAAGAGCCTGGAGCAGTGAGCAGGGGCCCCAGTCACATGATCGTTGTTATCCAATGGTGTAAACAGGTAGCGATCTACCTTATTTAGATCGCAATCTATAATACCTACGTAATTTACAAGAAGCCCCGGGAACGCTCGCCTGCAGTTCCAGGAGCAGCTTGTTGAGCGCCTTCTGTGTGAGACCGCCGCACGTCATCAAGCTTACGGAGACTCACAGAGCGCCAATTTTTACACCCCATCCCTACTGCTTAGGTCAAGAAATACCACCAAAAAAAGCATGGGAGGAGGGGGGATACCCGGTTTTATTGCCCCATGTGCCCATCCCAACCGGCCCCCGTAATTACCCCTGTCTTCAGACATAACACATAGTTCACATTATTACTTTTAGCTAAGATTTAGGAAATGCCAAAAGGGGAGGGGGGGGGGGGATTCTCTTTAGGGAGTTGATTTTTTTTTCTGCACCAGTGAGCAATGGGGGCGGGAATATATTCAGTTGTGCCCTGAAATCCAGCTGGTGTTCCCTCCATTATAGGCCTAGCCATGTGTCCAGTAAGTAGATTGGGGCTATAATGGGGATGTCTCTGAACATGGGACAAATAGGGGGATACAATTTGGGGTGAAAGTCTTCATTCCTATGTACGCTGTACAAAATAACTTTTAAAAATGACAATTGCCAAAAAAGTGTAAAACGTAATTTTTTCCCTTCTGCTTTGCTCATTTGATTCATTCAAATACTGTGGGGTCAAAATACGCAGTACACCCCTAGATGAATTCTTTAAGGGGTCTAGTTTTCAAAATGGGGTCATTTGTGGGGGTCCTCTATCGTTTTGGCCGCTCAAGGGCTCTACAAGGGGGAAGTGGGGCCTGAAACACCTTCAAGCAAAATGTCTGTTCTGAAAGCCACCGGCTGCTCCTTTCGGTCTGGGCCCGAAAATTTCAAATGTGCTTCCAGAATAAAGTAAACAGATAGAAATATGTATCTCATCAAAAATATGTAAAATATCTTTGCACATATTTGACATACTGCAGTTGAAAATATAAAAAAATGACAATTTTTTCTAAAAATTTTACAATTTTGGCGCTTTTAATAAATATCCACAAATTCTATCGGTCTATTTTTACCACCTATATGAAGTACAACATGTGGCGGAAAAACAATGTCAGAATCGCTGGGATATGCAAAACCTTTATGGAGTTATTCCATGTTAAATTGGCACAAGTCAGATTTCCCAAATTTGGACTAGCCATTAAAGGGGTTGTCCCGCGCCGAAACGTTTTTTTTTTTTTTTTTAACCCCCCCCCCCCCCCCGTTCGGCGCGAGACAACCCCGATGCAGGGGTTAAAAAAACAACCCGCACAGCGCTTACCTGAATCCCGGCGGTCCGGCGTCTTCATACTTACCTGCTGAAGATGGCCGCCGGGATCCTCTGTCTCCGTGGACCGCAGGGCTTCTGTGCGGTCCATTGCCGATTCCAGCCTCCTGATTGGCTGGAATCGGCACGTGACGGGCGGAGCTACACGGAGCCGGCATTCTACACGAGCGGCCCCATAGAAGACTGCAGAAGACCCGGACTGCGCAAGCGCGGCTAATTTGGCCATCGGAGGGCGAAAATTAGTCGGCTCCATGGGAACGAGGACGCCAGCAACGGAGCAGGTAAGTATAAAACTTTTTATAACTTCTGTATGGCTCATAATTAATGCACAATGTACATTACAAAGTGCATTATTATGGCCATACAGAAGTGTATAGACCCACTTGCTGCCGCGGGACAACCCCTTTAAGGCGCAAACAGGCTTGATCACTAAAGGGTTAAACTAATTGGCCATTTCAATGGCTGAGAGCATCGGTTTGTGTTCTTTTGCACATGCAATCGTACAAGACTTGAACACACAAAAAGTACAGTAAAACACACAGTTGCGTGCGCAAATACGCAATGCCCGATGCGTAAAAATGCGGCGCAAATGTGCATACGCTTGTGTGAATCCAGTCTATGAGTGAAGGTTACAGCCCTTTAAGCGGCAGGGATATAGGGAAAGATAAGGGGGTATAGGCGGAGATGCAGTGTGAGCGGGGAGTACGTTAGGTAAAGGATAAGAACTGGTGACGGCCTCGGGATATGGAGCGTGTCAGACCGTGCAGTGTAGCAGTAATAAGAGTGACATCAGCCACCTTCCCCTCCTGTAATATTGTAAAATGATCCATTGATCCTGTCTTGTGAAGCATCATCCATCTTCTGATCCCGGCACACAACTCAGTGTTGTGGATGTAGATATTAAACCCTCATTGTCTGCAGTGAACGATCTATAGACTCTACTCATAGGGGCAGCGAGGGGTTTTAATAACGGACTCTACAGTTCCTGCATCGCAAGGGGTCAGTCAGAGGCACAGAAAATGTACTTGTAGAAACGCCATATATATTTCTAACATCAAGGGTGAAAAAGGATGTCAGCAATGTTAGAGTCCGATATTAGATGACATCACTGCGCCTGTATGATGACATCACTAATCCTCACCTGAGATGTAACCTCAGAAATGATGGGTAATGATGAGTGCGGCATCAGCACGGCACTTCTAGAGGCTTCTTCCACACCGCCGGGATATAATGCTGATCCTTCCAAATGTTCCAACTAAGTCTGCAAATTATAAGTGTAGAAAAGATTCATAATCCGCTCAGTTAATCAGATATAAATCACTTTGCTTTTACTATATGCAAATGAAGATATCAAATACATCCTGAGTTACAATCAGCGCCGACTTTAAATTATCAGCAATACGGAAGATATTTTATTCTGAATTATAGAAATAAATGCACTTGTCTAATGCGTCAGACGTGGGGCTCTACACAATATTTATAGGGATTTGTATGGATTTGTTCCTTTGTTTCTGCTGAGCTGCACTGAGTATCTGCATCTATCAATCCATCTATATCCTTCCTCCTATCCATCCATTCATCCATCCATCCATCCATCCACCCATCCATCCATCCATCCACCCATCCATCCATCCATCCATCCATCTCTATCCTCCCACCCATCCATCCATCCATCCATCCACCCATCCATCCATCTCCATCCTCCCTCCCACCCATCCATCCATCCATCCAACCATCCATCTCTAATCTTCCTTCCACAGTTGCAAGAAAAGTGAACCCTTTGGAGTTCCCTGGATTTCTGCATTGATTACTAATACAATAGACTAATGTGATCTGATTGTATCTAAGTCACAACTATAGACAAACACACAGACAGATGTATCGCTAATGTCTTTTATTGCAATTGTCCACAGTTTGAAAAGTAAAAGTATGTGAACCTCTGTGTTAATGATGACTTCTCTAAGAGATAATTGGCAAAAGGTACTTCAATTAAAGAGATGCATCTTCCCGTATCTCTTTCTTCCCATATCCCATATCTCTCTCTTCCTGTATCCCATCTCCCTTTCCCTCTCTCTTCCCGTATCCCATCTCCCTTTCTCTCTCTCTTCCCGTATCCCATCTCCCTTTCTCGCTCTCTTCCCGTATCCCATCTCCCTTTTTCTCTCTTCCTATCTCTCTTCCCGTATCTTTCTCTTCCAATTTCTCATATCCCTTTCTCTTCCCTTATCCCGTTTCCCTCTCTCATTCTCTCTCGTATCCCATCTCTCTCGCTTCCCGTATCCCATCTCCCTCTCTCATTCTCTTTCCTTATCCAATGACTCGCCCTCTCTCTCTTCCCGTCTCCCTTCGCCCCCTCTCTCTTCCCATATCCCATCTCCCTCTCTCATTCTCTTCCCGTATTCCAATCACTCCCCCTGTCTCTCTTCCCGTATCCCATCTCTCTCTTACCAGATCGCATCTTCCTTTCTCTCCCTCTTCCCGTATCCCATTTCGCTCTTCCCGTATCTCTCTTCCCATATCCTATCTCCCCCTCTCTCAATCCGTATCCTGTATCTCTCTCTCTTCCCATACCTAGTCTCTCTTTCTCTTCCCGTATCCTTCCCCCCTCTCTCTCTTCCCATATCCCATCTCCCTTTCTCTCCTCATATCCCATCTCATTCTCTTCCTGTCTCCCATGTCTCCCCTCTTTCTCTTCCCATTTCCCATCTCTCCCCCTCATTCTTTTCCCATATCTCATCTCTCCCCCTCTTTCTCTCTTCCCATATCCCATCTCTCCCCCTCTTTCTCTTCCCATATCCCATCTCTCCCATCTCTCTCTTCCCATATCCCACTCTCTTTTCATATCTCTCTCTTCCTGTCTATCTCTCTTTTCCCGTATACCATCTCCCTCTCTTTCCATATCCCATCTCCCTCTCTCTCGCTCTTCCCGTATCTCTCTTCCCATAACCCATCTCCCCCTCTCTCAATCCGTATCCCCTATCTCTCTCTTCCCATATTCAGTCTCTCTCTCTCGTCTAGTGTCCCGTATCTCTCTCTTCCAGTATCTCTCTCTTCCTGTATCCCATCCCCCCCCTCTCTTCCCATATCCAATCTCTCTCTCTCGTCTAGTATCCCGTATCTCTCTCTTCCCATATCCCATCTCCCTCTGTCTTCCCATATCCCATCTCATTCTCTTCCTGTATCCCATCTCTCACCCTCTCATTCACTTCCCATATTCCATCTCTCCCCCTCTTTCTCTTCCCATATCCAATCTCTCCCACTCTCTCTCTTTCCATATCTCTCTCTTCCCATATCCCATCTCCCTTTCTCTCTTCCCGTATCCTATATCTCTCTCTTCCCGTATCTCATCTCCCTTTCTCTCACTCTTCCCATATCTCATCTCTCTCTCTCACTCTTCCCGTATTTCATCTCTCTTAATGATGTCATTCAATGAATGGCTGTGATTGGTTCATTGAGTGCCGGCTCTGATTGGCTCAGGAGCACTGCCTCAGCCAATCAGAGCAGTCGTTTGCTGGAGGTGGGGTATTCAAGTCCCGTCACCAACAAGAGATGCTCCATCGGCATTGAGGACTGCACAGAAGCCTGCCGGAGCACCACTGCCCAGCGGTAGGGACCCGAACGATGCCTGCTAGGTGAGTATTGCTTTTTTTGTTTCATGTAATGCAGCTAGGGCTTATTTTCAGAGTGGGGCTTATATTTCAAGTATATTTCGAGTAGCCATTGGTACTGTTATGATATTACTGCCATTTGTCCATGCTTCCAGAAGTTTGTACCAGCGAAAGCTTGTAATTTTATTGCATTCCCATCATAGCAAGTCATTTCAAACCCATTAAGAACAATGGAATCCATAAACATTTTAACAATCATCAGAGATGGCAACAAATTCTGTTAATACACTATGTTCACAAAAGTATTGGGACACATAGGTAATGAAATTGGATTTTTTTTCACATTTCCCAATTCAGTATTGGGCTGCCTTCGGCCTCAATGACTACAGTAACTTGCCGCTTTCGACCAAATTCCCATAGATTTGTTGAGGGATTTGTCTCCATTCTCCAGGAAGAGCTTCAGATAGTGATGCGGGGAATGATGGACGTGCACGTTCGTCCCAAAGATGCTCCATGATATTGAGATCCGGACTTTGGGCCAATGAAGTTTACAGACGTTCTGCTCTTCAAACCAAGCCTGAATACCGTGTGCCGTATAACATGGTGGTCAGTCATGTTGGTAAAGACACGAAGCTGTACCAAAGTATTGCCACAGGGTAGGTAATGCCACATTGTCCAGAATGTCTCTGTACCCATTGGTGTTGAGGGTGGACTTCACTATAAACAATGGCTCTAGTCATTCCCAGCAGATACACCACCACACCATTAATGAATCTCCTCCAAACCTCACTGTTGTGAGGATGCAGTCACATAGAAACTCAAGGTAACCACCACATGCAAGTGCGGCCATCTGATTAGAAGATGGTGTACCGTGACTCAGTGTCTACAACACTTGCTTTCACTCTTTTACAGTCTGGCGCTCCAAGCACCATTGCAGGCGCCTCTGTGCATTCACTGCTGTAATGCCTTGGCTTGTGTGCAGTTGCTCGCCCATGGTAACCCTACGCATGCAGTTCCCTATGGAGAGTCCTGGTGCTAATGGATGTTGCACTGGCCTGTGAGACCACCTGAGCGAGGGTAACTCGATGTGTGTAATGCCTTCACAGCTCGTACAAGGCTTCGTTGTGAACATTCTGTTTACGAGGTCCCTGAGCGTGGCTACACTGCACACACTGGATGGCTTCCATCTCCCAATAACTATGCCAACAGTAGACTTTGGAAGGTCCAAAAGTGCTGCGATGTCCCGTACTGATTGGTTGGAGACATCCCACCAAAAGACTCTGCTGTCAGCTCTATCCCTGGTGACATCTGATAGTTTCTGCACTGGAATATGATGTGTGATCCTCTATTTTATATCTAATGCTCACACACATCCCCTTTACCTGATAGCACAGGGTTGATGGGGGGGGGGGGGGGAGAATACATTTGTCAAAATAGTGTATACTAGCCCTAATCTGTGACAGGTCACACAGCAGTTGTGTAATCACGGATGATTCCATTTTATTTGTTGACAAGCAGAAGTATTTATAGTCCTTTTAGACAAATACATTGGAAGCGAGGCTATAGGGCACCTGGCTCTTACATATACACAACTTGTTACGGTTCTTTATTGGTTACTGAAGCTCTCTGCTCACGCACGGTTTGCTAACCGCCTCTGGGATCTTTAATTGATAATTTATAAGCATTCCTGATCTTGCACGCTGGCAGTGTTTGGCAATCATTCAGTTACCTAAGCTTAGTTAAGGCTTGCATAGTTATAATATACATATGATCAAATGAAGAACTCCATCGTGTATTACTACTTGCTAAGCAGACTGATCATACAGTGTGAGTATATTTCCAAAACAAAGGTCCAGCTTCAGGCCGCCTGCACACGGAGTCCAGAGCAAATACTGCCCATAGCATGCTAGGGAAAAGCGATTTATCCTGCACACAAGCAGAAATCAATTGTGATTTTTGGCTGGCGGAGAAAAAATCACAGCATGCTCTATTTTTAGGTGGATTCCATGCGGACGGCATCTACTAAAGTCAATGGAAGCTGTCCGACCCACGACCCTTTGGAAATCATTGCTGGGCCGGGCACAGGGACTGATTCCGCTGCAGGATCCCTAATGAGGAATCTGACCTGTTCGTGTGCGAGCTGCCTTAATCACGCCATCTTGCCCCCATGAGTATACATTGGTGGGAACGAAGGTCAATTGCAGATTTTCTTCGTGAGGCCTTGTAAACTTCTGATTGTTCTGCTCATGTGCCAAAATATCTGAATACATGTGTCAAGTAAGTGGGGAGTGGGGAACAAGATGGTGTACAGCAAGCATTATGGTTTCTCTCACGCAGATACATTGATGTCGTGCATCGCTATTACCATAGAGCGTTCACAAGGATGTAAACATTCCAGGACTGTGAGGAACTCAAGTGAAAGCGCAGAATATACAAGCAGTATACAGACATCCCTGGAACAATGCTAAATATATATAGAAATGTGACTTTATCTTTACTGCTCGCTCAGAAGATGGAGAATATCACTAAATGTAAGAGGAGACTTAGGGAAGCTATAAGACCTTCTCCTTCCTACTACTACAAAAACATGAATCCTAATATAATGTAACTACAGAGTACAGTATCCTTCTATTAATCCAAGCTGAACGGACCTGGCAGGTGCTGGATTACCAAACATTCCGGATTATCAAATGTGCATAAAGAATTCTGCAAATTAGAGATGGCAGCCCGTACTACGATGATAGAATCCGGCACCCTGGTGAACCCCAAGTATATAGAGGCAGTCTCTGATGGGGGAGCAGTGGTTGTTGGCCCACTCCCTACTTCCTCCCTGGATCCTGAACACTAGTGTGACCTACCGAAGTACCATATTACATAATCTATGGTCAGGAAATGTGATTGCAAACTCCTCTGGAGACGGGGAATCCAAATAATTTCATGCAGTAGAGAATTGTTGCTGTGCATTTTACAGCATGTACAATACATGAACAGGTTCACAGTGACTTGAGAACAACGGGTCAGGCCACATCCACAACAAAGGCTCCGATGCAGATCCAACAGGAAATCTGGGATAAAATAGTACAGCAGACTGGGCTGTGTAGTCTGGGAAAATTTAGGGTAGCATGCTGGAAGCCGCACAGACCCCACTATAGTCAATGGGGTCCATCTGGCACCTTTCTAATATCTAATCTGTGTCTCCTCCATTTCAGTTTCATCCCATTGCTTCTAGTCTTTCCTTGTGCAGATGAGAATAGGGCTGATCGCTCTGCACTGTGACAGCCCATCAGATATTTGTAGACCGCTATTAAGTCTCCTCTCAGCCTTCTCTTCTGCAAGCTAAACATTCCCAGATCCTTTAACCGTTCCTCATAGGACATGATTTGCAGACCGCTCACTATCTTGGTAACTCTTCTCTGAACTTGCTCCAGTTTGTCGATGTCTTTTTTAAAGTGGGGCGCCCAGAACTGGACACAGTATTCCAGATGAGGTCTGACTAAGGAAGAGTAGAGGGGGATAATGACCTCACGTGATCTAGACTCTATGTTTCTCTTAATACATTCCAGAATTGTGTTTGCCTTTTTTTCTACTGCATCGCATTGTTAACTCAAGTTCAGGGCTCCCTCCCACGACCGTAGGCATTTATACGTGCGCCTGCCGGCGCCATAAAAGAGCGTGCACTGGCGCACAAATCTAACGTTTGTGCACCCATTCAAACAGCACAGGTCCCGGACCATATACCGCAAGGCCGCAATGCTGTTGCCTCCCCTTCCCTCGCTCTCGCCAGCTCATCTCCTCTGTCCTTTCCTCCGGGTGTTTGCAATGGGAGTCGGCAGAGGCGGAGCTAAGCACCCGCCCCCTCCCTGCCGCTTGTCCACAGCCAGCAAGGGGTGGGGATTAGCTCCGCCCACATTGTGCCCCCTCCCATTGCAAATAGCTGGAGGGGAGGAGGAAGGGAGTTTAGCAGTCACGCTGCTAAACTCCCTCCCTTCTCCAGCCACTGTCCTTGGCTCCCATAGGAGCCCATGCAGTGGCCGATGTATTCCAGACGGAAAGATAGTTCCAGGACTATCTTTTCGGCCTGGAGCTATATTGGCCCAGCCGGTCGCTTTTACGCCGCAGGAATACGGTCATGTGATCTGATGCATTGGAATCCAATGCATCAGATCATAGTGTATATCGGCCGGACGTGAAAACGGCGGGCCGATCTATGCTCGTGTGAAAGAGCCCTCAGTCTGTGATCTGTTAGTATACCCAAGTGTTTTTCATTCTGTATGTGCATTTTGCATTTTTCTTGCCCAGATGTAGGACTTTGCATTTCTCTTTGTTAAATACAATTCTGTTAAATACAATTCGCCGCCCACTGTGCAAGCTTTTCTAGATCTTTTTGAATACTCTCCCTCTCTTCCCTAGTGTTAGCTATCCCTCCTAGCTTTGTGTCATTGGTAAATTTGATCAGTTTCCCATCAATTCCCTCCTCCAGATCATTTATAACAATGGTGAACAACACTGGGCCTAGCGTTCAACTCCTGCAATTCTAGTATTTTTGTGAGTCGCTTCCAATAATGGATTGCATAAAGAAGATGTGATAAACTCAACGATGGACCATGAACCCAGACAGCTGATCAGGCAGCCCAGCTGAGTAGTTACAAGACGTGTAGTGGCTCATGAATGGGTCCTACAAAAGTTGGGTCCTACCAGTTAATTCTCATTGGTTTCCGGTAGATTCAGCCCTGATAGGACAGCAGCACAGATGAGCCGAGCAACCTGATAGGCTGTCAAGCCGTGCGGTGACAGGAGCGTAGAAGCCTGTGATTGGAAGGCCCGTTGTCTGCTTACACAAGAGCAGCGCATGGGAGGAAAGAAAATAAAAAGTGTGCGTATGCTGTGCGGTGACAGTTGGTCCCGGCAGTTAGTCTAGTGGGTTGCTCCACTCAGGTGGTGCAGTCAGGGAGTCCAGTCAGAGGAGAACAAAGAGAGGAGTCAGGTCAGTCGTCCCTGTGAAAAGATAGAAACTAATGTTAGAAAAATGATTTTAGGCAGCAGCACAACCAATAGTCACCAACAGATGGGACAGCCAGATGTAGTGCGTGATCCACAGTTAGGTCCGGACCTGAAGACCCTCCAGTCATCAATGAAAGAGAAGGGTCCGCACACATCCTTTATTGCTCCAACAGATACATGCTGCAACGTTTCGACCTATAAAAGGTCTTCATCAAGCAAGAAACTCACGTTAGTTAGTCAGTGAGTCGACTGCTAGACAGAGAAGAAGATAGTGAATGTACCAGAGAGGGCAGTGACTGCAGTGTGTAGGAGCCGGCAGGAGAATAGAGAGATAGTGAGATACAGTAGATCGGTTGGTGAGTGTCCAGTCAGCTGTCAGTCAGTCTGTGCAGCAGAGAAGAAGGCAGTGCCAGTATAGGAGAAAGTGGCAATAGAATAGTGATAGTCTGTTTTAGTGAAAGATAGCAGTATAGTGGAGTGTGCCTGTAGGAGTTGTCATAGGGACGCAGTCGTTGGATAGTGAGGAGAGGGTTAGTGGCAGTGAAAGCTGTTGTGGAGACATCATGGGAGTCCAGAGCCCTGTGGATTCAAGTCAGGAACCCATCAGGAGAGTCACCAAATCCTGTGGCGAGTTGCAGCCTACTGCAACAGAGTGACGATGCTGGTCCCTAGGGAGGAAGAGAGCAATCGATCGCTGAAGAGGGATAAGTATCACCAAAACCCCCTCACCATGTACCCTCCACTATCAGGATTTCTCGGGAGGCTACTTATGTCACTTCAGCAGCCCCCCCCACCCCCCCCCCCACACTCACATTCCAGAGAGATAAGGCTCCAGATTTCTGTTAAGGCCTAATGGTCCACGAGCGTCTGCACAGGGGCAAATTATTGCAAAGACCAGGAGTCAAAGCCATACCTAGACACAATTACAAGGCTATCAAAGGCAAGCTGTTAGGTTGTGCTGCTAGGACCTGTAGTACTAAGGTTTCTAGCAGCACAGCCCCACAGGTGTGGCATGATTAAGCTGGCTGGGTGTGCTAATCTCCTGCTAGCCAATCCCCCGGGTCTTTGCTCACATATATACCCAGTTCTTGTCAGTGTCTGTTTGGTGTTCAGGGTGAGCAATCATGTATCCCTGTTTGTCGCAGATTGCTGTGTGTTTGGTGTCTTGTTGGTTCATGTCCGTTCTTATGTTTATTTTTTGTTAGTTTTATGTCAGTTTGTCTCTGTTTTGTCCTGCTAAGTTATTTACCATATCTGGGCTAGGGTGGCCTTTAGGGTCCTCTAGTAGATGTGTCTTGCTAGTGTAGGGACCGCAAGACACGAGGAGCCTTGTCGTGGCCTTGCAGCTTAAGTTCATTGGCCAATGTACGAACCAATACCTTGTACTTTTATAGCTATTATATCTGCTTATGTGTACAGGTATATAAGGTGAGTGTTTGGGTCATTTGTCAGTCCCTATGTTATGTCTGTCCGTTAGTCCAGTCTGCAGTATGCATTTCTCTGTCCAGTTGGTGTTTCTGTCACCACGTCCAGTCTGATATCCGTTTTAGGTGCCTGTGTCTGTGTTACACCCAGCCTGTTTTGGGCACGTTCGAGTGGGCCCTGTGCTTATTTGGCCACACGAGCATAACAGAAGCCCATAGAATTAGCTCACCAGTTTGTGGATTTAGAAGGAGTGAAGGTGTTTCATTGCTGCGGAATGACTGTACTGTACACAGATATAATGTCTGCCATAATCTCTATTACAAAAGAGAAAAGATAAAGAGTAATTAATTACATTTATTTTACTAAACCCTGACTTGGTGCGGTTAATTCGTCATCTTCATCACCCATTACATTTCTAAAGCACTGGCGTCACGAACAAATTATTAGGAATAGTAAACATATTCCGAAACAACACCCATTTATCACGCCACATGGAGGCCATTGGTGCGGGATCTGCCAGGCGGAAAGCAGACCCCTGTCACCATAACCGACTGCCGCTCCACACATGGTGGAGTGCCGGTTACTACGAATCCCAGTCAAGAGTGCAAACCTTGTAAATAATGCATTCAATGTTTTCTATGCATGACCCCCAGATCCAATCCATCTTCTTAAAGAGACAAGATCACCTTTGTACTTCTGTCTGTCTGTCAATCCATTGGCTCAAAAGTCACATGACTAGATAGAAATGATTATAGGATTTCAATGTACTTAATATTAAACATCACAAGACATTATTTGGACGCTGTCTCTTTAAATGCAACATACGTGGTGTTTTTTCCCAGCGGCTCCACCAATTTCCAGTCCCAGTACTGTATATGCAATGTTTGGTGTAGGAAAATAACAGCAGTAGCCTGCAATCACATCCTATACTGCATATATAGCATATCCTTATAAACCAGGATATCCCCCAATGTTGATCCAGAGGAAGGCAAAAAAGCCCCATGGAGGTAAAAGCCAATTTTCCTCATTTTAGTCCTGCTAGTCAGGTGATGTGGAAGTTACCAGCGGGGCCGCAATCACTAGATGCCGCCGAATTCCGGGTGAGGGAGTGTGCTGAAAACGGAAGAATTCGGAGGGGAGTGCTGTATCTTCTGAAATCAACTAAGGGTCAAGTGAGGTGCCCTATAAACCGAGGTCACAAATGAGGGCACTGTAATTAAGTGGGGCCACATAGGGGGTGCTATAACTAAGGGGCCAAAGAGCATGCACTATTAGCACGTGTTGCCACAAAGGAGACATTATTAATTTTTGGGGTCACAGGGGGGACACTAGTTCTTTGGTTCTTTGGGGGGGGGGGGGTTGTAGGGGTTGATCGGCGGTAACAGCAGAATGGGGTCCTTATGTTGTTTCTATGACCACCACAAACACCAGATTGTCTGCAAAGCTCTCCAGATCTAGCAGGATCCACCGCAGCTCTACAGATAACGTTCCGATGTCTATGGCCGATATTCTGTATGTCTCCACACAACTGCATGTAAAATAAATTAATAGATACATATCCTTAATTAATGGAAGGGTAAGCAGAATATACCATGATTAACCCTTCACGTGCAGCATCCCCACCCCAGTAGTGCTGTGCAACTCCTATACTTCAGGCTCTTACCACCGACCTGAGGTGAAACACATTGAGATTCCTTACTCGCTTCCATCGCCCGGGACATCACATTACATTCTATTTCCTCAAGCAGCGGTGAGAAGGGAATTGTCATTTCATTTAGTCCCAAGACCATCAGTGTCTGGCCGTCTGCTGGGAAAAATTACAGCAGGTTAAAAACGGAGACAAATATAACAGCTGCCGAGAGAAGCCGTGCCTAAATAACCGGTCGTCGTTTCTACACCACTGGCTACGAGGCAGCAGTATTTAGAAAGGTAATACGTATAACCTTTGTCCTCTGATGCAGTAAAGGGCGAGGGGCCGCACACTGAGGTGGAGTGTAAAGTGAAAATGCTATAAAAAACATTTAATTTGTAGATGCCAATCTGAAGAGGGGCAAATAAACTTCTGGCATAGAAAGACTAGTGGTGTTCCTGCTGGAAAGCTACATCATGTGGACACGAAGCTCTTTGGGGGCTGGCTTACTGATCTACCCCGCCCCTGAGCACCAACTTAAGGTTTAATGTTACAAAGCTCATCAACAGCTGGTTTTATATTATATATATATATATATATATATATATATATATATATATGATTTTTTTAAAGGCAGCTCGTGGTAGGGCAATTCCTGCATACCCAAAGCAAAAATCAGCAAAATGTCACCAGGATTCAATAGTCCAGCATCTGTTAACAGCATAGCAATTCCAGCTAATCTTAAAGGAAAGGTTTCATCTGTATTTTTAGTGAAACATTTACTATCAATTTGTCTAATCTGCTTTTTATTTTCTGATTGTTGATTTTTTGTTCTATTGTCTGTACATGACTATGATGTCAGCCATCTTGCCTGGGCTGCAGCCAACAGCATTCATAGATATGCTTTACAGCAGCCTTAGGACACAATAGACAGGAGGGGACCCCTTGACTTCTATGGAAGAGTCCTACAGGCATGCCCTGTGACCTGTGCAGGGAGGGGAGAAGGTAATTTGTGACCACTACCCAATGACTTATCGGAGTGCGCCATCTGCAGGCTTTATGACCTGTGCAGGGAGGAGAAGGAGGTGAGCTGTGACAATCTATAAACTATGAGAGAGTGTTATAGGCATGCTCTGTGACCTCTGCAGGGAGGGGAGGAAGCGAACTGTAAGCATTAGTAATTGACTTCTATTTGGGAGTGTTGTGGGTATGCTCTGTGCAGGGAGGAGAAGGAGGTGAGCTGTGACAATCTATAGCCTATGAGAGAGTATTGTAGACATGTTCTGTGACCTCTGCAGGGAGGGGAGGAAGTGAACTGTGAGCATTAGTAATTGACTTCTATTTGGGAGTGTTGTGGGTATGCTCTGTGCAGGGAGGGGAAAGAGGTGAGCTATGATATTACCTATTGAATGGTGGATTCTGTGTTGTCTTTATATAGGGGTCACCTCTCAGTGTAATTCTGCCTGCGATGATAATTAGATGACTGTTGAGAAGTTCTCTCCTCAGAAAAGGAATGGTCAGACTTTTTAAAATAGAGATCACGACATCAACAATAGAAGGAAAAAAAACGTAAAAAATCTTAAAAATGTGTTTAAACAAAAGAACTCAATTTCGACAATAACTCTGATTGGTCTGATTCAAGGTGACCACACTTCTGCGCCATGACCCTGTGATGTGGGCGCCTGCCCCAGGTACAAACATACACTAGGATGTCATATATAGAGGTGAAAACTAGTATCCTAATCTGCGAGAATCTGCAGCATCAGGTTGCCGGTAACAGATTTGGCCCTCTATGCGCCCGCGAGCCGCCCGTAACGCCATTACTGCCTTATTCTATTTTTCTCACAACCATTTAATGTGATTTTTTTTCTAATTTCTAGTTGATGCCGCAGCTTTGTAGACGTGTCAATCTCCGCGGGCTCAGATCTGTGATTTGGTGTTGGAAACTGTAAGAAAAATGAATTTTAATAGAAGAGTATTGACTTTTATCAGAGAAGGCGCGCTGACATCCAGAGATGGCGGCGACGAGACGATTCTACGGGGAGTGAATAAATGTGGCAGGTTTTCAGCAAGGTTGTATGTTTCTTAAGCTCTTAATGCAGAAACGGCGGCTGATAACGCTGAACATCTCCCTCGGATGAACGCAAGGCATTAGCCATAGCCGAGGCGGCCATTGATGCTTCTGATATAAAAGGGGGGAAGCAACATTAACAGTTACACTTTATATACGAGCTGGATGTGTATATATACTTCTAAATACATTAGATATACCACTGAGTTACCCATTTGTTTTACTTATCGTCTACTGATCCTGAGTTATATCAGGTCTTATACTCTAGTCACATCCAGAGCTGCAGTCACACTACTACTATTGGCATCTACTGTACTTGCTCTCCAGGCTTAGTGCTGACTGACAACTTGCTAATAGGCCTTGGATGATTTCCTGTATGTCAAATATCATTGTGGGAGCTCAGAACAGTCTACAAAGTCCACTGCAACACAGGATGAACACCACACAACACTACAATCTCACCCAGGGAAGAGTGAGGTCCTGGCCTATGGCTAATGGGAGGCCGACTACACCCACTCTCTGGTCTGGGCTACAGGATGGTGGGCATATATTGCAACCTGCTGCCAAAGAGGGATTGAGGAGATCAAGCATACAACTTGAAAGATACAACTTATTTATAAGAAACTGACCTAATAATAGGGGAGGAGGTGTTGGGTTGTAGGTTAGGAAAACATTCATCTCCACAGAGATTCAAGCTTCAGAGCATGGGAGTGAAGAAACTGTTTGGGTAAGAATACAAGGAGAGAACAACAGAAAGGACACCATTGTAGGCATTTACTATAGGCCGCCTGGACAAGCAGAAGATGTGGAGGAACTCTAATAATGAATTGAGACTTACAAGAGAGGCCAAAAGCAATAAAAAAGGATTTGGGGGGTATGTCAAAATCAAAAGAAAAGTCAAAGATGCCATAGGATGCTTACAAGATGAAAATGGTGAATTAGTTAAGAATGATGTTAAGAAGGCCGAACTTTTAAATTCCTATTTTGTATCTGTTTTCTCTCAGAAAGTAGATGGAACAGCAACTGGTCTTCCCTGTGCTATTGGGGGAATAAAAGAAGGCAGGCTATCTATAAGCAGAGAGATGAAGGAACACTTAGCTAACTTAAATTAAGTCCCAAGGTCCAGATGAATTACATCCTAGGATACTAAAGGAAGCAGCGGAAGTAATTGTTGAACCCCTCGTCATAATCTTTTAAAATTCCTGGAGATCAGGAGAGGTTCCAGAAGAATGGAAAAGGGCAAATGTTATCCCTATCTTTAAAAGAGGGAAGAAGATGCATCCAGGAAACTACAGGCCTGTGAGCCTGACTTCTATACCAAGGAAGATCTTTGAACAAATTATTAAACAGCATGTATGCAAGTACTTGGATGAAAATGGAGTAATTAACCTGAGCCAGCATGGGTTTGTAACAAACAAGTCATGTCAGACTAATCTAATTTCCTTCTATGACAAAATCACCGACTGGGTTGATCAGGTAAATGCGGTGGATATAGTATATCGTACCTTAATAAACCATTTGACAAAGTATCTCATACCATACTTATTAAAAAAATGACCAAATATGAGATTGACAAGGCAACAGTTAGGTGGATTCACAACTGGCTGAGTGATCGTACTCAAAGAGTGGTCATAAATGGCTGCACATCCAAGTGGAAGAATAAGTCAAGTTGGGTACCACAAGGCTCTGTCCTAGGCCCAGTGTTGTTCAACTTTTTTATAAATGATCTGGAGGAGGGAATTGATGGGAAACTGATTAAATTTGCTGACGATACAAAGCTAGGAGGGGTAGCAAACCTTATGGAAGAAAGGTAGAGTATTCAAAAAGATCTAGAAAAGCTTGAACAGTGGGCGGCGACTAACAGAATGGTATTTTACAAGGAGAAAATGGGAGGAATTGAGCTAAGCAGCAGCACATGTGAAAAAGACTTAGGTATACTAATAGATCATAGACTGAACATGAGTCAACAATGTGATGCAGCAGCCAGAAAGGCAAACGCAATTCTGGGATGTATTAAGAGAAGCATAGACTCTAGATCAAGTGAGGTAATTATCCCTCCTCTACTCTTCCTTAGAAAGACCTTATCTGGAACACTGTGTCCAGGTCTTGGCACCCCACTTAAAAAAACAAAAAAACATAGACAGACTGGAGCAAGAGAAGAGCTACCAAGATGGTGAGCGGTCTGCAAATCATGTCCTATGAGGAATGGTTAAAGGATCTGGGAATGTTTAGCTTGTCAAAAAGAAGGCTGAGAGGAGACTTAATAGCTGTCTACAAATATCTGAAGGGCTGTCACAGTGCAGAGGGATCAGCCCTATTCTCATCTGCACAAGGAAAGACCAGAAGCAATGGGATGAAACTGAAAGGGGGAAGACACAAATAAGATATTAGAAAAAACTTTCTGACAGTGAGGGTGATCAATGAGTGGAACAGGTTGCCACGGGCAGGGGTGAGTTCTCCTTCAATGGAAGTGTTCAAACAAAGGCTGGACAGACATCTGTCTGGGATGATTTAGTGACTCCTGCACTGAGCAGGGGCTTGAACCCAATGACCCTGGAGGTCCCTTCCAACTCTACCATTCTAGGATTCTTTGAAGCAGAAGGCGCAGTGATACATCTCCTGCGCCAATCATGGAGGCAACTCTAGGTGGCTGTCGGGCTAACCAGGGTGGGGGATTGCAGACCTCGGGTGCATAGAATTCCAGGAAAGGCGCTCTTGGAGGACGCATTTCTGCTTCTACTGGAGCCTTGATCACCTTGAAAACTATTTACAGTCCAACAGTAGAAATACACAGGCCAGCAGGAAAAATGGTGCAAAAATCACAAAGTGGTGTGACAGGGAGGAAATCACAGTATATCAAAAGAAACTACAGTCCCAGTTATCTGCAGAGTTCTGTTCCTGGTACCAACTCCTTCACTAACTCCGGCTCTCTACCGGTTGGCACTCACATTTGGCAGGCACTCCACGCTGTTTTTCCTCTTCTCTTGGGCCTCATGCCCACGGCTGTGTCGGGCTCTGCCAGCTGAATATCACAGTGGAGTCCGACATGGCACCCCCGAAGACCCCATAATCACCTCTCCGGATCCACAGTGAGAGTCCTGTCTGGCAAGGAGACGCGCATTCACAGTGCAGCACATGATGCGCCGGCGGTGACACGTATTCCCGATATACTATTGCTGTGCTCAGCAGCGTGATCATTGGAAGGCAGAAAGCTAGTAGATTCAATAGATCCCAATAGCTGCAGAATAACGCCGCAGGGAACGCGGTAGAAATCCGTCCATGGGCATTAGCCCTCAGTTCTGTAATATCTTATAAGCATTTGCCTTTGACTATCGTATTTTGATAATTTGAGTTGGTATTATGTTCTTTTTTTTTGGCAATTTTCCCGTTATTTTCTTATTATCCTTTGTTATAATCCTTTTATGCCTTTTACTTTTATAATTAAAAAAAGACCTGCTGTATCTAATCCTGTGTGGGATACTGTCTGCTGACCTGCTGTATCTAAGACTAATACTCCATATGTAGTGTCCCAGAATAACATCTTGGCCCCCCTCTATAATTGTCATACACGTATTGTCTCATGTGGATGCACTGTGCAAAACTGTCATGTTAGTTTCTGTATATATGTTGCACAGCTACGGCGTTTTAAGGGTTAACTCCCATAAAATCCTTGCTTGTCAGCTCTGCTGCTGAATGTATCTATCCTACTGTGTCATATGGTACAAGTGAGGTTATAAAAGTGAGTGTCTGAGAGCGGGAAGGGGCTTCTTCAATCTGTGTTAGAGTAGGGTTCCATCTTACCTGCAGCAGAGACTAACACAGAGCCGCATGGAAGCACCTTTAGCTTCCGTGTTGGTGAAGATGGAGGAAGAGGAACGACATCCCGTAGCCTTTGGAGTATGGATAATATAGAAGTGAGAGAGAGCACAACAAACCCCAGTCCACTAAAACAGGTAACTGTTCAAACTACAGGCATTATTTTTCCTGTGTGGCCGTCCGCTATTAGGATCACCACACAGAGGTACGTGATTGTGACACCCAGGCGGATGATGTGCGGGGTGCATCTAGGCTAAGCCTTTTCTTCAGTGGTTGCCTGCCTGAATGTAAGAGGAGAAAAAGTAGCAGAGAAGTGGCAGCATAAGATGATGCAAGTGAAAAAAACTTCTTTAGTTAAAGGAACATTTTATTTTTTCAAAGTTTAAAAAGGCAACGTTTCAACCTCCACAAGGTCTTTATCAAGCCAAATAACAGAAGAAACAAGGTGTGCTGTCCATGTTCCACAAGACCTGTTGTTAAAGACCTCGTGGTGGTTGAAACGTTGCCTTTTTAAACTTTGAAACAATAAAATGTTCCTTTAACTAAAGAAGTTTTTTTTACTTGCATCATCTTATGCTGCCACTTCTCTGCTACTTTTTCTCCATATCTCTAAAGGGGCATTTGTCCATAGCCCCGAAGTTGGCTCTGCATTTGTTTGGACCAGTTGTGGTCCTTTTTGTCTTCGCCCCCTACAAGTAATTTTTCTGCGGAGGTCCTCTGTGAGTGCTGTGGCCCTTTGTTTTTTAATCTTGAGAATGTAAGAGGAGAGACCCCTACCTTTAACCTCCTCTGGAGTATACTTAATGTCCAGGACCGGTGACCTATAGATTATGTGGATTATAGGGCCGTATTGTTCCTGTGTATTTTTCCTCCCAACCTCTGAGCTTTTGCCTGCAACTGCTGCCGTGAATGATACCTGTAACTACCTGTTTATTTAAGTAAAGTTTACCAGGTCTCAACCGTTCTTGAGGTCCCGAGGTACGATACACAAGTCTCTGTGTTTATTACTCTTACGCATAGAATAACGGTGTAGGAACGATGGCGTCACGACGTGATTTTATTTATATATATATATATATATATATATATATATATATATATATATATATATATATATATATATATATATATATATTGTAGGGGTGTGCTACAGAGGATAGCCTGTAGGGGGCAACAGACAGTCAGTCTGGTGCCTGAGGCAAGAGGGAAAACACCCACAGGTGTGGTCACTGAGATAAAAAGGGTTGTTCCTGCATCAGTGGAGGAGAGTGTTTTGGCTGAGAGAGTCAGGAAGACAGCTCAGTGGAGCTGGAGGACTGCTAGCCCAGAGTGTGTGGCTGAGAAGGCCAGAGGTTGACAGGGAGACACCCCTCACCTCAACACCTAGGAGAGGTGTGTGTCTGGGAGAACCAGACTTCAGCTAAGGCTGTATTGCGACCAGAGTGCTGGTTAAAGAAAACTCCTCTGGTAGGCCGCCTGCAGACGGGCGGAAATCCCGCGGCGGTATTTCCCGCGGGATTTCCGCCACTGAAAGTCTGCATAGGAGTGCATTACAATACGCACTCCTATGCAGACGGCCGCGGTTTGGCCGCGCGAAATCTCGCGCGGCAAACAAACCGCGGCATGTCCTATTTTTGTGCGGGGCTCGCACTCACCCGGCCGCCGGCTCCGGTCTGCGCATGCGCCGGCTGCGCGGCAGCCGGCACATGAAAGAGCTGGGGCCGCCAGGCGCGGGTGAGCACGCGCTCGTCACTGCAGGCTCTCGGGTCGGGTCTCGCCGCCGGATCCGGCCCGCTCGTCTGCAGGCGGCAGTAAGCAGAGAGACATTGTGGACCAGGAGCTGTGTGGTTCCAGCAGGACCCCTGGGGTATGCCTGCCCTTGGACTAAGAGTCTGAAGGCACTAAAGACTTAAGGACCAGCTGCACTCTGGACATCCACAGGTCTGTGCAAAACTAATGGACTTATTGCTGTCGCCTTCAACCCTGTGGAGGAATATATTTAAGGGAAGCTGTAAAGGACTGTGAAGGGACTTTAGGAAAGAGATTTTGTTGTTGCAAAACGTTTATTATTGCTCTGGAGACCCAGTCGTTTATGTTGCGGTAAAGTTTATGTAAATAAATGATAGTAAAGAAGTTACAGTGACTGTTTGGTGTGCTATTTAACCCCCGGCGTGCTCTTTAACCCCGTGTTGTCACAATATATACACACTTCTACAAACATTCCGTGACAAGGACGAGGCCTCCGGCCATACCCACAGTGAGTGGAATTGTAGCACACATAAGTCCTAGTGTTCATGTCCCTGTGTCACTACAATATTTGGCGTCTCTAATAGGACTTTGACCATAGACCAAAAACAGCACTACAAGGCTGGTAAATCGGAGTATCTAAGCACAGCAGGTACATCCTCGCATAGAATCTACAACCATAGAGGATTCAGGAGAAAGCAAAAGACGGGAGACGTCTGTCCACACACAACGCAAACACGCCGATCCTTCGATAAACACGAGCAGCAGAATCACCCCCACCTGTGCTAATCCTTTCCATCGACTCCGGGTCTGGTTGTCAGCCGTTATAGATGAATGGCTGTACATGTAGTACAAGGTGTGCGGTTATAATGTAGTGATGGGGAGTATGTATTTTTGGGGAAGTAGTCTTAGCAGCAGAACGCTCGCCCTGACAAGGTTACAATAGTCTCCTGTGGATTCTAGTACTTTCTGACTGCATATTATCCCCCACCGCCCGGACTGCGACATTCTTCCTCCTCGGTGTCTGATTTGTGGCTGTTGGCCTCAGTCTGTTTGTGCCGATACCCTTCATGGCTATTTTCTCCCTGGACGGAGTATCATGTGCCGCCTACCAGCGCTCCGCCGCGGCTCCTTTATTTTTAGACCTAATAAAAAAAGGAAAAAAAAAATCAATAGCATTGCGAATTGTCCTTCACTGTAACACGTCTTAATCACGCAGGAGGATAACGAGTCCAAAGTCAAGAGGACCTGGAAGTATCGCACTCGTTGTCACTCATATCATACATCCTAATAGAATGAGAATTACACCCAGAAGCTTTGTGCGAGGAGAAAGGGCGACATTGTGCACTACTAGACGGTATTTCATCCGCATAATTCACTGAAAATTAGGCGATTAGACTCCGGGGAGGGGGAGCGCAGAGCAACCGTGTAGGAAGGCCGACTTGAATATACAGTTTAGGTAAGGAGCATAAAGGCTGTTTTACCCCTGTGTAGGAATGACCGGGGGGCTGGAAGGTCGGATTATTACACTGCAGCACTGTTTGCGCCGTGGGCTGGAGGTCACAAATATGTATGTAATCAGGGCTGGATCGGCCATGTGGTGATTTTGGCAAGTGCCAGATGGACTAGTGTCCACAATGGGCCACTCCGATGGACAGCCAGCCCCGCCACCCTCTTCTTTTTCACTAATTGTGCTATTATACTTTTACTAGTGATATTCACTTGGCACGCCGTGCGACGTATGGGCACTAAAATGTTGTTGGGTGCCATTTACTTGTGGGGGGAATGATTGGGAACTATAAACCTGTGAGGGCATGCAAGGATGGAAAGGGCAGTGTTAACAAGTGGCGGTACTGAAGGGACACTATTAACTGGTGGCAACATCGAAGAGGCACTATTACATGGCAGGGCACTAAAGGGGTATTTACATGGTGGTACTGAAAGTCCACTATTAACTAATGGGGGCAATAAGCTTCTGGTGGCACTTAGGGGTGACTGTTATACAGCAGTTGCACTATGGGGAAACATACTTGGTGGTACTTTCAACTTGTGGAGGCACTGAAGGCAATTATTAATTTGAGGTGGCATTAAGAGGATACTTTTAAGTAGTGGGGCATTATTTACTTGTGAGTGTGTTTCAGCTGTAGGGGTACTAAAGGACACTATTAACTTGTGAGCACACTAAAAGGGAACACTGTTGGGTGGGGCACTAAGAGGCACTTTTTTTACTAGTGGGGGCATTGAAGGGGCATTATTAAGTGTCCCCTTTCTACCCCCACAAGTTATGTGGTGGGGGCATTATTTACTTGTGTGGGTACTAGATTTGTAGAATACTGAAGGGACACTTAACGTGTGGGGGGACTAAGGGGACAGTATTGCATAATGGTGGCACTAAAGGGCACTGTTTACTTGTGGGGGCACCATTACATGTTGGAGCACCAATAGGCAATATATACTTGTGCAAGCACTGAATTGCCACTATTAACTTGCGGGGGCAATAAGGGAACACTATTTCATGGTGGTGGGCATAATTTACTTGCAGAATATTGAAGGGACACTGTTACCATGTGGCGGTTGCGGCTCCTCCCGAGGCGGTGGTGTGCTGGGTCCCATGGTCGGGGCGCATCCCCCCGACTTATGGTCCCGGGGTGCGGGTCCCAGGCCGGCATGGTGCTGGTGGCTCACAGAGCAGTGTGCGCGCTCGGTAGTCTTGGCGGCGCCGTGCACCTGGGAGTGCAACTGCCGTGCACGAGCTCCCTTTTTATGTGCTGTTGGGAGTTGGCTGTCTCCCTCTCTCCGCTCCTGGGCGGAGGCTTCTGTTTAAAAGTCTGGCAGTGACTGCAATCACTGCCAGTTATTGTTTTCCTTCAGGTTGATAGCTAGTCTGCATCTGTATGTCTCCTGCCTCTGTCAGCTTGTCTGCTATTTTGTTACCATCTGCCAGGTTGTTCCATCTGCCTCGGTCCTATCTTGTATTATTTCGTGTTGGTTCTTTAACATCTGCCTGTCCTGTCGGTAGTCTACCCAATTCTTTTAGGTCCGCCAGCGCTCCTTCTCGGTCCCAAGATAGCGTAAGGACCGCCGCCCAGTTGCCTGCCTGGGGTTAGCCAGGAGTGGAGGCAAGTAGGCAGGGACAGGGGTTGTGGGTAAGATCTAGGGCAACCCGGGCGGGCGTATCCAGGGTAGATTACTGTAACAGACACAAGGTATGCCAGCACTAAGGAGACACTATTGGGCACTAAACCTTGTGGGGAAACAAAGGAGACACTATTACATGATGAGGGCACTAATTGTGGGTGCACTAAAGGGCACTATTAGCTTGTGGGGACATTAAGGAGTTACTATCACTTCGTGAAGACACATTATAGTGGGTACTAAGAGAGCACTATTTAGGCTTTGGGCACAAAGAGGCCATTATTACTTTGTGAGTAGTACTGAGGGTGAATTACTACATTGTAGGGGCACTGAAAGGCAGCAGTATTCTGTGAGGGCATAAAAGTGGGCATTATTCAATGGGGACACAGAGGGGCATTGGAGGTAATGGCAGAATATGGAGTGCAAAGTTGAGTTGTGGCAGGCATTTCTCCTCTTCTGTGTGTGTGGGGGGGGGGTCTGGAGGGGCAAAACATATACTGAAGAGAACATTATTTTGGAGGTATAGCAAACTAGGGCAGAGAAAGACCCCCATGGGGGTGAAAAGTTAATGATGGAAGCTACTTGAGAGCCATGAGATAGATAGGATGGAGGTTATGCCTGAGGAGAGGATGTGGGCATAACTAAGAAAAGGCGGCAGATGTATCAAGCGTGAGGAGTCAAGGACAATGAAAGACACCAACGGTGAAGAGGATCATGGAGGCTATCATAAGGAGGCAATCATGAAGGGGATGTGGAAGTGTTGCCATCGGTGGAAGCAAATAGTAGAAACCACCAAGGTGGTGAGAGGATATTGAAGCCCTTAATGGGCGTACGAGAGTGGTGGAAGCCATAACGATAAAATGGTGATACAATGACTTATGAGGAGCAGACGATGGTGGAAACAAATATAAGGTGTAGAAGACAGATGAAATGAAGGGGAAGGGGTGAAAAAAGTGCAAAAATGAAGAAGAGAGCATCATGGAGGTCATGAGGGGCAATTAACCAGCAGAGTTTATGGCAGAGCCAACAAGAATCGGAGGCGATTAAGGAGGACAGAGATGGTGTTCAGGAAGAAACGTTAGAAATCTTGAGGGTTACATGGGTGGTATTGGCGACAGGGATCGGGGAGGAGAACCATGATGGGGGTGACGTACAAGAGGTCGAATCTAATTGATCATAATGGGAGACGGGGTTGGTACACTGAGATATTAGACAGTTCATTGTGGAGATCTGACCGCTGTGCACGCGGCTCATCCCAGAGCCCTTTATCATCATTTATATTGGATACATTCCTGATTTTACAACATTTGTGCTCTTTATCACCACATTACAATGAAAGATTGTCAGCTCCCGGGTTCAAGCTTTACTGTGCTTGAAATTCCTATTTGCCGGAGATGAATGCTGTCGGAGCCGGGGAAAACGTAAATGATTACATATCCTTAAAGAGAAATCATCTTTCCAAGTGATCGGGCATTTCAATTCAGCTCTCGTGTTCCTGCGATTCATGCCTGGAAGGGTTTATCTTGCAAATATTTCTTCATCTGAGAAGGGCAACACTTCATAAAAAATGATTTTAAATAAAATTAACTGGGATCTGCAACGCTGCGTCTTCTAAACCCGTAATCCTTCCTAATAGTAAGCACGGGAGCGCTCCGCTAAAAAAATGGATTTTGGCAGAGGAACAAAGGAGGCGAAAAATGACAATTTGAATATGTTTTACTTTGCAATTTCATGCAGTCATTAAAGCCGTCACCGGTGGTTAACAGCGCCAGGGGTGTGCGGGCACTTTGCCCCCGTCATGTCCTAGGATGATGTTTTCAGGGCACTTCGTTGTAGCGGGCCGCCTGTTCTCACGCCGGCTTTGCGCATTTGATGCGGCAGCCTATTATCAGGAGTCCTGCTGTAATTTACATGTCAGCCGATGAAGATCCAAGCAGACATCAGGGTCACCCGGACCTTGCTCCAGCTCATTTCCATGCAGTGACGGACAATTACCTAATGTCAACCAGCTATTTAGTTTCGCCACAGGATTAGGAGCGGGTCACCATTATGTATCCACATGTACTCAGGATTTGCAGCTCTGCCTTATTTTTTTCCACCTGTATCTTCTCCTTTTATGGTGATTTTTGCACGGAGTCCGTCGCCGTTCTTGTAGTTATTTGCATGCATTTCAGTAATTCCGCTTTTGCTCTCCATTAAGCGTTGTCATTTATACGCTTTTTTCCATAGAAGATGCGATAATTCCGCCTCTCAGAGTGAAGTGATCGCAGCGCCTCTCGTTACTCTTCATTCCCACAAGGCTTTAAACTGATATTTTGTGCTCCTTGTTATTTCCCTGTCTGTACTGACCAGGGGTGCACTAGAGAAGAAGCCGGACAGGACGAGGGGTGCGTCTTCAGAGTGTGCCAACTGTTGAAGCACTCAAAATATGGGCATCCATCACATGCCAGGCACCATACTTACTAGTAGAAAGGCAAAACTGGAAGGTGAAGATCCGATGGGCTATTCAGTATGGTACCATTTGTATTCTATAAGTTACATTGAATGGTCCCTTTAATGGAGACAGCAGCCCTCTCACAATTGGCGCTTCCCTGTATGGAAATTCTCCCCGTGACCCCGGAGAGTAGCGTAAAATCACGTGACAAGTTTTCTGTGGATCAGTTTTAGCGTGGATCCATATTAGATGGGAAAATCCAGCGATCGGAGTGATTCTAAGGAAGCCGGGTCATCGGTGCTGGACTAGCCGGGGCTGGGATGTCACTGCCAACCTATGAGGTTCTCTCATGTAACAGTGTGGAGAGTATACAGAGAATGGCGTGATCAAGAAAACATCCAACAAAATGGGATCCTGTGGATGGAAACAACTCATCACTGAAAGGGGTCGGAGGAGGATGTCAGGAATCCTTCTAACCAACAGGCGCTGCAGTAAGAAGCAGTTGAATACAATGCTGGAGCTCCAACTAACATGTCCAAATGTATAACTTGCCGTTCCTTAGCACGGATGGATATGACAGCAGGCGACCAGTTCCAGTGCAGTTGTGTGTAAGAGAAACAGAAAGGCGAGACTCCAGCGGGCAAGAAAGCACAAAACTTGTATCACTGAGCAGCGGAAAAACATCTCCTGGTCTGATGGATCCAGATTTCTGTTGCCCTGTGCTGATGGGAGGTCAGAATTTGGTGCAAGCAGCATGAATCGCTGACCCTTTCCTGTCAGCAGATCACAACATGTCAGCACCGCCATCTAATCTGCAACAACTACAAGCAGCTTCCTGTCCACAGGGGCCGATACAGAACAATTTAATCACCTAGTGAAATCTACGCCACGACGACTTGCTGCAGTTCTGAAGGCGAAAGGAGACCCAACATGCTACTAGATGCAGGTCTAAAAAAGTGGGAAGGGGCCTGAGGGCAATGTGTTGTGGTGGGGACAGTTCAATAGTCACCCCATAAATGATGGAATTTTCACCCCACTTTGTTTCTATTTGCAAAAGAAAGGGGACAGAATGAATTCTGGGACTGTGCAGCTTGTAACCCTCCGTGGAGGACCAAGACCATGAGCGTACCACTATCCTATATTTTAAGGCTCCCTATAATACAGGCTTCCAGCAGGGCGGCGCCAGACAAGATCATCCTGTGGGATACCAAAACTGTGCTAATAGGGTCAATTGCACCTTCAAAAAAAGTACCCCCAAAGGTGGGGCAAGGCAAGGAGAAGTGAGTCCTGCCCCACGCTTGTCTCATTGAGGTCGGCGCTGTTGTGCGGTATGCTGCGTTACTTGGTTGGCCAAGCGGAGGAGCATATGCAGACAACTATTGCGCAGCCCAATGATGGGGGAAGAGGGGAGCATTTAGGAGGTACAACGGCACCAACTAGTTCAGCCTCATATACAGAGGACGCCTCATTTTACGGGAAATGAAGGGGATGATAACAATGCCTCTTGTTTTGCTGGATCGGCATTTGCAGGGTCACAGCCATCGGCTCGTGCGGTCTGTATTACATCCCCTCCCCCTTTACTGTATCGCACACTCTGTGTCATATGAAATCCACTTACACAGAGCCATAAACTGGAGTAATCATCACCTAATGGGAAGCTGGGGGACACATTAGTTCCGGCTAAGCACGCTCACAAAATATTTGCAAGTTGTTTCGATATTTTTCTGGTTTTGTTTCCTAATGAAACAGTTTGGAATCTGCATTAACGGCGTCATTGCTGAGTGGCTTATAAGGGGGCAACATCTGCGGCCAGACACGGACGAGAGGAGCAATGCAAGAACCAGGGGAGACGGGGTTAACGTGAGGTCCGTAGGACAATCTGTGCAAGGATCAGATGTGTCAATGGTGGGGAGCTTTAAAGAGGGTTTGGGGTTGGGGGGGGGGAGGGCGGCTCATACCCACAGTTGTGCCAGGGCACCGATCCAGATTACAAACGCAAAAATGCATCCGAAATACACTTGTGAAAACCAACCGTTACAACGGGAAGGCTTTCAGTTTGTAACTGCTCTTCAACGCTGTAGCCCCCTGGTGCCCCGTTGTCCTAGTATGTTGGGTACTTCTGGTTTAGACCATGTTAGACCATGTGCAGCTGCAGTGGCGATTTCTGCCCTCCATATGCCCCCTCTCTGCAGCAGGTTTTGGTGAGTGGGCTGCCTTTGCCCTCTGGGGCAATCGTCATTGTCTGCGTCAGCATCCTGTGTGCTCCCCCCAGTTCCAGTGGCGGACTCTGGCCTGCTCACAAGCTCCCCATGCCCCCCCTCTTTTTCATAGTGGTACAGAGGGTGAGCATTTAGTTGAGGACCCCCAGGATTTGCCTCCACGTGAGCAGGTAATCTTGCCAACGCCGCTAGTCCTGTCGATGGTCAAGGAGATTTAGCCCCCACCTTCCTTCTGTTGGATAGGGCTTTGGAATCTTCGTGTTATAAGGCTTCCTGGCACTCCTGATCGTCTTGCCATCACAGCTCCAAAAGATGCAAGTCTTATCACCACGGTGGCTCCTCCAGCTTGGCATACCCAGTTTCGTCAGCCACCAAGAAAGTGCAACTCCATCATCAGGCACAATCTTTGTGTGCAGGGTTATGCCGATGGGCAGGGTTTTTTATAGGCATTTCTGTCCCCTTTCATTAATCCCGCAGATCTCGAAGAGTCCAGAGCTCACAGCTTAGCCATTTCATGGATGTTTCTGGTTCAGTGAGTTGTGGTACAATTTTTAGGTCCGCTTGGTGCACAGATTCCTGGCCCAACTCTTGGCCGGCTAGGGCTAGGGGTTGGTGTGCAAACCTGACTCTCCTTGAGTTGTTCCTCATTGTTGCTGGGTGGAGTTATGGGGTCATCCTATGGGCAATTGGGCAGCGCCTTTCCTATATGACAATATGGGGGCAGTGCTGGACATCAATAATTTGACTTCTTTCTTCTGTCATTACTTTGCTGAGGTGGCTGGTTCTGTGCTGTCTACAGAGCAACATCCAGTTCAGCGTGCATTATGTACCTGAGGTTAACAATTCTGTGGCTGAAGTACTGTCTTGTTTTCAATGGCAGGCTTTTCGCAGCCTCTGCCCCCAGGCGGACCTGGAAGGGACCACTTGTCTCGAATTCCTGTGGCTTATGATAGGAGCTGGCTGTCCTTGGCACCATTGAGTTGGAGTGCTCGAGTTGTAGCAATTATCAAGTGATTCTTCTACCTTAATAGTTTGCGCAAGCAGGGTGTGCAACGGCTGTGCGCGCCAAAGGGGATTGCAAAAGGGTTGTCATGGGTGGCTCTGTAATCCCTCCCGACAGTGGCGATAACATTGCTCTGCTCAGCTGTTGCACAGTGGCAAGATTGACTATGAGGATACGTCTGAAATAAACAATTTTTTGTCACGGGTGACGCCAGTACTCCATCCTGAATTCACAAGTCTAATGATGGTGAAATAACTTGAGACGAGTCCAGTAGCTTGTAGTAGTAAACTGGGAGCACGGAGGTTTATTAAAGCTTTTTGTGACATAACGAATGAAATACAATTGAAGTTTGCAGCATTAAGGATGCAGCAGAGCCGACAATGATGCAGTGGTTTAACACGTTGAAACAGTAGATTGGTATTTTGAACAACAATACCTTCAACGCTCTCTCACTATTCTTTTAGAGGTTACACAGTAATGACTTTCCCTCAGTATTGAATAGCTAGTGGGTTTACTGGAAGTGTATAATGCAGATGTGGGATGATTGTTGAAAAATGGCCGCTGAACTAATCCTGGTTTTGAATTCACTAGGTAAACTCACTGTTTTGTGCAACGCTGGCCTCCAACTCAGATCTCCTCACTGCAGGGCTGACAATGGAGCGGAGAGGGGCCACGCTATCCTTGCTAGCTTTGTAGAGCACTGCACCTATGACTGACTTGCTAACACACCTCCTCTCCGACCACGACGTGCTGCAGACACCTCTCTCCTCGGACTCCTCTCTTCCCTCTCCTCCTAACTCCTTCACTTCCTCTCTCACTTCCCGCACTTTTTTACTCTCCACCCACTCTGCATAGGGGACTCATGTTAAGTTTTCCTGCCCTGGACTCACCCACCAATGAGTAGAGGCGTGACAGACAGCTAATAGGTAACCAGCTATTTGCAAAACAGTAAGCTCCGAGCTTAGGAAGGGGAGAAACGCGGCACCTTCTATGCCTAAGGGAAGCACATAAACAGGTGTGACAGGATAGAAGTAGATGTGACTATTTTGGAGGATCCTCCTGGCCACTACAGGTGTGTCAGGGTTGGTGAGGCAGCGTCCATTGGTGGGTGTAGCCTTTCCTAAAACTCTGGGGTTGGGTGAATGTTCCAAAGTCTTTTCTGTTTGCTCAACTTAAAGGATGGAAGAAAGGTCATGAGTCTAGGTCTCCCGTGTCCTTCGCAATTTTGTTAAAGCTTATAGCCATTTTGCCTTCGGTTTGTTCAATGGATTTTGTTTCGCGCTACTGTTTCTCTGGCGTTTAACGCATTGTGCATATTAGAATTGGTCCCTATGAGTACTAATAGTCCAGGGGGCCTGTTAGAGGATGTTATCCTTGTGAGGTCTGGGTTTTGCTTCAGGCTGCGGCATTCTAAGACTGATATTTTAGGGAAAGGCTGTTGGGTTGCCTTGCACCCCCTGGGGAAGGTTGGCTTGCCCTGTGATGGCAGTCTCCGAATTTCTTCGGCGGCGCACATTATGATATGAATCTCTCCCATCTGGATGGTAAACCATTAAAGCAGTTCCAACTTTCCGCTGTTTATAAGTATGCCTTAGGAGAAGCAGGGTTGAAGGCTAACGATTTTGGGATGCATTCCTTTACATTGGCGCGCCCACAACAGCGAGTGAATTGGGTTTATCAAATGACTACATCAGTAGGTTCAGGCGTTGGCGTTCTGACTGTTTTGTGGGTTACATTAGACCTGATCTGTTACTTTGATTATTTATTTCCTGTTCATAAGTTGGCATCCGGAATTTTGGTTTCTCCATCATGCCCATGTGTAGGGCCAAGCATAGAGCCGCCATTAGGACGGGTGCAAAGTCCCTCAGATTTGTAGAAGCATATGTGCAATGGAGGGATTTGTGCTGTCTTCGTATTTTGCAGGTCCTGCCTGCGGTGGTGGATATCAGTCAGCATGCTCCAGCATGACGGTCCTGGTACTGCATATCGGTGGCAATGACCTGTACCATGTGTGCTTGGCTGAGTTCAATTCTCTGATCTAGTCTGACCTGGAATGCTTTGCCCCAGTTGGTCCTGGTCTGGTCCAAAATTATTCCACGGGTTGTTTGGCATGGGGTCAGGAATATTAATGCCATTGAGAGGGGTCAGAGGCTTCTTAACACCAGGATGTCTCATTTTATCCGTGCCTTGGGTAGTGTGGTGGTGCACCCTAGGCAGCTCGAAGGGGATAACCGGGGCTTGCTACTTCGGGATGGTTTGCATTTTATGGAAGACTGGGCCATAGACTTTCGATGGAGCCTGTTTTCAGCCAGCGAGCAGCGACGACGCTCTTCTAGCAATCGGTGGAGGTCTCAGCAGCCGGACCCCTAGTGATAACTTTTTATGAAGTTTTTAGAAACTGCAGTAACATTTAGGGTTTGCGGAAGGCTGGGTGACCCCTAAAGACATCGCAACGCAGGACATGAAGGTGGACAGAATAGTAAAAGACTTTCCAAAGAGGGGCAACTCAGGCACTTATATCAGATATGACTGGGAACTATAAGAAAAGACATTCTTAAAGGGGCGGTGTGTGCGCTGTGATCTGAATACCACAGTGTTAGGGACGCGCTTGTTAATCTCCACTCTCACGTCCTTTCTTGCTGACGCCAGATTTTTCTGCTCCGCGGAGTATAATCTCCCATTTGTCAGGCGTTTGTGAACATTTTATTTTATAATCAGCATAAACTTTCCGCTGGGATGAAAAAAAAAACGAAGTGAAAGGCTTTTATCAATGATAATGAAATCCATTAGGCCACCCGCAACCTGGCAAAGCCCCGTCCTCTATTCGCTTCTCCTCCACCCATAGAGGAAAACAATGAGAGATACAAATAAAACCAAGCGGCGGCGGCTCGGAGCGCCGTGTGCGATTGGAGGCACGCTGGTCAATTCTGACAAAAGAAGATTCACGGAAGAAAAAGAAATTAGAGCCGCTCATTGTTAAGGAGAAAAACACAAAATGAGCCGGACCCGAGGACGGTGATTGAAGCATTCACGCCGATTTGGCGTGAACATAAAGCGATAAAAGGTTGAAGCCGTGATTGTCATTTACAAGGATAATGCGCTTATGTCAAGTGTGCTGATGACTCAAAGTGGAATACTAACCACCGAACAGAATGCGGCCGCCGACGCACAGTCATAAGTGGCGCATTTCTACATTGCGGGCAATTAATGACTCAATTACAACTGCTGGGATATACCACCTGAAGACCGGAGCTCCGATGGAAAGTTGTTACTAGCTGAATCAGTGGTTAAGAGCGCTGTGCGGACGGCCGTGGAGGCGGACAGACGTGTCCTTTATGGCGGAAGAAACAGCTCTTAAAAGGAGATTTCTGCTTTCTTGGGGATTAATGGGGTTTCCAGACAAACTTGTGTTCATGAATTATCCTCAGGTTGGATCAGTAGTAGAGATGAGCGAGTATACTCGCTAAGGCACATTACTCGAGCGAGTAGTGCCTTAGCCGAGTATCTCCCAGCTCGTCTCTAAAGATCCGGGGGCCGGCGCGGGTGACAGGTGAGTTGCAGCAGGGAGCGGGGGGGAGAGAGGGAGAGATCTCCCCTCCGTTCCTCCCCGACCTCCCCTGCTGCTCCCCGCCGGTCCCCGAATCTTTAGAGACGAGAGTGGAGATGCTCGGCTAAGGCACTACTCGCTCGAGTAATGTGCCTTAGCGAGTATACTCACTCATCTCTAATCAGTAGTAAAAAAATCGACTGGGATCCATTCCTCGGGGTCCCGGCTGATCAGCTGTTATGGTGCCCACTGTCATCGGCATATATGGAGCAGAGGCAGATAACTCCAATTCTGTGTAGTGGCCATTGCTGGTAATTGCAGACGCAGCTCTTATTGGATTTTTTAATTTGCCCAGAATACCCCTTAAGGGCGTGTTTACATGTAGTGGAAATGCTGTGCATCTGTGGCAAAATCCACACAATTGGTAGAGCTAGGCCAGCTTGGGTTTGTAGTGTCCCAGAATTAGACACTGCATAAGTAATGTGGGCACTTTCTGAATGTGTATGTAGGACCTTAAAATGTTCATACATTGCTTGTTTTTCACTCATATAGTTCCTTTTAAATCTAATCTGTACCCTATTGGTTGGTCAGGTAGCGAGGAGATAGCGGTCCTGGAATTGAAGGATGAGCCCTCCGCATGGGTTGGTTTAGAGAAGTTAGCTAGAAGAGAGAGAGGAGTGGTACTAGTCAGTCTACAGGAGAGGAAGAAGAGAGTTGGAGTCGAATCCTTGAGAAGGGAGGAAGCAAGAAGGAAGTTTAGGACAGAGAAGCCAGTGCAGTGAGAAGGAAGAGGTGTGAGTACAAAAAGGAGTATTGTATTTAAGGAGGGAAAGAAACTAGGAAAAATAGTTTGTGTACAAGACAAAGCAAAGTAAAGAAGAATCAGTTTAAGTAACATGTATTTAAAGTAGCAAAGCAAGAGAGAAGCAGAAGGGCAAAGCATAGCATACATATTAGGTTGGCTACCCATGTCTGCCGCCCTCTTGCGGTCTCAGGCGAATGTGGGTGTCGCCCTACTTCTCCTGTACGTATTGACTCTATGTTTTGTGTTTTCTACCAACACCGAAGGAGTTAACCAATTCCCTTGCCCTCAGCCCAGCTGCAGGGTTAATAGGCATTACTCTCCTATTTAAGCTGGGCTGATGCATTTCCTCTTTGCCTGAGTATTGTTGTGTGTTTGTTCCAGACACCCAGCATTCTTAGGCCACCTATCTCTGACTTCTGTCTGCTCGTTCCTGTACTTATCTGTATATCCTGCCCTTGCATCCTCCCTGTTTTGGTGTTTGGCTGTCATTCAGCATAAGCTTCCTATCCCTGACTTTTCTGTCTGACCTGTATCCTGTATGTTAGCTGCTCCCTGACTTTGCATGTAATCCTGGTGTGATCCTGCCTCAGTCACCCAGCATGGGTCTCCTGTCCGCAATCTTATCTGTATACGTTTGTCTGCTGCCAGATCCTGTCCTTGTACCATACCTGGCTTTGTGGGATGTATAGCCCTGTGCTGTACTTCTCTTCTGTGTCAAGTAAGGTATAATCAGGCCTGAGAGGAAGACCATGGGACCGTGCTTGTTAGGACGCCTACCCCGCTTGTAGGCAGGGGTACCCCATCTGACTTCCCTCCCCATCAGATTTCCCATCTGTTATTGCTCCTAGGTCAGCTGGTTTCACAGTGTCTTGTACTGGTATCTCTGACCACCAGGGGTCAGCTGCCAACCACTTTGGGAGTAGCCGAAAGCCAAACCGGTTGGTTTGAACAGCGGGTCCACACTCGTTGTCTGCAACAGTTCAGAAGCAGTTCCTGTATTTCCAATTGACATAGAACCCAAGTGTACAGATGAGGTTCCTGTACATATGGCCTGCATGTGGACAGATGTTTGTCCCTGTACTGATTTGTAAAGTCTACCTCAAGCCCAGAAGTAATGTCCGTTTTGTAAAGATTGTTTACTGAAGAGTCTTCTCTACAAAATAAATTATTAACTGTTTTCATGTTGATCCTGACTTCCCTTCCCACCAAACCACCATCTGCACTGAGGCGTACCACACCACACTCCAGGTGAAAGGCCTACAAGCTTCATTTTATTTTATCTATTTTTTTAAATATTTTGTCTGGAATGAGTTTCGACCTGTATACAGACCAGGGTCACGAACCTGACAACCTTATCTATCACCATACTTTGTCCAACTGCCAAGTAGTCCAAAACACTATAAATAGACTATTTTTTTCGATTTGTCGGTTGACGCCGTCCATGAGGGCCGCAGTGGAGCCACCGACACTGCAGTACTGCATGTGTTTATAGCCACTTGTATTTATCGCATCACTGGACCATAGAATTAAGTTATTTACAGCTGACTTTACACTGAATGGCTACATTATTAGAGCCCTCAGCTCTCTAATGATTGGCGCTTCCCAGCATGGAAATTATCACCGTGACCCCAGACTGCAGCATAAAATCACATGACAAGTTTTCCGTGGATCAGTTTCAGTGTGAACCCACATTAGATGGGAAAATCCAGCGATCGGAGCAACTTCCAACGAGGCCCGGTCATCGGTGCTATACTAGGCGGGGCCTCACTGCCAACCATGTGGGGTTTTCTCGTGTAACGGTGTGGAGAGTAATCAGAGAATGGCATGATCATGGAAAACATCCAGCGAAAGGGGATCCTGTGGATGGAAACCAAAAGGGGTCAGAGGAGGATGTCAGGAATCGTTCTGACCAACAGGCTCTGCACAATTAGGAGCAGCCGAATACAATGCTGGTGCTCAAACTAAGAAGTCCGACCACACAGCTTGCATTCCTTAGCACGGATGGGCTATAACAGCAGGCGACCAGTTCCAGCACAATTGTGTCTAAGAGAAAAAAAAAACGAGACTCCAGCGGGCAAAAGAGCGCAAAACTTGTATGACTGAGCAGCGGAAAAACATCTCCTGGTCAGATGGATCCAGATTTCTGTTGCTCCGTGCTGATGGGAGGTCAGAATTTGGTGCAAGGAGAATGAATCACTGACCCCTTCCTGTCAGCTGGTCGGAAAATATCAGCACCGCCATCTAATCTGCAGCAACTACAAGAAGCTTCCTGTCCGCGGGGGCCGATATTCCTGCAGAAGGATTTCATCACTGAGTGGAATCTACACCATGACAAACTGCTGTGGTTCTGGAGGCCAAAGGAGATGCAACGCGCTACTAGATGGGGGTCTCTAATAAAGTGGCTCTTCAGTGTACATATGTAAACAAGTGAATGTTAGATGCAATACAAGGGAATTAATATATATATATATCTATATATATATAAAGACGAAAGCCCTTACTGACTCACTCACTGACTTACTCACTCGCCACTAATTCTCCAACTTCCCGATGTCGTAGAAACATGAAATTTGGCACAAACATAGATTATGTCCAAAATAGGAAAAGCTAATGGGTCCCAACTCGATTATTCAATTCTAGCGCAAAAGAATTGGCGTCCAAATTTTATGTACAGAATCTAATTCTCTCACTTCCCGGTGTCATAGAAACATGAAATTTGGTACGAACATTGATTATGTCATGAATAGGAAAACCTAATGGGTCCCAACTTGATTATTCAATTCTAAGCGCTAAATAATTAGCGTCCAAATTTTACGTACAGAATCTAATTCTCCAACTTCCCAATGTCATAGAAACTTGAAAATTGGCACGGGCATTGAATATGTTATAAATAAGAAAAGTTAATAGGTCCCAACTCAATTATTTAATTCTAGTGCAAAAGAATTAGCGTTCAAATTTTACGTACGTAATCTAATTCTCTCACTTGAAATTTGGCGCGAGCATTGATTATTATGTCATAAATAAGAAAAGTAATTGGGTCCCAACTCGATTATTCAATTCCAAGCGCAAAAGAATTAGCGTCCAAATTTTACATACGTAATCTAATTCTCTCACTTCCCGATGTCATAGCAACATGAAATTTGGCACGAGCATTGATTATGTCATAAATAGGAAAAGTTAACAGTTCTCAACTCGATTATTCAATTCTAAGCACAAAATAATTAGCATCCAAATTTTACGCACGGAATCTAATTCTCTCACTTCCCGATGTCATTTTATATAAAGGAAACGTCGCATGTTTACCTCCCCGTGGTGTTTCCTGGTAACGCAAAGAACCATTCAAAATGGTGAACATATTTTTTCCCCGGTATCTCTAAAGTAACCACGACTTCATAAGATTGTCCGTGTGAACACCAGATAAACACCAGTACCAAATTAACTCGGGCGAAGCCGGGTATATCAGCTAATATATATATATATATATATATATATATATATATATAAATTATTGTATCCGCCCCCCCCCCTCCTCCGTTATAACTGACACATATAAAGCACGGACTGCGCCAGTAGCCGCCATCAGTTCATCTATAAAAGATGCTTCCTGGGCCTTGTGGTCAGAGACTGAGTGATTCTGGTAGTGTCCTGGACACGCCAATGATTAATGTCACCTCCTGTGTCAGATTATTACATTCCGGCCTCGGATTGCTACCGGGGGATATGTGACATTACTGATCTCCACAAATGTAACTGGACGGGTTTTTTTCTTGCGTGCTGACATTTGAGTTGGAACGAAGGAGCAGAGATGGATGCTAATGTGATGGAAACTTCCGAGAAGCAGGAAGGCAAGTGCATATGTGCAAAATATATACAGTGTCTAGTTATAGCAGAAGGGTATATAATGTATGTCTAGATATCAGTACGGTGTATAGTCTATAGCAGGGTGTCAAACTCATTTACAACGAGGGCCACATCAGCCAAATGGTTGTCTTCAAAGGGCCGATTGTAATTGTAAGACTGTTTAGTAATAGTAACCCCCATAGTGGCCGCAGTAGTAATAGTGATCCCCATAGTGGCCCCAGTAATAGTGATCCCCATAGTGGCCCTAGGATTAATAGTGACCCCCATAGTGACCACAGTAATAATAGTGACCCCCATAGTGACCACAGTAATAATAGTGACCTCCATAGTGGCCCCAGTATTAATAGTGACCCCCATAGCGGCCCAACTAGTAATAGCAACCCCCCTATTGGTGTCTGGTCAGGCAGCATCTCTACAGGCATTCCACTTGCCCAGCCGGCAGCTCTGGTCTGGCGGCCACTGAGTCTGTGATCGCCGACCTCTCCCCTCGGTGTCTGCGGTGCACACAGGACGGCACATGCAGACATCTGCGGAGGAGAGAGCTCAGTGATCACAGGCCGGACCGCTGCTGTAAGCTGGGCGAGTTGGATGCTTGTTAGGTTGCCACAAAAAATGAGGCGGCGGGCCGGATTCCACCCGCGGGCCTTGTGTTTGACATGTGAAAAACTTTAGATACTATAGAGCAATCTAGTTGTAGGAGAACGGTGTATATAGTATATACTGTATGTAGTTTTCAGACAACAGTGTATAGTATATATCTAATGACTGTGTAATACATATCAGAGAGCAGTATATACTATCTAGTTACTGGAGATCGGTTTACAGGTGCAGAGAATGGCTTCAATGTTATGAATGAAATCTCAAGCATTCTGTGCCCCAAACTTCAACTTCTGGGACAGGAAATAGAGTTGCCTGATCAGCCGTATCAGCTTTCATAGAGCTACTGTTAAGAGAGTCAGACTTTGGGTGTGACCCATGACCCTCAACTGTGCCAGCTTCATGTGGGGCACTATGTTAACTTAACGAGGATCACAGTTCAACTTGAACAAACGTTTACTCAGATTGATGCAACTAGCGTAATGGTTACAGTCTCCCATAGAGGATACAGTCTTGGTGGTTACAGTCTTTTAGAAGCACTCTCAGACTGTCACGTTTTTCCATATTAATGGTACAGTTTTGAAGTATAGCTCTCAATGTATCGTAGGTGTTACAGTAATGGGGCTCAACGGTCCGACAGTCACCAACTTGTAATGGGTACTGGTGTATTATGTCGCCACCGGAAGTAAGGGGTGGTGACATAATACAACTGTCAAAAAAGTTTTTCATGCCCCCAGCTTCTGATTGGTTGAGGTCATGCTTAATGCCCCAAGTGCCTTTCTGACCTGGTAGGGGACAGCGGCGATGCAGGGAGTCGCTGCGCCAGAGCACAGCGGGCACTGCCGTTCTGAGGCTGGGAGCGGCAGTGCTGGCAGAAGCACAGGCACCTAAGGACAGCGCCGAGGCATGGAGTGCCGGCGGAGCAGTGCAGTGCGGCGAGGCTGGGAGCGGCGTTCAGTTCAATCCCCAACGCCAGGAGGACAGCGCGAACAGTGTGAGCGGCGGCATCGGCAGCTCAGGCACAGTGATAGCGCTGCTTAATAGTGAGTGACCAGTGAGGGAGCGCAGGAAGCACTGCTGCATGCCCATTGTTTTAGTGGCTTGTCTGGAGGGTTAGGGTGAGGGTTTATTTTCTTATTAGGCTTACATAAAGTAAGCCTAATAGGAAAATTAACCATTCAGACCAGGCAGTAAAGCAATACACACGGTGCTAGGACCTTCCATTCTTCACCCTCTCAGGAGCTAGGGGTGTGACAGGGGCGTTGCTACATGCAAGCCCTGTCAAACCCCTAGCTTCCCATGCCGTCAAGATACACGAGTACCTCTGTAATGTATGGCACCCAGGGACAAACCGCAGAGTCAACTTATTTCCAGCTCCTTGCATCCTGCACCCATGCAAGATAGAGCCCAAATCCTGCCCTGCACACCTCAACACACTTCGCTGCCACCACTGCAGGTAGGTCAGCCATCCCTGGTTTCCACCAGCTAACACACAACTAACACTCTACGGGATTATGGATCGATTAAACCATTTAAGGACGACTAACAAAGTTGAAAGCTTTATTCTAAAAAGGCTTAGCAGTGTTTAGGTGAAATATACAAAAGGAGATATTTACAGAAGGGGAGGAGCTACAAATACTCAGAAACTCTATGGTAACAAAAAGGGATGAAATAATAGAAAAATACCAGTCTATGAAGTTGTTTCACATAGTCCCGGGACGCGGGAAGCTGGACAACCTGCATTTAGATGTAACCTAGGGGGGTTGGTTAGAGAAATCGTCCTTTGGTTTTAAAGTCCCTCTGGGTCCCACCTCCACCGTTCTCCTTATGACATCACTGAAGCTCGGCTAATAGATGTGCAGATCTCCTGGATGGAAACCCAATATAACATTTTGGCCACATTTCCCTAGGAGGCCCTTCGATAGGGATGCTATGGCCGTGATGGCCGTGATGTTTCATATCATAAAATTCCCTACAAGTAGATACCAAACATTATGTATGACAGACGATCAGCTTCACAAGTTTGCGATTCTGTGGGTTCCAACGGGAGTGAATGCACTTTGTCTGTGGTACACGCACGATTTCGAAAATATAACCGCTGTTGATCTGAGACCTTGGAATGGCCCATAATCCCAGTTATTATTATTTTTGCCTTATCTCAATGGTGAGAAATCACAGTCGGCAAGTCTGGGGAATGCGTATTAGAGGAGCAGGGAGACAATGGGATCTCCTGCAAATGGCTAAATTTCGTTACCACTGCAACAAAGGACTTTCTTGCTGGCCCCAAAAGGAGCAAATGCACTAGCAGACCCCTCTGGTACCGGTGTGAAGGGCCGCTGAATGAATATTGATGACAGGAAATACACTTAAACATCTGCCTAAATCCTTCCATTTTTCCTCAGACCACAAATGGTGGCAGATACCAGTGAAGAAAAGCTGACATGCAAAGATTGGTGACAAGCTACCAGTATCATTTCATCACAGTAAAGACATGCCAATGGTGGCAGGAATAACGTCTTGGCACCGGTCACATTGTAATTCCCAGTAGGCATACACACACCTCACAGGCACACGGACGCCCTTGTGGCACCAAAACCACCCCAATTCAGTACAAATCACTGATTGGAGGACCTACAGACCTAGTCATGTGACTACAGGTCCTCTACAAACGCAACATAAATACATCAAAAGCATGTAATGTAACAAATGCAGGCAGAATACAGCTGAGTTATATCCTAATACTGGTGTCCTATGGTGAAACAATAGTGTACTTGAATAGGAAGGCATGGATGTGTTACAATGATGGTAAGGCGCACGGACCCTGGGGCCCCGGTACATGGGTTTCAATTGTGTTGTGGCCCTTGAAAGAGATAGAGAATGAAACCCAACTGCAGAGTTGAAGAGTAGCATGTGAGAAGCAGAAATCCGCTTTCCGCGTTTCTCTAAGTCTACGACTGAAGTAAGGTAATGCTATCAATGTGGCACCATGTTACAGAATGGTGATGCCAGTTCAGTGCAGATGACTAGTAAGACTTGTAGTAAGACTAGTGATGAGTGATGACTAATAAGAGCACGACTCAATCAGAAGACAATGCAAATTTCAGCATGAACGTGTGGGTTGGAATTTGGCGCAGTCGCCTCGTTGGACCCATCTTCATTCCAGGGACTCTCAACGAGGATCAGTACCTGAATATCCTGCAGTCGATGACTTCCTATGGTGGCAGAAGGAGGCCACCTCCGCTACACTTTCCTTACTTCAGCCATAGCAGCGGTCCCACAGGCGAGCCAACAGTAATAATATATGAATATTCATAGAGCGGGACAGACAAGAGCGGTGGAACGGGTGTGGATTTTACAAAAATCAGCAAACAGCGCATGGCGAGGTACGCCGGTGAGTGGAAATCTACCAAATACAGATTTGAAGTCATTGTCTTTTACACCATCAGCCCACTACAGATGTCTGAGGGGTAACGTGCTAAGCGGGGAAACCCTACAAATCAACAACGTAGAAATCAAAGTATGCTGGGAGATGTAGTTCAGTGGTGGAGCGTGCCGTCCTGGATCCGGTGGGACAGTCCTGGACTTCAGGTTCTCTCTCATTGCCCCGGAGACAAGCTGTCCCTATTCAAAGTGTACCCATATCTTCATGATGCAGATACAGCTGAAGGCGATGGTGGATGGGGGCCATCAGCTCCACCATTCACCCCTCCACTGAGGCAGCTTGGAGCCGGCAGGTTAATGCAGTTGCATCACAGGACCGAGCTCAACCTATTCGTCATGCGGATGGCGCTAGGAGCGTTCTCTTTATTAGTAAGAGGTCATCACTAGGGGCATTAGTCTGTGTGGGAGCACTAAATGTGCCGGGTGAGTTGTACTCAACGAGGACGGCAAAAAACGATGTAGGAGGGTTTTTGTACTTAAACGTTGAACTAGCATCACCCAACACAACCAATAATATGGGGGTACATAGCATTCGCTCAACGTGACTGATGTGGGAGTAAGATGACCTCACCCCCTGTAGGCTCAACCTCTTCCGCCCCGTAGGAGCTGCATCCTTGCAACCAGAACGCCCAATGTTGTAGATGTCAGGTTCATCAAGGACTTCTCTGCTCCACCTTACTGCGTCTCCTCGGGTGTCTTGCTGCGCCTTCACATCACACGAAAGAATTCCTATACTCTCACTAAGCAACATGGTCCTAACTAACTACCCCTAACCCCTTGTTGCAGGCCTATGAACAACTTAAAGTTCCTGATGGTGTGCACACCGGAGGCCGAGCCTCACTCATGTGTCCTGGTGGCATGAGGAGCGACCTCCACTGACCCACTCCATCCGAATCCAACTGCCCCACCTTGTTGAGTCCACAGTACAGTCTCCACTGCCTCCAGCCTGGCCTGGCTTCAGTCTCTAGTCATGGTCTTCAAACTTCCTTTACTCAGACGTGGCCCTCACTATTCCGATGTAGGCCATTGGCTCCCTGTACTCTCTTGGGGCACTTGGCATGGTAAGGTTGCCCCCCTGTGGTCTTTGCCTCATGGCTGCTGCTGTTTGTCCCTTCATTCTTTGAGCTGATGGTCCAACTCTTCCTTTACATTTGGTCAGAGATGGCTGCCCGCAACCCTTGCGAGAGCGACAGGTCTTGGTCCTTCAATATTTTACCTAATCATGGGCAGGTCTTCACAGCACTGATGCACAACCCACATCAATGCGGCATCACCCGGGGGAAGGCAGAACCTCGCCCTTCCATAGAGCTTCCCATTGTGTTCCTTCGTGCCGCTGTCACGGGCATGGAAATGACGCTGCTGACCTGATGCTCCAGTTCCCAGTACTCCTCCCATTCCATTCTAACTCACAACTCAGATCGAGGATCTTCATGGCAGCGGCTGTCAGATCGTCAGAGCCACTCAGCTGTCAGATCGTCGTAGCCACTCGGTTGTACAGGGGAAGCATGGAGCAATGCCTCCCCCTTATATCAGCCCACAAAGAACACTTTGCCTGAGAGCACTTAGGGGGCATCTTTTCTGTAATTCCCATTAACTTCTATGGGAGTTATGGAAACAGTGGAAGTCAACCTGTTGCTTTTGTATATCCTGATCATCCCTGGCCACTACATACAGCTTGGATGGAGGCCAGAACTAGTGATGCAGTAGGTGCGGTACCCGCTCCTATCAGACTATGGGATATGCCATGAAAGTCTTGGGTGAGAACACCCCTTTAACACAAATCAACATTGCTGCAACCTGGAACCGAAATGCAAGAAAAAAAGCAGTATAATATTAAAGCAAACACATGTAGCAGCTTTATGGTCCATCCAGGACATCGACCAAGAATTGTTTTCCTACAAATCTCCTGAAAGTCACTTTTCATCCATGTTTTTCAAGATCCTCAGTTCACATATTTCATAGTGCGCTGCTATGCCATCTAGTGGTCAGAGACTGAACAGCGAGGTCGCTCACCACAATACATTATATTTTCTGTAGGCAGATAAATGTTACTTCCATGCAAGCAGCTGCTCCTCAGGTGGCAGTGCACAGATGGGGTAGAGCCCGTGTTATATACACACCCTCGTAGCGAGCATTTAGCCGCCGCTGAACTCCTTTCTCCCGCTCCATTGTTTTAATATATGCTTGGCTGGTTATACACGACTTTAATTATTTACTGACATGCATTTTATCACAATACATCACTCCCCGCTCATTTCTTCCTTGTTTTTTTCTCCCTTCATTTTTTTCCCTCCTTGTTCTGCTTATCAGAAATTAATAGCAACACGGGAAGAGCAATTAAGAAATAAAAACCTGTGTGCCATGGCAGAAATAATTAACCAGAGGCGCGCCGAAACCTGTAGCTGCAGATACAAATATCAGTGGACATGTACTGTCTAGCACAAACACTTACTGCCCCCTTTATTAGAGCCACTGGACCCTCACTATTGGCGCTCCCCTGTACGGAAATTAGAGCCATGACCCCGACGCAGAAAATCACGTGATGTGGATCAGTTTCAGTGTGAACTCACATTACATGGGAAAATCTAGTGATCTGAGTGATGCCAAGAAGGCTGGGTCATTGGTGTTAGACTAGCCGGGGTCCGGTTTTCACTGTGAATTTTCTTGTGTAATGGCGTGGGGAATATATCAAGAATGGCGTGATTGAAAAAAAAAAACATGCAGTGATCCTGTGGATGAAAAGAACAGTTCACCAAAAGGGGTCAGAGGAGGATGTCAGGAATGACTCTGACTGGCAGCAGCTGATTACAACACTGGTGCTCCAACTTACGCACAACTCGCTGTTCCTTGCCATGGATGGGTTATAACAGCAGTTGACCAGTTTCAGCGCCATTCTGTGAAACAGAAAGACGAGACTCCAGCGGGCAAAAGAGCACAAAATATTGTATCACCGAGTAGTGGAAAAACATTGTCTAGTCAGATGGATCCAGATTGCTGTTGCAACAAATTGAAGGGAGGGTCAGAATACGGTCCAGCAGCATGAATCAATGAACCCTTCCTATTTTTCCGCCTATTTGCGTCCAATTTTTGTGGACACAAAACTGACACGCTCGAATGAGGAAGACTTTAATTACAAACTTAGTGATACGACACCACGAACTGAAAGGAACAAGACCTAAAGAGATTCGGGAGCTGTGCCAAGTAACGTTACTGCCGGCTATTCGGTGCTGCAACATAAAAATAACATATGTCCCAATACTTTATTCATTAAGATCAGAGCAGAGAGAGACCCGAAACATGGCAACGCGGGTCCGGCGCAACTGGTGAATGCACTGCAGAAAACTGTCCTCCAGAAACTTATTAGTCCGCAGTCACAGAGTGACAAGACTATAACTACTATAACACCGTCCAAGATACATCTGTTAGCTGTGGTCAAGGAAGAAAGAAAAGAGCGCAGACATGGTCTTACACGGTACCTACCATTTGTATTTTATGGATTTTTTGGAATAAAAGAAGAATAAAAGTGGTGATTTCAAGATGTCGTTATTTCTCATAACACCGCCAACCAATGTGCAAGAACATAACTACTATAATACTGCCCCCTATGTACAAGAATATAACTACTATAATACTGCCCCCTATGTACAAGAATATAACTACTATAATACTGCTCCTATGTACAAGAATATAACTACTATAATACTGCCCCCTATGTACAAGAATATAACTACTGTAATACTGCTACTATGTACAAGAATATATCTACTATAATACTGCTCCTATGTACAAGAATATAACTACTATAATACTGCTACTATGTACAAGAATATAACTACTATAATACTGCCCCCTATGTACAAGAATATAACTACGATAATACTGCCTCTATGTACAAGAATATAACTACGATAATACTGCCCCCTATGTACAAGAATATAACTACTATAATACTGCCCCCTATGTACAAGAATATAACTACTATAATACTGCCCCCTATGTACAAGAATATAACTACTATAATACTGCCCCCTATGTACAAGAATATAACTACTATAATACTGCCCCCTATGTACAAGAATATAACTACTATAATACTGCCCCCTATGTACAAGAATATAACTACTATAATACTGCCCCCTATGTACAAGAATATAACTACTATAATACTGCTCCCTATGTACAAGAATATAACTACTATAATACTGCCTTCTATGTACAAGAATATAACTACTATAATACTGCCCCCTATGTACAAGAATATAACAACTATAATACTGCCCCCTATGTACAAGAATATAACTACTATAATACTGCCCCCTATGTACAAGAATATAACTACTATAATACTGCCCCCTATGTACAAGAATATAATTACTATAATACTGCCCCCTATGTACAAGAATATAACTACTATAATACTGCCCCTATGTGGCCATTGCAGTACTTGAGTCCTGTTACAAGGCCCTGGGGTGTCTGTTCCTGATTCTCCAGTTCCGTATACACTGCAGTAATCTCTCATCTCTGTTCTGCATACACATTCACTTACTGCCTGAAATCTCTATTGACGGCTCCAGATGTGATAATCTTTCTTATCTCTTTATAATCCCTGAGATTTCATCCCTTTTATAAAGCTCATTACCGGTCTGCGTGCCGCGGCAGTGGTCACAGCGCGAGGGCAGCGCTGGACGCATTGGGGGTACTTCAGGTCCTCAGTGCTATAATTCTATAAACTATCCCAATTTCTCGCAGTTTGTCCCTGGAAGTGTTTTTGCCTGGAGGTCGCTCCGCTGCTTATTCATTCACACGGTGTAACAATTCCTATTCTCTATGAATATCAATACTGGAAGGGATAGCGGCGCAGCGCCGGGCGGGCGGAGGTGAAGGTGACGCATCTCTATACCGGACAACTGTGTTCAGTGACCGCTCAAGCAAAATAAAGACATGAGGTGTGCAGCGGCGTACTATTGGTAAATTGTCACCCAACCTTCCGTGTCCACCTGCCATCGCTCTGGGTTGAGCTCCTCAATATTCATCCCTCCCACACCTGCAGAGGTCTTTGATGTACTTGTGTTTCTGGTAGCAGCCAAGAAGTCCTTTACTCTTATGACAAATTTAGCAGATGACAAGAGGATGTTAGTTACCCCACCGAGTATTTGTCCCATCCTGCATTCCAAGCAGACACTTCGACACCGCGCCTTGATCCTGGGGATTATGAGTCACCCAAAGGTCCCAGACCAGCAGCAGTTACCTTTTTTGGACCAGAGAGGATAATGCGGACCCGATGCAGTTACTCCTGTCGCTCTGCGGAGGCGATAAATCAAGTGGGTCCCCTCTCCAAGGAATGGCATGTAAAGGGCGGGGCCACTTTAAGAGGAAGCTCCGCATAACATGGGGAGGGCTAGGTAGCCTGGGAGCTGGTAGTGAAAGGGTTAATAGGGATTAGGAACGTTAGGAAGTTGCTAGAAGAAAGGAGTGGAAAACAGGGCTGGGAGAGGAGGCAGTGTGGAGGATATTAAAACGGGGGGGGGGGGGGGAGGAGAGTGAGGTCCATCTTTGAGGAAAGGAACAACGGAGAAAGTGCAGAACTTATGTTTGTAAAAGAAAACATGGCTGATGTGGAGAAGATGCTGCAGGAGCTCGTGGCGGCAGCCAACGTACATTGGGCGGCTTGGTTACAGGCTCAGGTGTCCGGTGTGTTGAGTGGAGGAGGCAAGGTAGCAGGAGGAGCAGGTGTGCTGACCGGAGGAACCAGGGCAGCTGGAGCTTCAGGTGTGCAGGAGTGGAGATTGCAGAGTGCCAGGCCACCGACGTGGCTCATTGAACAGGAAAGCACCACTTGTGCTCGTCAGTGGCTACAGAGTCCCTCTGGGGACCCTTGGGGCAGCGTCTCTCTTCCTATGCCTCAGGGCAGGGAGGCAAGGCTCCAGACAGGGAGTCAGACAGCAGCTGGTGGGCCCAGTATGCAGGCGATCCGGCTCCAGTCGGTGGGTGGGGCCTGTGGCGCCAGTTTTCAGGGAGCGGAGTGGATGCACAGACGTCTCCCCCGGTGATGTACTAGTTGGGGGAGCGTCTGGGAACCGGAGATCGGGAGGTCGAATGGCCGTGGGGGCTGGTGGCAGGAGGAGTTTCACCATGGTGGCCCCTGTTGGTGATGTGCCGACCAGGGGGCGGACCAGGATGCGTTTTGGTGAAGTAGGAAAATTGCACATAGGGATGACATCATCGGACGGCGATAGAGCTGGTGGCTGGTAGCCGTTAAGCCACGTTGAGGTTGGCGGTAGTTGTTCCACAGCGGGAGCGGCGAGCAGAAGTCATCGGGGATGCAGCAGAGGTGGTGGAGTCGGGAGAATGGATGCAGGACAACGGCGACTCGGATAATGCTAGGAGCGACGCTGACCATCAGGGTTCCAGAGGGCCGGAGTGATGGGGGAGGGGGGGGATGATTTGATACAAGCCCCGGAATTAGTTTATGGGCAGGGAGGGCGTAGCGTGCAGCAGGAGTGACGGTAGCGGTGCAGTCCGAAAAAGAGGGGGAGTTGGTTTGTTTGGATGACAAGGCAAGGGGGAAGTGTATGTTTGCTTTGAGGGTCCGCTTGGGGGTCATTTAAAAGAAGAGTTATAGGAAAAAGATATGGAAGGATGAATATGTGGAGATTTCTTCACTGTTCCCATTGGAGAAGTTTAATTTAGAGAAAGAAAAACATACGGAGTCAAAAAGAGAGGAGAAAAAGCATTGGCGATTGATACCTTAGACTTTCGCTAATTTAGGCGTTTGCTGTTTTAGCGGGGGTTTCTTGGTGAGAAGGCTCCAGAGAACTGTTCGGCCTTTTTGTGTTATTTTGATTCGTTTGGGGAAGCATATAGGACATACGGTGGTCAGGCATGGTTGCGGTATGACGAACAATTTCATCAACGCGAAGCGGTGCCGCCCAATATCCATTGAGATCGCAAAGATATTGGGTTGTGGTTGAAGGTGATGGCGCTGACTAGATATAGGTAGTCCTTTCCAGGGGCAGATGGGTCTCCAAGCATGAGTAGCGATGGAAGTATCGCGGCAGGCAGCGGGGCAGTGTACATTCTGGGCAAGTTGTTGCTTTAAACACAACTGCCCCATCTGAAGCGGTCGTGCCCATGGGGCGGCAAAATGTTTTAGACAAAGACAGGGCAGGGGTGTGAATACTGTAGGAAAGAGGGAGGGCGCCAATAAAGGTTTCACGAGATGGCCCCCTTTCTAAGTAGATACCCTGATAGGGGGAAGGCGGCCTTGTTATTGTTGGGTTTTTCTGAGGGTTTTGGTATCCTGGTGCCGGGGCATCAGGTCCCCTTCTCTGTTAAAAATTTGCATTTGGCTAGGCAGTACCCGGTGGTGGTGAGGGGCAAGTTGATGAAGGACATATGACAGACCCACTTGCGGCCCGGCCAGTTCCCAATTTGGAGATTTCACCATTGGGAATGGTCCCAAAGAAGGAGCCAGGAAAATTTCAGCTAATTCACCATCTGTCGTACCCAAAAGGGGAGTCTGTTAATGATGGAATATTGCCGAGCTCTTTTCGGTTGTTTATATGTCATCTGATGCGGCGGTTGAAATGGGTGCAGCGGTGCGGGAAAGGAACACTGTTGGCCAAAACGGATGTGAAGTCGGCATTTTAGTCGCTGCCGGTTCACCCAGATAGTGTTCATTTGTTGGGGTGTGTTTGGGAGGGAGAATTGTTTGTGGATCAATGTTTGCCAATGGGCTGTTCCATTTCCTGTGCTTATTTTGAGGGGTTTAGTTCCTTTTTGGAATAAGTGGTTCAGGATGTCTCGGGTTTGAAGTCTATTTTTCATTACTGGGCAGTTGTTGTTTATCGAACAGGCGATGGAGAATTTTGATTGTGACTTGTTTACAGATGGCGAAGAAAATAGGAAACCAACAGCACTCACCACCACCAATCCGGGCTTGACAAGACCAGCATAGAAGGGCAAAACGTCGCTACTCCTGTGTGATGCAGAAGCGTCTACTCTGTACCCCTGTGGATACATAAATTTACCTGCACTGAAAACCTGCTGCCTGACGTTTGCTTATTTATTGTTTACAGATGGGGCGGTTGGTTTTGGAGCATTCTTTAGGTGTGCAGGGCCGCGGCCTAAGCATTGGAAGCAGTTAGGGTCCGTGAAGAATTTGGTTTGTTGGAACTGTTTCCAATTGGGGTGGCTGTGTCGATTTGGGGGGAGTGGGTTAGGAACAAGAAAGTGCATTTCCATTGTGACAATTTGCGGGTGGTGCATGCCATTAACAAGGTTATGGCTCCTTTTCCACTAATGGTGGATTTATTGTGGCATTTGGTACTGGCCTGCTCGTCTTTTAATGTTGGGTGGTGGTGGTGCGTGTTCTGGGAGTGGACAATGGTATAGCAGATGCGCTTTCTCGTTTCCAGTGGGATCGGTTCTGCACTTTGGTGCCGGAAGCGGAGAGGGAAGGCTTGCCATGTCCACCGGATCTTTGGAAGCTGGTCAACATGTGGCGGAACAGTTAATCGAGGATTTGCTGGCATGGCGCACATGGATCGCGTATGGGCACTGTGGGAGTTGTGGGTGAGGGAGTTGGAGGAGGAGCTGGCTGATGGTGACATGGTTGTGGCGTTACTGACTTTTTTAGGCGAGGCGGCAGTGCAGGGATAGTCGGTGGCAAAAGTTAATCTTGTGGTCACCAGACTGGCCTTTGGTTTTAAGTTGCGAGGGATGCAGGATTTGACAAAGGAATTTTTGGTGCGGCAGGCATGGAAAGGATTTTGAAGGGAAAAAAGAGGTGAAGTATAGAAGGTGACCGGTTACGTTTTCTATGTTGGAAAGGATGGGTGTGGTGGTGTTGGCCGTTTATAGGGACAATTTTGAGAAATGCATGTCTCGGTGTGCGTTTGCATGGACCTTTTTTAGGGCCTTTAGGTTAAGCGAGTTGGTTTCGCCCAGTAAAGGGGTAGCGAGAGGTTTGGAGATGGCGGATGTGAATTTACTGCAAGGGCGGTTGGAAATTTGGTTGAGACGGTGTAAGACAGACCAGTTGGTCAAAGGGAGAAAGGTGTACTTGTCACAGGTGCTGGGGGCAGGGATGTGCCTAGTACAGTGTTTTTCAGTTTATATGGGGTTTGAGGGAAGGAGAAGGTGGCCCGTCATTCAGGCATGAGGACGGGTCATTTTTGTCAAAGTTTCAGTTTAACGAGGTATTGAGGAAGGTTGTGTGTGAGTTAGACCTGAATGGGTTAGGATATTCCTCTCATTCATTCAGGATTGGTGCCATGACGAAGGCGGTTGGTTGGGGTTTGGCCCCTCAGGTAGTGAAGAAAATAGGGAGATGGGAGTCCGGGCGTTATCAGCTATATGTTCGGCCAGAGGGTTAGGTCCAGAAAGGAGGGGTGTAAGCAGAAGTTTAGGCCTAGGGAAGTTGGTAATTGGGTTAAAGGAAAAAATGTTTGGGGTGTTATTTTGGTGGAAAGGGGGGCGGAATGTGAAATAATGCATGTTTTTTTCTGTCCCCTTACAGGTCTGGAAGCTCCAGCCTTGGTGTGGCCACTCCTATGTGTATTGGGCTGAAGAGAGAGCAAAAGTGCAGCCGAATGTTTTCCGGACACACTCTCTCCCCATCCAGGGGGGCAAGCAGGACCGATGAAAGCCCAGAGCCAACCCCGAAGAAGCCCAGTTGGATCCTGGCCATAAATTTATTTCTGCCTGCAACAAGCCAGGAATTCCAGGCTGCTGTGCATACAGATGCAAGTCTGGGGGTGTTGAAAGATCTTGCGGGGAAAACACCCTTGGAGTCTGACAAGGAGAGGGTCTTCTGGGACCAAGGAAGGTTATACTGGGAAACCATCCCATCTAATCCCCAGCAGGAATGGACGAAACAAACGCAACTGATAGGGCAACTACCAGTTTAGGGAAGAGGTTTTTCAGAGTTGCCCATGAGATCCCGCTGGTTGGACATTTAGGGGTTGCTATGACCATTTCTACTGGCCTATGATGGGTATGGACATAGCCAACTATCCAAATAGTGAAGGAATTTGAATATGTGGAAGTTGTGGTACCTTCTAAGCCTCAAGACTATTCCTGCCAATCTACTTTCATTGATACTAAAGTTTGAGGATAAAAAGTGAAGGTTTGGAATTGTCTCCCACTGTCGGTAATTGGCAGGTGAAATCTTATTAAAATGGCTCTGTTGCCACAACTCCATTATATATTTCAGAACTCTTCAGTTTGGATTCCATCACAATATATTTTACACTCCTTACGATATTTAGGAGTTTATTATGGAATAAGAAGTCTAGAATTAAATTAGGGACCCTTCAAAGGGATAAATGGTCTGGAGGGTCGGCAATCCCGAATGTTTGGATATATATTCTTTGGCGTCTCAATTGCAATAGTGGAGAAAGAAACGGGGTGGGGTTGAATGGCAGATTGGTTTCTAAAATGACTGGTAGTAGCCCTCCCAACACAATGTGTGAGATAGGAATGAAAGGAGGGAACCCCCCCCCCCCCCCCGACTCCTTCCCCCCAAAAAATAAACAAACAACAATATCCAACAATTATATTAAATAACCGAACAATGGGATGAATTTAAGCAGATTTTACAACTAGATGGATTAACGATATAGACCCCCTCTGGAGGAACCATAAAATACCATTTTTTTTTTTCAAAGGATTTTCACCATGGTAGAAGAGAGGGGCAACCTTTTTAGGGAGAGGAACATTGTTTAGTTTTTTAATATACCGTAGTTTTATGAGAGCTTTATGATGGTCCCCGTAGTTATTTCTTCCAGTTCCTTCAGTTACGACATGTTTGCTGCTCAGGACCGTCCAGTATCTGTGTCTACGGTTCAACACCCTTTGGTGAATTTCTTGCTTGTTCTGGAGCTGTGAAGGGTGTAATATCTTATTTATATAGACAGTTGCTTCCTTACTAGTTACAGCAATTCCCAATAGAGGCAGAAGAAAAATAGGAAAAATAGTTAGCAAAGATAAATGGGCCGCAGTGTTGCGTATGAGTCCAATGATATCTCTATCTGGAAGTCAGCGAGTATCACAATTGTATTTAGTGCAGAGAGTTTATAGGACTCCATTAAAGTTCTTTAATATGGGTATTAAACTCAGACTGCCCAAAATGTTATATAGATGGTGCAGATTTAATGCATATGGTCTGGGATTGTGTAAAATTGTGTCAATTTTGAAATGAGGTACTAAAAAAATAAAATCTATCTTGCTGATATTGGTCTTAATCCCAGAACATGTATATTGGGTATTGATGGCGTACTACTTTGTGAAATTAGAGAACATTGTATCAGGAGCAGAAGCCAATTTTCTGCCCAATGGATGTAGCCGGCCCCCAACCGTAGGAGATTTTGCCACAAAGATGATGTTATATCTTTGTAAACAGGGATACATAAAAAAAAGAGGCAGTATGACTACGTTTGAGGAAATTTGGGGAAGATGGTCTTGTAGTGGCCCGGAGGGTCCTCCAGAATAGTCACATCAACTTTTGTCCTGGCACGCCTGTCTACTCACTTCTCTTAGGCATATAAGGTGCCGTGCGTCAGAGAAACACTGCTGAGAGCTTAGTGCTGGCGATAGGGGGTTACCCATTCGCTATATGTCATGCCTCCGCTGATTGGTGAGTGAGTCCAGGGCGGGAAACCTTAACATGAGTCCCTATGCAGAGTGGGTGGAGTTTAGAAAAAGTGCGGGAAGAGAGAGAGGAAGTGAAGGAGGAGTCAGAGAAGAGACGAGGAGACAGTGAGAGGAGTCGGAGGAGAGAGGTGTCTGCAGCAAGTTGTGGTCGGAGAGGAGGTATGTTAGCAAGTCAGCCGTGGGTGCAGTGTTTCACAAAGCCAGCAAGGATAGCGAGGTCCCTTTCTGCTCCCTTGTCCATCCTGCAGTGAGGAGATATGAGTTGGAGGCCAGCGTTCCACAATACGGTGAGTTAAACTACCTAATGAATTCAAAGCCTGGATTAGTTCAGCAGCCATTCTCAACTAACATCCAACACCTGCATCATACACTTCCAGTAAGACCACCAGCTGTTCATACTAAGGGGAGGTCATTACTGAAGAAATTGTTGGTAAAAGTACACATCCATTGCTTTCAACATATTCAATTACTGCATTATAGCCGGCTCTGCTACATGCGTAATGCTGCAAAACTAGCACCACTTCTCTATGTCGACCCTCATTCCTATCCAATAGAACTGATGGTGGATAATGGCTTCAGTCTTATGTACCCCGAAGTGTCCCGACTGATCATGATAAGCAGCCAGAAGCTGACTAGCATCTCGATGGGGAATCAATATCTGATGCACATGATGACTGGAGGTAGGATCTGTGGAGTTCCTTACAATGAGACCTTTTTGTAGGAAAAGACTTTTTCTCTGTCTCCAGAGACGTTGGAGCTTTGGGTCTGGGATTTTTCGGACAATCCCCTTTGGGGTTATTCCTGACAACAAATATTCTTGTGGGTCCCCGAAAGTTTGGCTGTCTTGCTGTAGCAGGCGACATCTTTGATGGTCATTTTGAAAGTCTGGGGATTTGCTGGATGACTCCATGGCAGATGAGTAGCTTTGCTGAGCTGGCCGAATTCCAAAATCAGGCATTTCTACCTCTTCCCATTGATCTTCTTCTGGGGAGTAGTCAATAGTTTTAGCTAATTTAGACAGTATATCGGCGTTGGCGTTAGCTTTCCCAACTCGGTATTTCACACTGAAGTCAAAATTGGCTAACCTGGAGAGCCATCTCTGTTCCAAAGCTCCTGTCTTTGCAGAATTTAAATGGGAAACAAGATTGTTGTTAGTATAGGCCACAAATTGCACGGCTGCTAAATAGTCTCTGAATTTCTCCTTGATGGCCCACATGAGCGCCAGCAGTTCCAATTTAAAGGAGCTATAATTTTGATCATTTTGCTCTGAGCCTTTCAGGGAACGGCTGGCATAAGCAATCACTCTTTCTTTCCCTTCTTGAACCTGACTCTGGACTGCACCCAATCCCTTGAGGCTAGAGTCCATGTAAAGATTAAAAGACTGAGTATAGTCAGGATATGCTAAAATTGGGGGTGTAACTAGTTTTCCTTGAGACCTTGAAAAGAGTTGATGGGAATAGGTTTACGAATAGGGATCCTTAGAATGTCCTCTCAATACTTCCTACAGTGGTGCAGCTATGTGAGCAAAATTTGGTATAAAGTGTATGTTGTAGCATCCTACTAACCCTAGGAAACTGCGAACATCTTTCAAAGTCTTTGCAGTAGGCCAGTTTTTGATGGCTTCTGTTTTCTCAGGATCTGGACATATACCATTGGTGTTGACAATGTGACCCAGGTACTTGACTTGCGTTTGCAGCAGATGGCATTTTGATGTTTCTCCTTGAGTCAATGAGTAATAAGGAACTGAAATACTTCTCTTAGGTGATGCAGATGATCCTCATAGGTTTTGGAATATATAATGACATCATCTAGGTACAGCAAAACAGTTTCAAAGTTCTTATGACCCAGACAATGCTCCATAAGTCTTTGAAAAGTTGCACAATCCGGAAGGCATACAGTTGAACTCGAACAGTCCCATAGGAGTAGTGAAGGCTGTTTTCTCATGATCAAGCTCGTACATGGGGATCTGCCAATAACCACTGGTGATATCTAACATGGAGAAATAGGCGGCAGAGCCTAAAGCGGTCAAGGACTTGTACATGGGGATCTGCCAATAACCACTGGTGAGATCTAACATGGAGAATTAGGTGGCAATGCCTAAAGTGGTCAATGACTCCTTAATTCTCCTCTCTACTGGTGGTCTGTAGGGGGCGTCCTGAGCCCGGTCACCTTGTGTGCCCTCAGACATCCACTGGTCCCAACACCCCCTAACAGTCTGGTTAGATGCTCCTCTCTACTGGTGGTCTGTAGGGGGGTGCTGAGCCCTTTTACTTTGTGTGCCCTCACACATCCTCTGGTCCCAACACCTCCTAATAGTCTGGTCAGAACGGCCCTGGTGGGAGACAATTCATTGATACGGCCATCTAACTTTATCTGCCTGAGATGGAACTGCATGCTGGGTTTTACAGCAAGATGACAACTTCTTCTGGGGCAGAAGTGTTTTCGACAATGAATATATATACTGCATAGTTTACATTGACTGCTGGTTGCATTGAGGTATTGTGGAAAAGCAGATGGGATTTGGAGGGGGTGAGGGAGAGACAAGGTGGTGGAGAAGAGGTAGCTGTTGGTCGGAGGAGATTATGATTTGCTTAACCCCTTAGCTACCAGCCTATTTTGTGCCTTACGGACCAAGTGATTATTACATTGAAAGAGATAACTCATTTACATAGCGGTATGTGGGCTTGCTTTTAGCAGGATGAGTTGTACTTTTTAATGGCTTCTAAATGTGCTGTATTTCTTTCTTTTTTGGGGGGAGGGGGGTGGGGGTGGGGGTTGGAATAGAGAAATTTCACCATTGGGTTTTGTTTTTGCAGCGTTCACCATTCAGTAAAAGTAACATGATAATTTTCTTATGTGGATCCACACTATCATTTCCAAACAGAGGAGGAACGGAAGCGCTACAGCTAAGTGCTGTATCAATCAAATCCTAAGTGAGTGTGCGAAGCCGTCTTATAACTGTACTGTGTCATAAGTGGGACTTGGGATTCAGTGACTTTGGAAAAGTCATTTGTATTTAATTACTGCTTATCTCTTTGAATTTTTGCATATATTACTTTCATCTAATCTATCTGTATGATCCCCATGTAGAATGCGTCCATGATTGACCATGTCGTTCAGTGTATCACAGAAAGGGAAATATAAAAACAAGCAATCACTGAAAACGGCCATATACTTACTGACACAGGAGGGCAAACTTGTGCCCCACCTCAACATGCAGGCAGCCGTACTACTAAATGAGGGAGCTAATTACACCTGTGAGGGACACCGATGAGACAGCCACTCACACAACCTCTTATATAGAGGGGTGGCTGCTTGGTGTATACTCCTGGACAGAGTAGATACAGAGTGTATCGTTCAGTGTACATCTAGTGCCATGTATGTGGTCCTTGACAACTGATCGAGGGTACATACTGCCGTGCAAAATGTGAGCCTGTTGCACATTTGGAAACCCAGATCCTGGATCTGATGCTGCAGCTTGCAGCAGTGAAATCCATTGGCCACGTGGAAAGGAGTTTGCTGCTCACTGAGCGGATGCTAGGGTAGATGTAGTGGTGGATGGTAGTTTGGGAGACCAAAAAGATCAGGAGGCTGCTTGGGTGACAGGTGGAGAGTTAGAGGGAAGAGATCCAGGGAGGCGAGTCCTGAACTGGCACATCTCAACAAGCCTTGTCTTTATGCAAAATCCAGTTTGAGGCCCATATTACGGGAGGATATATGGGAGGGAAATTAACATGTGGTGTTTTTAGGTGGAGATACATGGAGGGAATAACAAAATCCTCATATGTGTTTTCTATAAACCAATAAATATGGCAGAAGCCACTGGAAATCTATTATTGAAGCAAATAGATGAAGCAGCAAATCACAATGAGGTAGAATCACAGAATGGTAGAGTTGGAAGCGACCTCCAGGGTCATCGGGTCCAACCCCCTGCTCAGTGCAGGATCCCTAAATCATCCCAGAAAGATGTCTGTCCAGCCTTTGTTTGAACACTTCCATTGAAGGAGAACTCCCCACCTCCTGTGGTAACCTGTTCCACTCCGTGATCACCCTCACTGTCTAATATCTAATCTGTGTCTCATCCCTTTCAGTTGCATGCCATTGCTTCTAGTCTTTCCTTGAGCAGGTGAGAATAGGGCTGATCCCTCTGCACTGTGACAGCCCTTCAGATATTTGTAGACAGCTTTTAAATCTCCTCTCAGCCTTCTTTTTTGCAAGCTAAACATTGCCAGATTCTATAACCGTTCCTCATAGGACATGATTTGCAGACCGCTCACCATCTTGGTAACTCCTCTCTGAACTTGCTCCAGTTTGTCTATGTCTTTTTTAAATTGGGGTGCCCAGAACTGGACACAGTATTCTAGATGAGGTCTGACTAAGGAAGAGTAAAGGGGGATAATGACCTCACGTGATCTAGACTCTATGCTTCTCTTAATACATCACAGAATTGTGTTTGCCTTTTTGCCTGCTGCATCACATTGTTGACTCATGTTCAGTCTATGATCTATTAGTATACCCAAGTCTTTTTCACATGTGCTGCTGCTTAGCCCAATTTCTCCCATTCTGTATGTGCTTCTTTCATTTTTCTTGCCCAGATGTAGGACTTTGCATTTATCCTTGTTAAATACCATTCTGTTAGTCGCCGACCACTGTTCAAGCTTTTCTAGATGTAATTCATCTGGATCTTCAGACTTGAATTCATTTAAGTTAGCTAAGTGTTCCCTCACCATCTCTCTGCTTATAGATAGCCTGCATTCTTTTATCCCCCCAATAGCACAGGGAAGATCAGTTGATGTTACATGTACTTTCTGAGAGAAAACAGATACAAAATAGGAATTTAAAAGTTCGGCCTTCTCAACATCATTCTTAACCAATTCACCATTTTCATCTTGTAATCATCCAATAGCATCTTTGACTTTTCTTTTGCTTTTGACATACCCCCAAATCCTTTTTTACCATAGTAATTATTATGGGGGGACTTTATCCAAATATACACTGGGAAGCCGAAACCTGCGGATCTCATAAAGGTAACAACTTCCTGTCAATTACTAAAAATAATTACCTTACCCAACATGTCCAAAATGGCCGCCCCCCCTAGTCAAATCCTGTACTTAATACTAGCCAACAGACCTGACAGAATAACAGGGGTGCAGGTTGGGAGGCACCTGGGAAATAGTGACTATAATATAATACATTTTAAATTATCCTTCAAGAGAGTTTTTGTAGGGGAGCTAGAAAATACTAAACTTTACAAAGGCGAAGTTCGATCAGCTTAGTGATACCTTTAACCTTAGTGACTGGGACAATGTCCTCAAAAATAAGAGCACCAATAATAAATGCAAAACATTTAAAAATATCCTAATTACTCAGGCTAGTATCCCAACATCGTTGTGGCAAAATTGCGTCTCTGTTTCCGCGATTTGATTGCCAGCGCTGCTTTTTCTCGCAAAAACATTGCTGCCGCTTGCGATTTTCTCTTATGATTTAACGCACAAGTCAATAGGACCTTCTAATGTTAACGCATCGCACAAAAATCGCTAGTTGCGATGCGATAAAAAGCAGGCTCCATAGGGAAACATGGCCGATTTAAAAAACAAAAACACAAAAATGCAGAAAGATAGGACATCACATAAGTGAAAACATCTCAAATGTGAAGAAAACCATTGAAAATCATTTGTCTCATAATTCTGCATTTTCACTCTCACATTGCGCAATTTTATCGTCCCTGTGAAACCACCCTTAGGGCTCTGTCACACGAGCACATATACGGCGCGTTTTTACGCCCAGGCGTATATACGCACCCATGAGAGGCATTGATTTTCAATGCATCTGTTCACATGGGCGAATATATGGCGCGTAAATACGCCGGCAGTGTGAAAAATAGAACATATACGGGGTCGGCGCATATACGCTCAGCCAAAAGATAGTTCTGGAACTATCTTTTGGCAAATATACGCCGGTCAGTCCTATAGACTCCTATGGGAGCAGGAAAAGAGAAGGGAGGGGGAGGCATGTTTGCAGCTTCCAATGCTGCGAAAAGCTTACAGGTGCCTCTATATAGGGATTGGAAGCCATCCCAAGGATTTTGGCAGAGCGAGGGATTTCCGGGGTGCGGCGTATTTTTTTACTAAAAACTACACTCATGGTCGTGTGAATGGAAGAGAAAACGCTGCCCATGGTTGCGGGGAAAGGCCTATTCAGGCGCTTATACAGACCAGGCATGAAAACGTAAAAACACCATAGCCGTTTATGTGCTCGTTTGAAAGAGCCCTAACAGTGAGCGGTTCATACCTTACAGAAATAAAAGACTTAGTAATAGTAGAAAAACAATGTTGCTTACTAAAGATGTAAGGGGGGAAATAAACAGCAAAAAGCAAGCATTTAAACTACTAAAACAAGAAGGCAGTGAAGAAGCACTAAAAACCTATAAAGGAAAAAAATACAATTATGTAAAAATCAGATAAAAGCAGCAAAGATGCAGACAGGGAGACTAATTGCCAAAGAGAGTGAAACTAACCCTAAACTGTTCTTCAATTAAATAGTAAAAAGATTAATACTGAACGTGTTGGCCCTTTAATAAATAATGTAGTACAAATGGCAGAGGCTGATGAGGAGAAAGTAAATCCAGTAAATGATTTTTTTCTCCAGTATATTCACAGAGGAAAATGAAATGTCAGATGAGATGCAGAGTGATAGAGTAAACTCTCCACTAAATGTCACCAATCTAACCCAGAAAGTGCAGAGCCGTCTTAAAAAGATTAAAATAGTCAAATCACCAGGGATGCGGTTGCACCCAAGCCAGGATACTTAGGGGCCCATAAGGTCTCTTTTCTCCATACAGGGAGCCTAGTAGTATGAATCAGGGGCATAATTTACATTATAGTTGGGGGCCCTGTTACAGATTTTGCATTGGGGCCCAAGAACTTCAAATTATGCCTCTGCTTCCTGGTTTTAAGGAAATTAAGTAATGTGATACACAGACCCTTATTTCTCATATTTAAAGACTCTATAGTGACGGTCTGTTCCACTTGATTGGCACCTAGCCAATGTGGTGCAGATATTCAAAAAGGGGTCAAAAAGTGAACCTGGAAACTACAGACCGGTAAGTCTTACTTCTATTGTGGGTAAAATGTTTGAAGGGTTTCTAGGAGATGCTATCCTGGAGGACCTTAAGGAAAGTAACTCCATAACAGCACGGGTTAATGAGAGATCACTCCTGTCGAACCAACCCGATCAGCTTCTACGAGGAGGTAAGTTCTAGAATGGACCGGGAGGTCAGAGTTACTAGTGGGGTAACAGCGGTCGGTTTTGGGCCCTATTCACTGTTAATATATTTATTAATGACCTGGTAGAAGGGTTGTGCAGTGAAATATTATTTGCCGATGACACCAAACTATGTAATGTAACACAAGAGAGCAGAATGCAGGTACATATAGATGTGCATACAGTTACAAATGGATCTAGATAAGTTGGGAACTTAGGGCTCATGTTCACGGGTGGGTTTGAATTGCACATGATCCGCAGTTCAAGCTGCCCTTAGGGAGACATGGGCTTCCGTAGCCTAATTAAAGCATGCGGTTTTGTTTTGCAGACCTTCTGGTCTGGAAAACGAATTATGGCATGTTCTATTTTGCCTCGGATCCCGCAGGGGCGGCTTCCATTGAAGTCAATGGAAGCTGTCTAATCCACGGCACACCCGCAGCTGTCACTGCAGATATGCCGCAGATTCCACGGGACAGCAGGAGATTTAAAAAAAAAAAACTACTACACATGTGCAGCGGCGCGCCCACCCACATCCACAGAGGAGAAGACGGATGACCCTCACAGCCACACAGAGGATCCGGAGGGGGAAGTAATGTCCTCTTGCTGCAGGCAGGGAGGGATTCGGCTGTGGGTTCCTGCCCACAGAATTTGACCCACCCGTGGACATGAGGCCTTAGGCAGAAAAGTGGCAGATGAGATTTAACACTGATAAATGTAAGCTTCTCCACATGGGCAGGAAATACATGTCACCATGACACACTAAATGGGAAACCACTGGGGAACACCGACATGGAGAAGGACTTGGGGATTTTAGTTAACTGTAAGCTTAACTGGAGCAACCAGTGTCAGGCAGCTGCTGCCAAGGCAAATAGGATCATGGGTGCATCTGAAGAGGTCTAGGGGCGCATGATGAGAACATTGTTCTTCCTCTTTACAAGTCACTGGTCAGACCACACTTGGAATATTGTGGACAGTTTTGGGCACCGGTACTCAAGAAGGACATATCAGAGCTTGAGCAGGGACGAAAAGCAGCAACTAAAAGTAATAAATGGAATGGGCGGACTACAATACCCAGAGGTCACCAAACTTAGGATTTAGTTTAGAAAAAAAAAGACGGCTTAGGGCGCCCACCCACTGGCGTTTGCGATTTTCGTGCGTGAAGAACGCAGCGTTTTCGCAGCGTTTTTCGCGGCGTTTTTTGCCGCGTTTTCGCGGCTTTTCCATTAATTTCCATTGACTTTCATGGGTGCATTAGGAGAAAAATAAGGACACATATGCAACTGACAGTTCCTATGTTAAAAAACGCAAAGCAACGCAAAAAAAAAACCGCCAGTGGACAGGAGTACATTCAATTCTAATTGCTCTTGAGAAAAAACGCAAAACGCAAAGAAAAAAAAATCGCCAGTGGGTGGGCGCCCTAAGGGGTGACCAAATAACTATGTATAGATATATCAGGGGGACGATACAGAGATCTCTCCCATCATCTATTATACCCAGGACTGTAACAAGGGGGCGCTCTAATAACTATGTATAGATATATCAGGGGTCAGTACAGAGATCTCTCCTATCATCTATTATACCCAGGACTGTAACAAGGGGGCGCTCTAATAACTATGTATAGATATATCAGGGGTCAATACAGAGATCTCTCCTATCATCTGTTATACCCAGTGTAGTGAACCAGTACGTCATCATGGTCCCTTCTATAAGTGTCATACATGAATGTCTTATGTAGGTGCACTGTGCAAACCTGTCTTGTCATTTCCAGTATGTGTGTTGCACAGCTGCAGCGCTTGAGAGGTTAATTTCTAATAAAATTCAAAGCCTGCGTGTAAATGTATCAAGGATGTCATGTGGTATAAGAGGAGGTTATAAATGTGAGTGATGAAGAGCAGGAAAGAGAGTCCATGTCTTCAGGAGTTGGGGTGCTCAAGAGGTTTGGGTACAAGGGGGCACCTTCAGCCCTCATGTGCTGAAGCATGGAAGAGGAGGAGAGTTTTCCCATTCTGCATGTGATTGGATGTTAATAAAGTGAGCCCCAAGAAAGAGAGAGAGTGTGTCAGTAAGCCTAGCTTGTTTTCTACAAAGCTCAGGGCAGAGGTATTATCCGGTTTATTATTTTCCTACGCGGCCGTCTGAAGTCTGGATCACTGCATAGAGGTACACCTTTTTGTCTGTCACACCCACGCGTCTCTAAGGCTGGGTGGAGGTACTACGAGTCATTAATCTCTGTTCACACATGTGGGTCTTTAAAGAGCCGTGGGGAGGTACTGCAAGTTAATAATCTCTGAAGTCTGTTCATTTACCTGCACTGTGAAGTCTTTGATAGAACTGCCTTGTATAGTGTTACTCTTTATTCAAGTAAAGTTTTATAGGGCTCTTACTGTTCCCAGAGACCCGTGGTACTAAAGAACTGTCTGTGGCTGCATTTCTTATCTGCCGAGGGCCATACCGGAATATGCAGGTACGGTACCATCATGTACGACAATTACCTCCCTGTTATCCAGTTTATTGGGCATCCCTATCCTAGGGGTATCCGGGTGAAGCTGCAGTGCTACTCTGGCCTTGCCTGTATATGTCCCCCCAGGAAGGAGCATGGTAAGTGCCACCGTGACAAGTCAGCACTCTACCCCTCTCTATGTATGCCAGGTGCCCGGGTCTTCCTATGGGACGCTGAGGGTACCACACCAGGACTGTAACAAGGGGGCGCTCTCTGCATTTATAGAAAAGAAGGTTTCGACACAACTTAGAAGGGGGTTCTTTACTGTTAGAGCAGTGAGACTGTGGAACTTTCTGCATGAGGACGCGGTGATGGCGAACTCGAACAAAGAGTACAAGAGGGGTCTGGACCTCTTTCTTGAGCGTTACAATATTACATGTTATATCACTGATTACTCAGAAGGGTCGGTGATCCGGGGATTATACTGATGGCCAGATTGGAGACAGGAAGGAATATTTACCCATAGTGGGAAAAATTGGCTTCTACCTCATTGCTGTTACTGTGATACCAAGTTTATAGAGATTTTTTTTAACTACTTTTGCAAAAACTATGTTTTGAAAGAAAAACACCTTGCATCTGGATCGCCGTATTCTAAGACCCAGAACATTATGTTTCCAGTGATGAAGCTCTGTGAGGTCTTGTGGAGGTATACGCGACTTCTGGATTGCTTTTTATAGCATTTTTTGAGAAACGAAGAAAAACAATTCTGGCATTACATGTTTAAGCTCTTTTACAGCGTTTACCATGTGAGATAAATCTTTTCCTTGTCTGGTTCGTTACAAACACGGTAATACATATTTATGTGCTCATTTTTTTTTATTTTACCCATTTTAAATGTTTTTTTGTGGGTTAAATGCACTTTTTTTAACTTGATTTTTTTTTCTTTAAAATGTATTGAATTTTGACAATTTTTTATTCCCAAAACAGGACTTGAAGATGTGGTTGGTCGATCACTAGAATAGTACACTGCATTACTTTGGTAGTGCATTCTACAATACCTATGACAGCAGCTAATTAGACTTTGCCAGAGGTTAGGATATAGCAGACATGGCAGCCTTTGTCAGGCTTCTCACTGCCATTGGTACTTTGCCATTGCATTGCAGGGTGCTGATAGCTGGCAGAAGGAGCCCATCCCCCTGTAATCTGCTTACATGATGCAGTTGCTATTGATTGTGGCATGCAAAGGGTTAAACTGCCAGGATCTGAGGTTTCTCCCCTACTGGCTGTTAGAGCAGGAGCCTGGCTGTCAGTTAGTCATGCTGAGACAGTCTATTGAAAGGGTGCATAGTGAAGTACAGTAGTGGTTTGTGGGCTGGGCTCCAGTCCTGGTACAAATACCGCATGAGTGGACAACGGACAACTGTCACGGGTGTTGTCACATGACACAAATTACAGGATACGAGGCGGACAACATAGTTACAAGAACTGAAACTTGAAATTTGTACTAAGCAATATGAAAACCGTTCAGGCCCGAATAGACGATATTACCTTACAGTATAGAATCCTAATCATCTAATCCTGAGCGATTAGTGGAATAATTGGGCCGTTTTCATGAAAATCATTGTGGATTGGGATGACCGATTCCAACTCCCATTAAAGTTAATGGGAGTAAAAACCAATTTCACCATTTTGCCCTCTAGGAGGTCTGCAATGTAGCCAATGCCCCCCAAATTGTACAGGAATACAGTCACATCTGGGGAGCACTATGCCCCTCCCAAAAAGGGAGCACAGAGTTGTCACTGAAAACTAAAGGCCCATAAAGAGCCTTACAGATCAAACATTGTGCCAAGGGAGACAACAGGTGTGCAATTTGTATTAAAAGTAATACGTTTTACAAAAGACAAATTCTGCCAGGTGAACAGAACACACAAGCACAGAGCTGCTCCAAGGAACACTCAAGCACCGAGCTGCTCCAATGATCACTCAAGCACGGAGCTACTCCAAGGAACACTCAAGCACGGAACTACTCCAAGGAACACTCAAGCACGGAGCTACTCCAAGGAACACTCAAGCACAGAGCTGCTCCAAGGAACACTCAAGCACGGAGCTACTCCAAGAAACACTCAAGCACAAAGCTGCTCCAAGGAACACTCAAGCACGGAGCTACTCCAAGAAACACTCAAGCACAGAGCTGCTCCAAGGAACACTCAAGCACAGAGCTGCTCCAAGGAACAGATGGGGAGCTAGCAAAAATTACAAAAGTTAACAAATAACAAAAATTATACTATGCAAGACAGCAGGTGCGCTGCTTGTTTTAAATGCAATGTCCAATTCTGAACAACTGAGCACGCGTCTCCGACAAGGAACTGCTGTGGGGCTACAAATGTTTATTAAAAACTGTAGAAAATTTTTGTTTTGGGAGGAGAAGGAGAGCAGCAGCACCACCACCACAAGCAACTTGGGGGCAGAGTTTGCGCCGCATGAAAACATCTGTAGCTCCGTATTTCCATATGGACATATTTTTAATTCGTCGGTAGGGGGTGGAGAGGCAGTAGGAGGAGCAAAGATGGCAGAAGTAGGAGAGCAGCAGCACCACCACCACCACCGGCAGGGGCACCTTGAGGGTACAAAGTGGTCTTTGATATAAATCTATGCTCAGTCATGTGAGTAAGAATTGCCAGCATGCTAACTGATCAGTGGAATCTGCCATGGTACTGCAGTCACTGGGAGGCACAATGTGTCTGAAGAGAAGACCACAGAATATATATAGCTTCTACAGCTCTGCTAGCGGCATAAGGCCTGCAAATTTGTAGCGGCCGGACTGGCTACTTTGAATGATATCTGAGGTTGCTTATCACATCCACAGTGACTAGTTTATGGAACTGCAAGGGACTAATAAGTCCCATTTACAGAGGACGGATGTCGGTCAAACGATGCCCGACACTCATCCCTGTGTTTCTCAGCGCTCCAGTGCTCCTTCACGGGAGCTAGCAGAGCAGGCTGAGTCACGGAGCGGCCAGCAGGGGGGTGGGGCCGTGCAGGAGATTTCTCTCCTCTCTCTCCCCCGCCCCCCTCCATTCACATAACACAGCCGCCGTTCTCTACTGAATGGCAGCTGTTTAAGCTGCACGATGAGCTTTATGCAGCAAAAAAGATGAGTGATGAAGCTCATCGTGCAGTTTAAACAGCTGCCATTCAGTAGAGAACAGCGGCTGTGTTATGTGAATGGAGGGGGGCGGGGGAGTGAGAGGAGAGAAATCTCCTGCACCGTCCCACCCCCTGCTGGCAGCTCCGTGACCCAGCCTGCTCTGCTAGCTCCCATGCAGGAGCACTGGAGCGCAGAGACACAGGGACGTGTCAGGCATTGTTTACCCGATATTCAAGCAGAGCACCCGTCCATACAATGACAACCCCACTATGACAGAGACCAGAACCCATCCGAATATGCAGTATTTGACAATAATGGCTTCTCCACACAAGCGTATGTGCAATTGTGCGCAACTCTGCACAACATATCTGTGCTATGAATCAGCATATTTTACAGCACTTTTTGCGCCTGCAGGGTATGTTCATTGGTGCACAGGATATGGCCACATGCCAATTTAAATGGCTATTGAGATGTGTTGTTTTTCTTTCTGTGCAATATGTTGTACATCAGCGCACCCCCCATAGACTTCTATGGCAGCCTTTGGTGTACAAATGCACTGAGAAATAAAGCGTGCAGCGTGCGCAAAAAAGGAACGGAGAACAAAACCATGGAAATCAATCAGTTCTATTCTCTGTGTATTACTCGCTCAAATACGCCGGTGTGAAGAAGTCCTCACTGATATTAAAACCCTAAAGATAATTGTCCAAAGCTGACAAACTATACTAATATATTGACACTATGAGAACTAGAGCACAAGCCCCTAGCAGAGCACATGACCAGTACAGCCCAGTACAGCCCAGTACAGCCCAGTACAGCCCAGTACAGCCCAGTACAGCCCAGTACAGCCCAGTACAGCCCAGTACAGCCCAGTATGACCAGTATGACCAGTAAGTGTGCTGGAGAGGATGGAATAAATGGCAGCAGAAGGGATCTGATTGGCTGGATGGGCCATCAATCATCCCAGCCAATCCAATGGCAAACCAAACTAATCAAGGAGCTGACTGGCCGGCCGAGACATCAATCATCCTGACAACTAATCAGCAGAAAGAATGTTTAACCCTTGCCTGCCAAGGCTGAGGGAAACAGTCAAGTTTAACGGACGCCATGACGCCTCTGACAGGCGTTGTGTGTTTCATTGTCTCCCTATTTGGATTTCCTTTAGTTTGATATTACCAAAATAACCACATAATAGTCCCTGAGCGACATCCGGGGCCAACAGAGAGCTGCAATATTCCCCACGCCAAAGCGGAGTTTGTCTGTCTACTTTGTTGCTATATAAGTTGACAGCAGCAGAAATATCCCGTCTCCCAATGCTCAGAGGACGTGTCAGGACTTATGTCCACGGACATATGCGTAAAACGCCGTGGGTCTCCTGCGCCATTTTTACACATACTGAGTCCTTTCTCTCTGCTGGCAGAGACCGCATATCGACCGGGAATGCACAGCGTATATCTGGAGTCTGACGTCACGGACGTATTTAGTGTGATTTTTATTTTTTTTCCCTAATTCCCTGCTCTGTTCAGAGAGGGGTTCCATATCATACGTAGAGAATGTTGTATATTAATGTGGTGTCCGCATGGAACAATGAGAGTCCATTGAGTTTCATTGCCTCCATTCACTGCGTATCACCGGACATTAGCACTTAAATATGCATACAGATGTGATGCAGCTTCTCTGTCCGGGGGTCCAACTGTAAGGCGGGGTCCACGCGGTGATGATTTGCAGTGGGCATTCCGCAGCAGATCAATAGTGGAAAGCCTGCCGCCACCCCCCACCACTTGGTGCAGATTTTGCAGGGGGTTTTATCTTGCATTTCTGTGCACCCCCTCATTGTTGAATTCCGCACCGTACGGGTTTTGTGTGGATTATTTCTGCAACTTGTGGATGAGATTTTCAAAATCTCATCCACTTTGATTCTACTGTAAATGCCGCAGAATTTCTATGCCGAGGGTCCACAGAAATTCCATGACAAATCCGTCCCATCTGGACTCCCCCCTAAAACGGCCACTGGTTACACTGTGTCTATGTTATAAATGGCTAGGTCATGTGATGCAGGTATCCAATTAAACTGCTCCCCATTTGCAAGATGGAAGATACATTTGGTGACAACGAGGCACCCTGGATGCTGATTGGCTGCACGCTAACGTAGGCGTTAGGTCAGGAGTCAAGTTCTGCAACGGTCGGATTGCGAAGGACATTTTAACAAAAGTTCTTTAATGCAAATGTCCTGTGGTACCAGGTTAGTTCCGGCCAGCAATCACAGCCTTAATACCCAGCCGGATGTTTAGTCCCAATGAAATAGCGACAGTACTAAATCCCAAACAACAGGCCTACATACTCTGTGTAGGTTAAGTTCAAGTGCACACACGGTCCAGTGTTTTATGAGGCTGTCCTCACTTACACTACCAATGCAGGAGTACTCCAAGTGTACTCCAACATGTAAGCATTCCAATGCTCCATCAATTCTCATTCAGTCTTCTGCAAACAACAACTTCTCTTCCTCCTGTAGTCGCTGGGCTCCCTGCACATCGTTGCACCTGTTAGGCAGTCAGTTCTTCCACTGTCCTCTTCTGCAAGCTATCACAACCAATCTGGATGCACTTTCACTCCGTGGCCCTTGCTGTCTCTGCATTTCCCCTCCCTTGCCTCCCTCTCTGTAATGGGCTGCTCTTCACTTTGCAGCGCCAACTCCTTCTGCCTGTGGCGCAGAAATTAATTGCCTTTTATCATCTTGGAAGTAGCCAATCACTTAAAGGCTTTCCGGGCATGCCTAGCTTCAATTGGCACTTAATTGTTGCACACAACCAAATTGTTGCGTGTCTACCCGTCACTATAGCAACCCACTTTCAGCAAAGAGAGGCGCAAGGCCACCCAACGTCCACATCAATCTAGGTTGGCGGAGTCAGGCACGTGGCAGTTGTGTAGCTATCCCCTGTAAAAGATTGTACCGCTGCCATGTTGTAACGTTTAAGGTGTTGTATATGGTTTTAGTAAATATGGCTGCCATCCGAGATGCCTGTCCTGGAATGTAATTAACATGGGTGCATGCACCTCTAGACCAGAGGGGAAAGGAGCCAGGGCTGCGGACATAAGACCCTAAGGCCACTCTGTTGATTGCTGTCAGGCTTACCCTTTAGCCTAATAACGTGTCTGCTGTCTCTAACACTATGTCCTCTCTCTACCAAAAACTAAACTTCTCTAAAAATGACTTACTGGTAGAGATGAGCGAACGTACTCGTCCGAGCTTGATATTCGTTCGAGTATTAGCGTGTTCGAGATGCTCGTTACTCGTAACGAGCACCATGCGGTGTTCTGGTTACTTTCACTTCCTTCCCTGAGACGTTAGCGCGCTTTTCTGGCCAATTGAAAGACAGGGAAGGCATTACAACTTCCCCCTGCGACGTTCAAGCCCTATACCACCCCCCTGCTGTGAGTGGCTGGCGAGATCAGGTGTCACCCGAGTATATAAATCAGCCCCTCCCGCGGCTCGCCTCAGATGCGTTGTGAGATAGCTGAGGGACAGTGGTATCGTGTTGGAGCTGCTGTAGGGAGAGTGTTAGGAGTTAGTGTAGGCTTCAAGAACCCCAACGGTCCTTCTTAGGGCCACATCTAACCGTGTGCAGTACTGTGGAGGCTGCTTTTAGCAGTGTTGCACATTTTTTTTTTTTGGTATATCGGCTGTGCAGAGCATTGCGCCCTGCAGTAATACTCCAGGGATAGAATTGTGTAGGCAGGGCCAGAAGACATATATTATAGATTGAATATACGCAGTGGGCCTTTTGAACAAAATATTTGAAAAAAATCTATTTGGCCTGCCTGTCTCTGTGCTCAGTGTTCTGGGTCCGTGTCTGCTGGGGGTAGTATTTCTCCAAATAAATACGCAGCCAGCTAAGTGTTACAGCAGGCGTGCGCCAAATTATTTCCTGGCTCTGAAATCACCGCTCTGTTGCAGTTAATAACAGTGCAACACTCTGTAGTTCTGTCACACACTCCAGGGACAGAATTGTGTAGGCAGGGCCAGAAGACATATTATAGATTGAATATACGCAGTGGTCCTTTTGAAAAAAATATTTGAAAAAAATCTATTTGGCCTGCCTGTCACTCTCTTCAGTGTTCTGGGTCCGTGTCTGCTGGGGGTAGTATTTCTCCAAATAAATACGCAGCCAGCTAAGTGTTACAGCAGGCGTGCGCCAAATTATTTCCTGGCGTTCCGTAAGCGAACTCAGCCTCCAACCACAGGCCAATAAGCGGCACATTTAATTACAGTGTTGTGTTTCTGCATTCCTGGTAATACACCATGCTGAGGGGTAGGGGTAGGCCTAGAGGACGTGGGCGCAGCCGAGGACGCGGAGGCCCTAGTCCGGGTGTGGGCACAGGCCGAGCTCCTGATCCAGGTGTGTCGCAGCCGACTGCTGCGGGATTAGGAGAGAGGCACGTTTCTGGCGTCCCCACATTCATAGCACATTTAATGGGTCGACGCGGTAGACCTTTATTAGAAAATGAGCAGTGTGAGCAGGTCCTGTTGTGGATGGCAGAAAGTGCTTCCAGCAACCTATCATCCACCCAGAGTTCTGCGCTGTCCACTGCTGCAACTCAGAATCCTCTGGCTGCTGCTCCACCTTCCTCCCAGCCTCCTCACTCCATGAAAATGAGACATTCTGAGGAGCGGGCAGACTCCCAGGAATTGTTCTCGGGCCCCTGCTCAGATTGGGCAGCAGTGGTTCCTCTCCCACCAGAGGAGTTTATCGTGACTGATGCCCAACCTTTGGAAAGTTCCCGGGGTCCGGGGGATGAGACTGCGGACTTCCGGCAACTGTCTCAAGACCTTTCAGTGGGTGAGGAGGCCGATGACGATGAGACACAGTTGTCTATCAGTGAGGTAGTAGTAAGGGCAGTAAGTCCGAGGGAGGAGCGCACCGAGGATTCGGAGAAAGAGCAGCAGGACAATGAGGTGACTGACCCCACCTGGTTTGCTACGCCTACTGAGGACAGGTCTTCAGAGGTTGAGGCACGGGCAGCAGCAGGGCAGGTTGCAAGAGGCAGTGCGGTGGCCAGGGGTAGAGGCAGGGCCAGACAGAATAATCCACCAACTGTTTCCCAAAGCGCCCCCTCGCGCCATGCCACCCTGCAGAGGCCGAGGTGCTCAAAGGTCTGGCAGTTTTTCACTGAGAGTGCAGACGACCGACGAACAGTGGTGTGCAACCTTTGTCGCGCCAAGATCAGCCGGGGAGCCACCACCACCAGCCTCACCACCACCAGCATGCGCAGACATATGATGGCCAAGCACCCCACAAGGTGGGACAAAGGCCGTTCACCGCCTCCGGTTTACACCGCTGCCTCTCCCCCTGTGCCCCAACCTGCCACTGAGATCCAACCCCGCTCTGAGGACACAGGCACTACCATCTCCTGGCCTGCACCCACACCCTCACCTCCGCTGTCCTTGGCCCCATCCAGCAATGTCTGTCAGCGCAGCGTCCAGCCGTCGCTAGCGCAAGTGTTGGAGCGCAAGCGCAAGTACTCCACCACGCACCCGCACGCTCAAGCGTTAAACATGCACGTAGCCAAATTTATCAGCCTGGAGATGCTGCCGTATAGGGTTGTGGAAACGGAGTCCTTCAAAAGTATGATGGCGGCGGCGGCCCCGCGCTACTCAGTTCCCAGTCGCCACTACTTTTCCCGATGTGCCGTCCCAGCCCTGCACGACCACGTCTCCCACAACATTGTACGCGCCCCCACCAACGCGGTTACTGCCAAGGTCCACTTAACAATGGACACGTGGACAAGCACAGGCGGGCAGGGCCACTATATCTCCCTGACGGCACATTGGGTGAATTTAGTGGAGGCTGGGACAGAGTCAGAGCCTGGGACCGCTCACGTCCTACCCACCCCCAGAATTGCGGGCCCCAGCTCGGTGGTGGTATCTGCGGCGGTGTATGCTTCCTTCACTAAACCACCCTCCTCCTCCTCCTCCTCCGCAACCTCTGTCTCGCAATCAAGATGTGTCAGCAGCAGCAGCACGTCGCCAGCAGTCGGTGTCGCGCGTTGTGGCAGCACAGCGGTGGGCAAGCGTCAGCAGGCCGTGCTGAAACTACTCAGCTTAGGAGATAAGAGGCACACGGCCCACGAACTGCTGCAGGGTCTGACAGAGCAGACCGACCGCTGGCTTGCGCCGCTGAGCCTCCAACCGGGCATGGTCGTGTGTGACAACGGCCGTAACCTGGTGGCGGCTCTGCAGCTCGGCAGCCTCACGCACGTGCCATGCCTGGCCCACGTCTTTAATTTGGTGGTTCAGCGCTTTCTGAAAAGCTACCCACGCTTGTCAGACCTGCTCGGAAAGGTGCGCCGGCTCTGCGCACATTTCCGCAAGTCCCACACGGACGCTGCCACCCTGCGCACCCTGCAACATCGGTTTAATCTGCCAGTGCACCGACTGCTGTGCGACGTGCCCACATGGTGGAACTCTACGCTCCACATGTTGGCCAGGCTCTATGAGCAGCGTAGAGCTATAGTGGAATACCAACTCCAACATGAGCGGCGCAGTGGGAGTCAGCCTCCTCAATTCTTTTCAGAAGAGTGGGCCTGGTTGGCAGACATCTGCCAGGTCCTTGGAAACTTTGAGGAGTCTACCCAGGTGGTGAGTGGCGATGCTGCAATCATTAGCGTCACCATTCCTCTGCTATGCCTCTTGAGAAGTTCCCTGCAAAGCATAAAGGCAGACGCTTTGCACTCGGAAACAGAGCCGGGGGAAGACAGTATGTCGCTGGATAGTCAGAGCACCCTCCTGTCTATATCTCAGCGTGGTGAGGAGGAGGAGGAGGAGGAAGATGAGGAGGAGGGGGAAGACACAGCTTGGCCCACTGGTGAGGGTACACATGCTGCTGGCCAGTCATCCTTTCAGTGTGTATGGCCTGAGGAGGAGGAGGAGGAGGAGGAGGATCCTGAAAGTGATCTTCCTAGTGCGGACAGCCATGTGTTGCGTACAGGTACCCTGGCACGCATGGCTGACTTCATGTTAGGATGCCTTTCTCGTGACCCTCGCGTTACACGCATTCTGGCCACTACGGATTACTGGGTGTACACACTGCTCGACCCACGCTATAAGGAGAACCTTTCCACTCTCATACCCGAAGAGGAAAGGGGTTCGAGAGTGTTGCTATACCACAGGGCGCTGGTAGACAAACTGATGGTAAACTTCCCATCCGACAGCGCTAGTGGCCGAAGGCGCAGTTCCGAGGGCCAGGTAGCAGGGGAGGCGCGGAGATCAGGCAGCATGTACAGCACAGGCAGGCCAACACTCTTTAAGGCCCTTGACAGCCTGAACTCGCGCTGTATGCCCTGGAGGTGCTTGCTTGCCCTGCGGCTAGCGTCTTGTCAGAGAGGGTGTTTAGTGCGGCTGGGGGAATCATCACAGATAAGCATACCCGCCTGTCAACCGACAGTGCCGACAGGCTTACACTCATCAAGATGAACAAAGCCTGGATTTCCCCAGACTTCTCTTCTCCACCAGCGGACAGCAGCGATACCTAAGCAATACGTAGGCTGCACCCGCGGATGGAAGCATCGTTCTGTATCCCCATCAAAAACGGGGACCTTTTCGCTTCATCAATCTGTGTATAATATTCCTCCTCCTCCTCCTGCTCCTCCTCCTGAAACCTCACATAATCACGCCGAACGGGCAATTTTTCTTAGCCCCACAAGGCTCAGTCATATAATTTTTCTAAACAATTTTTATACGTTTCAATGCTCATTAAAGCGTTGAAACTTTCACCTGAACCAATTTTTATTTTAACTGGGCTGCCTCCAGGCCTAGTTACCACTTAAGCCACATTAACCAAAGCCATTAATGGGTTTCACCTGCCCTCTCGGTTGGGCATGGGCAATTTTTCTCAGGTACATTAGTACTGTTGGTACACCAATTTTTGTGGGCCCTCGCCTACAGTGTAATCAAATTAATTTTTAGCCCACCTGCATTACAGCTGACGTTACATCCGCTGTGTTGGGCAATGCAATGGGATATTTTTATGTACCGCCGGTGGCTTCCTGGCACCCACCCATGCTGTGGGTCCACAGGGAGTTGTAAATGCATCTGTGTCCACTTCTAAAGAACCGCAGTCAGACTGGGGCATGCAGTGTGGGCCGAAGCCCACCTGCATTTCATCTGACGTTAGCTCTGCTGTCCAGGGCACTGCAATGGGATACATTTATGTACAGCGGGTGGGTTCCAGGGAGCCACCCATGCTGTGGGTGCACACGGAATTCCCATTGCGGAGTTGTACCTGCCTGTGACTATTTATAAAAAAACGCGGTCTGACTGGGGCATGCAGACACCTTGACAGAATGAATAGTGTGTGGCATATAGGTTCCCCATTGCTATGCCCACATGTGCAGCTCCTGATGGCGGTGGCACAGGATTATATTTCTCATTGCTTCTGTACAGCATTGTGGGCTATCGCCCCGCCCCTTTTAAAGAGGGTCGCTGCCTTGCCGTGCCAACCCTCTGCAGTGTGTGCCTGCGGTTCCTCTGGCAGACGCACTTATAAATAGACATGAGTGTGGCGTGGCATGAGGGCAGCTGAAGGCTGTGCAGGGACAGTTTGGTGTGGGCTGTGGACACTGGGTCGTGCAGGGGGGGGTTGGGCAGCATGTAACCCAGGAGAAGTGGCAGCGGAGTGTCATCCAGGCAGTGATTGTGCTTTGTTGGAGGTAGTGTGGTGCTTAGCTAAGGTATGCCATGCTAATGAGTGCTTTTCAGAAGTAAAAGTTGTTGGGGGGGGGGGGGGGGGCCACTCTTGCCGCTATTGTGGCTTAATAGTGGGACCTGTGAACTTGAGATGCAGCCCAACATGTAGCCCCTCGCCTGCCCTATCCGTTGCTGTGTCGTTCCCATCACTTTCTTGAATTGCCCCGATTTTCACAAATGAAAACCTTAGCGAGCATCGGCGATATACAAAAATGCTCGGGTCGCCCATTGACTTCAATGGGGTTCGTTACTCGAAACGAATCCTCGAGCATCGCGAAAAATTCGTCTCGAGTAACGAGCACCCGAGCATTTTGGTGCTCGCTCATCTCTACTTACTGGTATTTCCACCCTCCACTAACCGACCTCATCCTGACATCTCCATCTCAGTATGTGGCGCCACCATAACTCCTAGACAACATGCCCGCTGCCTTGGGGTCATATCCGACGCCGATCTCTCATTTACCCCCTACATCCAATCTCTCACCCGAACATGTCAGCTGCACCTCAAGAACATCGCAAGAATCCGCTCTTTTCTCACTGTAGACACGTTAAAAACGCTTACTGTTGCCCTCATCCACTCCCGGCTCGATTATTGCAACTCGTTGCTGATCAGCCTCCCCTGCACCAGACTCTACCCTCTCCAGTCCATCCTAAATGCGGCAGACAGGCTCATATTCCTGTCCAGCTGCTACTCGGACGCTGTGGCGGTCATTGCACCGACTGCCCGATAATTACAGAATTCAATTTAAACTCGTTACCTTCATCCACAAAGCCCTCCACAGCGCAGCGCCCCCCTATATCGCCTCCCTCATCTCAATCCATCACCCAGCCCGGGCTCTCCACTCTGCTAATGAAACCAGACTGAGCGCCCCTTTAATTTGAACTCCTGATTCCCGCCTCCAAGACTTCTCCAGAGCAGCACCGGTCCTCTAAAACGCACTACCAAAGGATACCCGGGCAATCCAGGACTCGCAGAACTTCAGGCGTGCTCTAAAAACACACCTCTTCAGGGAGGCATACCGAATTCCCTAAACAAACCCCTCTGAACTCCCCCTGATAACATGCTCCCTGACCTACTGACTGCAATCCCTGCTAGCCATCATAAAACGCTCCTGCAGTCATACCGATCTTGCCATCACACAGCTATATGTCTGACTATTGTCTATATGTATAGCATCCCTCACTCTCCACCTCGCCATACCGTGCACATCTCCAGCCCTTTACCTTCTGTATCCCCCCATTACCTGTAGTGTGTAAGCTCGTTGGAGCAGGACCCGCACCCCTTTTTTTTCCATCAACTGATTACTATGTAACCGTGGTTCTGTAATGTTTGTACTTTTGTCTTTCTGTATCCCCCCTGTCTATGTAAGTGCTGCGGAATATGTTGGCGCTATACAAATAAAAATTATTATTATTAATAACAGAGCGTGCAACATTAGGCCACGCCCTTCCCGCCTCAGTCTAGCGATACATCCATCCCCACTAGTTACATTCACGTACGGCAGCCTTGTTTTCTCCATTCCTCTACAATCCCTTTAAAGACTCTGCCTTATTCTGTGGCTGTGTGTTCTAGTTCCCACAGCCAGTAAAGAAGCGGCCCCCCAGCTTACAAGTGGAGCGACGGATGGGAAGGGGGGTGGGGGGGGGGTTGTTTTTGAGTATTTAGGAATCTCGTTTGTAAATACGGCTTTATCAACAGATTTACGTCACGTTTAATCTTCAGCATTCAAAGTGCGCCCCCAACCCTTAATGACCGCCCCAAATCCCACAATTGGCGCTAATCCCCGGCTGAGACTCCTGTAGATACATGCAGAGATATTCTGTAATTAAGCATTCATCGGGGGAACATGAAGGACGCATTCTACCACTGGGAGCGGCGGACAAAGGTCACATTCAGCCCTTTAGTTAGTTTGTATTTTTTCATTTCCTCCCCTTAGAAAAGATTACTTTGTGTCTCGTAGTTTGACATTCTAGAAATTGGGTTGAGAGCGGCTCGGATTTAATGAAGACATCACGGGCCGGTTGCTGACATGCTGACACAGGCTTTTCTGAAGACTAATTTGTACAAAACACTGAGCAACTGGACCGGTAATGATAAAATCAATGCAGTTGTTTATACTAATACCGAGAGCGAAAATTCATCATGTGATCGCACTGACCGCAGTTTCGAATGCTACAAGATGATCCGGATTTATGGGGGCGGTTAACTTTTGCATTTTTTTTCAGGAATTAATTAGAAATGTTACATATGCAATACTAAAAATGCAAAAGCAGCAAATCTGCCGACACCTGACAATATGCTGATATGGAGATCGCTGCGAAATACTGTAATTAAAGGGCCAGTCTGCTGATTTTTTTTTCATTCATTCATTATGTAGCTACCCCCCATATATATACGTCAGCTTGTAATTAGTGATGAGCGAATATACTCACTAAAGGCAATTGCTCGAGCGAGCATTGCCCTTAGCGAGTACCTGCCCGCTCGAGACAAAAGGTTTGGGTGCCGGCGGTGGGCAGGGAGCTGCGGGGGAGAGCGGGAAGGAACGGAGGGGAGATCTCTCTCTCTCCCCCCCCCCGATCCCCCCTGCTGACTGCCGCTACTCACCGCTCCCCCGCGCCGCCACCCAAACCTTTTGTCTTGAGCGGGCAGGTACTTGCCCTTAGCGAGTATACTTGCTCATCTCTACTTGTAATACATTGCTTAGTTATTCCTATCTGAGCTCCTAGCCTCTTTTTCCTCAGATGGTCATGTGATCTGAATTCTGACCGGCTCAGATGTATTTAGGGTTAGGAATTCAGTTTCTAGTCAAATTTTTAGTTTGTGTGATGCTATTACATGGCACAAAACTTCCTCTAGGGGGACTCAGTCACTCCTACCACAGTTACTAATGATGATCATACAATTCTAATAGAGGAGATCACAGCTCATCCTCCTGATTGTATACTTATGGTCTGTGGCTTATTTAGGTGAATATAGAAGGCAATGATAATTAAACAGTCCCCCCGGCAGGCAGAAATGGTATAACCTTAGCTAATGCTGTGCTGATGCATTAAAGGGGTTGTCTCGCGCCGAAACGGGGTTTGTTTTTTTTTTCAATAGGGCCCCCGTTCGGCGCGAGACAAACCCAAAGGATGGGTAAAAAAAAAAGATATATTACTTACCCGAATCCCCGCTCTGCGACGACTTCTTTCTTCCTTCTCCAAGATGGCCGCCGGGATCTTCACCCACGATGCACCGCGGGTCTTCTCCCATGGTGCACCGTGGGCTCTGTGCGGTCCATTGCCGATTCCAGCCTCCTGATTGGCTGGAATCGGCACACGTGACGGGGCGGAGCTACGAGGACCAGCTCTCCGGCACGAGTGGCCCCATTCACAAGGCAGAAGACCGGACTGCGCAAGCGCGTCTAAAAACGCCAGAAGACAGCGAATTTAGACGGATCCATGGCGACGGGGACGCTAGAAACGGAGCAGGTAAGTGAATAACTTCTGTATGGCTCATATTTAATGCACGATGTATATTACAAAGTGCATTAATATGGCCATACAGAAGTGTATGGCCCCACTTGCTGCCGCGAGACAACCCCTTTAAAGGATAGATGTTAAACTGAAAGTAAAAAGTCTCACTCTCAAGATGGTGGCTGATAAGCATCAGACAGGGGGCTGCACTGCAGGGAAGTCACTGGGAAGAGATCTTCAGAGTGTGATAGCCAATTGGGGGGCAGGGATGGAAAAATGCGTTTTTGCTGGAGTGGCACTTCCACATCAGAGGTGATTTTAGAGGGGTTGTCCCAAAATTGACTTATCACCTATCCATAGGATAGAAGAAAATAGTCTGATTGGTGGGAGTCTCAGCGGTAAGACCCCACTAATTCTGACAACAGGGGTCAAGTGTCCCCCTTTACCCCTCACTCCAGGTGCACTATGACGAGGCGATTGAATGGAGTGGCAGTCAAGCATGCGCGGTGCCCCCCCATTCATCTTTAATGGGACTGCTGGAGATAGGTGAGTCCTTGTACCCGGCTATTTCCGTCAGCCTCATTGAAATGAATGACGCATCGTTAAGCATGTGTGACCGCTGCTCCATTCAATCTCCACACCATTGTGAGGTCGCAGTAAGGAGAAGAAAAGGACACAGAAGCCCTGTTCTTGGGATCAGTGGGGTCTCAGTTGTAGGACCCCCACTGATCAGACTTTTATCACCTATCCATAGGACAGATGATAAAAGTTAAGGATAATGTCCTGAAAGCACAGGGTTGGCCAAAAACGAACATTTTTCATTGCTCCAGGTTGGTCAGTCTTGGTGGTCTGTGGGGTCTCTTTCTCCTAAGTTCTGTAAGTTGCCCTCTAGATCCGTTAGTGTCTATTGATTCAAGACCAGGAAGTTGATGCCAGACTTTCCATGCCATGCAGTTTTGGTTTTCCTATGGGGGGAATGAAAAAGTTAACATTGCATAGTCAGATAAATAAGGTGAATGCTGGAGTCTAGAGAGATGATGCGGGATACTAGCGTTTAATAAGGAAAGTGATATGGATGCTGATGTCTATTAGAGAAATGTTGTAGTGGATGATGATTATTGCCCAACCGCTGAGGGTTATTGTGCATTGCCGATATGTATCATGCAACTCATTTGTGTCACAGTCACTGTCATGGCCCATATAGGCATTGTACATGTGGTCTCAGCTCCAGTCATGGTGGCCACTGGCAGGTGTACATGACCAGGTACCATGCTAGATGAGGCATGTGTGTCTGAGGGACAAATGGTAGGGCATGTCCCACCCCATAGGTCGGTCCTGTTCTGGCTTCAGTGATGGAGGGAACAATAAGTCCACAAGGTTGAGTGAGTCATGAGACACGAGAATAACTTTGGAGCTTACATTAGAAGAGGTTGGGTGCAGCTTGAGAGTATGAAGCCCCCAAGCCTCCTCGGCAGAGTTGAAAGTTCCAATTTAGTCGGCCTGTCGGAACTTTTGGAGTTCTGGCTGTAGAAATGCTGTGTTGCTGGAACAGTGAAAGTCCATCATTATCCCTTTCCAATCCACTGTCTGACGTCTAAAGACATTCTGATTGAAGACTGTACAGCTCCAATGTCGGAGGGCAGGGTATTCTTACTATATATTACTGGCCACTCTGTTGTCGGGGGCCTCTCCAGCATATCTCATACCGTAGTACTGCCTCTAGTCAGCAGATGGCGCCATTGTAAAATGGCAGAAAGAGAAACCCCCCTAGGAAACCCTGAATACAAAATTGGGTTGCAAAGGGTTAAGACTGCGAGTGCCATACCATTGTGAACTGGTGAGAGTGTTCATGGAGTTACACCAAGAGACGTGATCATGTAAGGACTAACAAGCAGAGACAGTGTTGCCCAGTAATTGGCAGCATTGCTGAACTATTTGACACTGTGTTACAATGTTTAGAAACTGTGTGCCAAGTTAAAGTGACTGTACTGCTAATTCAGCTGCCAATTAAAGACAGTTATTGTTTACCAATGCCTGAAATGTGGGACCCCTAACACCCCTGTCTCTTTCTCAGTTTACAAGGCTATGTAATTACAGTATCCTGTTCCCTGGGCTCTGCTCCCTGTTTTTTGTGTGTCTATCTAGGAGACTAGGCCAAGGGGCAGAGTGGCATTCCTCCCCCATGCCAGTTGTTCTGCCTTCCCCTTCATCTTCTGCCCTCCAGAGTTTCTAAATACTTTACTATGAGAGCAGGAGTTGGGCTGTGCAAGGATGGCTCTGTCAGGCAGCAGTGCACATAATAAAGTTTCTTCTGCACTTCTGTCTAGAGTTTGGGGGCGGGGACTGTGAGAAACATTACTACTTTTTGTGGGCAAAAACGGGGAACCATTACTTCGAGGGCTACAGACGGGCATTGTTACTTTGTAGGGGAACTATTATCTTGCTGGGACACAAAGGTGGCTCGATTACTTTGAAGGCCACTATTCCTTTGTGGGGGCACCGAATAGCTTGGTTCTGGTTCTGTGTTTATGTTATAAGTGTCGTGTCTGTATGGTGCTAGAGCACCATACCCAGCATGGATGTAGGGCGTGGTTCGCACTGAAACACAAAAGCACAAACAATACTAATGCTGAGACAGACTATCACACTACATGCAATAGAAGATGGAGAATTCTGTCCCTTACTAATCAGGGAGATGGCAAACCCCTGCTTAAGTGCAGAGTAAACGTCCTGGTAAGGACGGCCTCAGGTCTTCAGCTAGGACCTTACTATCCCTGAGGATGCACTTGGACAGATGCACTAAGCACCACAAAGCAACTGTAAAAACTAATGAAGTAAAAGGAAAGAAAGCCAGCACTTAGCTGAATATAGATAGTTTTCACCCTGGGTAGAGACTCCAACCAGATCTAACTACTACCTCCAACTTGAACTGAAGCTGTAAGCGGAACTCGCGGACAGACATAAACCAACTACTAACAAACACTCAAAACACTCCCCAAGCATACTAGCACACATAGATAGATGGAAATGCTACAGAACAAACAAAGAATTGGTTTGTGTCTTGGGAAAGACACTTAAACCCACGAGCCCGCGACAAGGGTCCTCATTGTGTCGTGGCTCTCTACTCTCACAAGACAACGTACCGATAAACCCTGCCTGCACACGGGGCGATCGTCCCCTGCTGGAACCTAAGGACGCACCACACCCTAGATGAAATGATCTAAGCAGAACAGGACACAGTTCACATCAACACCCAGGGATTGCATACCACACAGAACACCATGCACCCTGAAGAGGACTGTTCACACAACATGTCTGGCCACCTGCACAGGCAACGGAACATATTGCTGTTCACACCATTTCACACTGAACATGCCTGTTTACCTCATGTCCGGCCACCGGCACAGACACACAGAACTCAACACTGTTCATACCTACACAACATCCATTACTAGAAAACCAGGGTATTGGGATACCAGCATCTTCTAGCCAGGGAGGCTGGTATATATGCAGCAGACCGGTGGGGATTGGCTGGCTGGAGAACAACACACCCATACAGCAAAATTATCCCACACCTGTGATGGTGTGCTCCTGGAAACCTGTAGAACAACAGGTCCCAGCAGTACAACCTAACAATAAACTAGGTTGTAGTGTTGTATTTATGTACTGAGGTTGGTTTGTGCTCTATTTATGTACTAAGGTTGGTTCTGGTGTTGTATTTATATTATGAGCTTGGTTCTGGTGCTGTATTTATGCTTTGTGCTTGATTATGGTGCTGCATTTATGTTATGAACTTGATTCTAGGATGTGTTTATATTATGAGCTAGGTGCTGATTTTGTATTTATGCTATGTGCTTGATTCTGGTCATTTATTTATATTACAAGCTTTGTTCTATATTTGTGTTATGAACTTGGTTGTGGTGCTGTATATATGTTCTGAGCTTGATTCTGGTGTTGTGTTTATGTACTGAGGTTGCTTTGCTGCTGTTAGCTGTTTAGTCGTTCACGGCCCTCAGCGACCCTAGAGGCGAGCTCCCTCCGTGTTTTTCGGTCTTGCACTGCTCCTTTCAGTTGTGTGATATCCATGCCAGTTTCAGCCTTGACAGTATCAAGTACTCTATATGTATATATATATATATTATACACTGTTCGTTTTTGGTGCTGTGTTTATGTTACAGTGGAGCCAGAATTGCAAAGGGTATGCCAATGCTTGATAACACAATGGGCTTAGATATAGTAGCTGAGCTTTACTATACCTCTATATAATGTAGTCACCAAATAATAGTCAGAAACCAATTCTATTCAGTGATAGTGATTGCAGTGACGTTACCTCCAGTGATAGTAGTTACAGTGCAGTAACTCCCAACAATCCCAGGTAACAATTGTAGTCGTTCACTTTCCCTTTAGTTCTTCATCCAGACTAAGATGGCCATGAAGACTTGTACCAGCCATGACTCAATTTTGTACACTCTTCATCGTACCACTACTCCATGAATTTCTAAACATTCCCCACACAGTATTAGTGCCCTACAAAGTCGTTGTGCCCTTCCAAAAAAACATTTCCCCCATCATGTCCATCACAAAACAACAATGCCTCCTCTATGCCCCACAGTGATAGTGCCCTCCGTTGTGCCTGTACAGTGCCCCTTGTGTGCTTCTACATCGTACCAAAAAATCTCCCTCTGTGCCCACAGTAATAGTGCCCTCCGTTGTGCCCGCACAGTGCCCCTTGATTGCTTCTACATAGTAAAAAATCTCCATTGATGCCCACAGTAATAGTGCCCTAATCTGTGCCCTCAATTTAATAATACCCACTTTTTATCCCTATAGTAGTAAGCCTACTGCAGTTATCATGCAGCCTTGTTGACTGGCTCTATGGTGGTCACTAGTTGGGTGCGATTGTCACCATTGGTTCAGCTTTGACAAGGTAATGTATAGACACCCTAATCTAGAGGTGGCATTACGTGGCGACGGTAGGCCCTGCCATGCTTCCATCGTACAATGTACGTATCTATCTCAGTAGTGCATCCCCGCTACTACTGAGGATGAGGACTTTGATATTAAACTCTTTTAATTTCGCAAGCAGGAGGGAGCGAATATCCAACAGGAAATACGGTTAACGCCGCCAGATAATTTACCTAACAAGTCATCAGCGCCTCTTATCTCTGCAGATGTTTATTGCTGCGACACAGACTGATGTTATTGTCTCTCGTTGTTAATGAAACGTCCTTCAGTTGTACCGAAGTAATGACGAAAATGTCAGACGACGAGACGTAGAAAGTGCTAAAATAATGCCAACCCAGAGAGAGAGGGAAGAGATGGGAATTAATGAATGATTTTATCAGGAGGACAGGAGCCCAGACAGCCTAACATAATTAGCTGTTATTTGTGGACGCTTGGCAAGCTGCAGGGTGCAAGAGGGTGTTCAGGGGAGTAAAGAGATCGAGCCCCCTACCCCCCCCACTGATAGCTTTGGAAGAGACACAAGTATCTGGATGAGCGCCAATTCCCCTGCAAAGAACTCCGGCCCAGAAGGACTGCTTAATTACAGGACTGAGAGACAAGAAGGGCTGTGGAAATGACACTGGCGCTGATTCAAGTGATTGTATTTTTAGTTTGAAGGATGGCGATAAATAGGATTCGCAACTGCCGCCGCCGCAGCCACCGCCGCGCTCGTGAGGTTGTGTATGCGTTTATTTATTTTTTTCTGCAACATTAAAAATTATCCTCAAATAATTACAAATGTTGCAAAAAATTGCTACAAAGTGATCTCCGAGATGCTGCACTGTTTCTATCTACGATTCCCGGAAAACCCGTTGCACCACCCATCCAGTCTTCCCGGATTTTTATTTCCTGCTACATGCTGGCATTCTTCAAAGAAAGTCCTCTTCACATGGGCACTTCATAGCGCCTTGCAGCCCCAGAGCTATTTAAAGCTGCGCTATGGAAGAGGGGAACATTCTCTGTCAATGGAGAGCACAACATGAGTTGATTTCTCCAACGTTCCGCTGCTTATTAATGCAGCTTCGCCAGTAGGAATTCATTATGTCCTGGGACCGGCTATATTAGGGCAGGCGGTGCCATGGTTTCCAGCTGAATGCTGAAATATGTTCCTACAGCGTCTATGTCTGCAACATCGTCAAATTCCAAATGCAATTATTGGAACTAACTGGTTTGATGCAGCAACGACACGTATGTAGAGCTACATGTTTACAGTCACAGGTAATACATACCAGAGTCGCTGGACAGTGATGGCTAGAGGGATAAAGAGGGACAAAATACGTTGTAACACTACGACAGCTTAAATAAAGCGTTGTCAGCTGGAGGTTATGATGGGCTGCTGGTTGATGGTGAAAACAGAAAAAGGCAAATGCAACATTAAAACAAGTGTCAGTTGTCATGGAGAATATGTATCAAAACCACTTGTTATATGATGAGTGAGAACTACAATTACCTGCAATACATAAAATAGCAGATTCATACTATAATACTGCCCCCTATGTACAAGAATATAACTACTATAATACCTCCCCCTATGTCCAAGAATATAACTACTATAATACTGCCCCCTATGTACAAGAATATAACTACTATAATACCTCCCCCTATGTCCAAGAATATAACTACTATAATACTGCCCCCTATGTACAAGAATATAACTACTATAATACCTCCCCCTATGTCCAAGAATATAACTACTACTATACTTCCCCTCTATATACAAGAATATAACTACTATAATACTGCCCCCTATGTACAAGAATATAACTACTATAATACTGTCCCCCTAGGTACAAGAATATAACTACTATAATACTGCCTCCTATGTACAAGAATATAACTACTATTATACTGCCACCTGTGTACAAGAATATAACTACTATAATACTGCTCCTATGTACAAGAATATAATTACTATAATACTGCCCCCTATGTACAAGAATATAACTACGATAATACTGCCTCCTATGTACAAGAATATAACTACTTTAATACTGCCTCCTATGTACAAGACTATAACTACTATAATACTGCCCCCTATGTACAAGAATATAACTACTATAATACTGCCTCCTATGTACAAGAATATAACTACTATAATACTGCCCCCTATGTACAAGAATATAACTACTTTAATACTACCTCCTATGTACAAGAATATAACTAATATAATACTGCCCCCTATGTACAAGAATATAACTACTATAATACTGTACCCTATGTACAAGAATATAACTACTATAATACTGCCCCCTATGTACAAGAATATAACTATTATAATACTGTCCCCTATGTACAAGAATATAACTACTATAATACTGCCCCCTATGTACAAGAATATAACTACTATAATACTGCCTCCTATGTACAAGAATATAACTACTATAATACTGCCTCCTATGTACAAGAATATAACTACTATAATACTGTCCCCTATGTACAAGAATATAACTACTTTAATACTACCTCCTATGTACAAGACTATAACTACTATAATACTGCCCCCTATGTACAAGAATATAACTACTATAATACTGTCCCCTATGTACAAGAATATAACTACTATAATACTGTCCCCTATGTACAAGAATATAACTACTTTAATACTACCTCCTATGTACAAGAATATAACTCCTATAATACTGCCCCTTATGTACAAGAATATAACTACTTTAATACTGCCTGCTATGTACAAGAATATAACTACTATAATACTGCCCCCTATGTACAAGAATATAACTACTATAATACTACCTTCTATGTACAAGAATATAACTACTTTAATACTGCCTCCTATGTACAAGAATAAAACTACTATAATACTGCCCCCTATGTACAAGACTATAACCACTATAATACTGCCCCCTATGTACAAGAACATAACTACTATAATACTGCCCCCCTATGTACAAGAATATAACTACTATAATACTGCCCCTATGTACAAGAACATAACTACTATAATACTGCCCCCCTATGTACAAGAATATAACTACTATAATACTGTCCCCTATGTACAAGAACATAACTACTATAATACTGCCTCCTATGTATAAGAATATAATTACTATAATACTGCCCCCTGTGTACAAGAATATAACTACTATAATACTGCCCCCTATGTACAAGACTATAAGTACTATAATACTGCTTCCTATGTACAAGAATATAACGACTATAATACTGTCCCCTATGTACAAGAATATAACTACTATAATACTGCCCCCTATGTACAAGAATATAACTACTATAATACTGCTTCCTTTGTACAAGAAAATAACTACTATAATACAGCCTCCTATGCACAAGAATATAACTACTATAATAGTGCCCCCTATGTACAAGAATATAACTACTATAATACTACCCCTATGTACAAGAATATGACTACTATAATGCTCCTTTGTACAAGAATATAACTACTATAATACTGCCCCCTATGTACAAGAATATAACTACTATAATACTGCTGCCTATGTACAAGAATATAACTACTATAATACTGCCGCCAATGCACAAGAATATAACTACTATAATGCTCCTATGTACAAGAATATAACTACTATAATACTGCCCCCTATGTACAAGAATGTGACTACTGTAATACTGTCCCCTGTGTACAAGAATATAACTACTATAATACTTTCCCTATGTACAAGAATATAACTACTATAATACTGTCCCTATGTACAAGAATATAACTACTATAATACTGCCCCCTATGTACAAGAATATAACTACTATAATACTGGTCCCTATGTATAAGAATATAACTACTATAATACTTCTCCTATGTACAAGAATATAACTACTATAATACTGCCCCCCTATGTACAAAAATATAACTACTATAATACTGCTCCCTATGTACAAGAATATAACTACTATAATACTGCCCCCTATGTACAAGAATATAACTACTATAATACTGCCTCCTATGTACAAGACTATAACTACTATAATACTGCCCCCTATGTACAAGAATATAACTACTATAATACTGTCCCCCTAGGTACAAGAATATAACTACTATAATACTGCCTCCTATGTACAAGAATATAACTACTATTATACTGCCACCTGTGTACAAGAATATAACTACTATAATACTGCTCCTATGTACAAGAATATAATTACTATAATACTGCCCCCTATGTACAAGAATATAACTACGATAATACTGCCTCCTATGTACAAGAATATAACTACTTTAATACTGCCTCCTATGTACAAGACTATAACTACTATAATACTGCCCCCTATGTACAAGAATATAACTACTATAATACTGCCTCCTATGTACAAGAATATAACTACTATAATACTGCCCCCTATGTACAAGAATATAACTACTTTAATACTACCTCCTATGTACAAGAATATAACTAATATAATACTGCCCCCTATGTACAAGAATATAACTACTATAATACTGTACCCTATGTACAAGAATATAACTACTATAATACTGCCCCCTATGTACAAGAATATAACTATTATAATACTGTCCCCTATGTACAAGAATATAACTACTATAATACTGCCCCCTATGTACAAGAATATAACTACTATAATACTGCCTCCTATGTACAAGAATATAACTACTATAATACTGCCTCCTATGTACAAGAATATAACTACTATAATACTGTCCCCTATGTACAAGAATATAACTACTTTAATACTACCTCCTATGTACAAGACTATAACTACTATAATACTGCCCCCTATGTACAAGAATATAACTACTATAATACTGTCCCCTATGTACAAGAATATAACTACTATAATACTGTCCCCTATGTACAAGAATATAACTACTTTAATACTACCTCCTATGTACAAGAATATAACTCCTATAATACTGCCCCTTATGTACAAGAATATAACTACTTTAATACTGCCTGCTATGTACAAGAATATAACTACTATAATACTGCCCCCTATGTACAAGAATATAACTACTATAATACTACCTTCTATGTACAAGAATATAACTACTTTAATACTGCCTCCTATGTACAAGAATAAAACTACTATAATACTGCCCCCTATGTACAAGACTATAACCACTATAATACTGCCCCCTATGTACAAGAACATAACTACTATAATACTGCCCCCCTATGTACAAGAATATAACTACTATAATACTGCCCCTATGTACAAGAACATAACTACTATAATACTGCCCCCCTATGTACAAGAATATAACTACTATAATACTGTCCCCTATGTACAAGAACATAACTACTATAATACTGCCTCCTATGTATAAGAATATAATTACTATAATACTGCCCCCTGTGTACAAGAATATAACTACTATAATACTGCCCCCTATGTACAAGACTATAAGTACTATAATACTGCTTCCTATGTACAAGAATATAACGACTATAATACTGTCCCCTATGTACAAGAATATAACTACTATAATACTGCCCCCTATGTACAAGAATATAACTACTATAATACTGCTTCCTTTGTACAAGAAAATAACTACTATAATACAGCCTCCTATGCACAAGAATATAACTACTATAATAGTGCCCCCTATGTACAAGAATATAACTACTATAATACTACCCCTATGTACAAGAATATGACTACTATAATGCTCCTTTGTACAAGAATATAACTACTATAATACTGCCCCCTATGTACAAGAATATAACTACTATAATACTGCTGCCTATGTACAAGAATATAACTACTATAATACTGCCGCCAATGCACAAGAATATAACTACTATAATGCTCCTATGTACAAGAATATAACTACTATAATACTGCCCCCTATGTACAAGAATGTGACTACTGTAATACTGTCCCCTGTGTACAAGAATATAACTACTATAATACTTTCCCTATGTACAAGAATATAACTACTATAATACTGTCCCTATGTACAAGAATATAACTACTATAATACTGCCCCCTATGTACAAGAATATAACTACTATAATACTGGTCCCTATGTATAAGAATATAACTACTATAATACTTCTCCTATGTACAAGAATATAACTACTATAATACTGCCCCCCTATGTACAAAAATATAACTACTATAATACTGCTCCCTATGTACAAGAATATAACTACTATAATACTGCCCCCTATGTACAAGAATATAACTACTATAATACTGCCTCCTATGTACAAGAATATAACTACTATATTACTGCCTCCTATGTACAAGAATATAACTACTATAATACTGCCCCCTATGTACAAGAATATAACTACTATAATACTGCCCCCTATGTACATGAGTATAACTACTATAATACTGCCCCGTATGTACAAGAATATAACTACTATAATACTGCCCCCTATGTACAAGAATATAACTACTATAATACTGCCCCCTATGTACAATATTATAACTACTATAATACTTCCCCCTATACAAGAATATAACTACTATAATACTGCCCCCTATGTACAAGAATATAGCTACTGTAATACTGCCCCCTATGTACAAGAATATAACTACTATAATACTGCTCCCTATGTACAAGAATATAACTACTATAATACTGCCTCCTATGTACAAGAATATAACTACTATAATACTGCCCCCTATGTACAAGAATATAACTACTATAATACTGCCCCCTATGTACAAGAATATAACTACTATAATACTGCCTCCTATGTACAAGTATATAACTACTATAATACTGCCCCCTATGTACAAGAATATAACTACTATATTACTGCCCCCTATGTACAAGAATATAACTACTATATTAGTGTCCACTATGTACAGGAATATAACTACTATAATACTGCCCCCTCTGTGCTAGAATATAACTACTATAATACTGCCCCTGATGTACAAGAATATAACTACTATAAAACTACCACCTATGTACAAGTATATAACTACTATAATACTGCCCCCAGTGTACAAGAATATAACTACTATAATACTGCCTCCTATGTACAAGAATATGACTACTATAATACTGCCCCCTATGTACAAGAATATAACTACTATAATACTGCCCCCCATGTACAAGAATATAACTACTATAATACTGTCCCTATGTACAAGAATATAACTACTATAATACTGCCTCCTATATACAAGAATATAACTACTATAATACTGCCCCCTGTGTACAAGAATATAACTACTATAATACTGCCCCCTATGTACAAGAATATAACTACTATAATACTGCCCCCTATGTACAAGAATATAACTACTATAATACTGCCCCCTATGTACAAGAATATAACTACTATAATACTGCCCCCTATGTACAAGAATATAACTACTATAATACTGCCTCCTATGTACAAGAATATAACTACTATAATTCTGCCCCCTATGTACAAGAATATGACTACTATAATACTGCCCCCTATGTACAAGAATATAACTACTATAATACTGCCCCCTATGTACAAGAATATAACTACTATAATACTGCCCCCCATGTACAAGAATATAACTACTATAATACTGTCCCTATGTACAAGAATATAACTACTATAATACTGCCTCCTATGTACAAGAATATAACTACTATAATACTGCCTCCTATGTACAAGAATATAGCTACTATAATACTGCCTCCTATGTACAAGAATATAACTACTATAATACTGCCCCCTATGTACAAGTATATAACTACTATAATACTGCCCCCTATGTGCAAGAATATAACTACTATAATACTGCCCTCTATGTACAAGAATATAACTACTATAATACTGCCACCTATGTACAAGGATATAACTACTATAATACTGCCCCCTATGTACAAGAATATAACTACTATAATACTGCTCCTATGTACAAGAATATAACTACTATAATACTGCCTCCTATGTACAAGAATATAACTACTATAATACTGCCCCCTATGTACAAGAATATAACTACTATAGTAATGCTCCTATGTACAAGAATATAACTAATATAATACTGCCCCCTATGTACAAGAATAGAAGTACTTTAATACTACCTCCTATGTAGAAGACTATAACTACTATAATACTGCCTCCTATGTACAAGAATATAACTACTATAATACTCCCCCTATGTACAAGAATATAACTACTATAATACTGCCCCCTATGTACAAGAATATAACTACTATAGTACTGCCCCCCATGTACAAGAATATAACTACTATAATACTGTCCCTATGTACAAGAATATAACTACTATAATACTGCCCGCTATGTACAAGAATATAACTACTATAATACTGCCTCCTATGTACAAGAATATAACTACTATAATACTGCCCCCTATGTACAAGAATATGACTACTATAATACTGCCCCCTATGTACAAGAATATAACTAATATAATACTGCCCCCTATGTACAAGAATATAACTACTATAATACTGCCCCCCATGTACAAGAATATAACTACTATAATACTGTCCCTATGTACAAGAATATAACTACTATAATACTGCCCCCTATGTACAAGAATATAACTACTATAATACTGCCCTCTATGTACAAGAATATAACTACTATAATACTGCCACCTATGTACAAGGATATAACTACTATAATACTGCCCCCTATGTACAAGAATATAACTACTATAATACTGCTCCTATGTACAAGAATATAACTGCTATAATACTGCCTCCTATGTACAAGAATATAACTACTATAATACTGCCCCCTATGTACAAGAATATAACTACTATAATAATGCTCCTATGTACAAGAATATAACTAATATAATACTGCCCCCTATGTACAAGAATATAACTACTTTAATACTACCTCCTATGTACAAGACTATAACTACTATAATACTGCCTCCTATGTACAAGAATATAACTACTATAATACTCCCTCTATGTACAAGAATATAACTACTATAATACTGCCCCCTATGTACAAGAATATAACTACTATAATACTGCCCCCTGTGTACAAGAATATAACTACTATAATACTGCCCCCTATGTACAAGAATATAACTACTATAATACTGCCCCCTATGTACAAGAATATAACTACTATAATACTGCCCCCTATGTACAAGAATATAACTACTATAATACTGCCCCCTATGTACAAGAATATAACTACTATAATACTGCCTCCTATGTACAAGAATATAACTACTATAATACTGCCCCCTATGTACAAGAATATGACTACTATAATACTGCCCCCTACGTACAAGAATATAACTACTATAATACTGCCCCCTATGTACAAGAATATAACTACTATAATACTGCCCCCCATGTACAAGAATATAACTACTATAATACTGTCCCTATGTACAAGAATATAACTACTATAATATTGCCCCCCATGTACAAGAATATAACTACTATAATACTGCCCCCTATGTACAAGAATATAACTACTATAATACTGTCCCCTATGTACAAGAATATAACTACTATAATACTGCCCCCTATGTACAAGAATATAACTACTATAATACTGCCCCCTATGTACAAGAATATAACTACTATAATACTGCCCCCCATGTACAAGAATATAACTACTATAATACTGCCCCCTATGTACAAGAATATAACTACTATAATACTGTCCCCTATGTACAAGAATATAACTACTATAATACTGTCCCCTATGTACAAGAATATAACTACTTTAATACTACCTCCTATGTACAAGACTATAACTACTATAATACTGCCCCCTATGTACAAGAATATAACTCCTATAATACTGCCCCCTATGTACAAGAATATAACTACTTTAATACTGCCTGCTATGTACAAGAATATAACTACTATAATACTGCCCCCTATGTACAAGAATATAACTACTATAATACTGCCCCCTATGTACAAGAATATAACTACTTTAATACTGCCTCCTATGTACAAGAATATAACTACTATAATACTGCCCCCTATGTACAAGAATATGACTACTATAATACTGCCCCCTATGTACAAGAATATAACTAATATAATACTGCCCCCTATGTACAAGAATATAACTACTATAATACTGCCCCCCATGTACAAGAATATAACTACTATAATACTGTCCCTATGTACAAGAATATAACTACTATAATACTGCCCCCTATGTACAAGAATATAACTACTATAATACTGCCCTCTATGTACAAGAATATAACTACTATAATACTGCCACCTATGTACAAGGATATAACTACTATAATACTGCCCCCTATGTACAAGAATATAACTACTATAATACTGCTCCTATGTACAAGAATATAACTGCTATAATACTGCCTCCTATGTACAAGAATATAACTACTATAATACTGCCCCCTATGTACAAGAATATAACTACTATAATAATGCTCCTATGTACAAGAATATAACTAATATAATACTGCCCCCTATGTACAAGAATATAACTACTTTAATACTACCTCCTATGTACAAGACTATAACTACTATAATACTGCCTCCTATGTACAAGAATATAACTACTATAATACTCCCTCTATGTACAAGAATATAACTACTATAATACTGCCCCCTATGTACAAGAATATAACTACTATAATACTGCCCCCTGTGTACAAGAATATAACTACTATAATACTGCCCCCTATGTACAAGAATATAACTACTATAATACTGCCCCCTATGTACAAGAATATAACTACTATAATACTGCCCCCTATGTACAAGAATATAACTACTATAATACTGCCCCCTATGTACAAGAATATAACTACTATAATACTGCCTCCTATGTACAAGAATATAACTACTATAATACTGCCCCCTATGTACAAGAATATGACTACTATAATACTGCCCCCTACGTACAAGAATATAACTACTATAATACTGCCCCCTATGTACAAGAATATAACTACTATAATACTGCCCCCCATGTACAAGAATATAACTACTATAATACTGTCCCTATGTACAAGAATATAACTACTATAATATTGCCCCCCATGTACAAGAATATAACTACTATAATACTGCCCCCTATGTACAAGAATATAACTACTATAATACTGTCCCCTATGTACAAGAATATAACTACTATAATACTGCCCCCTATGTACAAGAATATAACTACTATAATACTGCCCCCTATGTACAAGAATATAACTACTATAATACTGCCCCCCATGTACAAGAATATAACTACTATAATACTGCCCCCTATGTACAAGAATATAACTACTATAATACTGTCCCCTATGTACAAGAATATAACTACTATAATACTGTCCCCTATGTACAAGAATATAACTACTTTAATACTACCTCCTATGTACAAGACTATAACTACTATAATACTGCCCCCTATGTACAAGAATATAACTCCTATAATACTGCCCCCTATGTACAAGAATATAACTACTTTAATACTGCCTGCTATGTACAAGAATATAACTACTATAATACTGCCCCCTATGTACAAGAATATAACTACTATAATACTGCCCCCTATGTACAAGAATATAACTACTTTAATACTGCCTCCTATGTACAAGAATAAAACTACTATAATACTGCCCCCTATGTACAAGACTATAACCACTATAATACTGCCCCCTATGTACAAGAACATAACTACTATAATACTGCCCCCCTATGTACAAGAATATAACTACTATAATACTGCCCCTATGTACAAGAACATAACTACTATAATACTGCCTCCTATGTACAAGAATATAACTACTATAATACTGCCCCCCTATGTACAAGAATATAACTACTATAATACTGTCCCCTATGTACAAGAACATAACTACTATAATACTGCCTCCTATGTACAAGAATATAATTACTATAATACTGCCCCCTGTGTACAAGAATATAACTACTATAATACTGCCCCCTATGTACAAGACTATAACTACTATAATACTGCATCCTATGTACAAGAATATAACGACTATAATACTGTCCCCTATGTACAAGAATATAACTACTATAATACTGCCCCCTATGTACAAGAATATAACTACTATAATACTGCCCCCCATGTACAAGAATATAACTACTATAATACTGTCCCCTATGTACAAGAATATAACTACTATAATACTGCCCCCTATGTACAAGAATATAACTACTATAATACTGCCTCCTATATACAAGAATATAACTACTATAATACTGCCTCCTATGTACAAGAATATAGCTACTATAATACTGCCTCCTATGTACAAGAATATAACTACTATAATACTGCCCCCTATGTACAAGAATATAACTACTATAATACTGCCCCCTATGTGCAAGAATATAACTACTATAATACTGCCCTCTATGTACAAGAATATAACTACTATAATACTGCCACCTATGTACAAGGATATAACTACTATAATACTGCCCCCTATGTACAAGAATATAACTACTATAATACTGCTCCTATGTACAAGAATATAACTACTATAATACTGCCTCCTATGTACAAGAATATAACTACTATAATACTGCCCCCTATGTACAAGAATATAACTACTATAGTAATGCTCCTATGTTCAAGAATATAACTAATATAATACTGCCCCCTATGTACAAGAATAGAAGTACTTTAATACTACCTCCTATGTACAAGACTATAACTACTATAATACTGCCTCCTATGTACAAGAATATAACTACTATAATACTCCCCCTATGTACAAGAATATAACTACTATAATACTGCCCCCTATGTACAAGAATATAACTACTATAATACTGCCCCCCATGTACAAGAATATAACTACTATAATACTGTCCCTATGTACAAGAATATAACTACTATAATACTGCCCGCTATGTACAAGAATATAACTACTATAATACTGCCTCCTATGTACAAGAATATAACTACTATAATACTGCCCCCTATGTACAAGAATATGACTACTATAATACTGCCCCCTATGTACAAGAATATAACTAATATAATACTGCCCCCTATGTACAAGAATATAACTACTATAATACTGCCCCCCATGTACAAGAATATAACTACTATAATACTGTCCCTATGTACAAGAATATAACTACTATAATACTGCCCCCTATGTACAAGAATATAACTACTATAATACTGCCCTCTATGTACAAGAATATAACTACTATAATACTGCCACCTATGTACAAGGATATAACTACTATAATACTGCCCCCTATGTACAAGAATATAACTACTATAATACTGCTCCTATGTACAAGAATATAACTACTATAATACTGCCTCCTATGTACAAGAATATAACTACTATAATACTGCCCCCTATGTACAAGAATATAACTACTATAATAATGCTCCTATGTACAAGAATATAACTAATATAATACTGCCCCCTATGTACAAGAATATAACTACTTTAATACTACCTCCTATGTACAAGACTATAACTACTATAATACTGCCTCCTATGTACAAGAATATAACTACTATAATACTCCCTCTATGTACAAGAATATAACTACTATAATACTGCCCCCTATGTACAAGAATATAACTACTATAATACTGCCCCCTGTGTACAAGAATATAACTACTATAATACTGCCCCCTATGTACAATAATATAACTACTATAATACTGCCCCCTATGTACAAGAATATAACTACTATAATACTGCCCCCTATGTACAAGAATATAACTACTATAATACTGTCCCCTATGTACAAGAACATAACTACTATAATACTGCCTCCTATGTACAAGAATATAATTACTATAATACTGCCCCCTGTGTACAAGAATATAACTACTATAATACTGCCCCCTATGTACAAGACTATAACTACTATAATACTGCATCCTATGTACAAGAATATAACGACTATAATACTGTCCCCTATGTACAAGAATATAACTACTATAATACTGCCCCCTATGTACAAGAATATAACTACTATAATACTGCCCCCCATGTACAAGTATATAACTACTATAATACTGTCCCTATGTACAAGAATATAACTACTATAATACTGCCTCCTATATACAAGAATATAACTACTATAATACTGCCTCCTATGTACAAGAATATAGCTACTATAATACTGCCTCCTATGTACAAGAATATAACTACTATAATACTGCCCCCTATGTACAAGAATATAACTACTATAATACTGCCCCCTATGTGCAAGAATATAACTACTATAATACTGCCCTCTATGTACAAGAATATAACTACTATAATACTGCCACCTATGTACAAGGATATAACTACTATAATACTGCCCCCTATGTACAAGAATATAACTACTATAATACTGCTCCTATGTACAAGAATATAACTACTATAATACTGCCTCCAATGTACAAGAATATAACTACTATAATACTGCCCCCTATGTACAAGAATATAACTACTATATTACTGCCCCCTATGTACAAGAATATAACTACTATAATACTGCCCCCTATGTACAAGAATATAACTACTATAATAATGCTCCTATGTACAAGAATATAACTAATATAATACTGCCCCCTATGTACAAGAATATAACTACTTTAATACTACCTCCTATGTACAAGACTATAACTACTATAATACTGCCTCCTATGTACAAGAATATAACTACTATAATACTCCCTCTATGTACAAGAATATAACTACTATAATACTGCCCCCTATGTACAAGAATATAACTACTATAATACTGCCCCCTGTGTACAAGAATATAACTACTATAATACTGCCCCCTATGTACAAGAATATAACTACTATAATACTGCCCCCTATGTACAAGAATATAACTACTATAATGATCTTTTTATTTAAAACTTGCAACAAAATTATTACAATATACTAACTATAAACACATAAGAGTCAACAACGAAAACAGAACATCAGAACAGAAAAGCAGAACAAAATAAACTTCAGACCAACCGCACAGAAGTTGGTACCCGGATTCTCCTCCAGTTTATACTATGTACATTGTTTCTGTTCTTAGTCTTTACACTGTTCCCATTTATAGAGCAGACTCTCAAAACTCATCTAAGTCACTGGTCTTTCTTGCTTTTCCTCCTCCGTCCGCTGCTGTCACCTGCAGAGCCCCATCTTTTGGTGGACACTGATGGCTGAGGTTCCTCTTCCTGAAGGTCATCATCAGAGTTATGTAAAGAGACACATTCTTTTTCCGACTTCTCTGATTCTTCTCCCAGCACTCCATACTGTCCGGAAGTTATGGCCGGCACCGGCTGATACGGGATTTTCTTTGCAAATTCTGCTCGAAAAATCGCCGCAGCAGTTTTATTCTTTCTTTTCACCGCCTGGAACCCCTCTTGATCCACAGAGGGGCGTCTGGGCCTTGCGGCTCGGTCGGAGGGTTCTGTAGCCTTACATGGCTGCTGTTCAGTTGATTTAGCAACAGGTTTACTGGATATTTTCTTCTTTTCATGAGGTTTCTCTTCAATAGCTGGTGCTTGTAGTACAACAGGGGATATTTCACTTCTTACAGCAAGGATTTTTCCTTTTCCATCAGATGCATTCTCGGTGGCTGGTACTTGTACTGTAGTGGGAGGACCATCCATCTCTCCCTCTGCTGGTACTTGTAGTGCAGCGGGTGAGTTATCAGTCTCTAAAGCAGGGTCACTGGTACTTTGCACTACATTAGTATTAGGACTGTTGGATTCTGGGGCTGTATCTGCTCTTGCGGCGACATCCTCTTTACCTTCCTCCATGGGCTCTATGCCGATATCATCACCTCCTTTATTATGCTCTGCATGTGGACACTCCCGGAATGTATGACCTGCTCCTAAGCACAGGTTACAAATGACGGGTCCTCTACAATCGCTTTTTGAATGTCCAAACTCTCCACATAATGAACACTTGACTCGAGAGCAGTTGAAAGCGAGGTGTCTGCCCCCACACCTATGACATAGACGAGGCTGACCAGGGTAATAGCATATTCCTCTCTCTGAGCCTAGATAGAAGGAGTGCGGTAGATGTCTGGTCACACCATTGGCTCGCTCTAATTGGATCTTTACAGTGTATCCACCATTCCAGATTCCCTCCTCATCATAGATTTTTTCTGGATAGTTCATGATCATACATTGCCTACTCAGCCAGTGCTCCAGATCTGCCAGCGCCACCACCTCAGACTGGAACAATATGGTGGCCCTCACCACCTGAGGCTTGGACAGCTGGATCACCTGGAGATACTCCCAGATTGACTGTCCCCTTGTGTCATTATATATACTCCAGAATGCATCCAAGTCATATTGCAGCTTAAAGCTGATGTCGTAGATTCTGCTGGAGGGGATATGGATCAGAGCGTACACCTCAGAGGCTTTAAACTTCATAAAGTCTTTTAGGAGACTCTTCCCGATGTACAGTCTGGAGGGAATGTTCTCTTCTGGCCCTGTGTACTTAATCCTGACAGCGTTTCTCCTCTGTGGTGGAGGGGGAGCTGGCTTTGTGACATTGGAGAATAGTCTGTTGAATTGTGGACGGTCAGCAGAGGGATGAGTGCCTGACCTTTCCTCATCAGCAGGCTTACTGACTCCTGATTGATCTGCAGACACACCTGCGGTGGTTTCACACTGTCCTGCAGACACACCTGCGGTGGTATGAGACTGTCCTGCAGACACACCTGCGGTGGTATGAGACTGTCCTGCATATTGCTGTACACACACCTCTGCGGATGGCTGAGAACCTTCACAAATCTCCACCATATCTACTCCGGACAATGCAGTTGTCTCTTCACTCATTATACTGCACGGTGTTTCATTTACAATGTCAGTACCTGAAGCATACACCAGTTTACTACTTGCATTCATTTCATCAGCACTGCAAACAGAGTCCTTTGCAATTAACCCCTTATTGGCTGTCACATTTTGCTCCTCAGTATTAGCAGCATTTTCAGAGTCTGATAGCTCAGCTCCCATACTCAGTGACCCTCCAGGCGCTGCACCCGCACATCTCAGAGGGGTTCCCTGCTCCACCATACCATACACAACATTATAATCAGTACCTTTTTTCTCAATGACTTCTTTAATCTTCATGTTTTGCACTCTGGCCTCCCTCTTCATATTTTGCACTCTGGCCTCCCTCTTTTTCTCCATTGCCCAGTTTTCTACTTTAGGTATTGCATTTGCTTCTTTGTCTAGTCGCTCCTTTAATATAGCGAGCTCACGTGTGCAATTATCCAGGCACTCACACTTCATCAGCTTTGTCTTTGCATCCGTCTCTATCTTAATCTCTTCTTTTAACTTCAAAATTTGTCTTTCCAGTTTAAATAAACTTTTCTTAGTCACTTTCATACTCAATCCAAATGCTTTACATGATTCAGTAATCTCACCAGCCACCATTTCCTGGTTACCACTTTCTTGATCTCCATGCTGCAAGCCACACTCCAGGCTCTGGGCTCTCCCAGGATCGTCAGCCCAGCTGCACTCACTTCCTCCTGGGTCAGAGGCCATGCCTCCTCCCTACTGGGAGCTCACAAGCACACGTCTATCCTCTCCCATGTACAAGAATAGAACTACTATAATACTGCCCCCTATGTACAAGAATATAACTACTATAATACTGTCCCCTATGTACAAGAATATAACTACTATAATACTGCCCCCTATGTACAAGAATATAACTACTATAATACTGCCCCCTATGTACAAGAATATAACTACTATAATACTGCCCCCCATGTACAAGAATATAACTACTATAATACTGCCCCCTATGTACAAGAATATAACTACTATAATACTGTCCCCTATGTACAAGAATATAACTACTATAATACTGCCCCCTATGTACAAGAATGTGACTACTGTAATACTGTCCCCTGTGTACAAGAATATAACTACTATAATACTGTCCCTATGTACAAGAATATAACTACTATAATACTGTCCCTATGTACAAGAATATAACTACTATAATACTGCCCCCTAAGTACAAGAATATAACTACTATAATACTGGTCCCTATGTATAAGAATATAACTACTATAATACTTCTCCTATGTACAAGAATATAACTACTATAATACTGCCCCCCTATGTACAAAAATATAACTACTATAATACTGCTCCCTATGTACAAGAATATAACTACTATAATACTGCCCCTATATACAAGAATATAACTACTATAATACTGCCTCCTATGTACAAGAATATAACTACTATATTACTGCCTCCTATGTACAAGAATATAACTACTATAATACTGCCCCCTATGTACAAGAATATAACTACTATAATACTGCCCCCTATGTACATGAGTATAACTACTATAATACTGCCCCGTATGTACAAGAATATAACTACTATAATACTGCCCCCTATGTACAAGAATATAACTACTATAATACTGCCCCCTATGTACAATATTATAACTACTATAATACTTCCCCCTATACAAGAATATAACTACTATAATACTGCCCCCTATGTACAAGAATATAGCTACTGTAATACTGCCCCCTATGTACAAGAATATAACTACTATAATACTGCTCCCTATGTACAAGAATATAACTACTATAATACTGCCTCCTATGTACAAGAATATAACTACTATAATACTGCCCCCTATGTACAAGAATATAACTACTATAATACTGCCCCCTATGTACAAGAATATAACTACTATAATACTGCCTCCTATGTACAAGTATATAACTACTATAATACTGCCCCCTATGTACAAGAATATAACTACTATAATACTGCCCCCTATGTACAAGAATATAACTACTATATTAGTATCCACTATGTACAGGAATATAACTACTATAATACTGCCCCCTCTGTGCTAGAATATAACTACTATAATACTGCCCCTGATGTACAAGAATATAACTACTATAAAACTACCACCTATGTACAAGTATATAACTACTATAATACTGCCCCCTGTGTACAAGAATATAACTACTATAATACTGCCTCCTATGTACAAGAATATGACTACTATAATACTGCCCCCTATGTACAAGAATATAACTACTATAATACTGCCCCCCATGTACAAGAATATAACTACTATAATACTGTCCCTATGTACAAGAATATAACTACTATAATACTGCCTCCTATATACAAGATAATAACTACTATAATACTGCCCCCTGTGTACAAGAATATAACTACTATAATACTGCCCCCTATGTACAAGAATATAACTACTATAATACTGCCCCCTATGTACAAGAATATAACTACTATAATACTGCCCCCTATGTACAAGAATATAACTACTATAATACTGCCCCCTATGTACAAGAATATAACTACTATAATACTGCCTCCTATGTACAAGAATATAACTACTATAATACTGCCCCCTATGTACAAGAATATGACTACTATAATACTGCCCCCTATGTACAAGAATATAACTACTATAATACTGCCCCCTATGTACAAGAATATAACTACTATAATACTGCCCCCCATGTACAAGAATATAACTACTATAATACTGTCCCTATGTACAAGAATATAACTACTATAATACTGCCTCCTATATACAAGAATATAACTACTATAATACTGCCTCCTATGTACAAGAATATAGCTACTATAATACTGCCTCCTATGTACAAGAATATAACTACTATAATACTGCCCCCTATGTACAAGAATATAACTACTATAATACTGCCCCCTATGTGCAAGAATATAACTACTATAATACTGCCCCCTATGTACAAGAATATAACTACTATAATACTGCCCCCTATGTGCAAGAATATAACTACTATAATACTGCCCTCTATGTACAAGAATATAACTACTATAATACTGCCACCTATGTACAAGGATATAACTACTATAATACTGCCCCCTATGTACAAGAATATAACTACTATAATACTGCTCCTATGTACAAGAATATAACTACTATAATACTGCCTCCTATGTACAAGAATATAACTACTATAATACTGCCCCCTATGTACAAGAATATAACTACTATAGTAATGCTCCTATGTACAAGAATATAACTAATATAATACTGCCCCCTATGTACAAGAATATAACTACTTTAATACTACCTCCTATGTACAAGACTATAACTACTATAATACTGCCTCCTATGTACAAGAATATAACTACTATAATACTGCCACCTATGTACAAGGATATAACTACTATAATACTGCCCCCTATGTACAAGAATATAACTACTATAATACTGCCTCCAATGTACAAGAATATAACTACTATAATACTGCCCCCTATGTACAAGAATATAACTACTATAATAATGCTCCTATGTACAAGAATATAACTAATATAATACTGCCCCCTATGTACAAGAATATAACTACTTTAATACTACCTCCTATGTACAAGACTATAACTACTATAATACTGCCTCCTATGTACAAGAATATAACTACTATAATACTCCCTCTATGTACAAGAATATAACTACTATAATACTGCCCCCTATGTACAAGAATATAACTACTATAATACTGCCCCCTGTGTACAAGAATATAACTACTATAATACTGCCCCCTATGTACAAGAATATAACTACTATAATACTGCCCCCTATGTACAAGAATATAACTACTATAATACTGCCCCCTATGTACAAGAATATAACTACTATAATACTGCCCCCTATGTACAAGAATATAACTACTATAATACTGCCTCCTATGTACAAGAATATAACTACTATAATACTGCCCCCTATGTACAAGAATATGACTACTATAATACTGCCCCCTATGTACAAGAATATAACTACTATAATACTGCCCCCTATGTACAAGAATATAACTACTATAATACTGCCCCCCATGTACAAGAATATAACTACTATAATACTGTCCCTATGTACAAGAATATAACTACTATAATATTGCCTCCTATATACAAGAATATAACTACTATAATACTGCCCCCTATGTACAAGAATATAACTACTATAATACTGCCCCCTATGTACAAGAATATAACTACTATAATACTGCCCCCCATGTACAAGAATATAACTACTATAATACTGTCCCTATGTACAAGAATATAACTACTATAATACTGTCCCTATGTACAAGACTATAACTACTATAATACTGCCCCCTATGTACAAGAATATAACTCCTATAATACTGCCCCCTATGTACAAGAATATAACTACTTTAATACTGCCTGCTATGTACAAGAATATAACTACTATAATACTGCCCCCTATGTACAAGAATATAACTACTATAATACTGCCCCCTATGTACAAGAATATAACTACTTTAATACTGCCTCCTATGTACAAGAATAAAACTACTATAATACTGCCCCCTATGTACAAGACTATAACCACTATAATACTGCCCCCTATGTACAAGAACATAACTACTATAATACTGCCCCCTATGTACAAGAATATAACTACTATAATACTGCCCCTATGTACAAGAACATAACTACTATAATACTGCCTCCTATGTACAAGAATATAACTACTATAATACTGCCCCCCTATGTACAAGAATATAACTACTATAATACTGTCCCCTATGTACAAGAACATAACTACTATAATACTGCCTCCTATGTACAAGAATATAATTACTATAATACTGCCCCCTGTGTACAAGAATATAACTACTATAATACTGCCCCCTATGTACAAGACTATAACTACTATAATACTGCATCCTATGTACAAGAATATAACGACTATAATACTGTCCCCTATGTACAAGAATATAACTACTATAATACTGCCCCCTATGTACAAGAATATAACTACTATAATACTGCTTCCTTTGTACAAGAAAATAACTACTATAATACAGCCTCCTATGCACAAGAATATAACTACTATAATAGTGCCCCCTATGTACAAGAATATAACTACTATAATACTACCCCTATGTACAAGAATATGACTACTATAATGCTCCTTTGTACAAGAATATAACTACTATAATACTGCCCCCTATGTACAAGAATATAACTACTATAATACTGCTGCCTATGTACAAGAATATAACTACTATAATACTGCCGCCAATGCACAAGAATATAACTACTGTAATGCTCCTATGTACAAGAATATAACTACTATAATACTGCCCCCTATGTACAAGAATGTGACTACTGTAATACTGTCCCCTGTGTACAAGAATATAACTACTATAATACTGTCCCTATGTACAAGAATATAACTACTATAATACTGTCCCTATGTACAAGAATATAACTACTATAATACTGCCCCCTAAGTACAAGAATATAACTACTATAATACTGGTCCCTATGTATAAGAATATAACTACTATAATACTTCTCCTATGTACAAGAATATAACTACTATAATACTGCCCCCCTATGTACAAGAATATAACTACTATAATACTGCCTCCTATGTACAAGAATATAACTACTATAATACTGCCCCCTATGTACAAGAATATGACTACTATAATACTGCCCCCTATGTACAAGAATATAACTACTATAATACTGCCCCCTATGTACAAGAATATAACTACTATAATACTGCCCCCCATGTACAAGAATATAACTACTATAATACTGTCCCTATGTACAAGAATATAACTACTATAATATTGCCTCCTATATACAAGAATATAACTACTATAATACTGCCCCCTATGTACAAGAATATAACTACTATAATACTGCCCCCTATGTACAAGAATATAACTACTATAATACTGCCCCCCATGTACAAGAATATAACTACTATAATACTGTCCCTATGTACAAGAATATAACTACTATAATACTGTCCCTATGTACAAGACTATAACTACTATAATACTGCCCCCTATGTACAAGAATATAACTCCTATAATACTGCCCCCTATGTACAAGAATATAACTACTTTAATACTGCCTGCTATGTACAAGAATATAACTACTATAATACTGCCCCCTATGTACAAGAATATAACTACTATAATACTGCCCCCTATGTACAAGAATATAACTACTTTAATACTGCCTCCTATGTACAAGAATAAAACTACTATAATACTGCCCCCTATGTACAAGACTATAACCACTATAATACTGCCCCCTATGTACAAGAACATAACTACTATAATACTGCCCCCTATGTACAAGAATATAACTACTATAATACTGCCCCTATGTACAAGAACATAACTACTATAATACTGCCTCCTATGTACAAGAATATAACTACTATAATACTGCCCCCCTATGTACAAGAATATAACTACTATAATACTGTCCCCTATGTACAAGAACATAACTACTATAATACTGCCTCCTATGTACAAGAATATAATTACTATAATACTGCCCCCTGTGTACAAGAATATAACTACTATAATACTGCCCCCTATGTACAAGACTATAACTACTATAATACTGCATCCTATGTACAAGAATATAACGACTATAATACTGTCCCCTATGTACAAGAATATAACTACTATAATACTGCCCCCTATGTACAAGAATATAACTACTATAATACTGCTTCCTTTGTACAAGAAAATAACTACTATAATACAGCCTCCTATGCACAAGAATATAACTACTATAATAGTGCCCCCTATGTACAAGAATATAACTACTATAATACTACCCCTATGTACAAGAATATGACTACTATAATGCTCCTTTGTACAAGAATATAACTACTATAATACTGCCCCCTATGTACAAGAATATAACTACTATAATACTGCTGCCTATGTACAAGAATATAACTACTATAATACTGCCGCCAATGCACAAGAATATAACTACTGTAATGCTCCTATGTACAAGAATATAACTACTATAATACTGCCCCCTATGTACAAGAATGTGACTACTGTAATACTGTCCCCTGTGTACAAGAATATAACTACTATAATACTGTCCCTATGTACAAGAATATAACTACTATAATACTGTCCCTATGTACAAGAATATAACTACTATAATACTGCCCCCTAAGTACAAGAATATAACTACTATAATACTGGTCCCTATGTATAAGAATATAACTACTATAATACTTCTCCTATGTACAAGAATATAACTACTATAATACTGCCCCCCTATGTACAAAAATATAACTACTATAATACTGCTCCCTATGTACAAGAATATAACTACTATAATACTGCCCCTATATACAAGAATATAACTACTATAATACTGCCTCCTATGTACAAGAATATAACTACTATATTACTGCCTCCTATGTACAAGAATATAACTACTATAATACTGCCCCCTATGTACAAGAATATAACTACTATAATACTGCCCCCTATGTACATGAGTATAACTACTATAATACTGCCCCGTATGTACAAGAATATAACTACTATAATACTGCCCCCTATGTACAAGAATATAACTACTATAATACTGCCCCCTATGTACAATATTATAACTACTATAATACTTCCCCCTATACAAGAATATAACTACTATAATACTGCCCCCTATGTACAAGAATATAGCTACTGTAATACTGCCCCCTATGTACAAGAATATAACTACTATAATACTGCTCCCTATGTACAAGAATATAACTACTATAATACTGCCTCCTATGTACAAGAATATAACTACTATAATACTGCCCCCTATGTACAAGAATATAACTACTATAATACTGCCCCCTATGTACAAGAATATAACTACTATAATACTGCCTCCTATGTACAAGTATATAACTACTATAATACTGCCCCCTATGTACAAGAATATAACTACTATAATACTGCCCCCTATGTACAAGAATATAACTACTATATTAGTATCCACTATGTACAGGAATATAACTACTATAATACTGCCCCCTCTGTGCTAGAATATAACTACTATAATACTGCCCCTGATGTACAAGAATATAACTACTATAAAACTACCACCTATGTACAAGTATATAACTACTATAATACTGCCCCCTGTGTACAAGAATATAACTACTATAATACTGCCTCCTATGTACAAGAATATGACTACTATAATACTGCCCCCTATGTACAAGAATATAACTACTATAATACTGCCCCCCATGTACAAGAATATAACTACTATAATACTGTCCCTATGTACAAGAATATAACTACTATAATACTGCCTCCTATATACAAGATAATAACTACTATAATACTGCCCCCTGTGTACAAGAATATAACTACTATAATACTGCCCCCTATGTACAAGAATATAACTACTATAATACTGCCCCCTATGTACAAGAATATAACTACTATAATACTGCCCCCTATGTACAAGAATATAACTACTATAATACTGCCCCCTATGTACAAGAATATAACTACTATAATACTGCCTCCTATGTACAAGAATATAACTACTATAATACTGCCCCCTATGTACAAGAATATGACTACTATAATACTGCCCCCTATGTACAAGAATATAACTACTATAATACTGCCCCCTATGTACAAGAATATAACTACTATAATACTGCCCCCCATGTACAAGAATATAACTACTATAATACTGTCCCTATGTACAAGAATATAACTACTATAATACTGCCTCCTATATACAAGAATATAACTACTATAATACTGCCTCCTATGTACAAGAATATAGCTACTATAATACTGCCTCCTATGTACAAGAATATAACTACTATAATACTGCCCCCTATGTACAAGAATATAACTACTATAATACTGCCCCCTATGTGCAAGAATATAACTACTATAATACTGCCCTCTATGTACAAGAATATAACTACTATAATACTGCCACCTATGTACAAGGATATAACTACTATAATACTGCCCCCTATGTACAAGAATATAACTACTATAATACTGCTCCTATGTACAAGAATATAACTACTATAATACTGCCTCCTATGTACAAGAATATAACTACTATAATACTGCCCCCTATGTACAAGAATATAACTACTATAGTAATGCTCCTATGTACAAGAATATAACTAATATAATACTGCCCCCTATGTACAAGAATATAACTACTTTAATACTACCTCCTATGTACAAGACTATAACTACTATAATACTGCCTCCTATGTACAAGAATATAACTACTATAATACTCCCCCTATGTACAAGAATATAACTACTATAATACTGCCCCCTATGTACAAGAATATAACTACTATAATACTGCCCCCCATGTACAAGTATATAACTACTATAATACTGTCCCTATGTACAAGAATATAACTACTATAATACTGCCCCCTATGTACAAGAATATAACTACTATAATACTGCCTCCTATGTACAAGAATATAACTACTATAATACTGCCCCCTATGTACAAGAATATGACTACTATAATACTGCCCCCTATGTACAAGAATATAACTAATATAATACTGCCCCCTATGTACAAGAATATAACTACTATAATACTGCCCCCCATGTACAAGAATATAACTACTATAATACTGTCCCTATGTACAAGAATATAACTACTATAATACTGCCCCCTATGTACAAGAATATAACTACTATAATACTGCCCTCTATGTACAAGAATATAACTACTATAATACTGCCACCTATGTACAAGGATATAACTACTATAATACTGCCCCCTATGTACAAGAATATAACTACTATAATACTGCTCCTATGTACAAGAATATAACTACTATAATACTGCCTCCAATGTACAAGAATATAACTACTATAATACTGCCCCCTATGTACAAGAATATAACTACTATAATAATGCTCCTATGTACAAGAATATAACTAATATAATACTGCCCCCTATGTACAAGAATATAACTACTTTAATACTACCTCCTATGTACAAGACTATAACTACTATAATACTGCCTCCTATGTACAAGAATATAACTACTATAATACTCCCTCTATGTACAAGAATATAACTACTATAATACTGCCCCCTATGTACAAGAATATAACTACTATAATACTGCCCCCTGTGTACAAGAATATAACTACTATAATACTGCCCCCTATGTACAAGAATATAACTACTATAATACTGCCCCCTATGTACAAGAATATAACTACTATAATACTGCCCCCTATGTACAAGAATATAACTACTATAATACTGCCCCCTATGTACAAGAATATAACTACTATAATACTGCCTCCTATGTACAAGAATATAACTACTATAATACTGCCCCCTATGTACAAGAATATGACTACTATAATACTGCCCCCTATGTACAAGAATATAACTACTATAATACTGCCCCCTATGTACAAGAATATAACTACTATAATACTGCCCCCCATGTACAAGAATATAACTACTATAATACTGTCCCTATGTACAAGAATATAACTACTATAATATTGCCTCCTATATACAAGAATATAACTACTATAATACTGCCCCCTATGTACAAGAATATAACTACTATAATACTGCCTCCTATGTACAAGAATATAACTACTATAATACTGCCCCCCATGTACAAGAATATAACTACTATAATACTGTCCCTATGTACAAGAATATAACTACTATAATACTGTCCCTATGTACAAGAATATAACTACTATAATACTGCCTCCTATATACAAGAATATAACTACTATAATACTGCCTCCTATGTACAAGAATATAGCTACTATAATACTGCCTCCTATGTACAAGAATATAACTACTATAATACTGCTCCCTATGTACAAGAATATAACTACTATAATACTGCCTCCTATGTACAAGAATATAACTACTATAATACTGCCCCCTATGTACAAGAATATAACTACTATAATACTGCCCCCTATGTACAAGAATATAACTACTATAATACTGCCCTCTATGTACAAGAATATAACTACTATAATACTGCCACCTATGTACAAGGATATAACTACTATAATACTGCCCCCTATGTACAAGAATATAACTACTATAATACTGCTCCTATGTACAAGAATATAACTACTATAATACTGCCCCCTATGTACAAGAATATAACTACTATAATACTGCTTCCTATGTACAAGAATATAACTAATATAATACTGCCTCCTATGTACAAGAATATAACTACTATAATACTGCCCCCTGTGTACAAGAATATAACTAATATAATACTGCCTCCTATGTACAAGAATATAACTACTATAATACTGCCCCCTATGTACAAGAATATAACTACTTTAATACTACCTCCTATGTACAAGACTATAACTACTATAATACTGCCCCCTATGTACAAGAATATAACTACTATAATACTGCCCCCTATGTACAAGAATATAACTACTTTAATACTACCTCCTATGTACAAGACTATAACTACTATAATACTGCCCCCTATGTACAAGAATATAACTACTATAATACTGCCTCCTATGTACAAGAATATAACTACTATTCTACTTTCTCTTATGTACAAGAATATAACTACTATAATACTGCCCACTATGTACAATAATATAACTACTATAATACTGCCCCCTATGTACAAGAATATAACTACTATAATACTGCCTCCTATGTACAAGAATATAACTACTATCATACTGCCCCCTATGTACAAGAATATAACTACTATAATACTGCTCCCTATGTACAAGAATATAACTGCTATAATACTGCCCCCATGTACAAGAATATAACTACTATAATACTGCTCGTATGTACAAGAATATAACTACTATAATACTGCTCCCTATGTACAAGAATATAACTGCTATAATACTGCCCCTATGTACAAGAATATAACTGCTATAATACTGCCCCTATGTACAAGAATATAACTACTATCATACTGCCCCCTATGTACAAGAATATAACTACTATAATACTGCTCCCTATGTACAAGAATATAACTGCTATAATACTGCCCCCTATGTACTAGAATATAACTACTATAATACTGCCCCCTATGTACAAGAATATAACTACTATAATACTGCCTCCTATGTACAAGAATATAACTACTATAATACTACTCCCTATGTACAAGAATATAACTACTATAATACTGCCCTTATGTACAAGAATATAACTACTATAATACTGCCCCCTATGTACAAGAATATAACTACTATAATACTGCTTCCTATGTACAAGAATATAACTACTATAATACTGCCTCCTATGTACAAGAATATAACTACTATAATACTGCCCCCTATGTACAAGAATATAACTACTATAATACTGCCCCCTATGTACAAGAATATAACTACTATAATACTGCCCCCTATGTACAAGAATATAACAACTATAATACTGCCCGCTATGTACAAGAATATAACTACTATAATACTGCTTCCTATGTACAAGAATATAACTACTATAATACTGCCTCCTATGTACAAGAATATAACTACTATAATACTGCTTCCTATGTACAAGAATATAACTACTATAATACTGCCTCCTATGTACAAGAATATAACTACTATAATACTGCCCCCCTATGTACAAGAATATAACTACTATAATACTGCCCCCCTATGTACAAGAATATAACTACTATAATACTGCTCCTATGTACAAGAATATAACTACTATAATACTGGCTCCTATGTACAAGAATATAACTACAATAATACTGCCCCCTATGTACAAGAATATAACTACTATAATACTGCTCCCTATGTACAAGAATATAACTGCTATAATACTGCCCCCTATGTACAAGAATATAGCTACTATAATACTGCCCCCTATGTACAAGAATATAACTACTATAATACTGCCCCCTATGTACTAGAATATAACTACTATAATACTGCCTCCTATGTACAAGAATATAACTACTATAATACTGCCCCCTATGTACAAGAATATAACTACTCTAATACTGCTCCTATGTACAAGAATATAACTACTATAATACTGCCCCCTATGTACAAGAATTTAACTACAATCAGAGCCTCATGTGATGTATGTGTCAGGCTGCTTTTACCCGGGCAAGAAAATCGCACAAATATGAACCCTCTTCTATTGAATGGGGTTATACACATGAGCATTGTTTTCCTCCGTGGCACCAGAATGCAATGTGATGCAGGAAACAAATCGCGGCATGTTCTATCTCTATGCGTTCTCTCGTATTGCTCATTGCTTCCAATGGGGCTGGCAGCACCATGGTACTACGTGCCAGGTGCACCCTATGCGTTGCAATGTCCCCTATTGAAAACAATGAGAGAAACTCTGCGATCCGCCGTGATACGAGGCTGTTTTCAGATGATAATGCCACACATGCGCAGGGACTTCACATGGTTGGAGCGTTATATGAGTGCGAGTTTCCCGGCCCCATGTCGCGCTCGCCAGTGTGAAGTTAGCCTTAATGAAATGTTTTCCTGCAGGTACTTAGGGTTTCGGCAGTAGGGGGCACCACTGAGATGGTAACATCAACGCGTATTAATTTAAGACCTCTGACATCACATTCTGATGAGGCCCCCGGCTGCCTGTAGGACTGCGTGCGCTGGTGTGACTATAACCGCTCCGTGTGACGGGTCGGGGTGTGAGCACCAGCCTGGAGTATCTGACATGGCAGCATGTAGATTAGTGCCCCTCATTACACACGGAACAACATGTAACACTTCTTAAGTATGTGTTACCGCGCAGTGACAGCAGTCGACACAATTAACCAGAGCTGGGAATTAGCGACATCGAGGCTGTAATTTAATAATTCGGAGACGGAATCGCATTAGTGCAGACCGTGCGCCACTTTTATTAACCAGAGACTCCACTTCTGCAAGCTGTGCGAAGGGACGTCCGTCACCTTAATAAACACTATGCAGAAAGTCCAGATTATTCTTCAGCACACCGCCCCTCCAGCAAATATCTCAACACAGGTTTTGCTTTACTGCGTTTCTTTATGTCGGAGGGGCTCATCCTCTTCCAGAAATGCCAACGTATTTGTGAATAACTGGACGCTCTTGCCATCTCCAACAGGAAGTCGGTAGGAGGGCGTAGTTGGCGGTCTGCTGTAGAGATGTAGGGAGTTCGAGTGTGCTGCTTCTCCTTACGGGACACGAGCGTAGATCTGCCCTACGCAGTGTTCGAAGCTGTTTCTGTTGACTCGCATTTGAGACGGGACATCAGCGGCCATCCCTTGGGGAACCTGTCCTGCAGATTCATATTAAAGCGGGAATTAAGAGCCTGCCCCCTTTGATACTCTGAAACGCAAGTTGCACGGCTAGGGGGCACTACTACATATTGTTCTATGGACTTAGTGGACTTTATTGCCTGAGGATTCTGTGGTTGAGGTCTGATTCCAAAGATTTTCGTCAGCGGTCCTACTGGACCCAAACTCCAAGACGTTTTAGATTGAGATGAAATGCTGCCCCATGCCCAAACTTAAGTGGCCCGATCCCAGGCATGAGAGCCTACCATGACTCCCATTGGCAAGCATAACCGGATACAAACCGAGGCAAGACACTATGTAGCCCCCTCCACACAGGTAAGTGTAGATTCCACTAAAGCCAGAGGCCAAGGGAACCCCACACCTCCCCTGGGTTCTCCACCTCATCATTTTTACAGGGTGGGCCGTGGAAAAGTAACCTGCCTCTTACTGGAGGAACGAGCACCTAGATTGTTCTTTTAAACCCTTTATTGATGTATCCACGTTACAACAGATGCTGGAAGTGGTCCGTGTTCACTTCTATAGTATGACAAATATGAGCACTGCACATATAATATGACAAATATGAGCACTGTGTATATAGTATGACAAATATGTGTCCTATATATATAATATGATAAATATGAGCACTGTGTATATAGTATGGCAAATATGTGTCCTGTATATATAGTATGACAAATACGACCACTGTGTATATAGTATGACAAATATGAGCACTGTATATATAATATGACAAATATGAGCACTGTGTATATAGTATGACAAATATGTGTCCTGTATATATAATGTGACAAATATGAGCACTGTTTATATAGTATGACAAATATGAGCACTGTGTATATAGTATGGCATATATGTGTCCTGTATATATAATATGACAAATATGAGCACTGTTTATATAGTATGACAAATATGAGCACTGTGTATATAGTATGGCATATATGTGTCCTGTATATATAATATGACAATATGTGTTCTGTATGTATAATATGACAAATATGAGCACTGTGTATATAGTATGACAAATATGTGTCCTGTATATATAATATGACAAATATGAGCACTGTGTATATAGTATGACAAATATGTGTCCTGTATATATAATATGAGAAATATGTGTCCTGTATACATAATATGACAAATATGTGTCCTGTATATATAATATGACAATATGTGTCCTGTATATATAATATGACAAATATGAGCACTGTGTATATAGTATGGCAAATATGTGTCCTGTATATATAATATGAGAAATATGAGCACTGTGTATATAGTATGACAAATATGTGTCCTGTATATATAATATGACAATATGTGTCCTGTATATATAATATGACAAATATGAGCACTGTGTATATAGTATGACAAATATGTGTCCTGTATATATATAATGTAGTCATTTTTATCACATATATATTTCCATTTGAAAAATTCCTCTAATTTCTGAGCATCTTAGGAGATTTATATCACTTTTCGTGTATTTTACTTTTAATGTTCATTTATGTTTAATTTACACTTTTTAATGTATATATTGCTGATTAACTGATGTCACAACTCAGTTATGGAATAAATTCATATAAGGGGACGTTTCCTCCAGGGATAGTCGGTGCAGATTTTGACCTTCACCCCTACATTTGACAGATCAGCGGTGCACCAAATGGTGTCGATTTTGGTGCGGATTCTCACCAAAATCCACAACGCGAAATGGGCTGCCAATTGTAAAGCGTATCTGCCCCAATATTTGCTATGTGGGAGTGTAGCCTTATAAATGCACTTTATTTTCTGGATAGATTATTAAAAACTAATCCTATACTATAACTAAATAGTACAGGTGATTGTGATGGAAGGGGTTAATGTGGGGGGTGGGCTGTGATTGGCGGCAGAGTGCTCTGTATGAATTTACATCGCTGCTGCACTGAGCCCAGGCAGCAGCGACATAAATTTACAATTGGTGGTCGTAAATAGTTAATTGATCTGCTTCACTCATAGCCGTCACCATGAATATTCGCTGCTGCAGGAAGATCACCGGGAGGCAGATTTATTTGGACCCATGCATTATATAAGGATTCATACTTTATATGAAGAACAATGCATTTCATAGGGAGCCATGTGTTATATAAGGGTCCACACATTACACGAAGACACATGCATTATACAAGCACCAATGCATTTTATAAGGGCCAGTGTATGATATGGGATCCCTGCATTGTATAAGAACTTGCACATTATATGTGGGACCTGTGCATTATATAAGGACCTGTGCATATTAGAAGGACCAATACATTATATGAGGACCCATGTATTGGGACCTGTGCATTATATAAGGACCTGTGCATATTAGAAGGACCAATACATTATATGAGGACTCATTAATTGTATAAGGGCCAATGCATTAAGTAAAGACCTGTGCATTATATAAGGACCTTTGCACTTAATAAGGACATGTGGATTATGTACAGACCCATATATTATATAAGGACATGTGCATATTAGAAGGACCGATACATTATTTGAGGACCTATACATTACATACATTATATTAGGACCCATGCATAAGGATCTGTGCATTATATAAATACCAATGCATTATACAAGGAATGTGCATTATATAAGAACCCGTGCAGCATATAAGCACCAATGCATTATATTAGGACACATGCTGTATACAAGCACCAAGGCATTCTATGAAGAACCAGTGCATGATATAAAGACCCATAAATTTTATAAGGACCAATGCATTATATAAGGACTCGTACATTATATGTTGATTTGTACATTATATACTGTGTAGAGATGAGTGAACCTACTTGTTTCGAGTAATTACTCGATCGAGCACCGCGATTTTCGAGTACTTCAGTACTCGGGTGAAAAGATTCGGGGGGCGCCGGGGGGCGGGGGGAGGCGTGGCAGCGCGGGGGTAGCAGCGGGGAACAGGGGGGATCCCTCTCTCTCTCCCTCCCCCCCCCACTCCCCGCTGCAACCCCCCACTCACCCACGGTGCCCCCCCCCCCCCGAATCTTTTCGCCCGAGTACAGAAGTACTCGAAAATCGCGGTGCTCAGGCGAAAAAGGGGCGTGGCCGAGTAGGTTCGCTCATCTCTAATACTGAGTCATGTTTTATATAAGGACCAATGCATTATATCAGGACCCGAGCATTATGCGTGCACCAATGCATTATATAAGGACCTGTGCATCATATAAGCACAAATGCATCAGGCAAAGAACCAGCGCATGCTATGAGGTCCCTGTATTGTATAAGAACTTGTACATTGTATAAGGACCAGTAAATTGTATAAGGGCCTATGCATTATATAAGGAACTGCACATTATATAAGGACTCGTACATTATATAAGGACCTGTCTATCATATAAGGACCCATGCATTATATAATATGCTTTGCATTATATTAGGACCCATACATTATTTAAACACCTGTGTATTATATAAGGACCTGCACATTATACCGTATAAGGATTGGCATATTATATAAAACCCCACATATTATATAAGGACTGCACATTGTATAAAGATACATACATTATATAAGGACCCACACATTATATAAGAATTGCACATTATAGAAGGACCTGCACATTATATAAGAATTGCACATTATAGAAGGGCCTGCACATTATATCTGTCTTTTGACGTTCCCTTGCTCCTGTACTCTTGTACCTTTAAATGTCTCGGGTTTTGCAGCTCAGCATGCAGAGTACAGCGAGGATCTATTGCCCAAGACTCAGCATGGCGTGTATACAGAACTTGACGTGTGTCCAAATCCCATCATGAGGTTTGTCAGGTGCGCCATTACGGACCAGGAAACAGAATGATAGGCCTGCGCTGCGGCTGCTGGCACTGAAATCCATCACCGGCAGGGAGACTGCAAAGTTCTGGCGGCAAAGAGAAATCTGCTCCTCACACGAAATAACCCGCCGAGAGCGAGCGAGCGAGAGATCAATTCCTACAACTGGGTAAAGGAGCTGGCATCTGCCAAGGGCTGAAGTCCCTGCGACACATTACAGAGCACGCCATCCCCTAAAGAGTTAATGGCACGGATAATCCCTCCGATCGCCGAAACGACCTAAACCTGGAACGCTGAGCCTGCTATTATTCATCCGCTGAACCGGCCATTATTACTCATAGACGCTTTTTCTTTCAGCAAGTTAGAATTCTGCTCTGAACGCTTCTTCATCTCCGGAGCCACCAAGTCAATTCCGTAATCGCTTCCAAATTAACATTTATTAACCCCGCGTCTAATTATCATGAGACTGGCTGAGCAGGGATATCGTGGAGGGAGACATTTACAAGGGAGATTTAACACAAGGCTAAATGCTGCTGAAACCAATCACAGATTACCTATCAGCTTTGTAATTGTGAGCACAATGCCCGTACATGGGGCCGTGCCAATTCAGACTGGTGTGCGGGCATGTGACCTGTGGAGGTTACTGAGGTGGTCAGGAGAAGGAATGTGATATCAGCTCCGCTCCTAGACATAGAAATCAAGACTGGCTGCATCCTGGGTGGCCAATGCCAGAATATTCGTGCCTCTTGCAACCCCTCGCATGCCACTTAACAGCAACCCACCAACACCGCTGCAGGCTAACTTCACACGGGTAAGCGTGATAGCGGGTCATGAATCATGGCTTAATATCGCGCTCTCCAATATGTGAATTTGCCGTGGTTGCGAGGTGTTTGTATGTCAAAACTGCATCGCATCACTTCGGTGAATTTGTGAGAGCCGCGGCGGACGATTGCAGAGTATCTCCCATTGTATTCAATGGGAAAACCTCACATGGCACTGCTTGCCCTTAACATGCCGCGCGATGCTGCTGCCGGCCCCATTGAAGAGCACTGGATGATGCGATGCGTGAACACGCACAAAGATAGAACATGTTGCGATTTGTTTCGCTCATGTCTATGACCCCATTCAGAAGTTCATCTCGCATGATTTTCTCGCCCGTGAGAAGGCGGCCTAAGGGTGCGTTCACACGTAGCAACACAATCTGTGTCAAATTTCACATCATCGGAGCAAATTTTGATGCGGCTTGGCAGAAAGATTCACTCCTTCAATTGAAAGAGCGAAATCTGCGGCAGGTCCGTGTCAAAATCCACACCAACATTTGCCATGTGTGAACATGATCTTAAGGTCCATTTAGACAGGACGAATGTCGGGCCTTAAGCGTCCAACCGCTCACTATAGTCCCTGTCGTTGATCGCAGCAGGCCTGTTGGCTAACTATTTACTCCCTAGAGGTGTGCACACTTAACGGCTTCACTGAGGCTGCCCTCACTTACGACCCGATGTTGACAAATTCCTTGATGTCCTCCTTTGCTCTTGATCCATTTGCTCTGTAGAACAGTCCTGCACTCTCAGTCTTCAAAACCGCTATTTTCTTTGAACCCCAGGATTCTCTCAGCTGTACAGTCCCTCACTGCAGTCCTTAGGACACTTGCAGACCCTCGCTCTTCGGCTCTGCAGACTATCATGCTTTTTAGATAGATCCACACACAGAATTTGCCCTGCTGATGGGCAAAATCTGAGCGCGGAATTCCAGTGTTGAAAATCAAGTTTCCGCATTAGGAAGTGTCATGTGGGAATTTCGTAAGCAGATTTTGCTCTTTGATGGGGTAAACTCCGTGTCCAGATCCGGGCCAAAACCACCGCAGAAAAGCAGGTTTTTAACACTTTTTTTTTTAGACAGAATTTGCCTCGGAATTCGTGAACATTCCCTTAGACTGAATACAACTGTAACAAACCCTTGACTGAGGGAAGTATAAGATTCAGGACAAGATTTTACATTTTTGACAGCAAGCAGAGATATTGAAAGTCTTGAGAAGCAAACATAAAGCATCATTAAAAGTTTGTTTTTTGCAGTTTTTTTCTCCTTCACCAGTGAAAAATGCAAGAAATTTATCAGACACTTGATAAATTTGTCACATTTTGCACTAGCGAGGGAGTAAAAAAAAAGAGTACGGAAAACAAATACTACTGGGGGCAAATTTATTATGCTGACATTCATACACTGGTCTTAGTAAACCTTGCAGCGGTGTGAAGTACGCCAAATTTATTAAGACACGCATGCCTCTTAACCATTTCCCATCCAATTTGTATCCTGGTTTTCCTAGGTGGCTTACTCTTTTTCTGCCGTTATACAACGGCGCTATCTGCTGGCTAAAGCCAGTACTGCATGAGGTGACACATTGGATAGGCTCCGACGGCAGAGAGGCTGGCAATATACAGTAAGAGAACCCCGACGGACGTCTTCCAACATCGGAGCTGTACAGCCTTAAATCATAATGTCTTCAGACGTCAGACAGTGGATTGGAAAGGGTTAATACATTTTGTGCCTCTTCGGCCCGTCCATGCGCCTACTATGAATTCTACGCCAGTTACGTGCTGATGTAGATCTCAGCTATAATTTACATCAGTATCTGGCATAAATGATCGTAAATCTGATGGGCTCGTTAGATCCGAACCCCTTTTTCTAATCCTTGCCCACTTTTCAAAAACTTTTGAGCAATTCACAAAAGCCTAAAGGCTGCAAAGTTTTTGAGTGAGTGGGGCTTGGGTAAAAATTGCAATTTTGCATAAAAATTAGGCATGCAGGGGTTCATTAATCCCCCCCCTTCGATTCGTGTCACCTATGATAAATAAGCCCCCGAAATTACGCCGGCTCAGCACTGCAGTGGGCTTGGTTAAAAATGTAGCAACTTTTTAAAAAGTCACAAATTATAAATGTGGCGCGCCGCTTGCCAATTCAACCACGGCCACAAAGTGCAGCAAGAACCAAAAGGAGAAGTGAGGTTCAACCAATGGAAAAAACGATAAATGTGGCTGAGCAATATTAAAAAAAGACAAAAAAGCGCCGGCACAATGATTAATTGGCCCTGAAGTGCGTTGTAGGACCTTCCATTGACTATTAACATCCAATATTAGGACAAGTGCAAAAATGTCCGTCCGTCTTCTATCGCCGACAGTGGAAGAATTTGCTGGAAGTCCTGAATCCTCTCTGCATGTGACGCAGGTATGGCCCACTCACCCGTGTTTTCATGGCGGCGCACATGAGACGAGATGTCCAGCTGTCAGGGCTCCATAAGTAATTATCATCTGTTCCCCGGAAACATCATTTACATAAGTAATTTATGAGCATTTTATTGCTCGCTACTCCGCTTCTTTATTCTAGTGATTGCATTAAAATTACATCTTAAGGGTCCTCAATCAGCCTGCTGTGATCTGCTGCCATGTAGAGGAATCTGAGGAGGCCCAGAGACTCTCTGCCAGTCTGCCCAACTGTACAGAGGGACTGAAGAAGGCGGCAGCCTGGCGGTGATTACAGGACCGCTGCAATAGAAGACATGGAAAATGTATAAATACAGCCTCGTAGAGTTAGCAATACTTCGGACGACGAGAAGAGGAGCAATTCTTGCAGTGCAGCGATTAAATAAAAAAAGCGCCAACTTATTTACAACCCCCCAGCAAGCTGGGCACTCATTTTACCGACCTCGGAAGGATGGAAGTCTGAGACAACTTTGGGTCGGCTACCTGAACCACATGGGGACTGAACTTGGGACCTTCAGGATGTGGGCGGGAGCCTAGGGCTGCATTTCTGCTGCCTAAACACTCTGCACCACACGGGGCAATTCTTTTTTAGCTTCCAGCCCCGTCCTTTTATGTAAAGCCATACCCTTTGTGCTTCCTCATAGGAATAGTGCCCATTAGTGACCCCCTCACAGTAACAGTTCACCCCCTCAGTAATAATGCCCCCTCATGGCCCTGATGAGCAATACCCCCCTCAGTTATAATGCCCTGCATTCACCCCACTCAATATATATGTCCCCTCATGTTCCAGTTTAAGAATAATGTCCCCTTATGTCTCCTATCTATATTTATATATAAAGGCGAAAGCCCTCACTGATTGACTGATTGACTAACTGACTCACTGTCTCACTCACTGACTCGCCTCACCACTAATTCTCTAACTTCCCGTTGTCTTACAAATACGAAATTTGGGAGGAGCATTCTTTTGCATTTCTAAATAAGAAAAGTAAAGGGATCGCAACATAATTATTCAACTCTAAGTGCAAAAGTAAGTGACCCCCTATGTAATGCAACTAATAACACACATCTGTACCGCGCAAACGAGAAGTTTTGCACGATCATTCTTTTGGTCGTGAGTAGGAAAAGTAAAGGGGTCGCAGCTTCATTATTCAATTTTAAGGGCAAAAGGAGGAACCCCCCCCCCCCCTTATGTTAGGCGCCCAATCTAATTTTTTAACTTCCCGATGTTGAACAAACGTGAAATTTGGCACGAGTATTCTTTATGTCCTTAATAGGAAAAGTAAAGGGGTCGCAACTTGATTTTTTAGTTCTAAGTACGAAAGTAAGTGACCCCATATGTCAGTGATGGGGAACCTTTTGGAGACCGAGTGCCCAAACTGACACCCACTTATGTTTAGCAAAGGGCCAACATGTCAGGGGCGGGACTTGTCACAATGTATGATTTTTACCTCCATCATTATAAAACAACTGGGCCGTTTCAAAATAGGGAGGGACGCCCTGTGGTTTTTTTCTGAGCTGGAGCACCATTGGTGCAGATTTTGACTGTAATTCAGTTGCATACCTGCACCTGATTTAATACTATGTGGCGCTCCCCGTCACCTCCTCCGAAGGCTTCCCGCTATCAGTACTCCCTGGCTTTTGGTTCTCAGCGGTCTGTAGTGGCCTCACCTGACAAGCGGCGCCGCACCTGACCAGGGAAGCCTTCGGAGGAGGTGAGGGGGAGCACTGCACAGTATAAAATCAGCCGCGGATACGCAACTGATTTCTTTGTCAAAATCCATAGCAATAGTGCAGATTTTGACTTTATTATGCGGAAATTGCCATGTAAATTTCTGCTGTGGATGCAGCGTCCCAGAGGGTAGCTCCAGACACAGGGCATATGTTGAGGAGCTGGGAGGGTAGAGTGGTCACTTGTTGCGATGGCATCTAACCAGGCTGCCTCCCGGAGGGACACAACCGTAGCCTTGGCCAGAGCAGCACTGGACCTCCTCCGGACGCCCCTAGGAGAGGGATGGCCAATAAACATAGGAACAGGAGATAAGGTTGTCACGGGTGACGCCACCATTCCGTTACCCACCCGAATGACCCTTGGCGGTAAATAAAGGAGCCGTAGACTGTGTAACGTACCTCGGGTCCCTGGGAATAACCAGGGCCTGGCAAAACTTTACTTGGAACTTTATCAGAATGCAATCAAGAATACACTGATGCAGGTAAACAGAAGCTTCGAGGTCAGGGTGGAAACACAGGGTGACACCGGTCCTGCAGTTGCAGCTATCTGCTAGGAACCACTCCTGGAAGGGGAACTCCCCAGAGGAGGATAGGGTCACTCCACAGACACTCTCACGGAACAGTACCTCTGCACGGTAGTTTTGGCCGTCACTTCTTGCTCACTCTCAATCTCTCTCTTACTTGTCCTCACCCACTGTTGGCTCCTGGCATTGAGGTACTCAGGAAATCCTCTCTTCTTCTTCCATTCTTCACCCTATGAGGGTTGAAGGTATCCCCATGTGGCTGGCACTCCGAAGACTCTGTGATGGACCCCCTAGCACACCCAAATCACTCATACTTATAATCTCTCACATACCCCGTGACAGGACATAAATTGATACATTTGAAAGCATCTCCCAGTCTCATGCCAACATTAACCTCTCACTTGCTGCAGTTGTGCAATACACATAACAAGATGAGTAGACAACTTTTCACAGCGCATCTACAAAAGACATGACATGTATGACATTTATGGAGGGGCCAGAAATATACATTCTGGGCCACTACACGGACATTCTGCAGCATTTCTACCATGTGTAAACATACCCTAAGTCAGCCTGAGGTATGCTGCCATGTGCAGAGTGGCCTCAGTAGTAATAGTATCCTCCACAGTGGCCTTAGTAGTAATTGTGTCCCCCACAGTGGCCTCAGTAGTAATAGTGACCCCCACTGTGGCCTCAGTAGTAAAAGTGACCCCCACAGTGGCCACCGTAGTAATAAGGTCCTGCACAGTGCCCTCAGTAGTGATTGTGTCCCCTATATCAGTCCCAGTGGTAATAGTGTCCCACACAGTAGCCTCAGTAGTAACAGTTACCCCCCCAGTGGCCTCAGTAGTAACAGTTACCCCCCAGTGGCCTCAGTAGTAACAGTGACCCCCCCAGTGGCCTCAGTAGTAATAGTGTCCCCCACATTGGCCTTAGTAGTAATAGTTTTCCCCCCAGTGGCCTCAGTAGTAACAGTGTCCCCCACAGTGGCCTCAGTAGTAATAGCGTCCCACACAGTGGCTCTCAGTAGTAATATCAACCCCACAGTAGCCCCAGTTATAATATTAACCCCACAGTAGCCTCTGTGCACATACTGAGGAGAATTCAACTGAGGAATATCCACCTTACCTCTATGTGTATATACTAAGGAGAATCTACCTCACCTCTATGTGTATATACAGAGGAGAATATAACTGACTTCTGTGTGCATATACTGAAAGGCAGTAAAGTACATAAGGACGTGGCCATGGACTGCAGGGATGGAGCCTTTAAGGCTAAGAAAGGGCAGCAACCTGCAGTCTGGGGGTAAATTTGAATAAAAAGGGGTTACATTTAAGGTTAAAAAGTGAAGAGAATGGGAGGGATGGCAGATTCTGCAGAGGGACATCGGTACATGCAGTCTGAGGAGAATCTAAAGCTCCCCTATGTGTATACATATTTCATTCCTCGGTTCCTCTGAAGTAACCACGGCCTCAAAAAATTTTCCATGTGAACAACAGATAAACACTGATACCAAATTAACTCGGACGAAGATGGGGATATCAGCTAGTCAGTAAGAAAGATCCCACTCGTTAATAATAATAAATTCCCCTTATGTCCGCACTCAGTGATAATAATGTCTTCTCATACCCGTGTTCAGTAATCCCCCCTCAATAAAAATGCTCCCACATACACCCCACTGAGAAATAATGTCCCCTCATGCCCCCTCAGTTATATTTCCCCTCATGAATAAAGCTCCTCTCCATAATAATGCCTTCTTATGCCCCCGCTCAGTAAAAATTAATAATATCCCTTCATAGCGCTGCACAGTAACCATGCCCCCACTAATGCTTCTTTATGCCCTCATTCAGTAATAATAAGGACCCCTCATACACCTGCTCAATAACAATGCCGTCCCCAGAAAAAATGCCCCAAACCAAAACTAATGACCTCACTCAGTAAAAACATCTTCTTGTGCTCCCTCTGCTTTCTCTCCTCTCGTGTTGTGTATAAGAGAGATAGAGACAAGAGAGCAGAATCTCCTCTTCTCTGTGTGTGCTGTGTATGAGAGAAATAGATAAGGCACCGGCGTACTGCTAGGGGTCGCAAGGGTTGCAATTGCGACCCGGCCCCCTTGCAAACGGGGGCCCGCGGGTCCCCTGCCATGTGAAGTTTTACAGCCACAGCCCACTGGCCAGCTGTGGGTGATGCTCAGGAAGGGGAGGGCCATTACCCGGGGAGTTGGAGGCCAATTACAGGCTACAGACTTCCCCGGCATGCGGTCCTCCCTTCCACTGAGAGATTGCAGTTGTGATTGGGTACAACTATAGTCTATTAGTGCACTGCCGGCCGTGTGATTGGTCCAGCTGGCAGTGACTAATAGCAGAAGAATAGAGCGAAGTCAGCAGACCATGCGGTACAACGAGGTATGTAGCGCAGGTTATCTTGTATGTATATCTAGTATAAGTTGTATCAGCTGTACATATATAATTATATAGAGGACATACCCAGGTTATACCAGCATGCTCCATATTACTGTATACAGGACATCTACATCTCCCTGTATATAGTGATATGGAGTATGCTGGTATAAGTTATACATCTGTTGTATATAGTGATATGGAGCATGCTGGTATAACCTGGGTATCTCCTGTATATAATTATACATGTACAGCTGGTATAAGTTATACATCTCCTGTATATAGTGATAGGGAGCATGCTGGTATAACCTGGGTATCTCCTGTATATAATTATATATGTACAGCTGGTATAAGTTATACATCTCCTGTATATAGTGATATGGAGCGTGCTGGTATAACCAGGGTATCTCCTGTATATAATTATATATGTACAGCTGGTATAAGTTATACATCTCCTGTATATAGTGATATGGACCATGCTGGTATAACCTGGGTAACGCCTGTATATAATTACATATGTAAAGCTGGCCCAGGATATGCCAGCATGGCTGATATGACTATATACAGGATGTATAACCTATACCAGCTGTATGTATAGATAATTATTAGAGATGAGCGACCCTACTCGGCCACGCCCCTTTTTCACCCGAGCGCCGCGATTTTTGAGTACTTCCGTAAAAAGGTTTCCATTTGTGAAAATCTGGGCAATTCAAGAAAGTGATGGGAACGACACAGCAACGGATAGGGCAGGCGAGGGGCTACATGTTGGGCTGCATCTCAAGTTCCCAGGTCCCACTATTAAGCCACAATAGCGGCAAGAGTGGCCCCCCCCCCCTCCCAACAATTTTTACTTCTGAAAAGCCCTCATTAGCAATGCATACCTTAGCTAAGCACCACACTACCTCCAACAAACCACTTCTCCTGGGTTACATGCTGCCCAACCCCCCCCCCCCCCCCCCCCGCGCGCGCACGACCCAGTGTCCACAGCACACACCAAAGTGTCCCTGCGCAGCCTTCAGCTGCCCTCATGCCATGACACCCACACTGCAGAGGGTTGGCACGGCTAGGCAGCGACCCTCTTTAAAAGGGGCAGGACGATAGCCCACAATGCTGTACAGAAGCAGTGAGAAATATAATCCTGTGCCACCGCCACCAGGAGCTGCACACGTGGGCATAGCAATGGGGAACCTGTGTGCCACACACTATTCATTCTGTCAAGGTGTCTGCATGCCCCAGTCAGACCGCGGTTTTTTATAAATAGTCACAGGCAGGTACAACTCCGCAATGGGAATTCCGTGTGCACCAACAGCATGGGTGGCTCCCTGGAACCCACCAGCTGTACATAAATGTATCCCATTGCAGTGCCCTGGACAGCAGAGCTAACGTCAGATTAAATGCAGGTGGGCTTCGGCCCACACTGCATGCCCCAGTCAGACTGGGGTTTTTTATAAGTAGACACAGGCAGGTACAACTCCCTATTGTGAAGTCCGTGTGGACGAACAGCATGGGTGGGTCCCAGGAAGCCACTGGCGGTACATAAATATATCCCATTGCAGTGCCCTGGACAGCAAAGCTAATGTCAGGTTTAATGCAGGTGGGCTTCGGCCCACACTGCATGCCCCAGTCAGACTGGGGTTCTTTAGAAGTGGACACATGCAGTTACAACTCCGTGTGGACCGACAGCATGGGTGGCTCCCTGGAACCCACCGGCGGTACATAAATATATCCCATTGCATTGCCCATCACAGCTGAGGTAATGTCATGTTTAATGCAGGTGGGCTTCGGCCCACACTGCATGCCCCAGTCAGACTGGGTTCTTTAGAAGTGGACACATGCAATTACAACTCCGTGTGGACCGACAGCATGGGTGGGTGCCAGGAAGCCACCGGCGGTACATAAATATATCCCATTGCAGTGCCCAGCACAGCTGAGGTAATGTCATGTTTAATGCAGGTGGGCTTCGGCCCACACTGCATGCCCCAGTCAGACTGGGGTTCTTTAGAAGTGGACACATGCAGTTACAACTCCGTGTGGGACGACAGCATGGGTGGCTCCCTGGAACCCACCGGCGGTACATAAATATATCCCATTGCAGTGCCCAGCACAGCTGATGTAACGTCAGCTTTAATGCAGGTGGGCAAAAAATTAATTGGATTACACTGTAGGTGAGGGCCCCAAAAAATTGGTGTACCAACAGTACTAATGTACCTCAGAAAAATTGCCCAAGCCCAACCAAGAGGGCAGGTGAAACCCATTAATCGCTTTGGTTAATGTGGCTTAATTTGTAACTAGGCCTGGAGGCAGCCCAGTTAAAATTAAAATTGGTTCAGGTGCATGTTTCAACGCTTTAATGAGCATTGAAACGTATAAAAATTGTTTACAAAAATTATATGACTGAGCCTTGTAGGCCTAAGAAAAATTGCCCGTTCGGCGTGATTACGTGAGGTTTCAGGAGGAGGAGCAGGAGGAGGAGGATGAATATTATACACAGATTGATAAAGCTAAAAGGTCCACGTTTGTGATGGTGATAGAGAACGATGCTTCCATCCGCGGGTGCAGCCTACGTATTGCTTAGGTATCGCTGCTGTCCGCTGGTGGAGAAGAGAAGTCTGGGGAAATCCAGGCTTTGTTCATCTTGATGAGTGTAAGCCTGTCGGCACTGTCGGTTGACAGGCGGGTACGCTTATCCGTGATGATTCCCCCAGCCGCACTAAACACCCTTTCTGACAAGACGCTAGCCGCAGGACAAGCAAGCACCTCCAGGGCATACAGCGCGAGTTCAGGCCACGTGTCCAGCTTCGACACCCAGTAGTTGTAGGGGGCAGAGGCGTCACCGAGGACGGTCGTGCGATCGGCTACGTACTCCCTCACCATCCTTTTACAGTGCTCCCGCCAACTCAGCCTTGACTGGGGAGTGGTGACACAGTCTTGCTGGGGAGCCATAAAGCTGGCAAAGGCCTTGGAGAGTGTTCCCCTGCTTGCGCTGTACATGCTGCCTGATCTCCGCGCCTCCCCTGCTACCTGGCCCTCGGAACTGCGCCTTCTGCCACTAGCGCTGTCGGATGGGAATGTTACCATCAGTTTGTCCGCCAGGGTCCTGTGGTATAGCATCACTCTCGAACCCCTTTCCTCTTCGGGTATGAGAGTGGAAAGGTTCTCCTTATACCGTGGGTCGAGCAGTGTGTACACCCAGTAATCCGTAGTGGCCAGAATGCGTGTAACGCGAGGGTCACGAGAAAGGCATCCTAACATGAAGTCAGCCATGTGTGTCAGGGTACCTGTACACAACACATGGCTGTCCTCACTAGGAAGATCACTTTCAGGATCCTCCTCCTCCTCCTCCTCCTCAGGCCATACACGCTGAAAGGATGACAGGCAAGCAGCATGGGTACCGTCAGCAGTGGGCCAAGCTGTCTCTTCCCCCTCCTCCTCATCCTCCTCATGCTCCTCCTCCTCCTCCTCAACGCGCTGAGATATAGACATGAGGGTGCTCTGACTATCCAGCGACATACTGTCTTCCCCCGCCTCCGTTTCCGAGCGCAAAGCGTCTGCCTTTATTCTTTGCAGGGAACTTCTCAAGAGGCATAGCAGAGGAATGGTGACACTAATGATTGCAGCATCCCCGCTCACCATCTGGGTAGACTCCTCAAAGTTTCCAAGGATCTGGCAGATGGCTGCCAACCAGGCCCACTCTTCTGTAAAGAATTGAGGAGTCTGACTCCCACTACGCTGCCCCTGTTGGAGTTGGTATTCCACTATAGCTCTACGCTGCTCATAGAGTCTGGCCAACATGTGGAGCGTAGAGTTCCACCATGTGGGCACGTCGCACAGCAGTCGGTGCACTGGCAGATTAAACCGATGTTGCAGGGTCCGCAGGGTGGCAGCGTCCGTCTTGGACTTGCGGAAATGTGCGCTGACCCGGCGCACCTTTACGAGCAGGTCTGACAAGTGTGGGTAGCTCTTCAGAAAGCGCTGAACCACCAAATTAAAGACATGGGCCAGGCATGGCACGTGCGTGAGGCTGCCGAGCTGCAGAGCCGCCACCAGCTTACGGCCGTTGTCACACACGACCATGCCCGGTTGGAGGCTCAGCGGCGAAAGCCAGCGGTCGGTCTGCTCTGTCAGACCCTGCAGCAGTTCGTGGGCCGTGTGTCTCTTCTCTCCTAAGCTGAGTAGTTTCAGCACGGCCTGCTGACGCTTGCCCACCGCTGTGCTGCCACGTCGCGCGACACCGACTGCTGGCGACGTGCTGCTGCTGACACATCTTGATTGCGAGACAGAGGTTGCGTAGGAGGAGGAGGAGGAGGGTGGTTTAGTGGAGGAAGCATACACCGCCGCAGATACCACCACCGAGCTGTGGCCTGCAATTCTGGGGGTGGGTAGGACGTGAGCGGTCCCAGGCTCTGACTGTCCCAGCCTCCACTAAATTCACCCAATGTGCCGTCAGGGAGATATAGTGGCCCTGCCCACCTGTGTTTGTCCACGTGTCCGTTGTTAAGTGGACCTTGGCAGTAACCGCGTTGGTGAGGGCGCGTACAATGTTGCGGGAGACGTGGTTGTGCAGGGCTGGGACGGCACATTGGGAAAAGTAGTGGCGACTGAGAACTGAGTAGCGCGGGGCCGCCGCCGCCATCATACGTTTGAAAGCCTCCGTTTCCACAACCCTATACGGCAGCATCTCCAGGCTGATAAATTTGGCTATGTGCACGTTTAACGCTTGAGCGTGCGGGTGCGTGGCGGCGTACTTGCGCTTGCGCTCCAACACTTGCGCTAGCGACGGCTGGACGGTGCGCTGAGAGACATTGCTGGATGGGGCCGAGCACAGCGGAGGTGAGGGTGTGGGTGCAGGCCAGGAGACGGTAGTGCCTGTGTCCTCAGAGGGGGGTTGGATCTCAGTGGCAGGTTGGGGCACAGGGGGAGAGGCAGCGGTGCAAACCGGAGGCGGCGAACGGCCTTCGTCCCACCTTGTGGGGTGCTTGGCCATCATATGTCTGCGCATGCTGGTGGTGGTGAGGCTGGTGGTGGTGGCTCCCCGGCTGATCTTGGCGCGACAAAGGTTGCACACCACTGTTCGTCGGTCGTCTGCACTCTCAGTGAAAAACTGCCAGACCTTTGAGCACCTCGGCCTCTGCAGGGTGGCATGGCGCGAGGGGGCGCTTTGGGAAACAGTTGGTGGATTATTCTGTCTGGCCCTGCCTCTACCCCTGGCCACCGCACTGCCTCTTCCAACCTGCCCTGCTGCTGCCCTTGCCTCCCCCTCTGAAGACCTGTCCTCAGTAGGCGTAGCAAACCAGGTGGGGTCAGTCACCTCATCGTCCTGCTGCTCTTCCTCCGAATCCTCTGTGCGCTCCTCCCTCGGACTTACTCCAATTACTACTACCTGAGTGATAGACAACTGTGTCTCATCGTCATCGTCCTCCTCACCCACTGAAAGCTCTTGAGACAGTTGCCGGAAGTCCACAGCCTCATCCCCCGGACCCCGGGAACTTTTCAAAGGTTGGGCATCGGTCACGACAAACTCCTCCGGTGGGAGAGGAACCATTGCTGGCCATTCTGGGCAGGGGCCCGGGAACAGTTCCTGGGAGTCTGCCTGCTCCTCAGAATGTGTCATTGTAATGGAGTGAGGAGGCTGGGAGGAAGGAGGAGCAGCAGCCAGAGGATTCAGAGTTGCAGCAGTGGACGGCGCAGAGCTCTGGGTGGTCGATAGATTGCTGGATGCACTTTCTGCCATCCACGACAGGACCTGCTCACACTGCTCATTTTCTAATAAAGGTCTACCGCGTGGACCCATTAATTGTGAGATGAATGTGGGGACGCCAGAAACGTGCCTCTCTCCTAATCCCGCAGCAGTCGGCTGCGATACACCTGGATCAGGAGCTCGGCCTGTGCCCACACCCTGACTTCGGCCTCCGCGTCCTCGCCCGCGTCCACGTCCTCTAGGCCTACGCCTACCCCTCAGCATGCTGTATTACCAGTAGTGCAGAAACAGAACGCTGTAATTAAATGTGCCGCTTATTGGCCTGTGGTTGGAGGCTGACTTCCCTTACGGAACGCACAGCAGAGCCAGGAAACAATTTTGCGCACGCCTGTAGTGAGACGTAGGTGCGTATGACTGAGCTAGTGGAATTCACAGCGCAGAAGCAGTCAAGTGGCCAAAGGTCAGTAGTAGGCCTTAAGTATTTTGCTTCTATTTTTTTTAAATGCTGAGCTGATACAGCAGACAGATACTGTAGGCAGCGTATAATATTATGTATACTGTTTCCCTCTGGCGGGATGACGGCGATCAATTTTTTGGAAAAAGCCCACTGTGTATATAGCCTGAATATCTCTTTCCCTGCCTCACCAGTACTGCCCCTATACTCTGTACAATGACTGCAGACTGCGGACGCAATGCTCTGCACGGCCGATATACAAAAAAAAAAATTGTGCAACACTGCTAAAAGCAGCCTCCACAGTACTGCACACGGTTAGATGTGGCCCTAAGAAGGACCGTTGGGGTTCTTGAAGCCTAAAATAACTCCTAACGCTCTCCCTATAGCAGCAGCACCAGCAGCAGCACTTTCCCTGAGCTATGTAAGAATGCATCTGTGGCGAGCCGCGGGAGGGGCCGATTTATATACTCGGGTGACACCTGATCTCGCCAGCCACTCACTGCAGGGGGGTGGTATAGGGCTTGAACGTCGCAGGGCGAAGTTGTAATGCCTTCCCTGTCTTTCTATTGGCCAGAAAAGCGCGCTAACGTCTCAGAGATTAAAGTGAAAGTAACCCGAACATCGCGTGGTACTCGCCTCTAGTAACGAGCATCTCGAACACGCTAATACGCGAACGAGTATCAAGCTCGGACGAGTACGTTCGCTCATCTCTAATATATATATATATATATATATATATATATATACACACAAATGTACACACATGAAAAGTCACAGACATAGTGAGACTAATTTGCACTTAAAACAATACCAGACAAGATGAGCAGAGGAGTAAATACTTAATTAGTCCACTGGTAAGGAAAGTGACAGTTTTATGATCTCTAAATTAGTGTTAGGGGGTCACAGGCCTGTGTGTTATCTTTCCTTCAGACCTGCAAATAAGGAAGATGAAACAATACCTCTGCAGCGCCACCTATTGGATCACATTTTGTGTTTAGGAAAGATAGAGATAGGGGAGCTGGATCTCCTCTTCTGTGTGTGTTCTGTATAGGATAGAGATAGGGGGAAGGATCTCCTCTTCTCTGTGTGTTGTGTATGGGAGAGATAGAGATAGGGAATCATGATATTCTCTATTTCTTGTGTATAGGAGCGATAGAGATAGGGGAGCAAGATCTTGTCTGTGTGTGCTGTGTATGGGAAAGAGAGTTGGTGAGCAACATCTCCTCTCCTCTGTGTGTGCTGTGTATGGAAGAGACAGAAGAGCAGGATCTCGTATTCTCTATGTGTGTTGAGTTTAGGAGAGATAGAGACAGAGGAGCATGATCTCTTCTCTGTGTGTGTTGTGTATAGGAGAGTTATAGACAGGGAAGCAGGAACTCCTCTTCTATGTGTGTTGCATTTAGAGATAGATAGAGATAGATGTAGAGGAGCATGATCTACTCTTCTCTGTTTGTGCAGTATATGGGAAGGAGAGAGATAGGAGAGGAGGATCTCCTCTTCTCTCTGTGTGGTGTTTAGGAAAGATATAGATAGGGTTGCAGGATCTTGTCTGTGTGCGAAGAGAGATGGGGAGCAAGATGTTAGGCCAGCTCCCCGTGTCTGCTGCCCTCTTGCTTTTCCAAGCAGATGCGGGCATGGGCTCTGCTCCTCCTATATGAGTGGGCTCGTAGCTGTGTTCTTTCCATCAGTACTGTAGGAGTTAATCCTGCACAGTACTCTCAGCCCAGCAGGAGGGTAATAGGCTATTGCCCTCCTATTTATCTGAGCTGAGGATCCTCCTCCTTACCTGAGTATTGGTGTGAGTTTGTCTCAGTCACCTAGAAAAGGTTTTCTGCTTCTGACTCCTGTGTCTGCCCTGATTCTGGGACTTATGACCTGGATTATGATTGTACTTTGCCTGCCCCGACACTGGACCAGATTGTAGTTCAGACTGTTTCGCTGTGCGCTTCACCAGCGTCTCTGACTCCTGTGGGTCAACTGCCAACTACACCGGGACTACTCCAGGAGGTAGCAGCCTACTTGGTTTCCCGCAGTGAAGACCATATCCCTGTACAGTGGTTAAAGAGTGAAAACCGGGGAACCATCAGGATAACACCCTTAGGATTAGCCCTAAACTAAAATGGTTAGTTGGCACAGTGGGTCCACACTCACTATCCATAACACAGGATCTCCTGTTCTCTGTGTTTGCTCTGTATATTGGTGAGAGGGAAGAGCAAGATGTTCTCTTCTTTCTGTGCTGTGTATGGGAAAGATAGAGTTGGGAAGCAGGATCTCATCTTCTCTATATGTTATCTATAGGAGAAATAGAGATAGGGGAGCAGGATCTCTTCTTCTCTGTGTATTCGAGAGATATAAGAGCAGGATCTCCTCTTTTCTATGTGTTGTGTATGGGAGAGATAGATATTGGGGAGCAAGATCTCATTTGTGTGTGTTGTGTATGAGAAGGAGAGAGGCAGGGGATCAGGATCTCCTCTTCTAAATGTGTGATGTTCATAGGAGAGATAGAAGAGCATGATCTCCTCTTTTTTGTGTGTTGCGTATGAGAAGAGAGACAGGGAGCAGGATCTCCTCTTTTTGTGTGTTGCGTATAGGAAAGATAGAGTTGGGGAGCAGGATCTCCTCTTCTCTATATGTTATCTATAGGAGAAATAGATACAGGGGAGCAGGATCTCCTCTTCTCTATATGTTATCTATAGGAGAAATAGATACAGGGGAGCAGGATCTCCTATTCTCTGTGTGTTGTGTATAGGAGAGATAGAGATAGGGGATCAGGATCTCCTCTTCTATATGTGTGATGTTTATAGGAGAGATAGAAGAGCAGGATCTCCTCTTTTCTGTGTGTTGCATATAGAAAAGAGAGAGTTGGGGTGCAGGATCTCCTCTTCTCTATATGTTATCTACAGGGGCGCAGGATCCCCTCTTCTCTATATGTTATCTATAGAAGAGATAGGGGAGCAGGATCTCCTCTTCCCTATATGTTATCTACAGGGGCGCAGGATCCCCTCTTCTCTATATGTTATCTATAGAAGGGATAGGGGAGCAGGATCTCCTCTTCCCTATATGTTATCTATAGGGGAGCAGGATCTCCTCTTCTGTGTTTGCTGTATATTGCGATTTTATTTTCTTTCTTGTACTGTGTTTGGGAGAAATAGATACAGGGGAGCAGGATCTCCTCTTCTCTGGGTGTTGTGTATAGGAGAGATAGAGATAGGGGAGCAGGATCTCCTCTTCTCTATGTGTTGTGTATAGGAGAGATAGAGATAGGGGAGCAGGATCTCCTCTTTTTTGTATGCTGTGTATGAGAAGGGGAGAGACAGGGGAGCAGGATCTCCTCTTCTCTGTGTGTTGTGTAAAGGAGAGATAGAGATAGGGGAGCAGGATCTCCTCTTTTTTGTATGCTGTGTATGAGAAGGGGAGAGACAGGGAGCAGGATCTCCTCTTCTCTGTGTATTCGAGAGATATAAGAGCAGGATCTCCTCTTCTCTTTGTGTTGTGTATGGGAGAGATAGAAATAGGGGAGCAAGATCTCATTTGTGTGTGTTGTGTATGAGAAGGAGAGAGACAGGGGAGGAGGATCTCCTTTTCTGTCACCTCGCCCGCTGGTGGCTTCGGCATACAAATGGTATAATAGTATGAATGCCAATTAACTGCATGCAACTATTATAAAAAGCTTCAAAAATTTGCATGTGTGAAATTGCATCTGGCGGGGGATTCAAGGACCTTTCCGGACATTTAGCAACAAATTCAAGGACCTTTGTGATCTTTCTCTTTCCCACAGGATGTGACAAGCATCTGACATCCGGCTCTAGGTCTGCTCCGGATCGGCTTTGTTTCCACGGTTACTGCTCTCGTTATAAAGGCCTCGCACCTCCATTCTTCAATCTGGTATTACAGGGAATAAAAAAACCTTCTGACTTCTTTGTGCAATAGAGAAGTAATTATAACCTGCGCCTGGGAGCTGCGTGGCGGCTTTAAACTTTGCTCTTGACTGTATAACATGGCGTGTCAGCCGTCTCCCTGACACATGCAACACCACAATCTCCGTGTTCGGCGCAGCGAGACAAGTGGACAGAGCACTAAGTAGTGACTGCGTTGTAATTACCTATCCACTGATGCGCCGTATTCTTGGATTAATTATAGGATGTGCGCTCCGCCGCCGTATTGTGAGAAGAAACAGCAAACATCACCAAGTGATCAATGTCAGCGCGATGACATTCTACAGGAGGCAGATGGCGTCGGCAGTTTTTTCCTGATGCGGCTGCATGGTATATATATTTTGACCTTCAATGAAAAGTAATAATTATGTAAATGCGGAAAGAATTCACGAGCTGTGAAATCAGCTTAGATTTAACCCCTTCCGTCTTGCACTTTTTTTTACCCCCGTTTTCAGTTTTTCATCTGCAGAACTTCAGACGAGAGACAGACAGCTTGTCAGATTTACCGATCCATAACCTGCGCCGCAGTACGGCACTTACTATCATCTGACACCTTAACTATGATGTTCTCATTCACTGACAGCAAGGAAAGATCTTGAAAAGAGTGAGTAATTGAGGCAGACATGGTAGAAATTTATCCTGACTTATGTCAGATTAGGTGGAGGTGCCGACATGTCCTGACAGGAAGGGGTCAGCGATTCACGCTGCTTGCGCCAAATTCTGACCTCCCATCCACACGGGGCAACAGAGATCTGGATCCATCTGACAGGGGATGTTTTTCCGCTGCTCAGTGATACAAGTTTTGCGCTCTTATGCTTGCTGGAGTCTCGTCTTTCTCTTTCTGGAACTGGTCGCCTGCTGTTATAGCCCATCCATACTAACGGTGAGGTATGCTGTCAGACAGGTAAGTTGGAGCTCCAGCACTGTATTCGGCTGCTCTTGACTATGCAGCCTGTTGGTCAGAGTGATTCCTGACATCCTCCTTCGACCCCTTTTAGTGATGAGTTCTTTCTGTCTACAGGATCCACTTTTGTTGGATGTTTTCCTCGACCATGCCATTCTCTGTATGCTCTCCACACCGTTACAGGAGACCCCCAACACCTCCCCAACTGCTCTTTCTCTTTATACTACATGAAGGAAACAGTAAGAATAGTCAGGCTAGGAGGGGCAACTATTGTGACAGAGGGGCACTACTGGGTGTGACAGAAGAACACTATGTGTATGAAGGGGCAACAGAGGGGCACTATAGTGTGACAGAGAAAAGGGGGCTCTAATACTTTGAAAGGGGGAATTTTATTTGTTGGGGCACAGAAGGGGGTCTTTTATTTTGGTGGGTAAAGAAGAGGTATTATTACTTTTCCAGGACATTAAGTGGACATTATTACCGTGTAAGTGGGGTAATAAAGGAGGGCGCTATTACTGTAGGTCAAAAAGGAGGCATTATTACTTATAGAATATTATTACTGTGTGGGGGTATTATTATTCTTAGTCACAAATCGAGATGCTACTGCTATATGGGGCACAAAGGGGGCTACTACTATGGGGAAGCACTGAGAGGGGCATTGGGATAGGTATATTGCTGACAATAGTTATGGTGGGTGGGGGGCCCAAGTTGTGTGCGCAGCTCGGGGTCTATAACCTACTTAATCTGCCATTGATGTTTCCCTTCACTGAAAGCAAGCAGAGTTACTGAAAACTTATTTTTTTTTAAAAACACACAAAGTGAATGAGAAAGTTGCAGAACTTATTTTACATAGCTGGTTGAATTCTCCATCCTTCAATTGGAAGAAACATCGGGGAGAGGCGAAAAGTAATTTAGCTGAGCCATTTTTTCAGTGATTGCTTCAGTACACACAATACACTGCGGTACAATCCAGCACAACATTGCGGTACTGCCTCTGCTGTCAGTGTACATGTTATCTGGCGCGGTGCTGAGTACGATAAACGGATTAATATTAGTCATTTATCATTATGAGCGCTGATCATGACTGCTGGTGGTGCGCGGCTCCTCCTAATACAAGACGCCTTTTATCTGTAGACCCCGAGCAGAAAATCTGCTGAGTGCGTCCCGTGTCGCGGCGGCGATAATCTAGGAGAGAATCGTGTTTATTGCAAATTATCTGAATTTCTGCTGAGATAAAACTGCTGGTCCACAAGAAACCCAGAACCGATGTGAACAGACTCCGACCCCCGGCGCAGAACATTAATGGGCTGTACCGCGTCACGATGAGAAGTACCCTAAAAATAATATACGGTAAGATAAACTGCGAATCACAAAGGTAGAACCGTTATAAGAATTGGGAGCTGGCCATTATAAAAACAATGAACCCAGAGGAGGAGCGTGCAATCCGGGCGGAAGGGCAGGCGGCCACAGAGGGTGAGGGCAAAGGAGACTGGCTGACTATAGAAATCTACAGCCTTCACAATGGCAGACTATAACACCCTCCACCCTCCGGCATGATATGAAGAGATGCTCTGGGGCATAAACTGCTGCTTTAGCAATAGACATATTGTGCATTCAAGGAGAGGTGGAACATTCGTGAGTCCGGGATCAGTTATTACTAGAATAGAGGAGCAATAAACAGAAAAGTGGTCTCACTAAATGAAGTTATGCCCTACCCCAAAAATTAGGAGATTAGTGTTTTATCCAGTGGTGTAACTATAATGGGTGCAGAGAATGCGTTTGCACCCGGGCCCTGGAGACTTGGGGGTCTCTTTTCCCCATATAAAGAGATTAGGATTATGAGTGAAGCATCATAGTTGGGGGGCCGATTATAGATGTTACACCAGCAGCTTCCAGTTACTCCGCTGGTTTGATTGGTAAGGTTCTGCCCGCTGGGACCCCCACATATCATGTGAACACTGCGCAACAATGAAAAGAGGGCCGGCCAAGCAAATTTTTTCAGGCCACACCGCTTTTCATCATGCCCCACCCCTTCTGTCTCCTCACAGTTATAGCATACCTTAGTGACCCCCTTATAGTACTAGTACCCCTTACTGCGGTTACCTCTGTTGATTACAGGTGGCATCGTTTCAGAGTGGAGTTTTTCTTCTCCATCTGGGCTCAGACCACCATGAAGACTTCTTCCAGTCATGACTCCCCTCTATACACTCTTCCCATCCTGCTGCTACCTCCTGTGCCCCTCTCAGTGAACCCCCATAGTACTTATTATGGCCCCCCCTCATTTATAATGTCTCCTCTGTAGCCCCAATCATTTATAGTGCCCCCTTATTGGCCGCATTTCTTTATAACTCCCCCTCTGTGGCCCCACATGCTTCTAGTGCCCAGTACCCTTGTCCCGCTGCCCAACCTGCTCCAGTAAATTCTGTGTTGCAGCAGCATCACTACATCACTCACTAAAGGCCTGAGGCCCTCTGCTGTGCCAAGCAGCGCACACGGATGGTGCAGCTCTAACTCCTCATATAGTCTAAATGGCGCCGGCAGTTCTTGCGAGAGGGGCGGGCTTCACAAGTGCAGCTGCTTATTCCAGTGGATGCTTGCGCATGCGATTAAATAGTTGCACGGGCGCGTAAATACTTGCCCATGTCTGTGCATGGACCCCTCTTACACCCCCATACTGCTGACCCCCACCCACCCAGCGCAGCTCGTCCCCCACGTGAACACATGGGGGCGTAACCCCAGCCCCTCACAGAACGCGGCTCCGGTACAATAATTGCAGTAACGGCGTCTATAACCAGCGACAGGTAAAATGTGAGGGAAGCAGAATCATTTTACTCCTGAATAGACAGAAATTGAAAATGATGCGATGCGGACTTCTGACACAGAACTTACAGGAAAAAATTGAGAGTCCCTCCAGGGTTCCAATTTACAGGAAAATGGATGCAGATTGCAGAAGGAAAAAATAGAAGAGCGACACCGGGGTAAACGTTTACGGCAAATAGAAGCCGCTGAGATGCTGCTCTCCACATCGGAAGAAGAGATGGCATTTACTTTGGTGCAGATTAAGGGGAATCGGCGGAGATTTCTTTGCACGGTTTATTTAATGGGTGATAAGTCAGTAAGTGGCGGAGTGCACAGATTAAACATCGCAAGAGATAAGCAGACGGGAATTGTCTGATAGCCGCACATCGGAGAAAGAATGCAAAATACAGGGGAGAAAAAGTCACCTGGTCCCAAAGTGCGCCAGATGTAGGAATGCCACCGATGTCACCAAATGATGTGGGCCGGGGGGGTGGGGGGCGTTTAACATGGAGTAAGATTTCCCAGTTGTGTAATCTATATCAGCAGAAAATCCGCTATACGGATATCCTATATACACTCTTTGTCAAAAACACTCCCACCCCCAGAAGAAGTTGTCATTTTGTTGCAAAAGTCGGCACGGAGTTCCATCTCAGGCAGATATAAAAGTGATGAGAGTTGTGGTGATTAGATGGACGGTCTTGTCACCGGAGGCCCTAAAAGTGGTTCCCCCTTGGCCTATAAGAGGCTCTCGGAGGCTCTTTGTGTGCAGTGACCTCTTCTTCTGCTTGTAGAGCTTGTTGGCCACTAGACGGCTCTACAACACAGAGAAGAGATTTCACCCCGTTACCAGAGTCTGAGAGGGACGCATTATTGGGATGTGAGAAGCTGGATGGTCGTATCTAATAATTGTCCCCCACCGGACCATTTTGACCAGACTGTTAGGAGGTTTTGGGACCAGTGGATGCATGAGGGCACACAAAGTGACCGGGCTCAGGACCCCCGACAGACCACCAGTAGAGAGGACCGTCTGACCAGACTGTTAGGAGGTGTTGGGACCAGTGGATGGGGGCACACAAGGTGACCGGGCTCAGGACCCCCGACAGACCAACAGTAGAGAGGAGCGTCTGATTGTCCAACAGGTACAAGCAGCTCCAACTGTTTTATTGTCCACAATCCAGAGACAGGGGGCGCCATCTTTACACCTCTATGTCTGTCTGAAGCATTTCCAGGTGCTTGGCTGAAGAACATTTGGTCTCATGGCCACCATTACATGTACTGCCTTTGACACCTACTGTCTTCTCTGTTTGCAATGGTGTCATGAAGGGACCTCCAGGGTCAAAAGATTTTTCTAATATCTAATCTGTGTCTCCTCCCTTTCAGTTTCATCCCATTGCTTCTGGTCTTTCCTTGTACAGATGAGAATAGGGCTGATCCCTCTGTACTATGACAGCCCTTCAGATATTTGTAGACAGCTATTAAGTCTCCTCTCAGCCTTCTCTTCTGGAAGCTAAACATTCCCAGTTTCTTTAACCGCTCCTCATAGGACATGATTTGCAGACCGCTCACCATCTTGGTAACTCTTCTCTGAACTTGCTCCAGTTTGTCTGTCTTTTTTAAAGTGGGGTGGCCAGAACTGGACACAGTATTCCAGATGAGGTCTGACTAAGGAAGAGTAGAGGGGGATAATGACCTCACGTGATCTAGACTCTATGCTTCTCTTAATACATCCCAGAATTGTGTTTACATTTTTTGCTCCTGCATCATATTGTTGACTCATGTTCAGTCTGTGATCTATCAGTATACCCAAGTCTTTTTCACATATGCTGATGCTTAGACCAATTCCTCCCATTCTGTATGTGCTTTTTCATTTTTCTTGCCCAGATGTGGGACTTTGCATTTCTCCTTGTTAAATACCATTCTGTTAGTCGCTGCCCACTGTTCAAGTTTTTCTAGATCTTTTTGAATTCTCTTTTTCTTCAGGATACTGTCTATTTTTCTCAAAAAGCATATAAAATGTTCATACAGTGGAAAATCTAAAAATTGCAGGATGTAATGTTTATTTAAAGTTATCTTGTCCATACAAAGCATATATTGTTTTTGCACGTCAAATTGTGTACAAGTAGTAGCAGTTAAGGTAAAAATGTACACTCATAGCTTTTCCTGCAATGTTCAATCTGTTGACAATCTTGCATGATGCTCCAATAGTCGACCATCATATGTACATCCAATCTACCGTGGTACCGTCAATCCATGACCTTCAAATCTTGGTGGAATTGTTCACCTTGCTCATCACTGACCACGCCAAGGTTTTCCGAGACGTTATTAAGATGGCTATGCAGAAAATCCACCTTGCTCATGTTGCAACCAAGCATTTTGTAGCTCTCCAAGAGTTTCTGGACAATTTAGGTGTAATTCTTTACTCGCTTATTTCCAAGAATGTCCTTGATAATGTCTTTGAATGATAACCAAGCATTCTGTTGGAGTTCTGACACTGTCCCGATTAAATATTCATCTTTGATGATGAGTTGCCAAATTTGTGGACCATCAAACATGCTGGCTTTTATTTTTTCAAATGACAGGCAAGGAAATGCTAAAAGAAGGTAGCTGAAACAGTCTCCTTAAGTTCATGTGCAGAGATGGAATATAATGTTCTTTCTGTCAACAGGTGGCTCATGTAGAATGTTTGGATCACTAGATTTGAGGTCAGATCTTGGAGGCCAATTCCTTTCCACCCAATGTGCAGTGTCCGAGTGGGGCGCACCAATGTGAGGGAGACCATGGGTAAACAAGATGGATCTCATGGGTGGCTGTGCGATCTCTCCCTGCAATGGTGGCGGAGGCCTTGCTCGGTCATGCACAGTGGCAAAAGGGGATACTACGGTTAGCAATTATCAATGGTGGTTTGTCACGTGGCTCCAGTACCTCTTCCTTAAGAGACCCAAAGCGTTAATGGAGAAATAATTGACACAAGTCCTGGTAGGTTTGATTTGCAAACTGGAGGTACTTAGTTTACTTCAGCTTTTGTAACAGTTAAGAAAACAACGGGTACAGTTCATCAATGTGCAGAGGTACTTGTACATTACTCCAAGTTTCAGTTTAGTACCACAACAAGTCAAACTTCAACGTTCTCTCTCTCTTTGTGCATTGAAAGGTTACTCAGTAGAATTCTCACAGTCCTAGTTATCTGGTGGTTGACTTCTAGAAGACGATTATGCAGTTGATGAAGTTAGATTAAAGATGGGCCTCTTTCACTTTCCTGGCTTTACTTTTAACAGGGGTTCGTGTAACTCACTGTTAAGAAGATAGGATCCAAAATTTCTCCTTCACACTGTGCTTGAATTGGGAAGCTTGTAGATGCTTGCTTCCTCCTCCAGACAACGTTAATCCTCTCCACACTGCTGTACACCTCCACTCACGTCCTACTCCGAGGACAACCTCCGCACTACTCCCCCTAACTTTTCCTTCACTTCCTATCTTAACTCCCGCACTTTCTCTCCAAACTCCTTCCAACATCCTGCCTCGTCCTGCTCATTTTCCCACTCTTGGCTCTGACCTTTCCCCCTCCACCAATCAGGGATAAAATGACAAGCAGCCAATCAGCAGCCAGCTGTTGCCAAGTAGTTAGCTTACACTTGTGAAGAAAGGGGAAAGACAGGTTCTTTCCAATGTACGGCACCCTCTATGTCTACTAGGAACACATAGCTAGGTGTTACAGTACTGGAGATTAGGCGACTACCCTGTAGGACCTCCCGGGCCACTACAACTGTTTCTCACAGGCTCTGCTGTTCCACATGCACAGATAACAGGGATACTTGGTGTATCCGTGTTGCTGATCAAGAACGAAGCATACTATATTAAGGTCAACACTTCATGACTCTCTTTATGTCTCCATATTCTTCACAAAGAGAAACTGAATGGCCAGTTGGGATGCACCAAATAAATTGCCATTGCGGAGAAGGACACACTTTAGGCTCCGCTTTGAGCTGTTGATGGACAGTCGCCATTCAGTTGAGTTATAGATTGGATTTCCCAATTCGTCCATTAAACCATATATGTTATGGCAATACATGAAGCCACTGTCACTTTTAAAGAATTGCAGATATGCAATTTCTCTGGATAGAAAGTAGGATGCCTTCGCTCCTTTTTCAAGCAGGTTTTTCTCATGCAGTCTTGATGCTAGGAGTTCTGAAGCCATTTTTGATAGTCCCAAAATCTCATGCCAAATCATTCAGCTCATGCTGATCAAATCCCTTACGAACTAAGTCATCTTCAATTTCAAAATCTTCATGATTGCTGTCACTTAGCGCTTCACCATAATCATGTTCTTCAAAAGACGGAAGTTCACCTACAACTAGGACTGAGATTTCAGCTGAATGAGACCCTGAACACTTAGCTGATGGTAGACTAGGATACTCTAGTTTACATTTATTTTTCTTGTTACATCCTGAATAGTGATGAGCGAGCATTGCCTTTAGCGAGTACCTGCCTGCTTGAGAGACAAGGTTCGGGTGCCGGTGGCGGGCGGGGAGCTGCAGGGGAGAGCGGGGAGGAATGGAGGGGAGATCTCTCTCTCCCTCTCTCCCCCCCCCGCTCCCCGCTGCTGACTGCCGCTACTCACCGCTCCCCCGCACCGGCAGCCGAACCTTGTCTCCCAAGCGGGCAGGTACTCGCTAAAGGCAATGCTCGCTCATCTCTAATCCTGAAGTTTTCATTATACAAAAGTAACAGTCCCTGGAATGATCTCTTGGCTCTCGCCAAACCATAGGTATACCAAATGGCAACTTATCACAAGTTCCCTTTGTTCACGTTCGTAAACTCTCGGCACACTTCTTGCTCATCTTGTGAGGGCCCAAGACTAATCTTATCACCAAGTTTAACTTAAACTTAGTGATAGGAAATAAGTGTGGAAATTAAAAATAAATGTTGCTAATTCACTACATAGAGCGGCACACAACTCCTCACCACACTGCTGTAAGTGTAACTGAATAGCATAGACAAAACAACCTGTCGCCGGCCACCTAGGTCATCCTTCACCCCTCCCCACTCTAGGGAAGTTCGCTCTTGGCCAATAGGAGAACACTAGTGCTCCACTCGACCCAGGCTTGAGTAATCACATTTAGATAAGCTGTAAAGAAAAGACCTGATGTGATAGAAGAAAACTAACTATGTTTTTGAAATCAGCATGCCTATGTTAGTCTAAATCATCTGAAAAACCAAAGTCAACAAAAATTTGATTCAAAATTGTTCTCTTCATCATCAAATTTGATCAGTTTTCCCTCAATTACCTAATTTAGATCATTTATAGAAATGCTGGGCCTAGGACAGAGCCTTGTGGTTCCCCACTTGATACATTCTTCCACTTGGATGTGCAGCCATTTATGACCACTCTTTGAGTATGATCACTCAGCCAGTTGTGAATCCACCTAACAGTTGCCTTTTCAATCCCAGATTTGGTCATTTTTTCAATAAGTATGGTATGAGATACTTTGTCTAATGCTTTACTAAAGTCAAGATATACTATATCCACTGGATTTCCCTGATCAACTCAGTCAGTGATTCTGTCATTGAAGGAAATTAGATTAGTCTGACATGACTTGTTTGTTCTAAACCCATGCTGGCTCTGGTTAATTACTCCATTTTTATCCAAGTACTTGCATCCATGCTGTTTAATAATTTGTTCAAAGATCATTCCTGGTATAGAAGTCAGGCTCACAGGCCTGTAGTTTCCTGGATCCACCTTCTTCCCTTTTTTTGAAGATAGGGACAACATTTGCCCTTTTCCAATCTTCGGCGACTACTCCTGTTCTCCAGGAATTTTCAAAGATTATGGCGAGGGGTTCAACAATTACCTCCACTGCTTCCTTTAGTATCCTAGGATGTAATTCATCTGGACCTCGAGACTGGAATTCATGTAAGTTTAGTTTGTGATCTGTTACTTTCCCTTTTAAATTTTTTGTCTCTGTTCTTTCTTTCCAATTCTAATAGCAAGGTTCTCAATTGTATTAATTAGCTGTATATTTTTACCTGGCCTTTCACTTCATTTCTCATATTATTCTAGTTTAAAACTCTCCTGATGAGTGTAGCAAGGTAACTGTCAAATATATGCTTAGCCATCTTTTATAAGGCGCAACCCATCTCTACAAAGGCATAAAGGCTCAGGGACCTAGATGCAAAAGGTCAGCTTGGGCCGCCCTTTATCTACCCACCTGTACCTGTACCCATACCTAAACCGCGCTGCACACAGCTGCAAAACACATTTACATGGATGATCTAACCCCTTGGCATAAGCTTCCAAAACATGGTTCATTTCCTGGACTACATGAAAATTTCTTCCTACTCCCTTGGGATTTGTTAATGTTTTTTGTTGCATTTTTTAACCACAATAAAAAAATCAATAAAGTTTATGCAGTATTTAAAAATTACATGTGAAATGAAGATAGGATGGCATCATCAAATGGTGCAGAATTTGACTTGTTTTTATTCTCTCATACAAGTAAAAGTAGCGATGTTTCGACCTACTGCTAGGTCTTCGTCAGGCTTATATCCATCTCCTGATAGATCAATCTTACATGATGCTCCAATAGTCAGCCATCATGTGTACATCCCATCTACAGTGGTACCGTCAATCCATGACCTTCAAATCTTGGTGGAATTGTTCACCTTGCTCATCACTGACCCCGCCAAGGTTTTCCGAGAAGTTATCAAGATAGCCATGCAGAAAATGCACCTTGATGCTTATGTTGCAACCAAGCATTTTGTAGCTCTCCAAGAGTTTCTGGACAATTTAGGTGTAATTCTTTACTCGCTTATTTCCAAGAATGTCCTTGATAATGTCTTTGAATGATAACCAAGCATTCTGTTGGAGTTCTGACACTGTCCCGATTAAATATTCATCTTTGATGATGAGTTGCCAAATTTGTGGACCATCAAACATGCTGGCTTTTATTTTTTCAAATGACAGGCAAGGAAATGCTAAAAGAAGGTAGTTGAAACAGTCTCCTTAAGTTCATGTGCAGAGATGGAATATAATGTTCTTTCTGTCAACAGGTGGCTCATGTAGAATGTTTGGATCACTAGACTTGAGGTCAGATCTTGGAGGCCAATTCCTTTCCACCCAATGTGCAGTGTCTGAGTGGGGCGCGCCAATGTGAGGGAGACCATGGGTAAACAAGATGGATCTCAAGGGTGGCTGTGCCATCTCTCCCTGCAATGGTGGCTGAGGCCTTGCTCGGTCATGCACAGTGGCAAAGGGGGATACTACGGTTAGCAATTATCAATGGTGGTTTGTCACGTGACTCCAGTACCTCTTCCTTAAGAGACTCAAAGGGTTAACGGAGAAATAATTGACACAATTCCTGGTAGGTTTGATTTGCAAACTGGAGGTACTTAGTTTACTTCAGCTTTTGTAACAGTTACGAAAACAACGGGTACAGTTTATCAATGTGCAGAGGTACTTGTACATTACTCCAAGTTTCAGTTTAGTACCACAACAAGTCAAACTTCAACGTTCTCTCTCTCTTTGTGCATTGAAGGGTTACTCAGTAGAATTCTCACAGTCCTAGTTATCTGGTGGTTGACTTCTAGAAGACGATTATGCAGTTGATGAAGTTAGATTAAAGATGGGCCTCTTTCACTTTCCTGGCTTTACTTTTAACAGGGGTTCGTGTAACTCACTGTTAAGAAGATAGGACCCAAAATTTCTCCTTCACACTGCACTTGAATTGGGAAGCTTGTAGATGCTTGCTTCCTCCTCCAGACAACGTTAATCCTCTCCACACTGCTGTACACCTCCACTCACGTCCTACTCCGAGGACAACCTCCGCACTACTCCCCCTAACTTATCCTTCACTTCCTGTCTTAACTCCCGCACTTTCTCTCCAAACTCCTTCCAACATCCTGCCTCGTCCTGCTCATTTTCCCACTCTTGGCTCTGACCCTTCCCCCTCCACCAATCAGGGATAAAATGACAAGCAGCCAATCAGCAGCCAGCTGTTACCAAGTAGTTAGCTTACGCTTGTGAAGAAAAGGGAAAGACAGGGTCTTTTCAATGTACGGCACCCTCTATGTCTCCTAGGAACACATAGCTAGGTGTTACAGTACTGGAGATTGGGCGACTACCCTGTAGAACCTCCCGGGCCACTACAAATGTTTCTCACAGGCTCTGCTGTCCCACATGCACAGATAACAGGGATACTTTGTGTATCCGTGTTGCTGATCAAGAAGGAAGCATACTATTTTAAGGTCAACACTTCATGACTCTCTTTATGTCTCCATATTCTTCACAAAGAGAAACTGAATGGCCAGTTGGGATGTACCAAATAAATTGCCATTGTGGAGAAAGACACACTTTAGGCTCCGCTTTGAGCTGTTGATGGACAGTCGCCATTCAGTTGAGTTATAGATTGGATTTCCCAATTCGTCCATTAAACCATATATATTATGGCAATACATGAAGCCACTGTCACTTTTAAAGTATTGCAGATATGCAATTTCTCTGGATAGAAAGTGGGATGCCTTCGCTCCTTTTTCAAGCAGGTTTTTCTCATGCAGTCTTGATGCTTGGAGTTCTGAAGCCATTTTTGATAGTCCCAAAATCTCATGTCAAATCATTCAGCTCATGCTGATCAAATCCCTTACGAACTAAGTCATCTTCAATTTCAAAATCTTCATGATTGCTGTCACTTAGCGCTTCACCATAATCATGTTCCTCAAGAGACGGAAGTTCACCTACAACTAGGACTGAGATTTCAGCTGAATGAGACCCTGAACACTTAGCTGATGGTAGACTAGGATACTCTAGTTTACATCTATTTTTCTTGTTACATCCTGAATAGCGATGAGCGAGCATTGCCTTTAGCGAGTACCTGCCTGCTCAAGAGACAAGGTTCGGGTGCTGGCGGCGCGCAGGGAGCTGCGGGGGAGAGCGGGGAGGAATGGAGGGGAGATCTCTCTCTCCCTCTCTCCCCCCCGCTCCCCCTTGCTGACTGCCGCTACTCACCGCTCCCCTGCGCCAGCACCCGAACCTTGTCTCTCGAGCGGGCAGGTACTCGCTAAGGGCAATGCTCGCTCATTTCTAATCCTGAAGTTTTCATTATACAAAAGTAACAGTCACTAGAATGATCTCTCGGCTCTCACCAAACCATAGGTATACCAAATAGCAACTTATCACAAGTTCCCTTTGTTCACGTTCGTAAACTCTCGGCACACTTCTTGCTCATCTTGTGAGGGCCCAAGACTAATCTTATCACCAAGTTTAACTTAAACTTAGTGATAGGAAATAAGTGTGGAAATAAAAAATAAATGTTGCTAATTCACTACATAGAGCGGCACACAACTCCTCACCACACTGCTGTAAGTGTAACTGAATAGCATAGACAAAACAACCTGTCGCCGGCCACCTAGGTCATCCTTCACCCCTCCCCACTCTAGGGAAGTTCGCTCTTGGCCAATAGGAGAACACTAGTGCTCCACTCGACCCAGGCTTGAGTAATCACATTTAGATAAGCTGTAAAGAAAAGACCTGATGTGATAGAAGAAAACTAACTATGTTTTTGAAATCAGCATGCCAAATGTTAGTCTAAATCATCTGAAAAACCAAAGTCAACAAAAATTTGATTCAAAATTGTTCTCTTCATCATCAAATTTGATCAGTTTTCCCTCAATTACCTAATTTAGATCATTTATAGAAATGCTGGGCCTAGGACAGAGCCTTGTGGTTCCCCACTTGATACATTCTTCCACTTGGATGTGCAGCCATTTATGACCACTCTTTGAGTATGATCACTCAGCCAGTTGTGAATCCACCTAACAGTTGCCTTTTCAATCCCAGATTTGGTCATTTTTTCAATAAGTATGGTATGAGATACTTTGTCTAATGCTTTACTAAAGTCAAGATATACTATATCCACTGGATTTCCCTGATCAACTCAGTCAGTGATTCTGTCATTGAAGGAAATTAGATTAGTCTGACATGACTTGTTTGTTGCACACCCATGCTGGCTCTGGTTAATTACTCCATTTTTATCCAAGTACTTGCATCCATGCTGTTTAATAATTTGTTCAAAGATCATTCCTGGTATAGAAGTCAGGCTCACAGGCCTGTAGTTTGCTGGATCCACCTTCTTCCCTTTTTTTGAAGATAGGGACAACATTTGCTCTTTTCCAATCTTCTGGGACTTCTGTTCTCCAGGAATTTTCAAAGATTATGGCGAGGGGTTCAACAATTACCTCCACTGCTTCCTTTAGTATCCTAGGATGTAATTCATCTGGACCTCGAGACTGGAATTCATGTAAGTTTAGTTTGTGATCTGTTACTTTCCCTTTTAAATTTTTTGTCTCTGTTCTTTCTTTCCAATTCTAATAGCAAGGTTCTCAATTGTATTAATTAGCTGTATATTTTTACCTGGCCTTTCACTTCATTTCTCATATTATTCTAGTTTAAAACTCTCCTGATGAGTGTAGCAAGGTAACTGTCAAATATATGCTTAGCCATCTTTTATAAGGCGCAACCCATCTCTACAAAGGCATAAAGGCTCAGGGACCTAGATGCAAAAGGTCAGCTTGGGCCGCCCTTTATCTACCCACCTGTACCTGTACCCATACCTAAACCGCGCTGCACACAGCTGCAAAACACATTTACATGGATGATCTAACCCCTTGGCATAAGCTTCCCAAACATGGCTCATTTCCTGGACTACATGAAAATTTCTTCCTACTCCCTTGGGATTTGTTAATGTTTTTTGTTGCATTTTTTAACCACAATAAAAAAAATCAATAAAGTTTATGCAGTATTTAAAAATTACATGTGAAATGAAGATAGGCTGGCATCATCAAATGGTGCAGAATTTGACTTGTTTTTATTCTCTCATACAAGTAAAAGTAGCGATGTTTCGACCTACTGCTAGGTCTTCGTCAAGCTTATATCCATCTCCTGATAGATCAATCTGCTGGCCTCCCCAGCACTCCAGTGCCCCAGGGACGCCGCACCATTTGATGCTGCCATCCTATCTTCATTTCGCTTGCTGTGAGGCACTTGGTCTGGGTCTCAGTGGCTGATGCATCATCAAGCCTGCCCTGATGGGATTCTACTTGTGCTGCTTGTGACTTGCTTTATTTAAGAAACTGCATGTAGATTTAAACAATACTTACATTTAAAAAAAAAACAAAAAAAACTGCATGCAGGTTTTTGATGCGTTTTTAAATTGTGTTTAAAAAGTATGCATCAGAGTACTAGAGCCTCCATGCCCACCCGTATCACATCTTGTATCCAGGCTAGAGGCGGTACATTAGGGTACTAGAGCCTTCATGCCCACCCATATCACATCTTGTATCCAAGCTAGAGGTGGTACAACAGGGTACTATAGTCTCCATGCCCCCTGTATCACATCTTGTATCCAAGCTAGAGGCAGTACAACAGGGTACTAGAGCCTCCATGCCCACCCGTATCACATCTTGTATCCAGGCTAGAGGCGGTACATTAGGGTACTAGAGCCTCCATGCCCACCGTATCACATCTTGTATCCAAGCTAGAGGCGGTACAACAGGGTACTAGAGCCTCCATGCCCACCCGTATCACATCTTGTATCCAGGCTAGAGGCGGTACATTAGGGTACTAGAGCCTTCATGCCCGCCCATATCACATCTTGTATCCAAGCTAGAGGTGGTACAACAGGGTACTATAGTCTCCATGCCCCCTGTATCACATCTTGTATCCAAGCTAGAGGCAGTACAACAGGGTACTAGAGCCTCCATGCCCACCCGTATCACATCTTGTATCCAGGCTAGAGGCGGTACATTAGGGTACTAGAGCCTCCATGCCCACCGTATCACATCTTGTATCCAAGCTAGAGGCGGTACAACAGGGTACTAGAGCCTCCATGCCCACCCGTATCACATCTTGTATCCAGGCTAGAGGCGGTACATTAGGGTACTAGAGCCTTCATGCCCGCCCATATCACATCTTGTATCCAAGCTAGAGGTGGTACAACAGGGTACTATAGTCTCCATGCCCCCTGTATCACATCTTGTATCCAAGCTAGAGGCAGTACAACAGGGTACTAGAGCCTCCATGCCCACCCGTATCACATCTTGTATCCAGGCTAGAGGCGGTACATTAGGGTACTAGAGCCTCCATGCCCACCGTATCACATCTTGTATCCAAGCTAGAGGCGGTACAACAGGGTACTAGAGCCTCCATGCCCACCCGTATCACATCTTGTATCCAGGCTAGAGGCGGTACATTAGGGTACCAGAGCCTTCATGCCCGCCCATATCACATCTTGTATCCAAGCTAGAGGTGGTACAACAGGGTACTATAGTCTCCATGCCCCCTGTATCACATCTTGTATCCAAGCTAGAGGCAGTACAACAGGGTACTAGAGCCTCCATGCCCACCCGTATCACATCTTGTATCCAGGCTAGAGGCGGTACATTAGGGTACTAGAGCCTCCATGCCCACCGTATCACATCTTGTATCCAAGCTAGAGGCGGTACAACAGGGTACTAGAGCCTCCATGCCCACCCGTATCACATCTTGTATCCAGGCTAGAAGCGGTACATTAGGGTACTAGAGCCTTCATGCCCGCCCATATCACATCTTGTATCCAAGCTAGAGGTGGTACAACAGGGTACTAGAGCCTCCATGCCTGCCCGTATCACATCTTGTATCCAAGCTAGAGGCAGTACAACAGGGTACTAGAGCCTCCATGCCCACCCGTATCACATCTTGTATCCAGGCTAGAGGCGGTACATTAGGGTACTAGAGCCTCCATGCCCACCGTATCACATCTTGTATCCAAGCTAGAGGCGGTACAACAGGATACTAGAGCCTCCATGCCTGCCCGTATCACATCTTGTATCCAAGCTAGAGGCGGTACAACAGGGTACTAGAGCCTCCATGCCCACCCGTATCACATCTTGTATCCAGGCTAGAGGCGGTACATTAGGGTACTAGAGCCTTCATGCCCGCCCATATCACATCTTGTATCCAAGCTAGAGGTGGTACAACAGGGTACTATAGTCTCCATGCCCCCTGTATCACATCTTGTATCCAAGCTAGAGGCAGTACAACAGGGTACTAGAGCCTCCATGCCCACCCGTATCACATCTTGTATCCAGGCTAGAGGCGGTACATTAGGGTACTAGAGCCTCCATGCCCACCGTATCACATCTTGTATCCAAGCTAGAGGCGGTACAACAGGGTACTAGAGCCTCCATGCCCACCCGTATCACATCTTGTATCCAAGCTAGAGGCGGTACAACAGGGTACTAGAGCCTTCATGCCTGCCTGTATCACATCTTGTATCCAAGCTAGAGGCAGTACAACAGGGTACTAGAGCCTCCATGCCCCCCGTATCACATCTTGTATCCAAGCTAGAAGCAGTACAACAGAGTACTAGAGCCTCCATTCCCGGCGGTATCACATCTTGTATCCAAACTAGAGGCGGTACAACAGGGTACTAGATACCTCCATACCCCCTGTATCACATCTTGTATCCAAGCTAGAGGCGGTACAACAGGGTACTAGAGCCTCCATGCCTGCCCGTATCACATCTTGTATCCAAGCTAGAGGCGGTACAACAGGGTACTAGAGCCTCCATGCCCACCCGTATCACATCTTGTATCCAGGCTAGAGGCGGTACATTAGGGTACTAGAGCCTTCATGCCCGCCCATATCACATCTTGTATCCAAGCTAGAGGTGGTACAACAGGGTACTATAGTCTCCATGCCCCCTGTATCACATCTTGTATCCAAGCTAGAGGCAGTACAACAGGGTACTAGAGCCTCCATGCCCACCCGTATCACATCTTGTATCCAGGCTAGAGGCGGTACATTAGGGTACTAGAGCCTCCATGCCCACCGTATCACATCTTGTATCCAAGCTAGAGGCGGTACAACAGGGTACTAGAGCCTCCATGCCCACCCGTATCACATCTTGTATCCAAGCTAGAGGCGGTACAACAGGGTACTAGAGCCTTCATGCCTGCCTGTATCACATCTTGTATCCAAGCTAGAGGCAGTACAACAGGGTACTAGAGCCTCCATGCCCCCCGTATCACATCTTGTATCCAAGCTAGAAGCAGTACAACAGAGTACTAGAGCCTCCATTCCCGGCGGTATCACATCTTGTATCCAAACTAGAGGCGGTACAACAGGGTACTAGATACCTCCATACCCCCTGTATCACATCTTGTATCCAAGCTAGAGGCGGTACAACAGGGTACTAGAGCCTCCATGCCCCCCGTATCACATCTTCTATCCAAGCTAGAGGCGGTACAACAGGGTACTAGAGCCTCCATGCCCACCCATATCACATCTTGTATCCAAGCTAGAGGCGGTACAACAGGGTACTAGAGCCTCCATGCCTGCCCGTATCACATCTTGTATCCAAGCTACAGGCGGTACAACAGGGTACTAGAGCCTCCATGCCCGCCCGTATTACATCTCGTATCCAAGCTAGAAGCATTATAACAGAGTACTATTGGTTGTACATATAGCTCATCAGATAAGCTGTATAGGATTACTCTATATACACTGCAGAGCTCCTATATGTTTGGTGTCCAATACACGGAATGATAACTGATACATTGCCCCCAGTGTTGGCGGTGTGTCGGGGAGACCCTGTCAGTGAACTCCACCCTGCATTGACTTCCGCTCTATGTAATACGTTTGCACCTATTTCTTCTCTTCCGCTTGTCCAGTGATGATCATGTATGTATATTATTACAGGGTACGATGTTTCCTCCCCTCACAGAGCTGTCGGCATACGAGGCGGCAGGATGAGGGACCGATTTATGACTTACAGTACCGCATATAATCAGTGGTGACGTCAATGGAACAGCCCCCTCCACCCACTCTGAACGGCCACTTTATTAGAGACCCCCATCTAGTAGCGCGTTGGACTACAGATCATCATCATGAGATCATTCTGCAGGTCAGCGATTCATGCTGATTGCACCACATTCTGCCCTCTCATCAGCGCAGGGCAACAGAAATCCGGATCCATCTGACCAGGAGATGTTTCTCTGCTGCTCAGTGATACAAGTTTTGCGCTCTTTTGCCTGCTGGAGTTTCGCCTTTCGCTTTTGGTTTAGTTCCTCATGAGCTGAACTCTGCTTGCAGTCAGTGAACCGGTAGATCATTGCAGCCTGGTAATGTGGGGCATAGTGGTAAGTGTATCAGAGATCTCTAATAGAACAGTCCCATTAAAGGACATAAAAAAAGTTACAAAGGTTAAGATGAAGAAAATGGAATCCTTCCTGTCACAGACACGGGGTTTACGGGTCCGACAGTCACGACCTGTGATGTACGACACCCAGGGGCAGACCGCAGGGTCGACTTATTTCCAGCTCGCTGGATCCAACACACCTTGCTGACTGTTTCTGACAGGTAGGTCAGCCGCCTCGGTTTCCACCAGCCGTCGCATGACTAACACGCTTCGGGGTTATGGATCACTTGAAGTGTTCAAGGACGACTAACAAAGTTTAAAGCTTTACTCTAAAAAGGATCATCAGCCCCCAGGTAAAAATATACAAAAGGAGATATTTACAGAAGGGGAGGAGCTACGAATACTCACAAACTGTGTGAAAATAAAGAGGAATAACATAATAGTGAATAGCAGTCTAGGAAGTCGTCCCACATAGTCTGGGGCGAGGAGCAGGAAGGTGGACAGCCTGCATGTAGATGCAACTCCTGGGTCTGACAGTTTTGGGAAGGGTTCCCCTTAGTTTTAACCCTTTGCAATCCAATTTTGGATTTAGGGTTTCCTAGAGAGCTTTCTCTTTCTGCCATTATACAATGTTGCCATCTGCTGGCTAGAGTCAGTACTGCAGTATGGGACATGCTGGAGAGGCCTCCGACAACAGAGCGGCCAGTAATCTACAGTAAGAATACCCCACCGGATGTCTTCAGACATCAGAGCTGTACAGGCTTCAATCAGAATGTCATCAGACAGTGGATTGGAAAGGGTTAAAGCCTTCTTTGAGTCACACCTCTGACGTCCCTCTTTTTACATCAGAGTATATGCGTAGATCTTCCGGATGGAAACCCAATGTAACGTTTCGTCCATATCACCCCAGGAGGCCCTTCAATAAGGGAGCTCTGGCTGCCATATTTCATATCATGACTTTACCTACTCGTGGATACCAAATATGATATGTGATAGATGTTTAGCGTTGCAGATTTGCGATTCTGTGGGTTCCGGGGGTCCTGCCGTAACGGGAGGAAATGTACTGTGTGAGTATTCAATTCTTCTTAATTTAAAGCAGTTTTAACATTTTATCATGCAGTCCCGGAAAACCCCTTTAACTAGGCCAGAAATGAAGATACCTTTAAGATACATCGAGGCCATTTTATGAAACGTATGAGTTTCCCAAATGTTTAATCGTAGGACAACCTACAGACAGTTAGTCTTTGTGTTGTAATGCGGTGGAAGCTCAATGGCATCTCACAACCGTGGGTTAAATCTACAGAAGGCGGCGGCCAGCAGAACGTAATGTCCATCATTGTAGCGGGACTGGAACACTGAGACGAACATCACCGCCCACAGATTGTCACATCCGGGGTCATGTAGTAGCGGCTCCATCATCCCCAGTGGGCGACATTCTGCAGAGTCTACAAACAGTTTTGGATGCTCTAAAACTGACAATGAAACTTTCTCAAAGACTGGCTGAGGCAAGTTTGCGGTCAAGCCGTCCGTTGTGTGGCACCACACCATTCAGAGCTAGCTGGCATGACGAATGGCACAGTGTAGTGTTCAGCAACGAAGCGAGATTGTGTCTCAGCAAGGATGACCACTGAGCGAGGCTCTGGAGGCAATGTGGCAATCAGGCTGATCCTTCTGCAAATTGCTACTTAGTGAGTCATCATAGTTGGGGGTGCCAGCAGCATTGCCAGCTTTTGCACAAGAACGATGGTCAGTGAATGGAGGTGGAGCAGCCGGAGATCATTCCAGCCCGACTGTCTCCAATCACAATATGCAGGCATTCGTTCATAGTGGATGCATACAGAAACTGAACGACGAATGAGAAGCGAAGAAATTCTCGTTTGTCGTTCAGTCTGTGCCTGCGTTTACACTGTGCGATAATTGTCAGACTGTCAGTGGATGCGAGAATCTGAATGATTATTATTGGCCCATGTAAAGGGGTCTTAACCCTTTCCAATCCACTGTCTGACGGCTTCCTACCTTCTGATTGAAGCTCCAATATCAGAAGGTGTCCGACGGGGTATTCTTACCGTCTATTGCCAGCCACTCCACTGTTGGAGCCTCTCTGGTGCACACACTGGCTTTAGCCAGCAGGTGGCACTGTTGTATAACAGCAAAAAAAAAAGAGAATGCCTTTTAGGAAACCCTGAATCCAAAATTGTATTGGAAAGGGTTAAGGCAGTTTCCATCAGACAGTTGCCTTGCCTTGTGGGGTGCGAGAATGCTTTTGCTAAGTACTGAGGTCTCCTCAGGTGTCTCCCAGCTCCCTCCGCCTCTCATTTCTAATTAAATGCTCCCTATGTAAATATTTAATCGCCGCACGCGACTCCTTCAGTTCATATTTTCAAAGCTTCGATCCTTCTCTTGATCAAACAGACCGATAAATTGTGTCCCCATTAGCTGCAAACTGAATGCTCCATCAATACTGATGGACGGCCATAAAGAGAGCGGCATGCACACCGAGCCGGGAGAAGAACAGCCCCCTAAAGTAGGTCACGTGCCGGAATAATCTATGAAAATCTGCTCATTTCGGTCTTTTCAGATAATAATAACGGCCGCAGGGACCATTTTGCAGAGACTAATCACCCAGAATCCTCTGCAGAACAGAGTACGACCACATGGATATTAATAGGTGCCACCAACATCATCTAATGGCCCATTATGCCTCGTCCCGAATGTCACAACCAGAGACGAATCGATCCACCTAAAACTGCTGACTGCGGTCCAGTATTGGTACAATTGATTGGAAAGATATGAATCATAGCAGTAATTAAGACAGTCGGGTTCACATGTGACTGTTAAGTTATTTTTCCCTCCAGCGTTTGACGACCAGAATGGAGAGAAAGCCGACACGAAACTGATAGGAAACTATAGGATTGTCCATGGCATCCGACGGATCAGTTCTCATGCTGAATGTCTCCCTCCGCCGGACAGAAGAACCTTACATGCTGCATTTTCCTCTCCAGCTATGAATTCCGGGTCGGTGCACAAACATGGCATTGGTTGGGTCAAGCTCAGGCATCTGGCTGGACACAACGGCTACGCATTTGCAAAAAAAGTAAGTGAACCCTTTGGAATGGACTGATTACTAACACAATGGGGTCTGATTGTATCTACGTTACAATGATAGACAAAAAATAGTACACAGACTGTGGTACTCTTCATCGTCCGCAGGACATGCACTAACGGAATTTCTGTGTTAATGACTTCCCTAAGAGTTAATTGGTAAAATATGTTTCAGACTGCTTTCACACGGGCAAAATTGCATGCTCAGCCAATCAATGCAGAGCTGGATGAACCAATCACAGCCTTTGTGTTGGTTCATTGATTGGCTGAGTAGCGCTGGATGAACCAATCAGAGACACTGTTTCCTGGAGGCGAGATTTTTGAATCCCTCAACCAGGAAGTGATCTTCTGTGGGCAAATAAGGACTGCAGGATGCACAGCGGAGCTCCGGAAAGCAGCGGGAGGACCCAGACCGAGCCTTTCAGATAAGTATTCCCCTTTTTTTCAGGGAATGTAGCTAGGGATTATTTTAGGTGTATGGCTTAACCTTCTTGGTATAAAATCGCGCTTTTTTATCATCAGCAGCAGCGAAGCTGTGCACGATTTTTCACAAGAAAAACGCATCACTGAGGCTACAAAATTGCCGGAACATTGTTGTCCGTTTGAAAGAGGCCTTAAGGAGATGACATGGAAGTATGGATTTCACAAGTACTTTGCCTAATAAATAAAGGCACACAAAGCCTGGTTACTGTCAGATCTGTTCTTCTCAAGAAAGACTGGTTAGTGTAAACCATGCCCGATGTAAACAAATTTCAGAAGACCTCCAAAGATGTGTTATAGTAACAGATGAGGCTAGAAAAGTCGAGTAAATTTAAAGACCCTGGTGTACACCAATTTATGGTTATTATCTACAGATGGAGAGCATTCAGGACTGTTCTACTCTCCCCAAGAGTGTCCTGTTATATCACTCCTAGAGCACAATGGGCATTCCTGATAGAGGGGAGAAAGAACCCAAGAGGAACAGCAAAATTCCTACAGAAGACTCTACAGACTGCAGAAACCTCTGTTCAGGTGTCCACTATTAGAGGAACACTGACCAAGAATGGTGAACATGTACCACTGATGGCCAATAAAACCCTAGCGAGCCGTCTCAAGCTTACCCAAGACCACCTGCTTGTTCCACGATGTTTCTGGGAAATGTTCTAAAGACAAAGATTAACCTTTTTAGCACAAATGCAGAATGTTATGTTTGTAGGAAAAAGAACATTCCACACCAACAACAAAACCTCATCCAACCGTAAAGCCTGGTGGAAGAACATCATGGCTTGGGGTTATGGTGAAGGAGGCATGTTGGTTTGATGCTGCTTTGCGCCTTCGGCTAGAATGTATTGTGATCATTGAGGGAACAAAGGATTTGTACCATAGAGTAAGATCACACGTCTGCTACGGGGCCCATGGTGGGAAGGGACCTAGTGATGTTTGGTTCCACCCTTTCTTCTACTGGGTTGCTGAAGCTAGTGTGGAGCTCCCCTGTCTTGAGGAACAGAATTACTCGAAAACAAGGGGCTTCAGAAATGTCTTAAAAGACATTCAAAGGGAGTGGAGAGGAGACAAACACCAGACCACCCTTCTGTCCTGTGTGCCAAAATCCAGCACTTTTATAAGGGGTGCATTTTGATCTTTACTATGGGGCCCCCTCTTTTCTATCTTCGCCACTGTGGTGGAACAATGAATCCTAAGGTAAATCAGAACATCTTACAGGAGGATGTAAGAGTCGTCATCCATGACCTCAAGAGGAAGAGACCTTGAATGATGCAACAAAGAACATAAGTAAATCAGCTAAAGAATGACTGGGGATGGGGATACAAAGAGCCCTGACCTTAACCCTATGGAGATGCATGACCTGAAGACCTCTGTGCACAAAAGGCATCCCAGAAATACTGATGAACTTAAACACATTTGCATGGAGGAAGGGTACAAAATTCCTCCTTAACATTATGTAAATCTTATTTACAGCTACAGGAAACATTTGGTGGAAATGATAACCACTAAAGGGGCATCTTGAGGTTATTACATCCAAGAGTTCATTTGCTTTTTTCTTCTGCATTGTGGGTGGCATTCAATGTGCTCAAAGCCATGAGCGGTACAGCTGTCTGTGTGTTATTAGTTGCATTGTGTTTGACTATAATTGTGACTTAGATACAATCAGACCACATTGTATTAGTAATCAGTGCAGAAATCCATGGGAATCCAAAGGGGTTCATTTACTTTTTCTTGCAACTGTATGTGACCCAGCCTAGATGTGGCTTTACTGGTGTAGCTGAGGACCCACAAGTCATAATTCCAGTTTGTTGCTTCAGTCCAATGGCTTTCTAAATGAGTCACAGTTAACTTGTCTTCTCAGCGGTTACTGTCCCCAACCATGAATGCGCCCGTTGACTCCTGCAGGCTACGTCTCATTCCCACCTCCATCTTCAGTCCTTCTTGCTCTTGGTGTATTCTGGCAGCCGCCATCAATCAGAGAATCTTCTGGAAAACCCAAACCCTATTGCGAGTCTTATAGTTAGGCTCCTGTCTTCTCTGCGGCATCTGAACACGGCGCTGAGGCTTCACAACCAGCTTGAAGACGATGCGCTTGGTGCTTATCTGGGCGCAGGAACGGCCGCGCTTCTTCCCCATTTCTAGAGAGCAGGATCCTATTTCTCATTCTCGCCATGCAGCGCTCAGTCCTCTGTGGCTTGTAATAGTTCATAAGTTAATCGCACATTTAAATGAATGACTTTTATCAGGTGATGAGCAGAATTTCGATGAGAGCTTCACATTTCCACCAGTATATTTATTTTCGTACTGATGAAACTTTCTGTTCAGGGCGCTCTCATCACTCATATATCACGGCCGCAGAACAGCCTCACATCCTTCACTTCTGTGATATCGATTCCCTCCAACACAGGATTCCGGAATTTTGGAGGAACCGCAGCTCTTTTTAACCTGAGCCTCCTTGTTCATGAATAGAAAGTGAGAAGAACCTGGTCACCTACGTAGGCTGGACAGTAGAAGAGGAGGAGTGGAAGATGTGATATAACGGCGCAGAATTACGGTATGTTCATGTAAGGGGTTACCCTGAAAGGGTTAAACCGTTGTCACTGTAATGAGCTATAAGATGCACCAAAAAGTGCGCCAAAATACCACGTGGGCCAGACATTGCGCAACATTTCTTCACTATAGAATTGAGTATGTCTCGGGGACTGTTTCCAATAGGCTGTGACTCCTGGTATAAAAAGGGGATTTTTGCTGCGCCACAAGAGGAGCGTGGAGTGCGTGGGCGGTGGGGAGTTACTACCTGAGCGCTGCAGAGTCTGCAAGAGAGGTTGAGCAATGGCCGGACTGGCCCGGTGAGCACTGGGACCAGAGCACAGGAGACATGTGGAGACCAGGGGGCATGCAGGGGATTAGGAGTGAAGCAGAAGAGTTAGACTGTGTAAAGCTGCAGATATAGCACAAAGGATCTGGCACCAGAGACACTGGATCCCAATACTTGGAACCGCCTGATCAAAAATGGCTGATCGATCCAGTGAGGAGACTGGACAAGGAAACCGTAAGTGAGACCAGCCTCCACCCATATGTTCAGTGTCCACACCAGAAGACGGACTCAGTTTGATAGTAAGCAGGCCTGCTATAGAAATTAGAGCTAATATTACAGACACTGAGTTTTGCTCATTCACACATGGCATAAATTATACGAATTTTAGGACCAGGCTTTCCGCATGGAAAATCCGCAGTAGTTACAGAACAAGCCATGGGAATGCAAATTCTGTAGTGGATTTGATGCAGGTTCTGTATCAAATCTATTGTGAAATCTACATTTTAAAAAGTAGTGCATTAATTCGGTTCAGAATCAACGCTGCTTTACGGGAAAATAAAGAAGCAACCCGTTACTTCTTGACAAGGAATCTGCATCTGAGTGTTCATAGGTGCTGCAGTCAAAAAGCCAGATCCTGCGCTAGATCAGAATACTGGTGTCCTATGTGAAGTAACCATAGTGTCCTTGAATAGGAAGGCATGGATGTGTAACATGATGGTACAGTGCAGGGGCTCCTGGGACCCCGGAACATGGATGTGTAACGTGATGGTACGGTGCAGGGGCTCCTGGGACCCCGGAACATGGGTTTTTTGTGCGGCATGAAAATGCACACGCAAATACGTGAAGGAGCCTTAAGGGTATGTTCGCACGGTGGACTTTTGCCACTGATTCCGCAGCAAATCAGCATTGACTTTCAATGGGAATCGACACCGCAGTCTATGCGGCCCATTTACGGGAAAAAATGGGCAGTGAAGACTGACACAGGCGGAGAAGCAGAAGGAAGCTTAAGATAGCAGAACACTGGACTAATAAATGGCTTCACCCAACGCAGCGCCGGCGTCTGCAGGTCATTCTCCGATACTTGCCAGAACGCTGGATAGGTCGGCACTTCACACAGCGGTCCTGCCAGCAGGTTCAGAGACATTTGGGACTTGAGCCACCCAGAAAGGACACATCACAGCTGATCAGGCGCCCACCTACCGTACCTCAGTATAGAAATGGCGACTTACGTAAATGTGACATTTCCTTATTAAATGTCATGTTAATGTTAATTAGAAAGTTTTTCTGGAGTGAGCCAACTTCTCGTTGTGACTAATTGCAGCAAGCAGTTTACCGACGGCACTCACAGCGGTGACTCCTCAGCAGGTCGCGGCTCCGCGGTATCGCTGACCGCTCCCTATATGATGCTGCAGTACGTCCAGGCCACCAGTAATACCTGGCATCACAGTGTGTGGCCACTCTGCAGAGCATTGCAACAAACTGGTCCTGAGGAGATGAGCGAGCACGCTCGGTAAGAGCAGATACTTGAGCGAGCGTCGCTCTTCTCGAGTATGCATACTCATCCGAGCAAATGTGGGGGGGGGGGGAGAGTGAGAGATCTCTCTCTCCCCCACCCCCACCCCCCACCCGCTCCCACCCGCACCCCCTGCATTTGCTCCGACGAGTATGCAGTTACTCGAGAAGAGCGATGCTCGCTTATCTCTAGTCCCAAGATAATGAGAGAGCTGAGGATGTAGAAGGGGAAACACGGCGACATGGAGCATCAGGATGATCTCAGTTCTGTCCTGAATTGTTATCGGTGTCTTCTTACGCACTATGACATCATCCATGACTCGAGAATGGTTGCAGGTATTGAAATAATGACCGCACCTATCAATTTCTGATGAAATTCTACCCTCACATCATGTATCCCACGACCCCCTTTCCATTGAAGTTTGTTGAGCCGAATCCAAGATGGCCGACAGGCACCACAACAGGGCCATAAAGTTTCTTCCTATCCATTTAAATGTTCTACAAAGTTTCCTGCTTGTATCTCTTTTTGTTCAGAAATCCTGGATGGCCCTGACTTTTGAATCACCCTGTACTTTTTAATAGGCATGGCAGGCTTAGAAGTCATTGTTAGGCTCTTGTTGCTATGGTAATCCATCAACACCACCCAATTACATCATGGAGACTGGATGCAGTGATAAATTGTGCCCACTGCTTACAACTTAGATGCTGTGATGAACATTGACCGCAGCATCTCAGAGGTTAAACTGCCCGGATCTCAACCATTAGTGCGGGGTGTCAGCTGTAAGATCTAGTAACAGCGCAGGCAGAACTCCTGATCTCACATCAGCACTGTACACTAATAGTACGTTGGCTCATTCAAACAGTGTACACTACTTCCCACGATATGCTGTAATGGTACAGGGCATTAAAGGGTTAAAGTGATTGTCCAAAATGTAAGGAGCGGGAAGGGTTAGGAAATAAAAAATGGGACAGGAAGGGGATTGTTTCTCCTTAGGGAGAGCACCTAGAAAGTGGGAGGAGACTAATAAGGCCATGCATGCTCCTCTGGGAAATATGCAAATGGAAAGATGGAAAAATGCCTCTACAGCACCACCTATTGGAAGGCAGCATTCCTGCAAGTCAATATCAGACCTTTTAACAAGCCTTGTAGCAATAACTGGGAATATAAGCCAAAGCCAGAAGGAATATATAACCATGTACAGACATAAAAATAAAACATCTCCTCCCCTCCGGTTGCTCCGGCGCTTATTCTCCGGTGGTTCCCGCCACTCTTCCCGCATGTGGAATTGACTGGCCTCAGTAGTGATGCTGGCGAGTTGCTGGACATCTGACATTCATGTTAGACCCCAGACTATCATGGCAACCCATCGGCACTACTCGCTTGCATTATGGGGGTTGATTCGGTGACAGAAGTAGCCCCCCAGCCGTTCTTTTAACCATTTAGATGTCATGATCAGCATTCACCGCGGCATCTAAGGGGCTATCCAGTCCCAACCGTTAGTGAGGGGTGCCAGCTGTAATATAAAGCTGGTAGTCACAACTCCACTGAGACCAGTGATTGGCTGCAGCGGTCACATGGATGTACGACCTGTCATTGACGCCGCATAATAAAGATGAGCGGGGATCGTTAGCGCTACTGCAGCGAGGGATTAAACAGGCGAGTGAACTTCGATTTTTTTTATTCTATGACATTTCCTGCTCTTGGCACAAGAATGTCAGGTTCACCTTTTTCTACAGGATAACTTGCTGATAGTGGGGGTCTCACCATTGAGACTCCCACCGATCTTGAGAGCGGGTCTGCCGTGTCCCGCTCTGCCTGTCATTGTCGCTTCTATCCCCGCAGTGATGTCAGCATGAAGCGTGTGCAGTCAGCGCTCCATTAATTTCAACGGAGCTAACGGAAATAGTCAAGCGGGTGCCACTCGGCGATCTCTGCAGGCACATTGGAAGTGAATGGAGCGCTACTGCAACCAGCGCTACAATCAGTCTTCTGTGGGGGGTGCAGTAAGGAGGACGCAGGACACAGGACCATTGGCTGGGGTCTCAAAGGTGAGACCCCCACCGATCAGCAAGCTACCCCCTGTGGATAGAGGATAACTTAAAATTCTAGTACAACCCCTTTAAGGAAACAAACCAGGAGGTTCCCCTCTCAGAACTGAGCAATGAACAGGTTAAAAATGGTTGCTTCCCAAATGTACAGTCCTGCACTAAGGCGGCTGCAGCTCGGAGCTTATTACGAGACAGGGACGCCTGCCGCAAAGTCACTCGGGACTCCGCTGGCAGCTTAAAAAATGATATTCTGAACAGGTAACAGAAAATTCTGCAGCCTGGAACAAAATACGAAACAAAAGATGAGACCTGCAGAAAAAATAAGGCAGAGCGGCGCGACCGGCAGTCACGTCGCCGCGCCGAGCCGTCCCTGCACTCGGCATCCATCATGTAAGCGGGACGAAAGCACCAGATTATTCGCAGCATCTGTTCAAATTACCTTGCAGATCTGATACGGTTAGCGGTGTATGAAATAATTAGGCCAGATGTTTTAAAACACCGGCGCTTTGTGACAAATAAACCTTTTCCGTAACACGCCATTTATCGTCTTCTATTTGCTGAGCTGTTCTCTGTAACGCACGGATAATCCCAAATGATAATTACTCTCTTTTTACGTATCTTTAACCCGATTCCCGGGATGCTGGGGGTCAGGTATGAATAGAGACATATTCGCCTCTGCTGCCAAGTAGCTGAAAATAGCGCAATACTATAAATCTCTGCAGAGGCGCCATTTTTTTTTAGCAACAGACAGGTATGATACATGAGGTGAAGAGTGGAACTACTTCGCTGTTACTTGGAGTTGGCTCCTCCCACGCCTTTCGGCGCATCGGATGACAAAAGAAGGTCATTGTTGGCAATCGAAGGCCCCAGTTTCGGCATCTTCCCATGAAAGGTCAACAGTACGCAGGTCCTCTATAAAGGTAGGTCGGAGGGTGATCTTTTGCGTCCACTGCTGACGCTGCCCATTTTTGGGTTTCCATAAGATAGTGACTCTTTCCAGCCTTGCCTCAAGGAGGTGTAGAATGTGTCCAGCAAAGCGGGCTCAACTGTCGGGACTCGGGAATGGAGAGGCCACATACCAGAACGTCGGTAGGTTTCTTCTTATAACCCACTCTTGGTAAGTGACCTTAAACAGGCATCACTATTGGAAAACATCAAGTCTCCGGTGGATATGTGTGGTCGCTTTCCATGTTTCAGATACATATAGTGCCGTCAGGATCACAATGGTATTTAGAAGTCGCATCTTTATTTGTAATGGGTAACCCTTGTAGGGCGTAGATGTTGGAAAGTCACCCCCGCCTTCCTGATACGACACTGGACACCATGTTCAGCATCCCCGTCATTGGTGATTGTGCTGCCTAAGTAGATGAACCGGCCAACTTCTTGCAACCACCGTTGTTAGTTGACCATGATTGGAGTATTTGTGGATGTGGTGGATCCAACTGACATAATCTGTGTCTTCTCGCAGGTAATCCATAAACTAACCATCGCCAATTCTTGTTCCAGTTCTGATACTATTTGTTGGAGTTGGGGAGCGATAGTGCGAGGAGAGCTATACCATCCGCTAAGTCAGTGAACCGCTGTACTGGGTTACGTCCCACAACAACAACTGTATACGGCCCAGGGCCGGAGAGGAATGGCGACAGGACACAGCCTCGTCCGACATCAGCGGCGATGTTGAAGAGATCTGAAGCTCTTGTATCGTCTCGAATGCCACAACTACAGTTGGAGTGCAATGCGCAAAAAATGTTAAAGAACAAGTCGGGTTTGCTGTAGGATTTGATTATCTTCCATGGTGCATCTCGGTGTAGGCTGTGGAATGCTTTCTTAACCGCTTAACCCCTTGGTCACGGCCCCATTGCCCTTTTATGTCCTAGCTAAGTGGGCTTTAATCCTCAGGGACGTAAAAACATGCTTCCTCTGAAGATTAAAGCCACGTGGGCTGAGAAGGCGACAGCTACATGCTGACGGCTGCTGGAGGTAGCCGACAACCTGGAGCTGTCATGGGGGGCCGCGGGAAGCCCCCACCCCTCCCCAGTCATGCAATCAGTGCTATGCAGTGGATAGCGCTGATCACATTAAAGTAAATAAAAAGTGAAAAAGTTAGTTTCAGCTCCCCTCACAGATTGCATCCATGAGGCGCGCTGAAACTACTCACCACCGTCCTCTGCGATGCCTCACCACATTCACATGCACACCAAAGGAAAAGTGTCGACGCATGCACAGAAGACCACATCGTCATGGGAAATTTAAAATCTCCTACTTAAGGTAGCCGGAAGCAGGAGATGTCACTGGGGACTGTGATAGCCGCTATCTAGTGGATAGTATTGATTACAGAAAAGTTAAATAAAGTTAAAGTTTCACCTCCCCTCATGGATCGTCTCCATGAGTTGAGGTGAAAATACTCACCCCGGTCCTCCGCGATGTCCCGCGGCGATATGGTCCTTCCAGGACCTTATGTCTGCTTCTGCACACATGCTAAGTAGGGATCGCACCCCCAGGAGATTTAAAATCCCTCTGTTCACAGCCAGCATGTGCAGCCGGGAGCAGAGAGATGTCACTGGGGACTGCTGTATGCGCTTCCTGGTCACATGATCCCTGTTATCTATTGGTATTCATGTAAAGTGTAAAAAAAAAGTTTTAAAAAGTGTAAAAAGAAGAAAATAAATGTTTGAAAAGCTAAAAACAGTTGAACTCAATGCTCCTTTCGGTTTGGGCCCCGTTGCGCATCCAGACAGAAGATTAGGGCCACAACAGGTATGTTTCTGAACACAGGACAAATAGGGGGATCCATTTTGGGGTGAAAGTCTTCATCCCTATGTGTGCTGTACAAAAAAAACTGTTTTTTTAAATGACACAATTGCCAAAAAAATGAAAATCATAATTTTTTCCTTCTGCTTTGCTTAAATTCATTCAAATACTGTGGGGTCAGAATACGCAGTGCACCCCTAGAGGAATTCGTTAAGGGGTCTAGTTTTCAAAATGGGGTCATTTGTGGGGGTTATCTGTCATTTTGGCCGCTCAAGGGCTCTACAAGTGGGCAAGGGGGTCTAAATCACCTTCAAGCAAAATGTCTGTTCTGAAAGCCACCGGTTGCTCCTTTCGGTTTGGGCCCCGTTGTGCATCCAGACAGAAGATTAGGGCCACGATGGGTATGTCTCTGAACACAGAAAAAACAGGGGTATGTAAATCTTCATTTTCATGTGCACTATTAAAAAAAATATGTCATTGAAATGACATATTTTCAAAAATATGAAATTTTATTTTTTTCTCCTCTAAATTTCATTAACTATGCAGTATAAATTTAAGAAAAAAAACTGTGGTGTCAAAATCCTCCTGACTCCCTCAGTGAATACATTAAGGGGTGTAGTTTTTAAAATGGGATCATTTGTGGGGGTATCTATCATTCTGACACCTATGAACCTTTGCAATCTTGGCTTGGTGCAGAAAAACAAAGTGTTCCTCAAAATGTTGACAAGTAATGTTAAATTTGTACGTCTCCTAAAGGGTTTTAAAAAGCTAAGTTTTTCAAATGTGCTTCCAGAATAAAGTAAACTGATGGAAATATATATCTTTGTAAACATTTGTACAGGGTGTCTGCACATATTTGAGATATTACAGTTGAAAATGCGGAAAAAAAATGTTTCCCACATTTTCCCAATTTTGGCCCTTTTTTAATAAATATACACAAATTCTATTGGTCTATTTTTTCCATCTATATGAAGTACAACATGTGGCGGAAAACCAATATCAGAATCACTTGCATATGTATAACCTTTATGGAGTTATTCTATGTTAAAGTCACACGTCAGATTTCCAAAATTTGGCTCCGCCACTAAGGCGCAAACAGGCTTTGATCAAAGGGGTTAAGGACCAAGGTGTTTTGTCCTAAAGGACCAGACACTTTTTAGGGATTTTACCCATGTGGTGCTTTTATATATATATATATATATATATATATATATATATATATATATATAAATTTATTGTATTCAATAATTCACTTTTTACCCCCTATGTCCTTCATGATGTCATATAAGACCTCTGGGGGTCATTCACTTTTTTTTTTATGTCACACTTTCCCACTGAACCCGGGGCACCTATAGGAGCCGCATCCATAGGAGCCCCATTTACAGGGAAAACATCCCTCTGTAGTCACAGTAGTCACTAACAGAGCTGATCCAGGTCTGCTAGGACCCTTCAGCTCTGCTGTGGCAGGGGGCACTCAGCAGTCACATGACCACTATGTCAAATAGTGGCACTTCCACTTTCTCTACTCACTATATAGTCTGCAAAAGAGAAGGCAGAAGCCGTCAGTCACATTGCAGGAGCTTTAATCCTGCGCCATATTTTTACTATTGTCGTAAATTTACTGTGCTTGGTCCTTAATGGGTTAAAATCAATAAAACTCACACATGGCTTCTGCTGGAACTCAAGGCTTCGTTCACTGATGGTACAAATTTCTGTTTGATACATGACCGCCCCTTTTCAGAATCCTGCTAGCTCTTCATGTAGACGTTCCTCAGCCGCGCTGGAAAGGCGTTGCAACGGGACATTTCAGAATCCCTTGCGTGGGACAGACAGAAGTGGTTACCGCCTGGAAGGTCACCCTTCTTCGCAGCTTTACAATAACCCCTCTTGACCCGGCTTCACTATGCCCACTTACAGTTTTCAGAGCGGACAGTATTTTACGTGGCGCATGTTAGACACATCGCTCTTCTTTCCACCACTTCATGGCTGCTGGATAGTTATCACCAAGGACTTGAGCTTTACATAACTGAGAGTGTCAAAAAACACGGAATGCATTTGGCGTGAGCCATAAATGTCTTTTTTTGGGCAGATTTACTAATCCCGTCGAATAGACAGTGCATGCTTAGACCGGGCAATTTTAAAACGCGCCAGTGTATCACAGGGGCAATGATGGATGATGGATCTGGTGCATCTTTAGATTGTGTAGTGCAATTTTATACCACCTATTAGATGGCTTATTTTACGCCAAAATCTAATAAGTAATTTCTGGCGCACAAGGTCACAATTAAGCCACGCCCATTTCCCAGGAAGCCACACCCATTGTTTGAACATGCCAAAAAAGAGGGAGATTTAGTATGAGAAAATTGGCTTGAAAAAGTCCCATTCCCTGCCTCATTGCACAGAGGAAATGAGACTTTTTGAATTCACACCACCTCATGCCACTTTTTAGTGGGCATTACATCTGCAGGGGTCGTGGCTGCCCCACCCTGACAGATTTAAAGGAAGTCCATCACCTAAATTTGGCCTATGAACCCAATCTACTGTTATGTATGCACCGTCACAAGGAACCAGGCGTTACCTTTATCTTCTTCCCAAGTGTCTTTAAAGATATCGGGCAATAGCTTTCTCCCACACTGTATGCTAATGAGCCCCGGATCGTCCCATGGGGTCTGGGCTCTCTTCCAGCCTTTTCAGCTAAAGACCATCCCCTTTCTTGTTGAGTGACTCCCCCAACTTTTCCTGCTAGAGATGTCATTCGCTCCACCTCACATGCGCCTGTGCCGCACCGTCTGATTAGTCGCATTCTCTGTGACTTGTTCCTGGATGGACTGACGTCATTTGCATGCGTCATCATCAGTACGGCACAGGCGCATGCAAGGTGGAATGTATGACTTCTCCTGCAGGAAGAGCTTAGTGGAGGAGAAAGTCATTGCCTGATATCCTTGTGACAGTGCATACATAGCAGTAGATTGGGTTCACAGGCCAAATATAAGTGACAGATTTCCTTTAAATCTAATTTATGCCAGAAACTGGCAAAATAATACCAGAATTCTACTCCAGCTCATGGCGACAGATGGCCCGAGATGCGTCTAATGTATGAAGAGACACATCTTATTCCAGCAGGGATTATATTATGGCCGGTGATCCTAATAAATTCCCTCTAAAATGTGTAAAAGTGTTTAAAACCCGTGATAAATGTGGAACAAAGCAACTAAGACAGTTATCTGCTACAATATGCATCAGAAAACCGACACATTTTCAATAGTAAATCCGCCCCGCGGCGCTCTGTGAATCTCCAATAATGCATTTATATACCATAAAGACAACGGCTACGGCTTCTAAAAGCATCCTGAAGGCTCGCTCTTTACTTCTATGGTCTGTCTAGCTCCCCTTTTTACAATTCCAGCAAGAGTGGGCAAGAAGGCAACCCCCCCTGGCTGGGCCTGTCGAGGGGAGCCAATGGGGGTCCCCCACATGCAGGTGAATTAGGAGGCGGAGCTCACACTGCAGTAAAGCAGAACAATCTCTACTTGGTAGCGGTGCTGTCACTTTAACTTGGCACACAGCTCAGAACATTGCAATAGAGTTTCAAATAGAGTTTCAAATAGAGACTCTGGAGCCTTGGCAACATTGTATCAACTCCCCGATCCTGGTGGAATTAGGTACAGTCTCTAACTATGCAATCACAGTCTCTTTACATGTATTCATTGACCCTATAAATATGCGGGCTCTCTATGGGCTTACAGTGTCCTCATATAGTCACCAGCTTTAGTTACTCATAGTCTCTTAGTTACTTAGAACAGGGGTCCCCAACTCCAGTCCTCAGGGACCACCAACAGGTCATGGTTTCAGGCTATCATATAGTAAGAACACCTGTGGCAATGTCTGAGGCACCGACAATAATTACATCCCCTGTGCAACAATGAGGAAATCCTGAAAACATGACCTTTTGGTGGTCCCTGAGGACTGGAGTTGGGAAACACTGACTTAGAAGGCCTGACACAATTTCATGGACATTCAACATGGCTCTCAGTAGTACATACTTCCAGTCCTTGGCCGTCTCTAAGGGTGCATTCACATGGATGAATGCGATATCAATCTGAGTATAATGCATTTTGTGAAAAAAATGCATACATACATAATTAGTAACATAGTAGGTAAGCCCGAAAAAAGACATATGACCATCCACTTTAGCCTATTACCCACAACCTCTAAGCAGGCTTCCAGGGTTTCTCTTGTGGCTCCCAACTAGACCACCCTCAACCTTGCAAAGAACTCACCCTTGCTTGCACACTTCACCTACTTGGCCAACATAAGAACTTGTGTGTCCCACTCCGTCTTTGATACCTTAACAGGCACCACCATGTTAGACAAGATGTATCCTACCATTCACTCATTAGATGCACATGCCTCGCATGGCGATCTGGTGATTCACAGCTTCCAATGCCCACCAGGTCTGGGAACAAGATCACACAAAAAATGTCCACAAGGGCCATGATAGAGACTGTTACAAGGACCTAACAATCATCAATTGTACAATAACCATCAGTCACGTAACCAGAGGCGTAACTTGAAAATCCGGGGCCCCAATGCAAAATCTGTAACAGGGCCCCCCAACTATAATGCTTTATTCATACTACTAGGCTCTCTATATGGGCCCCTTAAGGCTCCTCTGCCCAGGTGCAACCGCATCCCATGCATCCTCTATAGTTACGCCCATGCATGTAACACATGTTCCTCTCAATAAGCGTGGGTGTAAACATAATAAACACTATCAATACACCATAAACTTATAGCATTTGTCCATCATTCATCACTACTATAGTATTTCCCATTGTAACCCTATGCAATTATGTACTAAACATCAACCATTATAGCATTACCCATTAGACTGTAACACTTTATATCACTTTCCTACCGCCGTTTTTTTAATCAGCGTCACTTTTCTAAGCCAACTACACCAAGTAATTTTATCTAATCCCCCCTTACAATTTCATTTTGGTCTTTGCTATGATGCCCCTCTGGCTCCACCTAATTAGCCACCCCATAATAAGAAGGGGGAGAGGGGGTGCCAATAGGATGTGAATATAAAGAAGTGATCCTGAATGCATGTTTTTTAAAATCAGCCTTCTGATGTATGAATTAACATTTAGGCGGCCAAATCGAGTGCTGACCGCAGATTTCCAATGTGCATATATTAGGCTGAATGGAGATATACGGCGAGAGGGACCACGAAATTACCAGAATGCACTTAGCTCAGAACATCAGGCTTCTTCCAGACTTTAATTTTAGGACCTTAATAAAAGTTCCATTTTAATACCTACAAGGTTTGGTTCAGAGGGGTCAATCTTAATGCTCCATCTCTTCTAATTACTGAGCTTACGATAACGACTCGCATTGTCATTTCCAATGTAACCCCCTTAATTATGAACAATTATAAGTTAGCAGCATGGCGGAGTCCTCTGGAGGGACGTGAAGCGTTAAACTAACAAAGTGGAATCGCGCAACTATGGAAACATAAGAGAGTCAGAGATCAAGATGAATGCAAATTCATCAAATTAAACAGGAAGGTTCTCTCCTCTCTCACGGCTCTCGGCTTCTCTCTCCATTTCACTCTTCTCTCTCTGTTTGTTTCTATTTGACTCTCTCATTTTCTGTCTCTCTCCTCCATTTCTCCCTTTACTATTTCAGTTTTTTCCTTTTCTCTCTCTTTTCTCTCATTCTGTGTCCCTTTCTTTCTCTCTTTTTTTTCTCTCCCTTGTTCCCTTTCTTCTTCTGCATCTTTTTTTTCCCTCCCAATTTCTCTCACTCATTCTCTCTATGTCGTCTGTCTTTCTTTCCTTTTCTCTCGCCCGCCTTCCCCTCTCACTCTCTAATAGAGATGAGCGAGCATACTCGGTAAGGCGATATACTCGAGAGAGCATCGCCTTTTTCAAGTACCTGCTGGCTCGTCCCTGAAGATTCGTGGGGGGGGGGGGGGGCGGGGTGAGCGGGGGGTTGCAGAGGGGATCGGGAGGGAGAGAGAGAGGGATCTCTCTCGCTCTCCTGCGCTGCCCCTGACCCCCGCGGCCCCCCCGAATCTTCAGGGATAAGCCAGCAGGTGCTCGAAAAAGGCCCTTTTCTTTCTTCCATTTCTTTCTCATTCTCTCTTTTCTTCCCTTCTTCTCTTGCTTTCCGCTTCCATCACTTTATCGCTCTCTCCCCTTCCATCTCTCACTCTCCCACCTTTCATCTCTTTCTCTCTCGCTCTCACCTTCCATCAAGTTTTCTCTCTCCTTCTCTCTTGCTCTCCCATTCTATAACTTTATCTCTCTCTCTCCCCTTACACCACTTTCTCTCTTTCTCTTCCATCCCTTTCTCTCCCCTTCCATCCCTTTCTCTCCTCTTTCATCACTTTTTCTTTCTTGCTCTCCCTTTCTCTCTCTCTCTCTCTCCTCTTCCATCCTTTTCTCTCTTCTTTCATCACTTTTTCTCTCTTGCTCTCCTTTCTCTCTCTCTCCTCTTCCATCCCTTTCTCTCCTCTTTCATCACTTTTTCTCTCTTGCTCTCCTCTTCCATCCCTTTCTCTCCTCTTTCATCACTTTTTCTATCTTGCTCTCCCCTTCCATCCCTTTCTCTCCTCTTTCATCACTTTTTTCTCTTGCTCTCCCTTTCTCTCTCTCCTCTTCCATCCCCTTCTCTCCTCTTCCATCCCTTTCTCTCCCCTTCCATCCCTTTCTCTCCTCTTTCATCACTTTTTCTCTCTTGCTCTCCTCTTCCATCCCTTTCTCTCCTCTTTCATCACTTTTTCTCTCTTGCTCTCCTTTCTCTCTCTCTCCTCTTCCATCCCTTTCTCTCCTCTTTCATCTCTCTCTCTCTCTTTCTCTCCTCTTCCATCACTTTTTCTCTCTTGCTCTCCCCTTTCTCACTTTCTCTCTCCCCATTCATCCCCTTTTCTCTTGCTTTCCCCTTCTATCACTTGCTCTCTCTCTTGCCTTCCACCTCATACTCTTTCGCTCCTTCCTTCCATTTCTTTTTGTCTTTTATTTCTTCTTTTTCCATCCCTCTTCTTCTGTCTTTCCGGGATTCTTATAAGAAGCAGACAGGCTCGTGGTCCTCGTTGTTGATTTGCTGCTGGTCATAGATATTAGTGAAGATACAGGTTATTGTTGAGAGCTGGTGCCCCCAAGAACAGGGCATCCTCTGCTGTCTCCTGAAGTTGGTCTTTGGCACCCTACACAGATGAGTTCACACTCCTCACCATGGATTATCACCAATAGAATAAGTAAATCCAGCATGGCTGACCACTGGTTGTTGGTCTTAGCAATGACTGCCTGTTAGAAGCTTACCAGTTTTGACTAAAAATTAAGTGACCGGGAAACTGGTCAGTGCCCAGGGCAATGCTGAAGCAACCATGGGACCCCTGAATGCCACCGATAGGACCTAATGATGGGTCTCCAGTTGAAACTCATCTATTGGCTGCTTGTCTACAAGGACAACCTGAGGACACTTATAAGCCACAGATTTAAAAGTGAATACAACTATTAAAGGAAGTGTGTCCCCAGAGAACAGCTGATATACCACTGCCAACAGTACATTGGCGCTACGGTCATACGCAGACCTCTTCTGCTTCTGAAGGTGCAGCCATCTGGGAGTTTTTCCAGGTTCACCGCCCTCTATGTAAATCAGTGTAATCTGTCCGATGGGCGGTCTTGCAGCTTGTTCTGGATCGGGATGTCTACACAGCTCCTCCCCTTGTCTAATGATTGGAGCTGCAGATGTCAATCATTAGACAAGGGGAGGGACTAAGGAGGGCCCAGCAGCAGACAGTCTAGACAAGAAAGAGCGGTCACTTGGTACTTCGGCCCCTCCGTAGTCGGTGATGTCATCACTGAGGTGTTGGCTCATTATGATAACTAAGGTAGCGCCCTTCTATCACAGCTGATGCTGAGATAGAAAGAGGGGCCCACTGAGGCTCTATCACCCAAGGGTCCACATAAACTTGCCATGACCATAGTACCCAAGTACTGTTGGCAGTGACATATTTCCTTTAGGAAGCACACAAGGGGCCGTGTTGTCTGCACAGCCGCTCTACAGAATACCCAGAGTGCCATTAAAATTGGGATTATTTACCCTGGAAAAAGGGGGTTATGGGGCGATCAAATAACTAAGTATAAATACATGAGGGGACAATACAAGGATCTCTCCATGATCTGTTTATACCCAGGACCGCGACGGTAACAAGGGGGCATCCGCTACGTCTAGAAGAAAACAGGTTTCATCACCAACACGGAAGGGATTCTTTACTGTAAGAGCAGTGAGACTGTGGAACTCTCTGCCTGAGGACGTGGTGATGGCAACATCCATAGAGGAGTTTAGGAGGGGACTAGGATATAGACATTAGGTGACCAGCGGGTTGTTGATCTCAAACGTTGATCCAGGGATTATTCTGACTGCAATTATGGAGTTGGGAAGGATTTTTTTCCTCCAAATGAGTTAAATTGGCTCCTTGTTTTTTTTTTTTTGCCTTCCTCTGGATCAACAAGGGGGTAGGGATTGAGGGGGGGGGGGGGTGAAGCAGGCTGAACTAGATAGACATTGTCTTCATTCAGCCTAATATACTATGTTACAGGTTTTATAGCTTCGGCTTATCCCCCCCTGCCTCCGATCTATGCAGGCCGACCCCGTGCGCTCCATAGCCCTCCACGTCCGCGTCTCACTGCGCCTCCATAAACCCCAGAGATGATGAACTCGCAGGAGGTAGTCACGCACTCTCTATATTATCGTTTTGTCATCCACAGGGTTACCTGAAGACATAAAGATACCAGCGAACCTCCTTCATCATCACTACTACCATGAATAATTACAGAAAGTAATTAAAGCGAGCTTAAGAAAAAGCCCAGGAGCTGCCAAGTATCAGCGCAGAGAAAGGTAACGGTGACTCTCCGTAACTCCATGCCGCCTCCGATGGAATTAATGACTTACCTTCGGCTAAGCCCATCATTGCCTCATTATAAATGTGGAGCAGAACTCCGAGGAGTCAATATGGGGCATCACAGATCCATAGCAGACAATAATCCTAGGCGGACCCCTTCTCGGGATTTCACTGCCAGTGTTGTGGGGTTTTCTCCTGTATCGGAGAGTATGTTGAGAATGGTGTGATCGGGGAAAAAAAGCCTCCAGTGAAAGGGCATCCTGTGGACAGAAACAACTCACCATCAAAAGGGGTCAGAAGAGGATGTCAGGAATCATTCTGATCAACGAGCGCTGTATAGTCAGGAGCAGCTGAATACAACTCTTGTGCTATAACTGATGTGTCTGAATGCAGAAATTGCCGTTTCTTAGCACGGATGGGCTATAACAGCAAATAATAATATTAATAATAATCTTTATTTGTATAGCGCCAACTTATTCCGCAGCGCTTTCAGGCATGGATAAATGCAAAACAATACAATTGCAACAATTACAATGTGAGGTACATTGGGTTAGACACAAATGGGTTGAGGGTGGTACAGGAGGTGCAGGGGGTGGGGAACACAGGCAATAGGAAATTTTATGTACAGATCATTTATCAGAAGGCAAACAGGGTGGGGCACCATAGGGAGGGGCAGGGGACTAGGTCAGGAGATTTGGTATGCTTCCCTGAAGAGGTGCGTTTTTAAGGCACGTCTGAAATTTCGTGCATCGGGAATTGTCCGGATGCCTTGGGGTAGAGCATTCCAGAGGATGGGTGCTGCTCTGGTGACGTCCTGTAGGCGAGCATGAGAGGTTCGTATTACAGGGGTGTTTAGTCTGAGTGTGTTAGCCGATCGGAGTGAGCGCGCTGGGTGGTATACTGACAGGAGGGAGGCGATGTATGGTGGCGCAGCGCCATGCAGAGCTTTGTGAGTGAGGTAGAGGAGTTTAAGTTTAGTTCTGCAGTGGATGGGCAGCCAATGCAGCGACTGGCATAATGCAGAGGCGTCTGAGTAACGACTGGATAGAAAAATGAGTCTAGCTGCTGCATTTAGTATGGATTGGAGCGGAGCGAGTCTAGTGCGGGGGAGGCCGATGAGTAGTGAGTTGCAGTAGTCAAGCCGGGAGTGGATGAGGGCGACCACGAGTGTCTTTAGCGTGTCCGTGGTTAGGAACGGACGTATTTTAGCAATGTTTCTGAGGTGCATGTGGCATGTTTGGGCCAGAGATTGGATATGGGGGGGGTAAAGGAGAGGTCAGAGTCCAGTATGACCGCAAGGCATCGGGCATGTCGTCTGGGGGTTATGATGGTGCCAGACACTGGAATGGAGATGTTGAGGGGAGGTCGGTTAGAAGGTGGAAAGACAAGGAGGTCAGTTTTAGAGAGGTTTAGTTTGAGAAAAAGGGAGGACATAGTGTTAGAGACAGCGGACAGACAGTCGGTGATATTTTGGAGGAATGGTCCAGAGATCTCACGAGAGGAGGTGTATAGTTGGGTGTCATCAGCGTAGAGATGGTATTGGAGGCCAAATTTGTGGATGGTTTGTCCAATTGGGGCAATGTAGATAGAGAAAAGAAGGGGACCAAGGACCGAGCCCTGGGGTACCCCAACAGCGAGAGGAAGTGGAGCAGAGATAGAACCAGCAAAGGAAACACTGAAAGAGTGGTCAGAGAGGTAGGAAGAGAACCAGGAGAGAGCAGTATCCTTTAGACCAATAGAGCAGAGCATAGTGAGAAGGAGGTTATGGTCAACAGTGTCAAATGCAGCAGACAGGTCAAGGAGGATTAGTAGGGAGTAGTCACCTCTCGACTTAGCAGTCATCAGGTCATTTGTTACTTTTGTAAGGGCAGTTTCGGTCGAGTGTAGAGAGCGGAAACCAGACTGTAGGGGGTCGAGGAGCGAGTTGTCAGAGAGAAAGCAAGTAAGGTGGGAGTAGACCAGGCGTTCCAGTAATTTGGAGATGAAGGGGAGGTTTGAGACGGGTCGGTAGTTGGCAGCATTAGTCGGGTCCAGGGTTGGTTTTTTAAGCAGAGGGGATATAATGGAGTGTTTGAATGAGGAGGGAAAAGAGCCAGAGGTTAGGGAGAGGTTGCAGATTGTGGTGAGGTGAGTAATGAGAGCTGGGGAAAGGGAGCGGAGGAGGTGAGAGGGGAGAGGGTTGCTAGCACAGGTGGTGGGGCGGGCAGCGTAAAGGAGCCTGGAGACTTCTTCCTCTGTCGTTGGTTCTAGCGTAGATAGTGAGTAGGTGCAGGGTGCAGTGCTGATGAAGCTGGGATCAGGGCTAACCATGCAGCTTGAGATTTCTTTTCGAATGTGGTCGATTTTTTCTTTGAAATAGGCAGCTAGTTCTCCAGCAGTCAGGTCTGTCGCAGGGGCCTGTTCCTTGGGGCTGAGGAGGGAGTGAAAGGTCTCAAAGAGATGTTTGGGGTTGTGGGATAGTGAGGACACAAGGGAGGTGAAATAAACTTGTTTGGCATGGTGAAGGGCTAGGTTATACGTTTTAAGCATGAATTTGAAGTGGAGGAAGTCTGCCGACAGCTTTGACTTTCTCCACAGCCGCTCGGCGCATCTAGAGCACCGCCGGATGAAGCGCGTTTGGGACGTGAGCCAGGGTTGCCGTGGTCTGCCTTTGACGGCTCGCATCACGGGCGGTGCCACTTCATCCAGGGCACAGCTGAGGGTGGTGTGGTAGTATTCGGCTGCCAGGTTAGGGCAGGCGAGGCGAGAGATAGGAGATAGGGAGGACTGAATAGTTTCAGCAAACTGTTTAGCGCGGACAGACTGGAGGTTCCTAGAGGTGCGATAGATAGGAGGGTCAGGAGAGATGCTAGGGTGCCTGATGGAGAAAGAGAGAAGGTTGTGATCTGAGAGTGGAAGTGAGAAGTTAGTAAAGTGAGAAGCAGAGCAGAGGCGGAGGAAAACTAAATCGAGAGTGTTACTATCTCTATGAGTGGGGGAGTCAGAGATTAGCGATAAGCCAAGGGAGGAGGTAATTGTTAAAAGCCGAGAGGCAGATAAGGAGCTAGAGTCATTAGTAGGGATGTTGAAATCACCAAGGATGAGGGTTGGGATTTCACAGGATAGGAAGTGGGGGAACCAGGCAGCAAAGTGGTCTAGGAACAGGCGGTTGGGACCTGGGGGGCGGTAAATAACTGCGACACGCAGAGGCAGTGGGCGGAAGAGTCGCAGGGTGTGGACTTCGAAGGAGTGAAAGGTAAGCGAGGGAGCTGAGGGAATGACCTGGAAGGTACAGTTTGGGGAGAGGATGATGCCTACTCCTCCACCGCGTCTGTCATCCGATCTGGGGGTGTGGGAGAACTGCAGGCCATCATAGGACAATGCAGCGGGGGAGGTAGAATCGGACTGCTGTATCCAGGTTTCCGTGAGGGCGAGCAAGTTCAAGTGTTTACTGGTGAAAAGGTCATGGATAGTTGGGAGTTTGTTACACGCAGATTGGGAGTTCCATACGGCGCATTTGAATGGGGCAGGGGGGGCATTTTGGTAGAGAACAGTACGGGGTGGGCCTGGGTTGGGGGAGATGTCCCCTGCAGCTAGGAGTAGCAGGGTAGCAAGGGTGAGCACATGGCTAGGGGATTTGTGTGGGTGCTGAGGTGTTTCTTTGCGGTATTGGGGGGGTTGAAGGCGTCTTAGGAAGTTGAACAGTGCATGGGAGCCATACATAGGTGAGGAGAGGAGGGAGGGGCTGATGTGGATGGAGTGTGTTGGGGCTGGGCGTTGGAAGAAAGTGTTAAGGCTTGAAAAGAGGATAGTGAAGGAGATTAGTGCGAAGAGGAAAGTATTTCCCTCCAGGCTTTGGACCAGTTGCAGCGCCGTTGTGTCTAAGCGAAAAGTAAGACACTAAGGAGCAAAAGAACACAAACTTGTATCACTGAGCAGCAGAAAAACATCCCCTGGTCAGATGGATCCATATTCCCCGTGCTGATGGGTGGTCAGAATTTGGACACAAGCAGCATGAATCGATGACCCCTTCCGGTCAGCTGGTCAGAACATGTCAGTACCTGCTGTCCGCAGGGGCCGAAATTCCAGCAGCACGGCTTCATCACCGAGTGGAATCTACACCACAATTAATTGCTGCGGTTCCGAAGAGCAAAGGAGTCCAACGCCCTACTAGATGGGGTCTAATAATTTACTATACAATACCGCCAGTCGATGCTCACACTAAACCGTCTTTTTTAAACTTCCTGGTGTTTGCAGAGGATTATGGGAACGTTTCCGACTGCATTAGCTGAACATAAATGACCCGTATTAATATTTTCCTGAGCAGAGGTGGATATTAAAGGAGTGTAAAACAATGGAGGTCATTTCTGAATGGAGAGGCGGCTAATTCATGTCACAGGGCTTCCTGACGGCAGCGCTGCGCGGAGCCCGAGCGGCTGATGGATGGCAACAAGAGAGGAATATTTGTATACGTGTTTCCAAATATGAGAAAATATTATTAGGAATTCGGCAACAAAAGGAGAAAAAAAAAATGATGAATTGATTGCGCCGGAGAGGCGGGGGCGTTATCTCGGCCCGGATACTGCGCAGCATATGTTTGCAAGATTAAATGCACCTTTGAATAAAGCGCATTGATAGATGGGCCGCCATTATTCCGTGCGCTCTGTAACTTATTTTCGGCTACGGCAGCTGGTGGGAAATATTACTCATTACAAATCTAATCTATTAACTAATTTGTCAGGACTTCCAAGATGATTGCATTTGTTTTTGGCCACGTAGAAGGTAAAGCGTTTGTCTGCGGCTGCGGCTGGGTGGAGGCGGCAACAGACCCAAACCGGCAATTAGAGGAACGCTCAGAGTCAGAGCGCAGCAATAACCTAAAGCATTAACGGAGGATACTCGTCCTCAGATGAACATGTGGAGCCCTAGGCATAACCAGATTAAGGATGCCCATAATATGGAGCAATGTAGTCTCGATGGGGGGACAACCTGTAGTTTGCGTTAGTACCATTTTGGAATACATATGACTTTTTGATCGCTTTTTATTGCTTTTTCTGGGAGACAAGGTGCGAAAAAAAAGCACATTTCTAGCGTTCTTTAATTTTTTTCCGGACGACGTTCACTGAGCGGGGTAAATAATGCATTAATTTGATAGATCAGACTTTTACGGACGCAGCGATACCAAATACCATGTTTCCCCGAAAATAAGACAGTGTCATACTAATTTTTGCTCCAAACGATTTCACTTTTTCACATGTATAGCTGCCTGGACACTATTTAAATTGACTTTTTTTCTATTAACTGTAACTAGGGCTTAATTTTGGAGAAGCCCTTATTCTTCAAGCATCCTCAAAAATCCTGAAAAAATCATTCTGCACCCTCAAAAATCCCGAAAAATCATGCTAGGTCTTATTTTAGGGGTAGGTCTTATTTTCAGGGAAACGGGGGGGTGTATTTTTGTTTTATTATTTAGATGATTTTATTGCAAATATGGCAAAGGGTTTAGCAAAACTTTATTGTTCTGACTTCTACTTTTTTTTTGGGCCACATCTTCACCACTCCTTCAATTATCACCATATGTAATTGCATCATCCGAGGAGCGGGTACTAGCCTAGGAGACAGCGGTGATAAGTCGTAGGTCTTGTCACGACGGCGCGACTGTCTCCCACCCGGAGGGTAGACAGAGGCCGTCCAACAGGGCCGCGGGCAGGCTATTAAAGTGCAGGTAACCCGGGGACTCAGGTACCTGGTATCCACTGTGGTTGTCCTGGGTGACGCCACCGTTCCCTCCTCTGCGGTGGGGCTGAAGGATGGAAGAATTATCCACACACAGAGTGGAAAACAAAGCTGGGAACATGTGGCGATGTTGCTTGACTAGAACTCAGTAACAAAACAGTCCAGAGGTACACAAGTCCAATACAGCACAGGCACAATTAATAGTTAGACAGGGAGGCAGAACACAGGATGAATATTAGGCCCACAGTCCCAGTTATCTGTGCTCTGCTCCTGGATAGTCACACACTCTTTCTCTCGAGACTCTCGACCTGTCAGCACTCTTGTGTCAGTTGCCACTCCATGCTGCATGGCAGACTCCTCTTGCCCATAGAGGCTGCTAGTCATCCCACAATCTCTAGCAATCAAATGAGTCCAATGGAGACGGGTGGTACTTCTCGGCCTCCTCCATTCTTACGCTTGCCGGCTCAAAGGCACGCCAACGGATGGGCCAAACAGCTTAGGCCATACTACTTGTAGGCAGACCGGCTAGACTGTCTCCAGCCAACTTACTCCAACAAAGACTGTCTACAGACTCTCTAAACACACTGTGCAAACACTAATAATAAGCATGGTCAGGTGACCACAGACTTGTAACACAGAAAGATACATTTTCCAGACATAGACAGCTCATGGAGACATTAACCCTTTCATCACTGCAGAGGTGCACCACACACACACTCCATGCACACAGAAGTTACTGACAATAGAATGGCATAAGACAACATAAAAGGCATTCTGAAGTGGCCTATAGGTCTGGGCCATAACATTACATCATACTGCGATCGGGTAGGCAGTCTATAAAGCCACCCCATGGAGATGGGTTGATAGGCAGTCTGCTAAGACAGCCCTGTGGCCTTTCAGAAGGCCCCCAGCTGTCATCACACCCACAACGGTCCCTGGGATAATCATAAACAGCCGGCACCCACGCTGTATGAAGAAAGGTCACCCCGCCATCTCTCTTCATACATACCCCGACACTGCAGGATGTAACTGTACGTCCTATAGCGGGAAGGGGTTAATAAGAACACAGTAATAGTGATTACACTGCAGTTGGCTCCACTGATCACAGGTGGCATTGTCTCTAATTGGTGTCATTTTCTTTTCCTTTTCTTCTGTATCTGAGCCCAAACCGCCATGATGACTTCTCCCAGCTACAACTTGCCTCTGCAGAAGTTGACGCACAGATTTCTTTGGTTCCTTGCTTTTTCATCACATTCCCTATGTTTTCCATGCCTCTATACAATACATAGAATCTTAGAAAGCAATTAGGTTCCACACACTAAGTGCTACTTTTAATGCCCTCTACCCAGTAATAGTGCCTTTTTATGATCTATCAGTAATAATGCCCCTCTGCCAAACTAGTGACGAAGTGTTGGGGGCCTTCCTCAACCTACCAGAGAGTTGGCAGTCGAGGGCCAGCCTGAAGGGTGCGCATTGTGGGGCCTGTAGCCAGTGCTCCAAGTGCACCATTGTTATTCCAGCGTATATATCTTCACTATTCATATTTCTTTCAATATTGTCACGAAACCCGAAATACCAAGACCAACATTACCAAAAATAATACTGCCATACCACGATCACATATTACCACCACGTAGTGACTGATACCATCACACTGTTAGTTGATGAGGACCACTAGAAAGATCAATATTACCAACTCCATATGAGGGCTAAATACCCCCAGAGCACATGATACCACCATAGAGTAATGGAGTAATACCACCAAATTGTTACAGAATAGAGTCCAAAAAGATCAACATGACCGATAACAATAGACCAGAGATTGGAGCTCCAGGACGATAATTTAAATATTCCCAGTGCATTCTGGGAAAAGTTGCTTTGAATGGGAAGATTGCTAGGTTTAGCCGGGTCTATCTGCTCGGAGGACATCGCCAGACCAAGCACCTGACGGCTTGCAAAGTTCTACACTTAGTAGCATCTTATAGGTTATATATCTTCACTAGAATGCTTGACTTTTAGAAGTGGACATCAACTGAGAACATGAAAGGGGTGAGGAGCCATATGGTGAGCTGCAACATATACTGTACGTTTACAGACCTACCAGAGAAAAAGCCAAACTTCACCGGCCAGAAATGTAAGCTTGTGTCTCTACTGGTGGAAAAGGTGCAAAGTCTTCAGGAGAGAATAGCGACATTGAAACTCATTAAGGAAGGTGAGGATTTCCTTGACAGCGTAGAAGAAAGTCTTCAAAATATTGAAGGAAAAGAAATGTCCAGTGTACCTGCAGAAGCCGAGGAATGGAAGCATGTGACCCAAAGAAGCAGGAGGATCAGGAGTCAACCAGCACCGATACTGATCAGGAACCAGTACGAGGTTCTCACGCTGCAGAACAACGAAGAGGTACATCAAGAAATGACTCTGCGCGGCTTAGCCGAACACCGAAATGGACGCAAGTCCGAAAACTCAGAGACCCCAGGCTCTCTAAAGCGACTACAAAGCTTCCAATCCAGCTAATACTCACCTTGCTGCCAGTGCCTCGACTCCGACGGATCTCTGATGTCCCGCCGCAAGTCGACCTGAGCCCAGTCAGGACGGCTGGAGGAGTTTGTCACCGCACATGGCCGCCCGTGGGATACTCGGCTGAAGCTCTGACATCACTGCTATCCTTCCTGGGAGAAGAAGGGGAGTCCTCAGCCTCACTTTCCTCCTCACCGCAGGACCTGTCACCGGTCCAAGAGGATTCCTCAGAGGTGAGCGCTCTGCATAAGTCCCCAGGCGGCTCAGTCTCCCCAACAGCATTAGTACCCAGAGAGAACAACCTATTAAAGACGAGAGCCTGGACGTTGCTCTTACCTAAGTGAACCCCCCCCCCCCCCCCATCCTTCCTTCCCGATGAACAAGCCCTCATTCTGTAAGGACTTGTTCTTCTACTCTTTTCTAATGATTCATGCATTACTGTTAATGTGTAAGTGACCACATACATTTCTGAACCCCATTGTTTTGAGAAGACATTTATCAAAATGCGTGTTACATATGGTGATTAAGCTTCTCTCTATGAATGTTAATGGGCTGAACTCCCCGTTCAAACGCTCATCCTTATGGAGAGAGGCTTTGTCCAATCATGCTGATACATTATGTGTTCCGGAGTCCCACTTCGCTGCCTCCAAGTGCCCAAAAATATCGCACAAGAAATTCCCTAATATCTATATGGCTTGTGCTCCTACTTAAAAAACAGGTCTATGGATCGCTTTCAAAGATACTGTTCATCTGGAAGTTTCTTACCTAGAGCTAAAGAGAGATATATAATCTTATCAGGGAAATTAAACTCCACTCCCTTCACAATCTTACATGTCTATGCGCCCAATAATGCACTAACCCATTTTTTAAACAAAACTATAAGGAAATTGCGGAGGCACAAAGTGGGCAAATTAATTCTATGTGGAGACTTTAAATATCACACCAGACAGACTCATGGACTCCTCAGCCCATCGAACCAGAAACGCCCCCTCCCTCCATCCTTGGATTCAAAAAGAGGCGCTCTATGACACGTTTCGCTGCTTGAACGCCTCTCCCAGGGAATATACCTTTTACTTCCCCCACCACAGGACTGTTACACGAATAGACCTGGTGTTGGTGGACAGATGGACTTTACCTTCTGTCACAGACGCCAAAATCATCCTTGCAACTTGGTCTGACTATGCTCCGATTTCTGCTACTTTTCTGAGGGGTGGATGTGAGGAAGGATCTAGATCTTGGAGAAATAATCTCTTTTTGATGGGGGTCCCACAAAATTCCAAAGACATAACGAATCCCTTGAAGGAATCAATGCAACCCCAGAGATTTCCTCGTTGTCTTTTTGGAAGGCTCATTAGGGGGATCCTCATTAAGATGAGCGCCAATCACAGAAGAGAAAAAGCAGCCCAGCTTAATGAAATTCTATCACAAATGCTCCGAGACCTTCCCACAAATGATACTCGTCAGAAGCTCTTTGCACTCAGACAAAAATTGCGTACAATCCTTATGGGAAACTTGGATAAGGCATTGAAATCTTCCCGAATAAACTACTATGTCTCAATCAACAAACCATCCCGGTTGATGGCAAACCTAGTTAAAAAAATAATTAAGACTAAACTTCCATTCATAACTAGTCCTGAGGGAAAAAAAATGAAAAAAGCTCTCACCCAAGAGAGATTTCCAAGATTTTACGCCAATTCTATGCAAAACTATATAATTTTAACCCCTTAAGGACCAAGCTGTTTTGTACCTTAAGGACCAGACACTTTTTAGGGATTTTACCCATGTGGCGGTTTTACAGCTCTATTTTTTTTCCTTTAGCTACCAAAATTATTTTTGCTGCGTTTTTTTTTTTCCGTGACATATAGGACTATTTTTTTATATCTTTTTCACTGACTTTTTTTTCCCGTGTTTTAGTTTTATTGTGGGTAAGAAGAAAATCATTTTTTTAACATTTATAATTTTTTTTAAAATTATTTTTATATTTAAACTAAAATAAAGTATGGGAACGGGTTCCTCTATTTGTTTCGGACGTTTTGATATATAGTATGTATGGTTTTGGTTTACAGGGCGCATACGGCGACGGTTTTTGTTGGCGTCTGCTTTGTGTTATTCTCTTTCTTTTGTATGTATTGTTGTTTTATTATGTTATTTTGTTTTACTTATTTATGTAATTGTGTTTTTTACTATCTGTGTCCCCCATGCCGTCATATAAGACCTCTGGGGGACATTCACATATTTTATTTTTTTTCTTTATTTGACACTTTCCCACTGTAGCTGGGGCGTCCATAGGAGCCCTAGTTACAGGGGAAAGCAACCCCTGTGGTGACATTAGTTACCTGCAGAGCTGCCAGATCTAGTCCAACCCTCCGACTCTGCAGTAGCAGGGAATCCCAGGAGGTCACATGACCCCCGAGGCTCCCGTAGTGAAAGTACATATTACTTTCACTTTCCCCATACAGTGCTCTGTATATCGGGGAAGCAGAAGGCAGAAAGGGTTAAAAACCCCTCCTGCCTTCTGCTCTGGGTTATCAGCTGTCACTAACAGCTGATAACCCGTTCCTGCCTCTTGCAGAGGCAGGAGACTTAAAGCACTGCCGTGATTTTACTATCGGCGGTGCTCTAAGCCCAGGACCAGCCGCCGTAAATTTACTGTGGCTGGTCCTAAACGGCTTAAAGCTCTGCGCCCCAACCGACCCCGCTAAAAATCCCGCCATTCTTCCGGGACCTTAACCTCCCCTCTCTTTCAGAAGCTCAAATAGCTTACTTAAATGATCCTATATCAACAGTAGAAACATTTGAGATAATCACAAGGCTAAAATCTCAGAAATCCCCAGGATCGGGTGGATTTTCTAATGAATATTATAAACGATTTGCACCCTCCCTTGTGCCTTACATGGTCCCCACTTTCAACCAAGCAATACTCCAAAGTAAACTCCCAGAAGAGATGCTAGAGGCTACGGTGGATGCAGTACCTAAACCAGGCAAGGACCCTACATCACCAACAATCTTTCGGCCAATTTTCTCTTAAATTGTGACACAAAAATATACTCAAAAATAATAGCTCATAGACTTCTCAAGATTCTTCCTGATCTAATCCATTCAGACCAAGTAGGTTTCATAAAGGGAAGACAAGCCTCTGGTGGCATGAGAAGCGTTCTGAACCTTCCCAACATAATGGATACCTCTTGCTCCCCTTCTGTTTTGCTATGTTACGGTATCCTACCCGAGGATACGCCAGCCTGGGTTGCCCTAGAACTTACCCGCAACCTCTGTCCCTGCCTACTTGCCTCCAATTCCTGGCTAACCCCAGGCGGGCAACTGGGCGGCGGTCCCTACACTCGCTAGGGACCGAGGAGGGACGCTGGCGTACCAAGATGGAACAGGGTAGGATACCGACAGGAAGGGCAGATGAATAAACCAACAGAAAATATAGCAGCAGACCGAGGCAGATGGATAACCTGGCAGATAAAGCAAAGCTGAGACACAGGAGACTGTCAGAGGCAAGACACTAGCACACTGGAACAGAAACCAATAACTGGCAGTGAATGGACCTCACTGCCAGCCTTATAAACAGAAGCCTCCGCCAAGGGGCGGAGAGTGGGAGGCGACGCCTCCCAGCAGAATCTCATAGCAGGGACTCACTTACAAACGCCCGCGCGCACGCCGCCGCCTGGTAACATGCTAGCTCTGGACGCAGGGGCGTAACTAAAGGCTTGGGGGCCCTGATGAAAAAGGTGAGCTGGGCCGCCCCCTCTATCTGTATCTGTACACGTACCCATACCTAAACCATGCTGCACAGAGGCATAACTTGAAGCTTCTGGGCCCCAATGCAAAACCTGTAACAGGGCCCCCAACTATAATGTTTTACTCATAGTATTGGGCTCCCTATATGTAGAAGAGAGGCCTTATGGGCCCCCAAAAACTCCTGGGCCCGGGTGCAACCGCATCTCCTGCACCCCCTATAGTTACGCCCCTGTCTGGACGCCAAAAAGGCATTTGACAGACTCCGTTGGGGTTTTGCTTTTTCAGTTCTCGAAAAATTTGGATTCACAGGAAATATAGTTCAAGCAATTAGAGCCTTATATTCATCCCCTAAGGCTAGGTTACTGATTGATGGTACAGTATACAACCCTTCTATATCACGAATGGCACTCGCCAGGGATGCCCACTTTCACCATTGCTTTTCACCCTAGTAATTGAACCCCTGGCGGAACATATTAGGATAAATCCCCATATCCATGGAGTAGATGCAGGCGTTCAACAGCACAAAATAAATCTTTTCGCAGACGATGTTCTATTAACACTAACAAAGCCTGCAACTTCTCTTCGAGCGGCATACACAACTCTCGCTCAATTTTCAGAAGGTTCATATTATAAATTACATATTTCCAAATCACAAATTTTAAGCATACACGTAAGTGAAAAATTAAAACTAGAACTGCAATGTGAATTCCATTTTCAGTGGCAACCGAAAAGCATCCCGTATCTAGGAAGACAATTAGGTTTTCCTCTTAGCGAATTGGCCCCTACAAATTATATTTCCCTACTGAAAACCCTACAAAGTGGTTTAGATAGCTACAAAAAACAACAAGTTACCAATAATTTTAAAATTCCAAAAGCAAATGTCTGGAAGGGAAAGCCACCTAGAATTTCTCAGTCATCTCTAGCTCTACACACTTCTCAAGGGGAGCTGGTCTCCCAAACCTTGGAGCATATCTGTATGCCATTATTCTAAATCAACCCCTGTCATGGCTCACAAAGCCCCTCGTCAATTAGTTGGCCCAGTCTGGAAGCAGAAGAAATTGGCTCCAAACCTTTAGCTTCTTTGGTCTACGCAAAAACCCTCTCTGCCATCTCAACTCCTTTGGGTTCAAGGCTAAATCTTCTGTCCTTACTTCTAACCATGAATGCAACACTGGAGGCATCAGGAGACAAATCAGACAAATCATGGCCTTCAAAATTAAAAAAAAGATTCCTATTGACTCCTTAGGATATTTTATTTCAGGTCTCTAGCTGGCATCATGGGTTAAAAAAGGAATAAGATACATCTCAGATCTATTCACTAACGGCAATATAAAAGCATTTTGGTCCTTGATGAATGAGTTTGACATTCCTAATGAAGACATATTTATTTTCAAATTACCATATATTCCGGTATTATAAGACGACCTTTTAACCCCGAAAAATCTGCTCTGAAGTCGAGGGTCGTTTTATACGCCGGGTATACAAAAAAAAGAAGTGTCAAAAAAAAAAGGAGTACTCACCTCCTCCAGTGTTCTGCGTCGCTGCTGCAGGCTGTCGCTCCCTCCTCGTCCCCAACAGTGTTCCAGCTGAAGCATGGATAGATTTGGTGGGCAAATCGAGCTACCAAATGTGCTAACATGATAGAAACGCATATGAAATTACTAACAAGATGGTATTTTACGCCAGGTCAACTTAAAGCCCGCCACCTATCTACAGATGCCCTATGTTGGAGAGGATGTAAACAGGATGGATCTCTTATACTGGGTCCAGTTCTGGGCACCCCACTTTAAAAAAGACATAGACAAACTGGAGCAAGTTCAGAGAAGAGTTACCAAGATGGTGAGCGGTCTGCAAATCATGTCCTATGAGGAATGGTTAAGGGATCTGGGAATGTTTAGCTTGCAGAAGAGAAGGCTGAGAGGAGACCTAATAGCTGTCTACAAATATCTGAGGGGCTGTCACAGTGCAGAGGGATCAGCCCTATTCTCATCTGCACAAGGAAAGACTAGAAGCAATGGGATGAAACTGAAAGGGTGGAGACACAGACTAGATATTAGACAGTGAGGGGGATCAATGAGTGGAGCAGGTTACCATGGGAGGTGGTGAGTTCTCCTTCAATGGAAGTCTTCAAACAGAGCCTGGATAGATATCAGTCTGGGATGACTTAGTGAATCCTGCACTGAGCAGGGGGTTGGACCCGAAGACCCTGGAGGACCTCTCCAACTCTACCATTCTATGATATAAGGGCAAAATATTACCCCCAGACCATAACTGCAGAATACTAGCAAATAGTGATGAAATAATACTGCCATACTGTTACTGAATAGGCCACTACAAAGATTAATATTACCTCTAACAACACTATATAAGAGCCAATCATACGCTTTTAGCATGACCGTATAATACCACCATATAGTGATTGAATAATACCACCATATTCTTACAGAAAAAAACACTATACAAAGAAGAATATTACCCCATACAGTAATCATGTATACTTAGATACCAATAGATACCAATTCTACACAGGCGCTCTGCAGACCATATAAGTGATTATAGTACTAGGATATCTGATGATCACAGGTGACTTGCCCTCTGAGTCATTCACTTTACCTTTTTTTCTCCATCCAGCTCAGACCTCCATGACAACTTTTCCTAGTCACAACTTGCAAAATTTGACATACAGACATTTTTGGCTCCTCAATATTCCAGTACTCTACCAACATTTTCCACACCTCCATATAATCTCCCCATCCATAGTCCTCCCAGATAGAAAATAGGAGATGCATTGGAGATTTTGCATTACAAACTTCAGCTTAGTAAATCTGTGTACTCCCAGATTACCACCAGAAGCTTCTGGACTCGTCTCAATTATTTTATCGGCATTCTATGCAGAGAGTCCTGGTGGGAGCACTGGCATCACCCATGACAAAACAGGCCTTCCTGGTAAGCGTACCGTGGTACGTCCTTTGGGCCACTGTACAACCCCCGAGCAGAGCACCCTTAGCGCCACTGTCCGGAGGGACCACAGAGCCACCCATGACAACCCTTCTGCAAACCCCGTGGTCTCTCTCACTTTGGCGCGCTCGCCTTGGCCATTGTACAATGGCTGCACTTCTAATCTACAGAGAGGGGTAACAAATTTCTCTCTTCTCTCTCTTTCTGCTCAAAACAAAGAGGTACCAACATTTGAGCCTAAGTGCAAACCAGCATTTATTTATAACCAGTGCTAGACTTTTTCATCTCTTTAAAAGGTTTGGATGACCCCATAATTTTCCCATCATATAGTCCGCCTCCCTTTACATATCACAGCCGCTCACCTTATATATTATTCTTAAAGCCAACCTTATACACTCTTGTCAAACACACACCCAACCCTAGAAGAAGTTGATGTTTTCCTGCAATACTCGGCATACAGTTATGCAAATGATTATAGTTGTAGTGTGATTACATGAGCGGTCTTGTCACCTGAGCCCCCTAAAGTGGTTCCCCCCTTGGCCTATAAAAGGCTCTCGGAGGCTCCTTGTGTGTAGAGACCTCTTCTTCCGCTTGTAGAGCTTGTTGACCACTAGACGCCTCTACGACAGAGAGAAGAGATGTCACCCCGTTACCAGAGGCTGAGAGGGTCGCATTATTGGGGTGCGAGAAGCTGGAGGGTCGTATCCATGAATTGTCCCCCACCGGGACCATTCTGACTGGACTGTTAGGAGGTGTTGGGACCGGTGTAAGGGCACACAAGGTGACCGGCCTCAGGACCCCCAACAGACCACCAGTAGAGAGGAATGTCTGAGCAGGCTGTTAGGAGGTGTTGGGACCAGTGGATGTATGAGGGCACACAAGGTGACCCGGCTCAGGACCCCTGACAGACCACCAGTAGAGAGGAATGTCTGAGCAGGCTGTTAGGAGGTGTTGGGACCAGTGGATGTGTGAGGGCACACAAGGTGACCCGGCTCAGGACCCCCCTACAGACCACCAGTAGAGAGGAGTGTCTGATCAGACTGTTAGGAGGTGTTGGAACCGGTGTGAGGGCACATAAGGTGACCGGCCTCAGGACCCCCAACAGACCACCAGTAGAGAGGAATGTCTGAGCAGGCTGTTAGGAGGTGTTAGGACCAGTGGATGTATGAGGGCACACAAGGTGACCCGGCTCAGAACCCCCCTACAGACCACCAGTAGGCACTTGGCTGATGGACACTTGGTCCCATGGCCCGCATTACATGTACGGCCTCTGACCCCCACCATCGCCTCCATTTGCAGTGATGTCATGAACGATGAAACTGGACGCTATGGAGGGGAACTGGGTTATCTTTAGCGATGAATCCAGGTATAGTTTGGCTGCTGATAATGCCATGTTGTTGTCTGGAGACCTTGGGGTGAGCGCCTCAATCCTGCCTTTGCTGTGGAGTGGCACACTGCCCCCTGCTGGTGTGATGGTCTGAGAGGCCATCGCATACGACAGTCAGTGACCACTAGTAGTTGTATGAGGGACAATGACAGCTCAGCGATATGTTCAAGACATCTTGCAGCCCCATGTGTTCCTCTCATGGCGGCTTCTAAGAGGCAGCAGAATAATGCTCAGCCGCACACAAGGGGGTCACAGGAGCCCCCACAACATTGTCACACATCCATGGCTGCCTGGTCACCAGATTTATCACCAATAGAAGATGTATGGGACCATCTGGGACACCAACTCCAACAAGTTTGCATGATCTAGAGGCTCAGTTATGGCATATGTGAAGCGATATGCCGCAGGATACCATACAGAATCTGTGTGCCTCCATGCCCGCCCATATTACATCTTGTATCTAAGCTAAAAGCAGTTCAACAGGGTACTAGAGCCTCCATGCCCCAACATATCACATCTTGTATTCAAGCTAGAGGCGGTACAACAGGGTACTAGAGCCTCCATGCCCGCCGTATGACATCTTGTATCCAAGCTAGAGGCAGTACAACAGGGTACTAGATCCTCCATGCCTGCCTGTATCACATCTTGTATCCAAGCTAGAGGCGGTACAACAGGGCACTAGAGCCTCCATGCCCGCCTGTATCACATCTTGTATCCAAGCTAGAGGCGGTACAACAGCGTACTAGAGCCTCCATGCCCACCTGTATCACATCTTGTATCCAAGCTAGAGGCGGTACAACAGGGCACTAGAGCCTCCATGCCCGCCCGTATGACATCTTGTATCCAAGCTAGAGGCGGTACAACAGGGTGCTAGAGCCTCCATGCCTCCGTATCACATCTTGTATCCAAGCTAGAGGCGGTACAACAGGGTACTAGAGCCTCCATGCCTGCCCGTATCACATCTTGTATCCACGCTAGAGGCGGTACAACAGGGTACTAGAGCCTCCCTACAAGGGGTCGGTTCTCCACAATAAATGACCCTTTCTCTCTGATATTGTAATCACTTATATCAACACTACAATCACAGAGAAAGTTTCCTTCCATCCGACAACTTCTAGGGGAGCGCGGTTACTGACAATGAGTGTATAATGAGGGCTGAGAAGAGTCACTCTGGTTTTTGATTGTCATAATGATTTCCTTACCAAAAGGATCTCATGGAAATCAGAGCTAATCAAGTGCTATCTATGTGCGCGGTGTACTTAGTATTCAGGCCGGGCTCCCGCTGTGACAGGGCTGAGACGCTCCAGAAGATGGATGTGAATTACAGCCCACCGGATCCTGACTGCTAAATCTTCTCCCGGAGGTCAAGTTCACTCTAGTGATGGTATAATGGTGCATCTCATGGGTCAAGGATATTACCCCTGCGCTCCGGGTGTACAGAATATAACATCACGCATATACAGAAGACTGCAGAATGTACCTGCTATGGAGAACATATGACGGGTGTATTTACACACGCCAGCACCATATTGGTCCAAGGAGACTGGATCTGATGTGGGGAAAAAGTTGCATGTTGTTTCTATACTTTTAATGGATACACTCGTATGCAAATCGCACGGTTGTGAGTGTCATGTGACTTTTTTTAAGGAAATGACGAGTAAAAAGAATCACCCAGAATTAGAACATGAAGCGATTTTTTTGATCTTGCGCTTTCACTACCAGTGAAAAATCGCTCATGTAAATGAAGGCTGCATTTATACGGGCAAGTGCGATACTGGTCCAAGAAAACCGGAGCGATCGCGCATCATAAACCTTTTTGGTTCATTGCGATTAGTTTGCAAGAAAAATGTATTGCATTGTAATTAAACGCACATGAAAAAAATTGCGAGTTGTTTCAATGGTTAAAATAGAAAAAAAACGCATCCGAAGCGCCTGCAGATCACATGACATGCGGGTACAATGCAATTATGTTCATGCACCCAAAAGATATAATGGCCGATTCTTTAACAGAACTGCCCACAAATAGGATGTGTTCGGAGTTTTCGATCTTGTGCCATTGGTGCACGTGAACAATCACTCATGTAGATTAGCCCATTTAAGTCAATGGTTTATATTCCGGTGTGAATTCCATCCACATCGCGATTGGTCGGACCTCACATAGGACAATCGTTTGTGTAAACACATCCTCAACCCATTGGGGGAAAGGGGTTCTTTTCACTTGGGATTTCTGTGTATCTTGGAATCAATTGAGCTGTTATTGTCCCTCGTACCACTACTAAGGGGGACCGACTGTTGTATGCGATGGCCTCCCAGACCATCACACCAGCAGGGGGCAGTGTGCCGCTCCACAGTAAAGGTAGGATTGAGGCGCTCACCTCGAGGTCTCCAGACATGAACACGTCCGTCATCAGCGCCCAAACTAAACCTGGATTCATTGCTGAAGACAGTCTGGTTCCCCTCCGCAGCGTCCAGTTTCATCGTTCACAACATCACTAAACGGAGGTGACAGTGGGGGTCAGAGGCCGTACATGTAATGGGGGCCACGAGACCAAATGTCCTTCAGCCAAGTGCCCAGAAATGGTTCCAACAGACACAGGGGTGTAACAATGGCGCCCCCTGTCTCTGGATGGTGGACAATGAAACAGTTGGAGCTGCTGGTGCTATCAGGCGTTTTCTGCATTAGGTGTAGACCAGCAGGTAGGAGATAAGTTACACGTTTATGTATATTAACAGCACAACGCCATTCTTTGTATGAACTGTAAACCGCAGTGATGTTAACTGATGGATGTAGACCTATAGAGATATATATATAACGGCGGCAGATATCACTGGACAACAAAAACACACTTTGAAATTTTTTCCTTTCTCAAAACAGGTAAACTACCCTAAATTTGGGTTGAGAAACATGAATATGACATTAGATTTTGTTTATTAGCTATGTTTTTAACCCCTTAGTGACCATCCCATTGCCTTTTTTTACGTCCTGGCTTTGTGGGCTTTAATCCTCAGGGCTCGCCCTTAGGATTAAAGCCCTGGGGCCTGTGGATGTGACAGCTCCATGCTGTCAGCTGCCGGAGGTAGCCATGAGCCTGAATCTGTCCTATCTGTGAGGGGAGATGAAATTACATACCTAAGGCCCCCCGATTTATCCACCCCCATCACCAAAATTGTGAACACATGAGCGAAAACCACAAATTGTCAGGGTAATTTAAAATCTCTCTGCTCCTGACTATCAAACGTAGCCGTGAGCGTGGGCCAGTGACTGAGGGCCGCGGTGAGCCGTCTCGGGTCACGTGACCGCCGTTATCCCACAGATAACGGTTATCATGTAAAAGTTAAAAAAGGTTGAAGCTTAATGCTCCTTTCAGTTGGAGCCACGTTGTGCAAATGAACATAAGATTGGGGTCACAATTGGTATGTCTGTGAACACACGACAAACAGGGGGATCCATTTTGCGGTGCAAGTCTTCATTCCTATGTACACTGTACAAAAAAAAACGGTTTGAAAAATGATGCAATTGCCAAAAATATCAAAATCAGAATTTTTTTTCTTCTGCTATTCTTAAATTCGTACAAAAATTGTGGGGTCAAAATACGCAGTACACCCCTAGATGAACTCGTTCCGGGGTCTAGTTTTCAAAATGGGCTCATTTGTGGGGGTCCTCTATCGTTTTGGCCACTCAAGGGCTCTACAAGTGGGCAATGGGGCCTGAAAGGACTTCAAGCAAAATGTCTGTTCTGAAAGGCACCGGCTGCTCCTTTCGGTTTGGGCCCCGTTGTGCATACAGACATAATATTAGGGCCACAAGGGCTACGTTTCTGAACACAGAACAAATGGGGGGATCCATTTTGGGGTGCAAATCCTCATTCCTATTTGCACTATAGAAAAAAAATCTTTAAAATGACATACATGTATTTGCAAAAATATTTTATCTCCTCTACATTGCAAAATCTTCCTGACCCCCTCAGTGAATACATTAAGGGGTGTAGTTTTTAAAATGGGGTCATTTGTGGAGGTATCTATCATTCTGACACCTATGAGCCTTTGCAAACTTGGATTGGTGGTGGAAAACAAAGTGTTCCTCAAAATGCTGAAAAGTAATGTTACATTTGTACGTCTCCTAAATGGTTTTTAAAAAAAATTAAAGTTTTTCCAATGTGCGTCCAGAATAAAGTAAACAGATGGAAATATAGATCTTATCAAAAATTTGTACAGTATGTTTCATATATTTGACATATTGCATTTGAAAATGTGAACAAAATGACAATTTTTTTTCAAAATGTTCCCAATTTTGGCGCTTTTCAGAAATATACACAAATTCTATCAGTCTATTTTTAACATCTAAATGAAGTGGCGAAAAAACATTGTCAGAATCACTGGGATATGCAAAACCTTTACGGAGTTATGCTGTATTAAATTGACACGTCAGATTTCCAAAATTTGGCTTTGTCACCAAAAAATAAAATTTTTGGTGACTTTAATTTTTCACCTATTTTACTATATATACTTGTTTATTTATTGATGTCACCCATCTAACCTCGTGGATCTAAATAAAGGTACGTATGTTTAACTTAAATGGGCGACATCTCGGAGCCGAGAGCTAACTCAAAGTTTTCACAGTCATTTTAGTTTCTTCCACGATTAAATGATTAAGAAATACCTATTTTCAAGTCAAAAAGCTTCTCCCTGTTGACCAGTGATTTGGCCGCTTCTACGTGTACCCAGTAGATCAGAGCCGTAACTTGAAGCTCCCGGGCCCCAATGCAAAACTTGTAACAGGGCCCCCAACTATAATGCTTTACTCATAGTACTGGGTTCCCTATATGGAGAAGAGAGGCCTTATGGGCCCCCTAAGGCTCCTGGGCCCGGGTGCAACCGCATCCCCTGCATCCTCTATAGTTACGCCCCTGCAGTAGATATACCGCATGCTCATACACAGGGCACACACTTCTCATCTCTTCCGGCTCCCGGTAACGTACAGTCGCGCACATTCGTCTCGGTAAGGAGGCCTCCTGATGAGTCGGCAGACATTAATATTAATACCGCCATGCAGACTAACCATAATAGCGCTCCAGCACGGACGTAAGATGGATACGGCCCGCCATATTTACTGACTGCTGCTCTCATCACCGGATGCCTCGCAGCCTTCTCTCCAGAACAAATACAAGCGCTGATGAAGTGACGCCGTTTACACAATTGAGTCACTGAGTCGCAGTAATCCAGTAAGAAGGACATAAACACCATGCCGCCTGGAAGCCGAACGGCATTACTTTGGGTTAGAAGACAGCGCATATTATTATTAACCCCTTAGTCACGGCCAATACGCCTTTTTACGGATCTCACTACTAGGCTTATAACCCACATGTACTCTACATCTTTTTTGGGCGGTGGCTTAGCTGACAGCCAGGCGTCTGCTCTAACAGACAGATTCTGAGAAACCTCAGATTGTGTCAGTTTAACCCCTTACACGCCACAATCAATAGCAATTGCGGCATTTAAGCAGATGGTAGGGGGAAGCGGATGATTCTGTCACTCATCGGCACCCCACATTGTAATTGCAAGGTACAAATGCGTTCCCATGGCGGCCAGAATCCTGACAAAGGCCGCCATGTAACTCAGCCTATAAGATCCCGCCTCTGGCAGAGTCTAACAGGCTGCTGTCATAGGGGGTAGTAGAATGCACTACACAAGTAATGCAGTGTAGTATCCTAGCATTTGAACTATCACATCTACAAGTCCCCTTCAGGGACTTAAAAAGAGCATACAAAAGTTTAACAAAACTTCATGTAAAATATATCTAATTTTTTAAAAATCGGCATTTTTTCCCCACAAAACCTTTTTATAAATGGAGTAAATGACAAAGAAAAGTTTTAAAAAGCAGCAAATAATTGGTATTACTGTTTATAATGACCCAGATAATGAAAATATTTTATTATTTACTGCCTAGGGTGAGCGACGTAAAAATAATTTAAAAAACGAACACAAGAATTGCTATTTTTCGATTGTTCACCACCCAAAAACACAATAAAAAGCAATCGAAAAACCAGATGTACCCAAAACTGGTGCCAATAAAAACTACAGCTCTACCCACAATAAACAAGACCTCACAGAGCTTAGTTGCCGGAAAGAAAAAATGCCCCTGGTCTTAGAAGGCAACGATGGAAATTCAATAGTTTTCCATCAAAAATGTGTTTTTTTGTGTGAAAAAGTTTTTTTAATAAAACCCTATAAACTTCACATGGCAGTAATCGTGCCGATCCAGATAGAAAGTTATAAGGTTATTTTTATTGAATAGTGAACGCTGTAAAAACAAGACCCAAAAACAATGGCGGAATTTCTGAGGGGCTTTTATATCCCCCCCCCCCCCCCCCCAGTATTACAAAATACTCAATGTTCCCCCAAAAAGTGCAGATACAAGTCATATCTACAAATTATGGCTCCTGCGATGTGATGATGACAATCACTGGATCCTTAGAGCCAAAAACAAGCCGGTCACTAAGAGGTTAAGCAGCTCCACATCAACGCATTTCTGGGCCAGTAAGCTGCGGCAGCTGAATGTCATGGCTCTATTGTCAGTGATTGGGATTAGGCCAAGCCGTAAGCGTAGAGTCCACAGGACAGGGGTCTGGCGAGGAACGGGGCAGGAAGCGGTAGAGCTATATATATCAGACCCATATGATATAGGGGACCCCACAGTATCTGTCTGGCGGTTGTGTCTTTGCAGTCTTGGACAATGAACATTCAAAGAATCCATGTGCAAAGATGTATTGGTGTCCTCAAGAAGAGGTTGCAGCCGCGTCAGAAGAGGGCAGAGACAGTTCTGCCACCAGAGAGGCGGACAACTGAAAGAGCTGGTGTGGCACAGTGCCCAGATCACCAGAATCAGGATTGGCTCATAGACGCTGCAGTCTCTGGAGGGGTCAGGGGTCTATATGTAACCTGGACCTCAGAGTCCTCAAGGAGAAACGTTGTGTTCACATCATCAGTCCATCTCCGGCTCTTCAGGGTCGGGCTTTTGGCCACCACTCTGTCTCCCGTTTGTACCAACTGTTTCTCATTCCGGTAACCAGTCTCAGCCTCCCTATCGGGGGTATAAACGGGGCTCATATCCATCTTATAATTAAGCAATTTATTCCCATCATCAGTGAGCTTGTATCTCCCTGAGTGCCGGGGGAACAATCCATGGACCTCTGAAACGTGTCCCTGTTCCTCCTAATCACTACCTTGGACTTGATGCTTCACAGTCTCACACCAGACTACTTTTTGCTTCCCTATAGCTTACTATAGCTTATATACCCCACCCAGGGGCGTAACTAAAGGCTAAGGGGCCCTGATGCAAAACGTGAGCTGGGGCCCCCCCTCTATCTGTATCTGTACCCATACCCATACCTAAACCATGCTGCACAGAGACATAACTTGAAGCTTTTGGGCCCCAATGCAAAACTTGTAACAGGGCCCCCAACTATAATGCTTTATTCATAGTACTGGGCTCCCTATATGGAGAAGAGAGACCTTATGGGCCCCTAAGACTCCTGGGCCCGGGTGCACCCTCTATAGTTACGCCCCTGACCCCACCCCAATTATCAGGGTGATCAGGAAAATTTGGCACGTTGCATTCCTGATTTGCTGGAGGAGCTAACCTGGTATAGACGAAGTGCCTGTGGTTTTCGTATAACTTGCCTATCTGGATTATAGGACTGATTCCCAAGCTGTATAATTAATAGTCTTTGGCTGGCGCTGTTATTCTTTCCTGCTCAATACCAAGTTTGATTCTTCTTTATTATGCATAGAGTATTAATGATTCTGAGATCTCGTTAGCAGTAGGTAGTGAGAGGTGATTCTATGGTAACCATTCAATTGCTTATTTGTTATTACACTCGTATTCATTTCTATTCCTTTGTTCATAAATAAACATTGCATATTCTTTGGTAACGCCTCTTGCAGCATCGCATTCTAAATCTACGTTGCTACACCACCCAGCCGTGGCAGGAGCACTGTGACCAGCACGGTAATGGGGCACCATGGCAAGTGCGGCGTCCGGGCGGATGGCCGGCCATTAAGCAGGAGACCACAGGACTCTCAAGATGTTTGTCACGGGTGGCTCTGTGATCTCTCCCCAACAATGGCAGAACGTGGCACAGCTTGGTCACGCGCAGTGCAAAAAGAACAGCCAGATGTAAATGATAGTAATTAGTCCTAACGGTGTTCTCACGTGACGCCAGTACCTCTTTCCAAGCAAACGGTTGCTCGTTGTTAAATAGAAGAGTGCACAGACAAAGACACGTACACGGTTTTTCCTTACTCACATAGTCCAACTTTGATTTTCCAAGTATAAAGCAAGTTGACGGCCTCACACACAACACTTCTGGCAGGCTTCCTTCTGATTCAACTCTGTTACTCACACACGTGTTCTTCTAGGAGGCACTTTTCTTCCCGTAATATGGGTGCCCTCAGTCTACGTTATCTTGAAGATGATCCCCGGGGGGACACTCCTGACATGGTGGGTTAACACACAACTCTTGCCTTTTCTTGCTTGCTAGTTACTCCTCCTGACTTGCCATAGCAGGAACCGTTACTCTGAGCTTCAGACCCCGGAGGGAAAATATCCCACGGCAAATGAGATAGGCCAACGGCTCTGTGCAGGCAGAAGCTAAAGCGAGCTTCAGCCTCCCGCTGACACGTCCTCCTCCACCGACTACATCTCTGCACTCCTCTCACTACTCTAGACTCCGCTCCCAACTTTTCCTAAACTTCCACAATACCACACACAACAAACAAGTTAGGTAAGACAGATTTTCCACAACAAAGCTTGTTAGCACTTACATTTTACACAAAACGGACATACACCTACTCTAAAGACACCCCAACTCTGGGCCACCACACAAGCACTACTGCGGGGCCCTGTGACCGACATGATTATGAAGCAGTCATCTGCATCTGTCTCCTTTGTGGGGATTGATGGGAAATTGTGCTGTGGTTTCACTGCAAATGAAAGAGCTGGAGCGCGGGGCAGTGTCCAGTTCACAAAGATCGGCTCGTAGATGGCATAGTCTCTGGGGGGGTAACAGGTCGTCAGGGTCCTCCACAGAGAACTTTATGTCATCAGCCCAGCTCCGGATTTTGAGAATCGGACTTTCACTGCACTGTCCCCTGCTTGTTGCAACCGGCTCCAAACGGTTACTTAGGAAGAACCCTGAGTGCTGGTGGAACAATCCATGGACCTCCTTAACACTTGCCCATTTCACTTCCTCTTGGCCTTAAGCTACTTGCTGCCCACTCAGCCTCCAGACTTTACAATCTCCTTGCAGTTTTGCCATCTCTTACTCTGCTATGGGGACAAGCACCGCTCTCTATTTTATACCATACCTTGGTTTTCCCCTTAATGGAAAAATGGTGCATTGCGCCAGGCACAGGTTGCCCTTCCAGCACTTCGGGTGCACAGACTTTAACAATAGGTGTCACACAAATGCAACAAAATAAGAATAACCATCATTACGACACCCTCTTACACAAATGGCGACCCAGAGTCAATCTCCATTATGAGTATACTGTGGCTCTAATTGTGATGAGGGTCAGCACTGCTGTGGGGCACGATGGTTGGCACGGTTATGAAGCCATCACCAAACTGGAAAAGTCCTTTTTCATTATGGGTATCCAGTGAATAGCACTGTTGTCACTCACCATGGCGTGCTGTTGTGCGGCACTGTGGCTGACACAGTTGTAGGGCACTGTGGCCAACACTATTGCAGGGCACTGACCTGGAATACCAACCCAGAGCCAGTCTCCATTATAGCTATATTGTGGCCAGGACATATATGTGGCTGGCACTGTCATAGGGCCTTGTGATGTGGGGCACTGTGGCAGGCACTATTGTAGAGATACATAATGTGGGGCCCCATCGCAGGTACTATTGTGGGGCCCTGTGGCCAGCATGATTATCAAGCAATCACCGAACTGGATATACAGACCCAGAATTAGCTTCCAATATGGGTATACTGTGGGCAGCACTGTCGTGGGGCACCGTGGTAAGCACTATTGTGGAGCCCCATGGTTGGCATGATTATGAAGCGATCTATGAAATGTAATATGGACCCAGAGTCAGTCTCTATTATGGGTATACCATGGCAACCACTTTTGGGAGGCCCCATGATGTGGGGCCCCGTGGTAAGCACTATTATGGGGCTCTGGGACTAGAATGATTATGAACCAGTCATCAGCATCCATCCCCTTTGTTGGGATTGGTGGGAAGTTCCGCTGTAGAAAAAAAAAGAATCACACAGATAGTGGAAGATGTAACAACCCAGGAGCTTCCTCCACACCTTTTGACTGTGGCAGCAGCTGTCCCTTTAATAGAGCGCTGAAGCTCGGTGCCGCTGCTCTTCGGCTCCTTGTTGGGGCCACTCCTCATGTCGGGTCACATAATGTGTATCTCTGGGATACAGAGGAACTTGTAGACAAGTCCTGGAAATCCTCGTGTCAGGCACATACTGGAAAAAGCAAGAAAGGTGAGTGATCTCTGTGACTCGGCTGCGTCTCCAATATCTCCAGTTACCAGGCACAGCTGCGCTGAATAAAACAGGAGCGCGGGCTCATTGTCCATGCCGAGCACAACGCAGCGCGCTTCAGACATGTGAGACTGAAGAGGCGATGGAAAGTAGATGTCAGAGGACAGCAAAATGTGCCAATAAGCCGTCTACTCTCCCTCCATGTCAATGTGTGCAACCCAACAGTGAGGGCCGAAACGACCAGGGAATGGTCCCATGACCCCATATTCTGGCACTGAGCAGGTAGGAGGCGGCGGACCGCACCTAATGTCTGAAAGTTTATCTAGAACTTAGATTTTATGATGATTCAGTATATACTCTATATACTGGAGTGTGATGGCCTGATCTATGTGTAGTGACCCATCGGTATTCCAAGTTTTGTAAGCCTTGCAAAAAGAAGGATTTCGGTTGTGCCTCAAACCAGTCATCCGTAGCAGCTATGGCATCAGAAATGGTGTGAAATTTGGTCCCCTTGAAGTATTTCTTCAGGTTTGGAAACAGATGATAGTCGGAGGGAGCTAGATCTGGTGAAGTCCTGGAGGCGAGCATGTGAGGTTCATATTAGAGGGGTGTTTAGTCTGGGTGTGTTAGCGGATTGGAGTTTCGGGCTGGGTGGTGTATGGACAGGAGGAAGGCGATGTATGATGGCCCAGCGCCATGGATAGCTTTGTGTTTGAGGAGTTTAAATTTAGTTCTGCAGTGGATGGGCAGCCAGTGCAACAACTGGCATAGTACAGAGGTGTCTGAGTAATGCCTGGATAGGAAGATGAGTCTAGCTGCCACGTTTAGTATAGATTAGAGTGGAGCAAGTCTGGTGCAGGAAAGGCCAATGAATAGCGAGTTTCAGTAGTCAAGTCGGAAGTTGATGAGGGCGACAATGAGTGTCTTTAGCGTGTCCGTGGTGAGGAATGGACGAATTTTAGCAATATTTCTGAAGTGCCAGTGGCATTTTTGGCGCAGAGATTGGATGTGGGGGGGTAAAGGAGAAGTCAGAGTCCAGTGTGACCGCCAAGGCAGTGAGCCTGCCGTCTGGGGGTTATGATGGTGCCAGACACTGGAATGGAGATGTTGAGGGGAGGTTAGTTGGAAGGCGGAAAGGAGGTCAGTTATAGAGAGGTTAAGTTTGAGAAAAGGGGAGATCATAGTATTAGAGACAGCGGACAATCAGTTATTGATATTTTGGAAGAATGGTTCAGAAATCTCATGGGAAGAGGTGTATAGTTGGGTGTCGTCAGCGTAGAGATGGTATCGGAGGCCGAATTTGCGGATGGTTTATCCAATTGGGGCTGTGTAGATAGAGGAGAAAAGGGGACAAAGGACTAAGCATTGGGGACCCCGACAGTGAGAGGAAGTGGAGATAGGCCCAGTGAAGTGGACGCTGAAAGAGCGGTCAGAGAGGGAGGAGGAGAACCAGGAGAGAGCAGTGTTCTATAGGCTGATAGAGCGAAGCATAGTGAGAAGGAGGTCATGGTCGACCGAGTCAAATGCAGCAGAGAGATCAAGGAGGATTAGTAGGGAGTAGTCGTCTTTCGACTTTGCCATCATCAGGTCATTTGATTCTTTTGTGAGGGCAGTTTCGGTCGAGTGTAGAGAGCGGAAACCAGACTGGAGGGGGTCGAGGAGACAGTTGTCAGAGAGAAAGCGTGTGAGACGGGAGTAGACCAAGCGTTCTAGTAATTTGGAGATGAAGGGGAGCTTTGATATGGGTTGGTAGTTGGCAGCATCAGTCAAGTCAAGGGGTGTTTTTTTTAGCAGAGGGGATATATTGGAGTATTTGAATGAGGAGGGGGAAGGTGCCAGAGGTTAGGGAGAGGTTCCAGATTGTGGTGAGATGGGTTATGACAGCTGGGGAAAGGTACCGGAGGAGATGAGAGGGTAGCAAGTGCAAGTGGTTTGGCGAGTGGCTGAAAGCAGCCTGGAGACTTCTTCCTCTGTTGGTGGTTCTAACATTGAAAGTGAATGGGTGATGGATGCAGTGCTGATCCATCAGTACACTAATGATTGCATCAAATGATGAAAAGCAGCCCCCTAGCAGTGAGAAAGGACTCAAATTTAGTTAGAACTTTTACATGGGTGCTGTGAACCTCAGCAGGATCCTCTCTTCACAGGGTAGAAAGGTGTGACATGAACCAACATCTTCTTGGGCACAATGATGATTTTTGCGAGAGGGTCCACCACTTCATGCTGTGTGCACATTTGTACAGGGGTTAAATGCCCATATATGAATATCACTGCTGTACTTTATTTATATTCCTACCAGGACATTCAGAGAGGCCACATTTGTTCACATTGAATTTGTTGCCATGGACTGACAGGACCTGATTGGCTGAAGTTCTGGGTATAAAAGAGAGGTCCTGTTCCTGGGCTCTGCGGTGACTCAGCAGTTTTAGAGAGCGCAAGAAAGAGACTCAGCTAGTGGGAGCTGCAGGAGAGTTTTTACCTGTTACCCAATAGCTGCAGCAGAGAGACCTGGACTTTGTGAGTATCTGAGAAGGAGAGCCTCGGGTGGCCAGCTCAGCATCCCAGAACTGTAAAAAAGAAACAGGAGCTGGTGAAAACGGGCAGTGCAGCCACCTAGTGCATTGTGTGTGGGTATGGACGGCATCTTCTAGCAACGCGCACCATCACCAGAGATACAAAGACTTCTGTCCAAGGACGATTTAAGTGCCACAATGACTTTGGTAACCGAAGTGATTAACTACAGAAGCCTCTGGACAACAACCTAGGTGACGCATATTCATAAGTAAAGTTGCACCCTAAGACTAACTTCACATGGATGAGTGCAATATGGGACATGAATCTTGCCCCCATATCGTTGGTCTTGAGCCCAGTCCCCTGAGCCCACATCCACTGGTCCCAACACTGCCTAACAGTCTGCTCAGACGATCCTCTCCACTGGAGGTCTGTCGAGGGGTCCTGAGCCCGGACACCTTGAGTTGAGAAACACTGCTCTCGCCTACAGGACTTAAAACATGTGGCCGTTAGGACAACCACAGTGCATATAGAAGTGAGGGTCCTCCATTTGGGATCCCATAATGGATTGCTGTTGGCAAGCAGTGGCTTCTGCTTTGAAAAACTTGTGTCATCCATGTATTACTCGGAAGGCCATTTACCTGGAAGCCCTTGTAGGGAGGAACGTAGCTATAGGGGGTGCAGGGGTAGCAGTTGGAGGCCCTGGAGGCTTGTAAGGCCCAAAGGCCCCTCCATCACATAAGAAGACACTGGTGTTATAAACAGCACATGGTAAGTAGAGGGCCCTGTTATAGTTTTTGCATCGGGGCCCAAGAGCTTCTAGTTATGCCTTTCCCTCTAGAAGAAATGATAAGGTGGTGGCCACTTGGCTAAAGCAGCCGAGGGTTTTAGAGTCTGAATATGGGGTGATCCACCAAATACAACTGCTGTTCTCATATAAAGGCCAGCTGCACATGACCAGATCAGCCCATCTACAACTGACATTGTGAATAGGCCGCAGGTACCTGCGTCAACTCCTATTTGTGAGGGGAGGGGGGGGGAGCGAATATTTAAATAAAACAAACTGTACTGCGCATCACCAATGCCAAGCATCCGGAAAAGAAGGTACGCTTGGTCAGAGCCAGATTTGACAGCAGGCTCCCGTATGTGGAATCTGGATCATTCATGTGCAGGCGGCCTAAAGGGGATGTCCAAGGAGGAGAATTCCTTACTCAGACCAGTGGTGGTGGAACCTTCTCTTCTGGCCTAGTTCCAATGCTGGGTCATGCAGTATGGACCATCTCTGTAATTGCAGGGGGCTTGCTCTTCCCCTCATCTTAACTAAGCCAGTCCCCTTCTCTGTTATGGAGAACGCACAGACAGAAGGGGTCTCTGGTTTAGTTATTAACATGAACAGAACAAGCATCCCCCTGCAATGACGTTACAAGGAATGGAGAGAGGGTCCATACCATATGACCCAGAGTTGGGACCAGACCAGAAGTGGTAATTATGACACTGCAGGTATGGGGTAAGGATTTTGTCTTGCTGGACAGCCCCTTTAACCCATTAAGGACCAAGCACAGAATATTAAAAATACAGCGGGGGATTAAAGCCCCTGCTTCTGCAATCAATCAGAAGCAGGTCGGGTTCTCAGCTGATAGTCACAGCTGAGAACCTGAAGGAGAAGGGAGAAGCAGCTATTTAGCCCTTCTGTTTTATCCTTTCCTTAGTACACAGTGCGCAATGAGCACTATGTACTAAGAAGGGAAAGTGGAAGTATAACTTCCACTACACAAGCCAGCAGTCACGTGACCGCTGGGATTCCCTGCCACAGCAGAGCTGCAGGGTTGTAGCAGACCCTGATCAACCCTATTAGTGAGTATTGTCACTACAGGGGGATGTTTGCCCTGTAACTGGGGCTCCTATGGATCTAGCTCCTATGGATGCCCCAGCTACAGTGGGAAAGTGTCAAATAAAAAAAAACAAAAAACATGTGACTGTCCCCCAGAGGTCTTATTAGACGTCATGAGGGACATAGATGGTAAAAAAAAAAAAAAAAAAACAATTACATAAATAAGTTAAACAAAATTACAGAATAAAATAAAAATAGATACATAAAAAAAGAAAATAACCCAAAGCCGACACCAACCAAAACTGTCGCTATATGCGCCCTGTAATCCAAAAACAATACATATTATATATCAAAACGTTCGAAACAAAAATGAGGAACCCGTTCCCACACTTTATTTTAGCGTACAAATAATAATTTTCAAAAATGACTATAAATGTTAAAAAAAAATCATTTTTTTAATCTTTTTAACCCCAAAAAAACTAAAAAAAAAATGGAAAAAAGTCGGTGAAAGGACATTTAAAAAAATAGACTAAATAACCCATATGTCATGGGGAAAAAACACAGCAAAAGTAACTTTGGTAGCTGAAGGAAAAAAATAAAGGCAGTTAAACCACCACATGGGTAAAATCCCTAAAAAGTGTCTGGTCCTTAAAGAGTTAAAGTGTTTGTCAGTGATGAGACAACCTCCGTAAATGAAATAGTAACCACTATGGAATTACTGACACAGCAGAAAATGGGTTAAAACATTATACAAAGATGTACTTTCGACTGTATGATCCAAAAATTACACAAAATACGAGTAACTCAAAGGAGGCTAACCCAAAACTTTTATCATATCCCCAGGATAAAGTATCAGCGTCTAACCAGTGGAGGTTCTGGGTCTCCCAGCGGCCAAACATGAACACTGTCGCTCCATTCATCTCTGTGGGACTGATGGAGACTCATGACGCTGTATTCACCTTCTCTTCAGCAGTCCCATAGGGATGAATGGAGCAGCAGCCTGCAGGCTTGGCAGGGGCTTCATTCCTATAGGGGGACATCAGACCTCTGTTCTTGTGATCAGTGATGGTCCCAGTGGTCAGAAACGTATCCCCTATCCTGTGAATCTTTCTCCACTGAAGTCGTTCATCAAAGGTTGTACTCCAGGAAGGAGAATCCTTTCCACAATACCAAAAAGGGTCAAACGTGCGTAGGAGGGGAGTCAATGGCCAAAGCAAATGAGTAATGGAATAATGCCTCCACAACGTCTCCTGTTGGAAGGCAGCTACCCAATGGGTCAATATCTGATCTTTTAACAGGCCTTGCACCATGAACCCAGTGATGTCCCTGTTAAAAAGTGAAATATTGACTCATAAGGCAGATAGCTTACAACAGGGGGTGCAATAAGATTATTCCATTTCCCATTTGCATGGCTTTTTCCCAGGGAGCAGTGCAAGGTCTATAAGACATACTACAACATTGTGGTGCTCTCCACAAGCAGAAACATTACCCCCCGGACTCAGAGGCGTAACTAGAAGCTCTTGGGCCCCAATGCAAAATCTCTAACTGGGCCCCCGACCTACCATGTGCTGATTATAATACTGGTGTCTTATGAAATGGTGGAGCCTTTGGGCCCCCTAATGCTACAGGGCCCGGTAGCAACTGCTACCTCTGCATCCCCTACAGATACGCCCCTACCCGGACGTAAGTTGATGGCCTCTCACCTATTTCACTCCATTAAAGAGCTTTATATACCAAACTATACCAGCCCTGTATATTACAGTACAACAATGCATATACCATGGTACCGTCCGCATGAGGCATTTATGGGAAACGCCCATTGGGGTGCAGCGTCCAGGGCAAACATTATTGAGAGTATCTGCATTGATGTTCAGCACATGGTGTGATCTATAAGGATAGATATATCTGTTTATTTGAACACTATTATGGGTCTGTATATTTATGCCTATGTATGTGATATTGTGCAATAAAGGATGTTATTTGGATTCATATTTTGGTCCTGTGTTTTAGGCATAGTAGATGTATTGTTGGCCTCTCATCTAGTCAACCAGAACTCTACCGTACACTGATGAGGGACAGAACCCCAGAAATGCTGTAGGTACATGACTACTCTAGTTTGGTTCACCCTAGACATATCACAAGGCCTGTTAAAAAGACAGACACTGACTCATGGAATAGCTACCTTCCAATAGGTGACACCGAGGAGCATTAGTCCATTTCTCTTTCGCATAGCTTTTTCCCAGGGACCACAGCATGACCTATATACACTATGTTGCCAAAAATATTGCCCCCCCCACACTAATTTTGTGTTGTCAAGTGAAGGGGATATGAAAATCAGATGTGTGAGTATTGAGTATAAAGGAGAGGATCCCACAGAAGATCCCATTACATTACATGGTGTAGAACTGATAATGGGGTCTGGCGGTGGATGTCACCAGGTGTAGAGCTGACAATGGGGGTCTGGCGAGGGGATGTCAGCAGGTGTAGAGCTGACAACCGGGTCTGTTGGTGGGATGCCACCAGGTGTAGAGCTGACAATGGAGTTAGGTGGTGGGATGTCACCAGGTGACAACGGGGTCTGGTGGTGGGATGTCACCAGGTGTAGAGCTGACAATTGTGTCTGCTGGCGGGATGTCAGCAGGTGTAGAGCTGACAACGGGGTCTGGTGGTGGGATGTCACCAGGTGTAGAGCTGACAATTGTGTCTGCTGGCGGGATGTCAGCAGGTGTAGAGCTGACAACGGGGTCTGGTGGTGGGATGTCACCAGGTGTAGAGCTGAAAATAGGGTTGGGGGTGGGATGTCACCAGGTGTAGAGCTGACAACAGGGTCTGGTGGTGGGATGTCACCAGGTGTAGAGCTGACAATGGGGTCTGGCGGGGAGCATGTCCCAGGTGTACAGCTGACAACGGGGTCCTGCAGGGGGATGTCAGCAGGTGTAGAGCTGACAACGAAGTCTGGTGGGGGGATGTCACCAGGTGTAAAGCTGACAACTGGGTCTGGCAAAGGGATGTTACCAGGTGTAGAGCTGACATTGGGATCTGGCGGGGGGATGTCACCAGGTGTAAAGCTGACAACAGGGTCTGGTGGGTGGGATGTCACAAGGTGTAGAGCTGACAACGGAGTCTGGCGGGGAGGGATGTCACAAGGTTTAGAGCTGCCTACGGGGTCTGGCGAGGGGGGAGGTCAGCAGGTGTAGAGCTGAAAACAAAGTCTGGGTGGGGAATGTCACCAGGTGTAGGGCTGAAAACGAAGTCTGGAGGGGGATGTCACCAGGTGTAGGGCTGACAACGGGGTCTGGTGGGGGGATGTCACCAGGTGTAGGGCTGACAACGGGGTCTGCTAGGGGGATGTCACCAGGTGTAGAGCTGACAACGGGGTCTGGCAGTGGGATGTCACCAGGTGTAGAGTTTACAATGGGGTCTGGCAGGGGGATGTCAGCAGGTGTAGAGCTGATACAGAGTCTGGGAGAGGGATGTCACCAGGTGTAGAGCAGACAATGGGGGCCGGCGGGGAGGATGTCACCAGGTGTAGAGTTGACAACGGGGTCTGGTGGGGGGATGTCACCAGGTGTAGAGCTGACAGCGGAGTCTGGTGGTCGGATGTCACCAGGGGTAGAGCTGACAATGGGGTCTTGTAGTGGGATGTCACCAGGTGTAGAACTGACAACGGGGTCTTGTGGTGGGATGTCACCAGGTGTAGAGCCGACAATGGGGTCTGGTGGTGGGTTGTCACCAGGTGTAGAGCTGACAACGTGGTCTGGCGAGGGGATGTCCCAGGTGTACAGCTGACAACGGAGTCTGGTGGGGGGATATCACCAGGTGTAAAGCTGGCAACGGGGTCTGACGGAGGGATATCACCTGGTTTAGAGCTGCCTACGGGGTCTTGCGGGAGGGGGAGGTCACCAGGTGTAGAGCTGAAAACAAAGTCTGGGGGGGATGTCACCAGGTGTGGGGCTGAAAACGAAGTCTGGAGGGGGATGTCACCAGGTGTAGGGCTGACAACGGGGTCTGGTGGGGTGGATGTCACCAGGTGTAGAGCTGACAACGGGGTCTGGCAAGGGGATGTCACCAACCAATCAGTATGGGACATTGCAGCTACTAGACCTTCCAGAGAGCACTGTTGGCCATGTTATTGGATGATGAAACCATCCGGTGTGTGCAGTGTCGCCACGTTCAGGGAGATCTTATAAACCAACAGAACATGGACAACAAAACCTTGTAGGAGCTGTGAAGGCATCACACACATCGTCTGCCCTCACTCTGGGGCTCTTACAGGCCATTGGAGCATCCATTAGCACTAGAACAATCTGTAAGGAACTGCATGTTAAGGGATACCATGGCTGAGTGGCTGCACACAACATCACAGCAGTGAATGCACAGCGGCACCTGCGATGGGGCTCGGAGCGTCGGATTGTAAATGAGCAGAAGCAAGCAATGGACACTGAATCATGGTACACCATCTTCCGATCAGATGGCCACACTTGGATATGGTGGTTGCTTGGAGAATGGTTTCTACATGACTGCATCGTCCCAACAGGAGGTTTGCAGGAGGTTCTGATATAATGTGGGAGTGTTTCTGCTGGAAAGGACTAGGGCCATTGGTTATAATGAAGTTTACCCTCAACACCTATGAGTACAGAGACATTCCGGACAATGTGGCATCGCCTCCCCTGTGGTAATTCTTTGGTACAGCTCCACCAACATGACCGACGACCATGTCCTACATCACGCAGTGTTGAGGCTTGGTTTGAGGAGAAGAGCATCTGCAAACTTCATTGGCCCAAAGTCCGGATCTCAATCCCATCAAGAATCTTTGGGATGAACTAGAACGCCGTCCCCATGCATACCCAACATGCCCATCATCCCCACATCATTATCTGAAGATCTCCTCGAGAAACTGAGGCAAATCCCTCCACACATCTATGGGAATTTTGTGTAAAGTGGCCGAGGAGGATTACTGCAGTCATTAAGGCTGAAGGTGGCCAACACCGGACTGAGAAATGTGAATAAAAATCGAATTTCATCACCTTCTATGTGCCCAATACTTCTGTCAGCATAATGCAAGACTTCCTACGCTCCCATAGTTCTCTCCACAAGGAAAAAACTTACCCACCTGGGTTTTCATTGGTCAACAGACTTGCAGTCCCACTCAGTTAGTGGGACTCCTCGGGCTCTTCCCATAGCTCTCCTGCCCACATGGCCCATGACATACATGATGAGGCTCCGGTATTATTTTTATACTTTTAAGCAAATCTTTCAGCGAGTTCTTTCAGCAAATATGAGAAAAGTTTGGCCGGCGCCCTGTGACTTTCCTCCGGCGACCTTCATAATTACGCAAGATGAGCGACTTCTCCATGATATACCGAACATTCTTATCTGTCAATGGAGGTTAAATGAGGTTAATGAAGGTTCATTATCTTCTTATCCCCAGAAACGTGTTCATTTATCTGTAGCAGATCTTAGCGCAAAATAATCAGTAAACAGTGTTTAAACATGTTCTGCAGAATTAATCTATCCGACCGTTTCCGTTTCTTCCAAGAGAAGAAGTTAATAAATGTGATGCTTAGCTAGCTTACATCGGCTCTGTGGACGGTGCTGCAGGTAATACTGACCCTCCAGACGCTCAAGCACCAGATTCACGTATACCAGGTATGGTTCAGCACCAGCCAACCAATGGCGTACATGTCATATAGGGCCCTGTACAAAGGGGCCCCAGCTTAGAGTCACCACTGGCCCCATGGACAGCACAGACCCGGATACTTCCAATCAAACAGTTCACTGACGTCTGCCCGCAAGTACGGAAACACCCAACGGGTCAACGTAAAAGGGCAACAGGCTCTGGGAACAAACGTGGCATTAAGACTTTACAGCCAGAAGCTAATTACAATCCATAATCACTAAGTACAAATGAAAGAAACTCAGAAGAGAAATGTAATTGTAAGAAATGAGGAGAGACGGTGACATCGGGCTGCTGACGGCCCAAATCTACATTGCAGGACGTAGTGCCAAATGCCCATTATATAATGCTGCCCCCAGAGCCAGTAATTGTCCTGACCCTTGTGCCAATGCTAATGCTATGACATCGCTGGCACCATTTGTGCACAAAGGTCCGTGCCGGTGCCAGGATGCCACAAGGCCCAAAGCCAATGCACTGTAAAGAATGTACCAGCTGAGCAGGTGTAATGCAAGGAGACCACAATGGAAGGCGACAGATGTAGGCAGCACTGCAGCGCTGCCAAGAGGTTTAGCTGGACGGCCAATGGCCAACATATTAACCTACACGGAGACTCGGGGGGTTTATATAGAGAATGAAGCTGAATGCTACACGGACGCTGCTCCGCCATACAAGCTGCAGTATGGAAAGCACAAACTGAATCCTAAAGCCGATATCCATTTTTAGCTCAGTTTCTACTTAAAAGTGGAGTCACTGTGTACATACATTACATATCCTGAGATACCAGCCCGTATTATACTCCAGAGCTGCACTCACTATTCTGCTGGTGGAGTCACTGTGTACATACATTATTTATCCTGTACTGATCCTGAGTTACATCCTGTATTATACTCCAGAGCTGCACTCACTATTCTGCTGCTGTAGTCACTGTGTACATGCATTACTTATCCTGTACTGCTCCTGAGATACATCCTGTATTATACTCCAGAGCTGCACTCACTATTGTGCTGGTGGAGTCACTGAGTACATACATTACTTATCCTGTACTGATCCTGAGTTACATCGTATATTATATTGCAGAGCTGCACTCACTATTCTGCTGGTGGAGTCACTGTGTACATGCATTATTTATCCTGTACTGATCCTAAGTTACATCCTGTATTATACTTCAGAGCTGCACTCACTATCCTGCTGGTGGAGTCACTGTGTACATACATTACTTATCCTGTACTGCTCCTGAGTTACATCCTGTATTATACTCCAGAGCTGCACTCACTATTCTGCTGGTGGAGTCACTGTGTACATACATCACTTATCCTGTACTGCTCATGAGTTACATCCTGTATTATACTCCAGAGCTGCACTCACTATTCTGCTGGTGGAGTCACTGTGTACATACATTACTTATCTTGTACTGATCCTGAGTTCCATCCTGTATTATACTCCAGAGCTGCACTCACTATTCTGCTGGTGGAGTCATTGTGTACATACATTACTTATCTTGTACTGATCCTGAGTTCCATCCTGTATTATACTTCAGAGCTGCACTCACTATTCTGCTGGTGGAGTCATTGTGTACATACATTACTTATCTTGTACTGATCCTGAGTTCCATCCTGTATTATACTTCAGAGCTGCACTCCCCATTCTGCTGGTGGAGTCACTGTGTACTTACATTACTTATATTGTACTGATCCTGAGTTACATCCTGTATTATACTCCAGAGCTGCACTCACTATTCTGCTGGTGGAGTCATTGTGTACATACATTACTTATCTTGTACTGATCCTGAGTTCCATCCTGTATTATCCTCCAGAGCTGCACTCACTATTCTGCTGGTGGAGTCACTGTGTACATACATTACTTATCCTGTACTGATCCTGAGTTACATCCTGTAGATCTTTTTATTATAAAAGTGAAAAACATAACAATAAACAGAACATAAATCTCGCTCACTTGGCATAAGACAAACATAAAACCAAAACAAAACAAATTATCACTTGTGTTATCCGTACTTTGCCTTACTGCAGGACAAAAGAAAAAGGTCCATCTGGTCCAAACAATACACACCGCACACTACACCAACCTGCACTCCAAACTACACTCACCCATCCTCACCAATACATATACGCTACATATAACAATATACACACATGTAAGAAAACATCCCTAACTCACAGGATCCAGCCAGAAATCCCAAAAAAGAAGAAAGAAAACGACTAATAACTGAAGCAATTATATAATAACAATATTGTAAACAACCATAACAAAAGTAATAGCAATAGGAACAACCCAATACCTTTTTTTTTTTTTTTCCTTGCAAATTTTTTTTTTTTTTCCTTTTTTTTACATTTTTATTTTTAAATTTTTTTTTTTTTTTTTTTTTAATGCCCGCCACCTAAAGAATAAAACCTTACATAATCCTAAACTAACCCTATATCCAGACCAAACCACCACACACCCCAAACAACCCCCTACGGTGCAGCCACGGGAGCCACGCCTGCATCCCAAGTCCGTGCTCAATGTCTATGTCCAGGACGAGCCGAGCTGCACCGCATACACACACCCTGCCCGCCGCAGCCTGAGGGCCACGCCCGCACCAACAGTCCGTGCCCAGTGTTCATTGTCCGGGACGTGTCAAGCTACGGCTGAGGCATAAATCCCCCCCCCCTCCCCCCAATAAACCCCCACCCAACCTATCTATAACCCCTAGCCCTATATACAAAACAAAACATATAACCTCTCACATTACATAACTACAAACCAACACTACATATTAATACCCGAAAGCCTAAGGTTCAGTTACCTGCAGCCGTACATACTTCATCTTTGACCGAAAAACAAAAACTCTACTAGTGTCACACTCAGCCCTCCACAAGGACTGGATATGATAAGCCGGGCACCGACCAAAAAGAGAAAAACTATCCCTATAGTTAATCTGTCCCTACAATGTCCCTACTCCTTCCCTAAAACTTACCCTCAGAGAAACTGTCCCTACCTCTCCCTATTCTGTCCCTACAAAGACCCTAACAATAAGAAGACTGTCCCTAACGAAATACAAACCCTCTCCATAGGAGAGAGGCCTTAGTCGTGCCCAACCTCTCATAATCCAGAGAACGCACCTTCACCAGGTCACCCAGGATGTTCCTATTCACCTCATCCACGGGGAGGATTTTCTCTTCCGTCGAAACTAAACACCGTGCGTTCCAAATGTGAAACCTGACCACTAGGCTGACTAAGAATAAAGTGCACCGGTCCCTGCGACCAAGGTCCCCGAATGCCCCATAGACCCATTCCGCATACGAGAGGCGTGCCAACCTGGGCCAACCAATGGAGGCTCCCACCCGTTTGTACACCTCTGTATTAAAGGGACACTGAAGCAGGAAATGCTCCATGCTTTCCAGTACGTTGCTGCACTCCTGGCGGGGGCAACCCCTATCCACCAGTGGCCTGCTCTTCAAGTTGCCCCTTACATACAGTCTCCCGTGGAAACAGCGCCAAGTCAAGTCCCAAAACTTCAAGGGGATCCTGTCAGAATTCAATAAACGTAACCCTCCCTCCAGGTCCCGACTTGGGCAGTCCTTGAGCGCCAGGGGCTTCTGGAAATGGGTCAACAGAACCCTCTTATCGAGGAGTTTCCTCGACAGAGTTCTGATCTCCCACATCCCCAGACCCCACCGACGTATCATCTTCAGAACCACGGTAGCGTAAGCCGGAAGATGCCCGTGCGGCGTGCGAAGATCCTTCACTCGCCCTCCTGTCTCCCATTCCTGGAAGAAAGGCCGAAGCCATCCCCAACAGGAGAATACCCACGGAGGAGCCCTCTCTTGCCAGAGGTTGCCTATATTGATCTTAACAAAGGTGTTTACGAGAAACACCACGGGGTTGACCATAGATAACCCCCCTAGTCTCCTCGTGCGATATGTGACATCTCTCCTAATTAGGTTCAACCTGTTCCCCCACAACATTAGGAAGAACAGGTTGTAGACCCGGGTCCAGAGAGGTTCTGGCAAAATGCATACGCTGCCCAGGTAGATGAATAAAGGGAGCAGGTATGTTTTGATCAGGTTAACCCTTTCCCGAAGGGTCAAAGACCAACCCTTCCACTGGGCCACCTTCTGAGTGGCACCATCGAGCCTGACCACCCAATTTTGCATGGGGTAATCTCCCCGGCCGAATTTGATGCCGAGAACTTTAGCCGAGTCCTGGGGCACTGGAAGGGTGTCCGGGAGACTAAATGTAGGATCTCCCCTTCCTAACCAGAGACTTTCGCACTTATCCCAGTTGATGCCGGACCCGGATGCTTCCGAGTAGCGATCCACCTCTGCCATCACGTACTCTGCCTCCCCCCTCGAGGACACAAAGACGGTGACGTCATCAGCGTACGCTGCCACCCTGAGGGCGGCTTCCGGCACCGCCCGATCCATCCCGACCCCCGCCATAGGCCCACCATCAATCATCCTAAGGAAAGGATCAATGGCAAACACGTACAGCAAGGGGCTCAGAGGACAACCCTGACGGACGCCAGACCCAACCTCAAATGGGTGGCCGACCCAACCGTTCACTAGCGGGAAAGTCTCAGCCCCCGCGTACAATGTCTTGAGCCAATTGACAAACCCCACTGGCAGGCCATATCTCAGAAGAACAGACCAGAGGTACTCATGATTAACCCGATCAAACGCTTTGGCCTGATCCAAGGACAGCAGGTACCCCTCCCAGTGACCAGCCCTACCCTGCTCCACTGCCTCCCTGACACCTAGAACAGCACTAAAGGTGCTACGGCCTGGAACAGAGCAATGCTGGGCGCCCGAGAGGAGCCGGGGTGCAAACTTGACCAGCCGATTAAACAGCACTTTTGCCAGAACCTTCCTGTCCGTATTGAGAAGCGCTATGGGACGCCAGTTCTCAATACGGCTCGAGTCTTTACCCTTTGACAGAAGGATCAAAGCCGACCTCCTCATTGACTTTGGGAGAGTGTCCGAGGAAAGACACTCATTGAAAACCTCAGTCAAGAGGGGACTCAAGAGGTCCTTAAAGGTCTTATAGTACTCAGATGTTAAGCCATCCGGTCCTGGCGATTTTTTGAGCGCAAGCCCATCAATCGCCAGTTTAACTTCCTCTATGTTGATCTCCTCTGTCAAAACATTAAGGGAGATGTCATCCCCTGGCTCAGGAACAGCTTCAGCCAGGAAAGCCGACATCACATCTCGATCTAGATCCCTCTTCCTCAAAAGGTGCGAGTAGAAGGATCTGATGACTTCCAGAATCCCTGATCTGGACCTGTTCAGAGATCCCGTACCGTCGATCAGTCCAGTGACAACTTTACGATTCACTGACATCTTGCAGTTTCTGTAAGGGTCAGGTGAGTGGTACTTCCCGAAGTCCCTCTCAAAAACCAAAGATGCGTGCCTATTATACTGGCACCCTTTGAGCAAAGACTTCACTCTGGAGATCTCCTCGCGGCTACCTCCAGTCGAGATGAGATGTTCGAGTTTCCTCCTCAGGCCCTGATAAAGACGATACTTACTCAGGCTCCTGAGGCTAGAGAGCTGGCGGAAGAACCTCGCAGCCCTGATCTTGAATATCTCCCACCACTCTGACTTACTGCTACAAAGATCCAGTAATGGTACCTGGCTCTGCAGAAAATCCTCAAAGGACTGTCTTATCTCTGCTTCCTCCAGGAGTGATGAATTCAGCCTCCATAAGCCTCTACCCATCCGGGGGGTCTCTGCAACATTCAGGGAAAACAAAATCAGACAGTGGTCGGAGAATTCCACCTCAACAACAGAAACTGGTGAAGAGATGGCTTCCTCCTTCAAATAAAACCTATCTATTCTAGACCTGCACTCGCCTCTATAATAGGTGAAACCCGTGTGGCCTGGGGTGTGCCGGATGTGGACATCCACCAGGCGAGCTTCGCTAGCTATGCTATTAAGCGCGACGCTATCATAAGTCAGCTTGCCTAGGGAGCCTCCCCTGTCACGGGTCCTCGTGACTGCGTTAAAGTCACCCCCAAAGATCACCTGCCGACTGGTAAAAAGGTACGGCTTGATCCTCATAAAGAGATCTTTGCGGTCCCGCTTGGTTTGGGGACCGTAGATGTTGATTAGCCGAAGCTCTTGTCCCTTCATGAGAACATCCAGGATCAGGCACCTCCCTATTTCTAACTCGATAACCCGTCGGCATTCAACCGCTGTGGTAAAAAGTACCGCCACTCCGCTATATGGCTCGGCCGCAAGAGACCAGTAAGATGGACCAGACCTCCATTCCCTCCTTGCCTTGTGCACAGCTGCCAAATTTGGCAGCCTGGTCTCTTGCAAAAACAAAATGTCAGCTTCAACACGGCCGAGAAAATCAAAGGCCGCAAATCTAGCCATATCAGATTTAATGCTGGCAACATTAATGGATGCCAGCGTCAACGGAGCGGGTGCCGCCATCATTGGTGATTGAGTTAGATGGCTTTCTTCTTCCCACCCCCCTTCTCATCCGGGTCTGAGGATGACCCCTTGCCACGTTTCTTGGACACTGAAAGGTCCATGGCAAGGGGCTCCTCGACCTCGTCCTCCTTGCCACTGGGCTCTGGGCCAGCCCTCCCCCTGGAGGTCACCAAACCCCCATAAGAGGAAGGCTCAGCACCCCCTGTAGGCCCCACGCTTGTCCTGGGCACCTCTCCCTCTGCCTCCTCCGAGGACGAGAGAGCTTGGTACCTGTTGGAGAGCCCAACAAGAGGAGAGTTTGGATTGCCTTCCTGCACCTGGCCCGTTGCAGGGGAAGATTTCCCTTCCCTTTTTTTCATTTTCTTGGAGCCCTGCTTACGCTTTTTCTTTTGCCACTCATCCTTGCCCTCACCCACACTTTCATAGTGGGAAGAATCTGAATAAGTGGCATCCTTTTTTGCACTCAAATGTGTGGGGTCGCCGCACTTGTGACAGAGCTTCGGCTGCCCCTGGTAGAAGGCCAAGATACGATCCCTGCCAAGGAAGGCCGCGGATGGTATGTGGGCCACCGAATTCCCTGAACGCTTAAGTTTCACCATAAACGTCCAGGCTCCGGACCAGATGCCGTGCTCGTCCCGGTTCTTATTGGGCATATCCACCACCTCTCCGTACCGACTTATCCAAGTCATGATATCGTAACAAGAGAGGGACTCGTTACGAGTCAAAACGGTCACTCTCTTGACTCCAGTCTGGCGGGTTACCACTTGTGCAGCGAAACCGTGCCAGCCGGGCTCGTTCTTCATCAACTCGTAGTTCCCCCAAAAGAGCTCGAGGCCCTCTGGGCGAACAAAGCTGATGTCGAACTCAGACGTGCCGTAAGGATGGATCAGGGCATAGATGTCATTTGCCCTGAAACCCATCTTCAGCAGAAGCTCCACCACCTTACCCCTGGATGGACACACGTCATTGCCCCTCCACTGAAGACGAGCCACATTCCTACGGCCAATGTCCTGCCCGGTTGTCGGCAGGGACCAGACGGTCTCCCCCCTTTGTTCTCGGAAGGCACCAAGACCATGTCTCTCCACCCAGAGAGACAAATCCACAACTCTGCCCCCTACATTCATCGAGCTCTCCCCCCTCCTCAAGGCCTCCAGGAGGCGCCGTTGCAAAATGCCGTCCCCAGAGCCCAAAGACAAGGAGGACGCCTCTCCCCTCCCTCCAGCGGCGACACTGGCATAAGTTCTACCAGATGTTGTCGCCGCTGGGGGGGCGACTGGATCCTGACCCACCCCCTGACTACCCTCCGAAGCCCCACCCTCCCGTACAAGAGGTGGCATACTAGCCAGGGAACCAGGGACACCTGTTCCTGCAGGAACAGGGGCAGCAGGAACAGGGGCAGCAGGGGTACCAACAGCCGCATCCATTACCTCACTCACTTCTCTATTAGCTGCTGGACCAGGACCTTTATTATTTTTACCCTCTTTTTGCCCTGAGGGCAAGTCCGTGGCACCTCCAGTGGGTGGCTGGAGATGCACTTCAGAGGATTCAGTGTCTGGCCTTTTAACATTTTTCCTTACTTTGGTGGATGTAGCTCCGCCCACCTTAGCCACTCTGGGAGTTGTAGTTCCTTCAACTTCCCTTCCAGGAACAGGAGCATGTTTACCATGGGTGGGAGGATCGGTAGACCCGGCCACCACCCACTGCGCCCCCTCTGCACCTGATAGGCGCTTTAGGGACACAGCGGGGACAGCCAGGCCACCACAGGTGGGACCTGGTGCCGGATCATGCCTCCCTCCCACTGGGACATGACCGACAGCACCAGCACCTCTGGACTGGCCGCGACCCTTTGCTTTCCCAACGCTCTTCTCCACCTCCTTTACTCCTCCATTCCCACTACTGGCACAAGCGGACTTGGAGTTTTGGGCCGCATTAACCCTCTCTTCCCCAGTCCCCTGCACCGGACTCACCACAGAGCCCGGGACTAGGAGCTCAGGGTTACCACCCTGGTCTGACTTTTCAGCCAAACCAGAGTGCTTGGTGACATAAACAAATTTTTCTTGTATATATTTTTTTTCCTTTTTCCTCTTCTTCTTCTTGCTTGAGGTGTCTGGGGGCAAATCATTCCCAAAATAGCAGGACTGCAGCCTCTCTGGGGACTCTTGCAGCTGTATCTGCCGCATTATCAGCGCACCCTCTCCACTGCTGCTGCAGCTGTCATCACTGTCCTCCAGGTCAGATTCACCCGACGTGGGGGGCAGGCTCACCTGTTCAGCTGGGATGCTGGGCCCAGTAGTCCCACCTGGCAGTGAAAATTGCTGCTCACCAGAGCACCCAGCTCGCCCATCCTGAGCACCGTCAGATTCGCCCATGCTGCTGCTTGAGCGCCTGGCAGAGCGCTCTTTAATAGCAGCGCTGCTCACTGACGCCATTTTGCTGAACCTCTCATCATTTAACAGTTTTTCTTTGAAAGGCCCGCTTCTTTCCAGAATCCTTTCCCTCTCCTCTGCATAAAACTCAATGGCCTCCTCACAGGCTTCAATCTGCCGCGATATGGCTAACTTCCTGGTGCGGGATCTGGCCCGCTCCGCATCATAGCGGGCAACGTGCAGCTCCTGCTTATATTTATTCAGCTGCCTCCCGACATGCCCAAAGTCCTTCATATACTTGGCAATGCGTGATGCCACATCCGTTACAGACTCGCCCTCCCTGCGATCAGCCCAACTTGCCTGCAAACGTTGTTTTGCCGCATGGTCCTCCACTCTCTTCCTCTGGCTGCGGGTCCTCTTGGGCTCCTCCAGGGGAGTCAGGGTGACATTGCTGCCACTCCGACCAGGTGTTCTCCCCTCCTGGGGTGCAGTCCTCCCTCCCCCCGACCGAGGCCAGAGGGAGGAGGTCTGGGACTCCATGGCTGGAGCAAGCCCAGCACCTGTAGACTTGGCTGGGTAAGCTTTCCTCTTACTGGTGACCACACCCTGGATCCTGCAGAGCTCTCACACACCCAACCTTCTCCAGAGCTGCACTCACTATTCTGCTGGTGGAGTCATTGTGTACATACATTACTTATCTTGTACTGATCCTGAGTTCCATCCTGTATTATACTTCAGAGCTGCACTCACTATTCTGCTGGTGGAGTCATTGTGTACATACATTACTTATCTTGTACTGATCCTGAGTTCCATCCTGTATTATACTTCAGAGCTGCACTCCCCATTCTGCTGGTGGAGTCACTGTGTACTTACATTACTTATATTGTACTGATCCTGAGTTACATCCTGTATTATACTCCAGAGCTGCACTCACTATTCTGCTGGTGGAGTCATTGTGTACATACATTACTTATCTTGTACTGATCCTGAGTTCCATCCTGTATTATCCTCCAGAGCTGCACTCACTATTCTGCTGGTGGAGTCACTGTGTACATACATTACTTATCCAGTACTGATCCTGAGTTACATCCTGTATTATACTCCAGAGCTGCACTCACTGTTCTGCTGGTGGAGTCACTGTGTACATACATTACTTATCCTGTACTGATCCTGAGTTACATCCTGTATTATACTCCAGAGCTGCACTCACTATTCTGCTGGTGGAGTCACTGTGTACATACATTACTTATCCTATACTGATCCTGAGTTACATCCTGATCCCACTCCATATAGCAGGTACCGGCTGCACCACCAGCTAACACCCGCCTGCAACAGCCACGATCAGCGTTCATGCTGATCACAGCTGTTAACCCTATAAATGCCGCTGTCACTTCTGCCAGCAGCATTTAAATCATTTAAATTGGCATTTTTGGGTCCTGAACCACTCCTCTTGATTAGATCGCGATGTGCTGCTCAGTTGTCATGGCCGCTCAGGGCCTTCTGAAGGTCCCGAGGACTGATATGAATGAATGCCAATAGCACATTTTGAGAGACTGCATTCAGAATGCGCTACAATGCAATACTATAGTATTGCTTTATACTGTATGAGCGATGAAACAACAAGTTCATATTACCTATGGGGACTAAAAAATAATGTAAAAATAAAGAATATTAAAAGTTGAAGAAACTCCTCCCTTTTCCCATATTTAAAATAAAAAAATCCAAAGAAAAATATAAGCGGTATCGCCGCGTCCACGAAAATCCAACCTAAAATAACGCATTATTTATCTCAAACAGTGAGCATCGTCAGAAAAAAAAGCAACGCGCTGCGAGGATCACCCTGTCTCTAGGAAAAAGTTAAAGAAAAAGCGATTAAAATGTCTTAACCACTCTAAGGCTACATTCAGACGACCGCATATCGGCTGGGTATTCACGCCGGCCAATGTACGGCGTCTCTCTCTGCAGGGGGGGGAGCCTGGAAGAGCCGGGAGCAGTGCACTGAGCTGCCGCCCCCTCTCTGCCTCCTCTCCACCCCCTCTCCGCCCCTTTGCACTATTTGCAAGGAGAGGAGGTGGGACAGGGGTGGGGCTAAGTTCTGGTAATTAGCTCCGCCCCTGTCCCGCCTCTCCTCATTGAAAATAGTGCAGGGGGGTGGAGAGGATGCAGAGAGGGGGCGGGAGCTCAGAGCACTGCTCCTGGCTCTTCCAGACTCCTACCCTTGCAGAGAGACTAGCCCAAACATGGTGAAATAGCAATTTTTTTTCTATTTCTCTCCACTTAGAATTTTTTTTTACGTTTTTCAGTACATTATACGGTATATTAACCCCTTGCAATCCAATTTTGGATTCAGGGTTTCTAGGGGGCTTCCTCTTTCTGCCATTATGTAATGGCGCCATCTGCTGGCTAGAGACAGTACTGCGGTATGGGACATGCTGGAGAGGCCCCTGACAACAGAGCGGCCAGTAATATACAGTAAGAATACCCTGCCGTACGTCTTCCAACATCGGAGCTGTACAGCCTTCAATCAGATTGTCTTCAGACGTCAGACAGTGGATTGGAAAGGGTTAAATAGTACCAATAAAAAATACAACTCGTCCCGCAAAAAACACCCCGCAGACATCTACCTTGATGGATACATAAAAGTTATGATTTCTTGAAATTGGGGAGGAAAAACCGAAAATCAAAAAAAAAATCCGCGTCGTTAATGAAAGCCCCCAATAACCGTCATCTCTTTGCCGTCCATTTTCACCATCCGTGAAGCCGCAGCTTCATTCGCTCCTGTTCGGCAATGCAGATTTGCGGTTCAGAGACCGGGGAAAGCTGGGTGGGATGTATAATAGCGGCCATATTGGTTGTGACCCAGATTTCTCGGCTAAAGCCCTAAACGAAGCGGCGGTGCACAATATAACGTGACAACGCGCCACAAGAGAGCGACTCCTATTTACCGAGGATTCAGCTGGAAACGCTCTTTAATAAGTCCGTATTATCAGGAGGCTCGGAGAATTGCGCCGCGAAGTAACTTTTGTTTGGGACACAGGTGCGCGGCGCACAGATAGGAGCGCGGATAATGGCGGCAACAACAGCTGCTCCTCTGATAATCTGCACATTTAATATGCATTATCAGGACATGAAAAGGCCGCACGCTGCCCGTGGCCTTAACAAACCGTGCGCCACTTTGCCTTCTATAGCGATTTCTGTCAACCTCTTCCAAATGTCAATCCCAGGACAGAAGCGGTGCGACTGGCACGGTCGGCGGTGCCAGAATTAAAATGAGTTTCTACTTTTACTATTAAAAAGAGGGAAATGTCAATATTTTACAAACAGGCTTTGAAGTGACAATGGCGCCGAGCTGACAGACAGTGACAGAACTCACAGACCTGTTCCGAGTGTCCGCAGCTGATAAAGGGTTTAGGTCTGTGCCAGCGTAATAGAGGACTCAGGGAAAAAGCCCTACAATGGAGCAGACCGGGCGCCCAGAGCAAAACTATCGCAAACTTATGTTATGGGGGAGAAGAAAAAAAAAACTGGGGGAGGAGGGGGGCGAATCCACGAATGCTGATAAACGTGAAATAAACAGAGCGTTGGCAGAGAGCGGCAGATAGGCAGAGCGGGGATGTCGGGCATTGTGCACGCGAAGAATTCACCCAGCCTGCGGCATTGAAACCTCTCCCTGCATAGTAATTGTGCCCCGCTGCGCATTGTAGGCTTGAAACAGGGCTGAAAAAAGCTTCCTACACGTGTTGCTCTGATCCGCGATAACGGCTTCAAAAAAACGCGGCGCGGACTATCGGAGGTTGCAGATGCAGAACAGGAGAATGAAATGCCGGACTCCACGGGGGAGGAACGCGCCTCGCTAGATCCGGCAGAACGAATGGAACACAGAGAATAATCTACCAGGAGATTACACTGGATGAAAATCACCCTGCCAGGCAGCGGTGGGTGGCGGCGGCCGCCTCTGAATCTCGGCATTCACAGCACGTCAAACGGGCAATTAAATGGGTTTTCTGGTTTGATGAAAATGAAGCTTAATCAGTGTGTAAGGGAAAGTTTGGGAGTTTACTAGTAAACTTTTGGGGGCGTTTCTACAAGTTTTTACGTCCGTTTCCGGCATAAGATAAAGCAGCGACATTTTGCGCAAGCCTTACTTGCGTCGCAATTTAGCGAATTTTTTCCATGGCTTGATCGGAGGAGGCACGGCCAGATATTAGGACCCGCATTTGAAATGTCGGTATTAAGAAATGTGGCCCTTTGTATTTCAATTACCTTGTTAAGATCTCTGCTTGCTGTCAAGGAGTGGGCCACAATCATTTAGATCCAGAAGCTAACGACATGTCCTCACCTGGTGATAACTGCTACAGTGGTGCGAGCCTGACTGCTGGGACCACCACTGATCACCAGAACCGGGGTCCCGTGTCTCCCATTTGAATGGTTTGGCTATGTTAGTTGGTTCCATAGGCTTTGAATAGCGCGGTTAAGCAGGGGATACGGACCCCCTGTCCTGGTGATTGTGGGGGTCTCAGTGGTCAGCCCCACATTGATCTGGTACTTATCACCTATAAAGTGGGTATTTGATAACTAATTATTACTGGAATATGCCTTTAATCAGTTGGGTCTAACCTTCTTCACCAACCCCTGGGGGGCGCCGCTCAGTTTTAGACATGCTGGTCTGTTAAAAACGTTGTGCCAAGACAGGAAGTTATCCGCTAACGACAAGGTAGGAGATAACCTTCTGATCGGTTTCAGCCGTTGGATCCACCACTGATCTCGACTTGTGCGCTGCCACTCCATTCATTTAAAGGGACTGCCGAGATTGTCCGGTACAAGCCCTTGGCTGTCTCAGCCCGTCCCGCTGTAATGAACGGCAGAGCGGTGCCCGTGCTCCAACACTACTCCACGTGGGACCTTCAGATGATGCTGGAGATGACGGAACACAAGCACTTACGTTTCACCTCCTTTCCCACTGAAATGAATGGAGCACAGGACACTTGTGCAATCACTGCTCCATTTATGTGGGGACCTTTGGGACCCCTGTTCTCGGGATTAGTGGGGGTTCCAGCAGTCAGATCTACACCCAACAGAAAGATATCCTGTGGTTAGGGGACAACATTCTGATTGGGGGGCTCCGACCATTGGGATTTCCTCAACAGCATAGGTCCCTGCATGAATGGAGCAGTGGTTATACATGTGCGCTGCAGCTCCATTCATTTCAACAAGGCTGGCGGGGACATTCATCTGATGCAGGCATCTTCAGGACCCTAGTTCTTGGGATCAGTTGGGGTTCCAGTCCCCACCAATCAGAAAGTTATCCTTTGTCCTTGGGTTAGGTGATAGAGACTCATGTGGTGCAGAGTGCTAAGGCAGCAGAAATGCAGACCTGAAGGTTGTGAGTTCAATCCCCACGTGGTTCAGGTAGCCACCTCAAGGTTGACTCAGCTTTCCATCCTTCCAATGTTGGTAAAGAGGGGTAATAAATAAGTTACTTTAAAGCGCTGCAGAATAAGTTGGTGTTATAACAAGGTTTAATTTCTTTTTTTAACTTTCAGTCTTGGCAACAACCCCGGACACAAATCTGTCCTGGACTCCAGGCTGGCAGCTATAGCACCCAATCATGTGAATGAGTGTACGCACACGGGGTCCCGTACATCGGACGGCACGCGGACGCAACGTTAAATTCGCCTGTGTGCAAGTAGCTTATTCTGATAGGAAGTGCAGGCCGGATAGATTGCAGCACATCCACCATAGATCCAGAGGCCATCTTCAAGTAACTGATTAGCACCCAGTTATATTTCTTGCAGCATGAGAGGGGTAAATGAGCTCCGCTCTCAGCCATCAGACAGCCGAGCCCCCGCTACTACCAGAATGAGAGAGCCGTGCCAGTATTCTGATGCAGCGCCATAAAAAGGTATATGGCGGCCATCAAGTGTTTAAAGGGTCTTGCGTAAATAAATCTTAAAGCAACCCTCTAACAATATTCTACCCAGGACTGGAGGGGTATATGAGCTGCAGCTGTTCTTCTCTGCCCTCCCTCGGATGCGCCAATTTTAGGTCCCATTTCCAGATGTCTGGCACAGTTCTCAGACTACCTATCCTCACAGTACAGTCTTAGACTACCGATGCACTATACCTGCTCTCTGACTGGATAAGGCTGATCATGTGATCAACATCAGCCAATCAGATGGTAGTGCACAGTATGCATTAAGAAAGTCAATGCGGCCATCTTGAATGGCCCAAAACTAGTGGATCGATGGGGGGTCAGAGAAGAACACCTGCAGGTAATGTCCTCGCCCCTACTGGCCTGGGACAGACTTTTTTTTCCAGAAATCGGAAAGTCTGTTTAAAGGGTTTGTGCCGAAACATAAAGTTATCTGCTATCTGTTGGATAGGGGGAGCTACGTTTGTGAACAATGGAGGTCCAACCACTAGGACCCCCACCGAACCTGAAAATAGAAGTCTCAAAAGCTCCCGTATGCATGGAGCGGAGGCTGCGCATGCGCACTACATCACCATGGTAGCGCTGGAAACTGCCGAGTACAAACATTCGGCAATCTCTGGTGCTCGCATTGAAATGAATGGAGAGGCGGCGCACAAGTGTGACTTCTGCTCCATACATACGGGGAACCTTTGGAATCCCTGTTCTCCCCATCAGTGAGAGTCCCAACAGTCGGACCCCCACTGATCACAAAGTTATCCACCATCCTGTGGACAGGAGATTATATCTCCGCACAACCCCAAAGCATTTTTTGAAGACCCCTTTTTGCTGCCGGTGAACCGAAATATTCTTGTTCTCATTCAGAAGCTGGAAAGAAGTAGAGAGGTAATACTTCTCACAGCTGAGGGTTTGCAACAATGTATCCAGTCTCTTCTATGAGCTTCACTCACTAACCACACATGCACAAATCTGTCTTTCATCCTGGCTTGCTACAATGTATCAGTGCAGGTAAGATGTTTCTCCCCAGCGTCTTCATCTACCACCGCCGCTCTGCCATTCCCCGATTGGACCACTGGAACATTAGTTTCATGATGGGGGATACAAATCCAGGCGCTATTTGTTGGAACGTGTAAGAATGTTCCATTTATAGAGTGACACAACTGTAATAGAAAATGCAATAACCGGAGAGCGGAGAGCGCGGCACGCGGAGATCGGGAGCAGAATCCTCATTTTCTTCTCAATTCTCCGTATCATAAACTCAACACCGTTTGGAATAAAACTCTGAATACTGACGCTTTATACTGCCCTGTAAAAAGCCGAGGCCGTCTGTTTACCGAAATTATAGGGGGAGCGGGCTGCGATTTTCATCCCTCATCACCAATATTGCTGGTGGCGAGCCGCGGACGAGTTACCTGAGAACCTATCAGAGTGGGTGAGGTGAAATGGAGAGCCTTGCTGATTGCTTCTGGGCTCTCAATAACAGGGACCTGGAATACCAGTGAGAAGTGCGAAGTCCGAGCCCTGGACGTCTTGGCGCTGTGCGAGGAGGGGGGGGGGGGACGAGAAGATTGTCTCGAATATAACACACAGGGCCTGCAGAGCATTAATGTCGTATCCACAACCGCCACGTTATCTGTACAGGGAGAAAGGATCAGAACGTGTCATTTAGGAAGGGTCACTATACATATTTTACTAAATTTGACAACCCAATCCAAGGGGCCTTTATTAATGAGGACGGTGACATCACCACTTTGGAAGGCGCCAAATTATTTACAGTCCATAATCAGACGGATTGTGAAGTAATTGGCTAAAATGTGCAAGTCTCACCACACCAAGCCCATAACAGCGGCGAACTAGAACAGCGCCGCCATAACGTCAGCAGCCTAGAATAGCAACGCCGTATTATCAGCAGCCTAGAACAGCTCTGTCAAAGCATAAGCAGTCTACAACAGCGTTGCTATATGCTCAGCAACATAGAACAGCACCACCATAGCATCAGCAACCTAGAATAGTGCTGCCATAGCATCAACAGCCTAGAACAGTGTTCCATTGCATCACCAACCTAGAACAGTTCTGCCAAAACATAATCTGCCTAGAACAGCACCGCCATAGCATCAGCAGCTTAGAACAGCACCGCCATAGCATCAGAAGCTTAGAACAGCACCACCATAGCATCAGCAGCTTAGAACAGCACCACCATAGCATCAGCAGCTTAGAACAGCACCACCATAGCATCAGCAGCTTAGAACAGCACCACCATAGCATCAGCAGCTTAGAACAGCACCTCCATAGCATCAGCAGCTTAGAACAGCACCGCCGTAGCATCAGCAGCTTAGAACAGCACCACCATAGCATCAGCAGCTTAGAACAGCACCACCATAGCATCAGCAGCTTAGAACAGCACCACCATAGCATCAGCAGCTTAGAACAGCACCGCCGTAGCATCAGCAGCTTAGAACAGCACCGCCGTAGCATCAGCAGCTTAGAACAGCACCACCATAGCATCAGCAGCTTAGAACAGCACCGCCATAGCATCAGCAGCTTAGAACAGCACCACCATAGCATCAGCAGCTTAGAACAGCACCGCCATAGCATCAGCGGCTTAGAACAGCACCACCATAGCATCAGCAGCTTAGAACAGCACCGCCGTAGCCTTGGCAGCTTAGAATTGTGTCAGCATAACAGCATTAACCTAGAACAATACCCCCATTACAGCCGCATCTTAAGACAGCAGCACTATAACATCAGCAGCTTAGAATCACGCCACCATAATAGCAGCAGCCTAGAACAGCACCCCAAAATAACAGCAGCCACCTAGAATAGCACTGCCATAGCAACAGGACCTGAGAGCAGCGTTCCATCGCATCAACTACCTAGAACAGCTCTGCCATAACATCATCTGTCTAGAACAGCACCACCATAGCATCAGCAGCCTAGAACAACACTGCCATAGCATCAGCAGCCTAGAACAACACTGCCATAGCATCAGCAGCCTAGAACAACACTGCCATAGCATCAGCAGCCTAGAAAAACACTGCCATAGCATCAGCAGCCTAGAACAACACTGCCATAGCATCAGCAGCCTAGAACAACACTGCCATAGCATCAGCAGCCTAGAACAACACTGCCATAGCATCAGCAGCCTAGAACAACACTGCCATAGCATCAGCAGCCTAGAACAACACTGCCATAGCATCAGCAGCCTCGAATAGCACCGCCATATTATCAGCAGCCTAGAACAGCACTGCCATAGCATCAGTAGCCTCGAATAGCACCGCCATATTATCAGCAGCCTAGAACAGTGTTCCATTGCATTAACAACCTAGAACAGCACCGCCATAGCATCAGCAGTTTAGAATAGCACTGCCAAAGCATAAGCAGCCTACAAGAGCGTTGCCATATCCTCAGCGACATAGAACAGTGCCACCATAGCATCAGCAGCCCAAAATAAAAGTGTCAACCTAGAACAGTTCCGCCGTAACGAATGCAGTATTATTGGCAACAATATTTCGCGAACCCCTCAGAGGCTGCGGCTGGTTATCATCGGCCCCTCCTGGGCCGCCTGTCCTATTCTCCCTCTGATATGTGCGTTATAAAGCGCTCGCCTCGTGTCCTCCTCGCTCGCTGGGGGGGGGTTGTGTTTCCATTTTTTCAATAAATTAAAACTGTTTCCAGAGAAACATTGTAGAGAACGGCGGCAAAAGTAGCAACTACAGCGCCGGGGTGAGATAAGTCCCAGAGCGGCTCCGGGTGTGTAACAATAAAGCTTTAAGGCTCCTGACCGCTGTCCAGGGCGATATCAAGTGATTCGCGGCCCGATATTGCCCTCGCAATCCTTCTGAAAACCCCCGGATGTGAGGCATTTTCACCTAGAAACAGCCCCGCATCCCTGCGGGGTTCCCTTCATCCCCGCCGCGGCTGTCACAGCTGCGGCAGGAGATCGCAATGTTCTCCCGTTGTTTTCAATGGGTGATATCGTAAAAATAAAGAACATGCTGCGATTTTTTTTCACACAGCATCGCAGGAGTGAAAATATCACAAATGAGGATGAAACCATTGAAAAGCATTGGTTTCATAATCATCGCTTTCGCATCGCGAGAAAATTACTCGATTTCCTCGCCAGTGTGAGGGAGCCCTAAGGGATTTTCCAGTTGTAAACTATTGGAGTCCACTGTCCAGGAGCCTCAACCGATCAACTGTTTGCCAGGCTGATGCACTTGTGGATTTCTACAGGAAGCCGACAGCTTTGTTCCCACTGCAGTGGTCAAGTTTGGTATTACAGGCAAAGTTCCCATTGAAGTGAGTGGCTGTAATACCAAGCTTGGCCACTACAATGAGAACGGAGCTATCACTTCCTGCAGAAATCAGCTCTGTGCATGAGTACACCAGGCAGAAAACAACTGATCAAGTGAGATCCCGGGTAGCAAAGGGCCAGGCCGGCCGATCAGCAGATGGGTGGGGGTCCCGAGCACTGGACCCCGTCCTTCAACTACTGAAGACTTATCCAGGGGATCAGTTAAAGACCGGACTCCCTTTTAAATGGTTGGTGCTAATATATAAACATCCAAACATCCCCTATCCATAGGATAGAGGATCATTTTATGACCATGTACACTACAGGTCTGACCGCTGGGACCCCCACTGACCACTCGAACGGAGTCCCGAAAGTCCCAACATGAATGGAGCGCAGTGGCACTATTCCTTTCGATGGTAGCGCTGGAGATTGCTGAGGATTGTGCAATTTCCATAAAAACCCACTAACCCCTCTAGGTTGGTTTTTACCGACTCCCCAATGCCCCGCTAAGGGGGGAGCCTTATGCAAAGATGCCGCCAACTAGGCATTCTGGGAGCCTTCCTGGGTGGACTGGGGCTTCAAATATGCCACAAATGGAGGCTCAGCTGCTGGAAGCACAGGAATGGATTGCCGCGCTGTCGCTGGCACAGTGGGGGTTCGGCTCGCCCGTTGCATCCATCACTGGAGCGCGGCTCACACTGAGGTTTAAAACAATTGAGTGATTGGATTCTTTTCTTCATCTTAGCATCTTCTTCGCGCCGTTCTGTAGACGTAACCCTATAATAAAACCTTCTCATTATGGTTTTCACATCAACTCCAAGATTTCCAGCACAGAAAAATCCTGACACCTAGTGGCGGATACGAGATGACAGGGTAAATCAGTTACCTGAAAGCGCTGCGGAATAAGTTGGTGCTATACAAATAACAAGATTAGTCTATTTTTATTTATTTAGTGTGTTTGTGTGACGGGCGCTCCATTCAGTCGCCTACCAGTCAGTACCGCCCCAATCCATCCATAAGGACATCCATAGCACGCTGCTCCCCAAATGCAATATTCAATACTTATTAGTACATACAGTATATACTAATGCAGGTTATTTGGCTGATTAATATAAATCCGACGTTTCGGTCAATTCTGACCTTTCTCAGCAGCATCTATCCAGCCAACGTCAGAGTGAGGAATGAGCTGAGCGGCAGAGATACTGTTGAGAAAGGTCAGAATTGACCGAAACGTCCCATTTATATTAATCAGCCACCTTCTACTAACAAATAACCTGCATTAATATATACAGTATGTACTAATAAGCATTCAATATTGAGAAATAGTGCGCTGTGGATTTGGTTATGAATTAACTGCGCTCCCTGATTGGCCTGCAGGTGGCGCCTCATGTGACAGTAGTGACGAGGATAGCAACAAGAAGCAGGACTAGAGAAGAATCAGTCAGGAAGGAGGAGAGAGGAATTGTCTGCAGTCCCTTCTTGGGGTCTCGCTGTCGCCTCTCCTGTTGTCACTTTCATCTGCGCCAAAGCAGGTGAAATGGATTCACAATCACTTCTGCTTCCTAAGAGCTCCTTCACGCTGGCGATCGCGGTATTGAAGAAAATCGCAGCAAAATCGCAATTGAGTTCACACGATTTTTGAGCATTAGCGATGATTTTTATTGCATGATTGTTAAAACGCATTGCGATAAAATGGCCAGATTTTCGTGCGATGCGCAGAATTATGTAACCAATGGCATGTCCCATCTTTGGGCGCACCTTCACATCACATGTTCCATAGTTGTCAATGGGGCCAGCGGCAACATGGCAGCACGTGCTAGGTGCATGCGATGCGACATCTCCCATTGAAAACCATAAGGGAAGATCACGACTTTCCCACAGGGAAAATGCATATTGGCGAGCGCAAAATCGGGCCATGAACCCTCGCACTCGCCCGTGTGAAGTTAGCCTAACATTGAAGCCTATGGTGGAAAAGTCGGATTTGACTTGTAACCAAATTCCAACCAAGCTGGATTTTCCGCAGCTGTCATGGCGCAGCTCTGTTAGTTCGCAGGTTGCAATGCGACCCCAATGAAAATCCAGCAGATGTGATGCTGCATGTGACACTGCGATTTCCATGCTGCCGTGTAGCACTAGCCTTTGGGCGCAGTCACACGGGACGGCTCAGATGGGAAATCTGCAGCATTTACATTACAAGCCACGTGGACAACACCTGTATTGGAGGTGTGCGGATTCTATGTTGCGCTCATGAAGAGTCCCCGAGTCTCCCTGCAGGACATCTGACTACCTCCTTCCCAGGGCCGCTCACTCCTGGCCACGTGCAATCCATCGTCAGACATGTATGCTTATTTTTACTTTGTCGCTCCTTCACACCCCGCGTCTCCCACACTTTCCCGATTATCCGGCTGATTACTTGCAAATTCCACACCTGCACGCCGCATCTTAAAACTCTCTAATTGGCAGATTCTCATTAAGTCATTATAAGACCAAAAAATTAAGTGAGATCCCACAAAGGCGAAATATCAGCTGAGCGCGGCGAATGTGCGGGGACGCTCCGAGGGAGAGAACAGACTGACTGATAATTAGTGATGGATGAACTTTTCAAAAGTTCGGTTGATTCATTGAATTTTAGCACCAAGTTTGGTTTGGTCCGAATTGGTTCTAACCGGATCTGGACTTCCCTCCTAGGTACCCCTGAGGCCTCTTTCACACGTTTAGCGTTTTATCATGGATGTTTTGCCGTTATAAAACGCCGTCCGGAAATCGAGACTATCTGAAGCATTGGATTCCACTGCATCTGTTCAAATGGGAGATTTTCCGGCATGTAAAATCAACCGGACAGAAAGATAGCGAATACGGAAAAGAAAGGACTTGTAGCTGGTTCCCATAGACACCTATGGGAGCCTATGAGAGCCGTCAGAAAAGGGAGAGGGGAGGAAGGTGGGAGGGAGTTTAGCAGCTGGTTGCATTGCTAAAGACTAAGGCCTTATGTCCACGAGGACAGATCCGCAGCGGGTGTCCCGCAGCGTGATCCGTGCCCCATAGGGATGCATTGGACACCCACAGGTACTTAAATACCTGCGGATGTCATTTTCCCTGAGGCGCGGATTGCGTGTGCGGGAAACCACCCGCAGCACGCTCCATTTCAGTGTGGGTCTCCTGCAGGCTTCTATTGAAGCCTATGGAAGCCGTCCGTATCCGCGGCACACCCGCACCTGAATTTCTGCTCTCCGGTGCGGGAGAGCAGGAGTTTTAAAAAAAAATAGAGTGCCCGGTGCATGCGCGTGGCACGCTGCCGGCATGCCGAGCACATCCGCCGGGCCGAAGAAAGAAGATCCGGCTGCGACGGAGGGAAGATCTGCAGCATCCAGACTGGCAAGTAAATCTTCTTTTAAGGCCTCATGTCCGCGGGAAAGGAAGGACCCGCTGCGGGATTCTGCATGGAGAATCCACGGCGGGCCTGATTTTCCCTGTGGACATGGAAACCCAAACCAACCAATCAGATTTTTTCTTACAGAATCAATACACAACACTATCCCAAACTTTCGGACAGTTTTTCCGACTTGTCCAAAAAAGAGCGTGGCCTAAATTGCACCAAAATGACATCAAATTGCCACAAATTCTGACGTGAACGAAGCCGACCAATAGGCTGTCTAAACTTAGACCCGACAGTCTAAAAATCAAACGATTAATCAATCAGTGATAAATTGGCGCATTTTAAAACTGTCTGGTTGAAGTTCGCACTGTGTAACAGTGTTAGTAAATAGGCCCCAGTGTGCCAGCCTTTTGCATCATGGAGACGCTCTTTGGGGGGTCCTCGTGGACCGGAGGCGCAGTCAGACTGAGCCCTCGTTTAAATGCTTTTAATAAACTAATGTTTCAAGTCCATTGAGTCTCCGACAGAGCAAATAATTGTCCGAACGTATTCAGATCTCGCAACTCATATTTTATTTTGGAACGCTCCGAGATGAAGTCTCCATGGATGCCGAACATCAGCCTAATAATATCATTTAAATGTTCTTCCCTTGCATGGCTGCTTCTTTTCAGTGACTTTAATTAACAAAACTGAGTGTGTTTCATGTAAGGTATCCCCCAGTGTACACAAAGCTAATACACAGGTAGCGCCATGCCTTGTGTAATGATTCAGGAACTGGATGAATACGGCGGAGGGGGGTGGGGGGGTCACAATCATTTGTGATAATTAAACTTGTCATTTGATAAAAAATGGAAAGTCCAGGCCTGCACTCCCTTCCAGCAATTACTGCCGCACTCTCTCAGCTAATTTTATGCCCAAAGAGTTTGTGATAAAAAGACTCATTAGGATATTCTTTGTGCCGGGTTGTTCTTGATGCGCTGCTTTTTGAATCCCAGTTTGCAGAGTCACAATGCCTTGGAAGAGTCTATTCACTGTGTATGGAGGGAGGCGACTTCAGAGTCAACCAAACAGTCTGGATGCAACAATGTTGCACATCATAGGACGGGGTTACTTTGTGAAGTAGTAGCCTTGAAAAAGTATCCAGATGTAACTGCAGGAGCTTTCTGTGATGTCACCGCTGCTCTCTAGTGAATGAATAGACTATGTCCCCAGTGATGTCACAGCTGCTCTCTAGTGAATGAATAGACTATGTCCTCAGTGATGTCACAGCTGCTCTCTAGTGAATGAATAGACTATGTCCTCAGTGATGTCACAGCTGCTCTCTAGTGAATGAATAGACTATGTCCTCATTGATGTCACCGCTGCTCTCTAGTGAATGAATAGACTATGTCCCCAGTGATGTCACAGCTGCTCTCTAGTGAATGAATAGACTATGTCCTCAGTGATGTCACTGCTGCTCTCTAGTGAATGAATAGACTATGTCCTCAGTGATGTCACCGCTGCTCTCTAGTGAATGAATAGACTATGTCCCCAGTGATGTCACTGCTGCTATGTAGTGATTTAATAAATTGCGTCCTCAGTGATATCACCGCTGCTCTCTAGTGAATGGAAAGACTGCACCCTCAGTGATGTCATCGCTGCTCTCTACTGATTGGATAGGCTGCATCCTCAGTGATGTCACTGCTCCTCCCTAGTGAATGGATATACTGCATCCTTAGTGATGTCACCATTACACTTTAGTGAATGGATAGATTGCATCCTCAGTGATATCACTGCTGCTCTCTAATTAATGGATAGACTATGTCCTCAGTGATGTCAGTGCAGCTCTCTAGTGACTGAATAGGTGTCATTCTCAGGGACCTCATCGCTCTTCTCCACTGAATGGGTAGACTGCGATCTTAGTGATGTCACTGCTCCTCTCTAGTGATTGGATAGGCTGCATCCTTAGTGATGTCACCATTACCCTTTAGTGAATGGATAGACTGCATCCTCAGTGATGTCACCGCTGCTCTCTAGTTAATGGATAGACTACGTCCTCAGTGATGTCACCGCAGCTTTCTAGTGACTAGATAGGTGGCGTTCTCAGTGATGTCACTGCTCTTCTACACTGAATGGGTAGATTGTGATCTCAGTGATGTCACTGCTCTTCTCTAGTAATTGGATACAATACATTCCCAGTGATGTCATCATCACTCTCTAACAAATTGGCTTAATCCTCAATGATGTCACCATCACCATCAGGCTACATTATCAGTTATATCACCACTGTTCTCTAGTGAATACATAGGCTATGTTATTAGTTATGTCAGACTACCCTCTCAGTGATGTCACCATGTCTCTCTATGATGTCACCGCTGCTCTCCAGTGGATGGATAGGCAGCATTCTCTGTGATATGACTATATCCTTTTATTTGTTTGCTTCTTCGTGGATCTGGCAATAATTCCACTTTAAATCATAAGAGAAAATATTTCCCCTCCATCTATGAATGTTGGATGAGTGCAGCGCGTCAGAGAGACATTAAAACTCACCTCATGTGAAGAAATATAGATTATCTATTCCGTCTTTAAGAAGCTTGTGTAGTGGGAACTCACAATGAGTAAGACATATAGGAGTAATTATATGTTCCCAGCCAGCGAACACTCCTCCAAGCTCGTGGACAAACATTGTGGTTCTCCCAGTTCTGATGAATACATAGCCTGTAACTCATTGTAACGGCTGTTATTATGGTGGGTAAATGGCACCATCGACTCCGCACGCCGGCAAATTTTCTATCTAGGATGTAACTTGTTTTACATTACAAAAATCAACTATGTCACGTGCCGTAAAAGATCCCGTGTATCACAATAAAGGCACAAAATATCCCTCCAAGACACCCTACAGGCTGGAATAAAGGCTCACGCTCAGGCTGTGGTGCTGGGGGCTCTGCTAACACGTTCTGGTACAATCCATGAATGTTCTGGACATTATGGACCATCGGCACACATCAATGACCTCATCCTTGTATATGTGATTGTCCATCATCTTCAGATGTCACCAAATGTCTGTGCAGTCGAACATTCACTCCATAAGGCTTCTACCATTTAACGGACGTTCATGGCAAGACAGAGATCTGGCAGATCTAGCCATAAAGTTGGCCATACACATCTGATAGCTGCTCACTTGGCCGACAGATATTCCTCCCATGGATATGCACTTTAGCCAAGTATCCATATATCTTGAACATGGATAGGGGAGTAGGTCATTGCAATGCACCTCTGTCCAACATTGGGCACCTCTGTCCACTGCTGGGCACCTCAGTCTACCAACAGGTCCCTCTGTCTAATTCCAGGTGCCTTTGCCCTCCAACAGGTACCTCTGTCCACCTAGACGGACTTTTGTCCAACAACAGGCACATCTGTCCAACAGCAGGCACTTCTGTGTACCAACATCTGTCATCCACCAGGTGCTCTGTCCACCAACAGGTGTCTGTGTCCATCGCCAGGGACCTCCATCCACCAATTGGTACCTCTGTACAACAAGCGGCACCTCTATCTACCGCCTGGGGCCTCTGTGCATTACTTATCTCCCTTGAGAATGAAAGGTCTGGAGATGTTGAAATCCAACAACCCGATTCTTATCTCCCCCAATGTCTGCTATCAAGTGAGAGTTGGGACATCATGCAGATTAGATGATCTTCTGGTTACACTGACACTAGCATGTTCAGCCGACATAAGAGGGATTGTGCCGAGATGTACAACCCCTTTGACAATGAGGGGCAATCAGCTGATCGTCACGAGTCCCTCTCTCAACAGACAGCTGATATTACTGAGTGAAGCCGCACCCAGTGTAGGACTACCAGGACAGAAACTGCCCTTGCTGAGCGGCTCTCCATTCTGGGACATAGAGAGGGGCCCCAAGTATGGGACTGCATTCTATGACATTTGATACAACCCATTTAACCCAATGTATATGACCACCTAAAAGATGCCCCCAGACATTAGACACCCTCGGTTCTGCTTATGCCATCGGAATATAAAAATCCTGTTTCAAAAGGCAAAACGCATTGGAGCGTTAGAATCAGACCGCGCAAATCCGTCACACACTATTTGCAGCAATGGCGCCGGCGTCAAGTTGAGGCAATGCATCACTGCTCCGTACAGTAGAAAACAAAGAGAATTAACAGCAAACTTCCAGGAAGAAGTTAAGATTGAGCAACAAGAAAGGTACGTCTGTGACTGACAAGACTGCCTGACCCAATTTGCTACTTGTAAGACACAGAGACTATAAACCCTTGTGTGAAACTCCAGAGAGTGGAAAGCTATGAATATCTAACACCCCCCACCCCCATCATGAATAATTCACTGTACCAGTAGGATCGGGGTTACTGGCACAATTATACAATACGCTGCAGATTGGAAGCCTTCGGAGGTGGCACATCACAAAGCACAACCTGCGCCTGTCTCTTCTCACCAGCACAGTCCACAAACTGATGGATTTTTTTGCATTACTTATATAAACCCCCTCCCAAAGTCGCGGGGGCAATAAACAAAGAATGTCCATATGTGAGTCTGTGAGAACAGAGAACATGGGAAGAAACATTGTATCAGATAGTCCCAATAAAGCAGTTCAGTAAGCAAAGCGTTAACCCCCTTAATGTCACAGAATGTAAGTTTACGTCCTGGCTGGGTGCTACTAAATGCAACAGGGTGTAAACTTGTGTTCTGTGGATGGCATTTTATCCAATGTATTTGGTATCATCGTATCCGTAACGACATGTGCAATAAGGTGAACATACTATTTATCCAGCACGGGAAAAAACGTTTAAAAAAATTGTACCAACTCGCAGATCGATGTATCATGTCATTTATGCTTTATGATTAACGCTATAAAAAAAATTGCAGAATCAGGCGGGATTCACACGAACGTATATCGGATCTGTTTTCACACTGAGCCGATATATGGTGTCCTCATGTGCAGGGGGGTGAGGATGGAAGAGCCAGGAGCAGGAACTGAGCTCCCGCCCCCTCTCTGCCTCCTCTCCGCCCCTCTGCACTATTTGCAATGAAAGGAGGTGGGATGGGGCGGGGCTAAATTCCAAGAATTAGCCCCGCCCCACCTCTCTTCACTGCAAATAGTGCAGAGGGGCGGAGAGGAGGCAGAGAGGGGGCGGGAGTTCAGTTCCTGCCCTGGCCCTTCCATCCTCCCCCCTCTGCAACGTATATCGGCTCGGCGTGAAAACTGAGCCGATATACGTTCGTGTGACTTCACCCTAAATGTGTTTTTTCTCACCGCCCTCCAAAAAGACTAATAACAGTTTTATGATACATTATATGAACCCCAAAAATGGTACCAAGAAAAACAACAGTTCGCCATGCAAAAGCCAAGCCCTCACCCGGCCAGGTTGACAGAAATATAAAAAAGGTATGGCTTTTGAAAAGTGGAGATAAAAATCCCCCCAACATTGTTGCATCCTCATGGTCCAAATAGGCTGCATCACTAAGGGGTTAAAGGAAGCTAGTCATCACCCATCAAACCATCCCCAGTATGCTGTCAGCCAATAAACCAGCATTTGTAACATGTATCCATAGTTAACATGAACACACGCAGGCCTTACTTAGGAGGCGCGCTCTATAAAACCCCTGGGCTATATTCTAATGAGGACTTAATAGTCCAGCGGGTGGGCATTCTGTGAAACCATGCCCCTCTGGGCTTTGATTGTCTCCTACATCATCCACATGGCCGTCACACTGTGATGTATGCACCATGCATTCTGGGACAGGGGGGTGACATCACTCCTTAGTGAGAGCATTAAGAAGGTAAGTGAGGAGACTTATAAGGCCACCCATGCTCCTCTGGGTAATATGCAAATAAGGGAGATGGAGCAATACCTCCGCAGCGCCACATGCACAGTTACTTTTGCCGTGCTGCTGGCAGACATTTCATAAGGATATCACTTTTAATGAAGCAATGTCCTGGAATTCAGCACATGCAGAATGCAAGGGGGACTCACTAAAGGGGGGCTAGAGGGGTCTGGATGCCTTTTTTGGGCATTACACTATAACATGTAGTATCACGGATTATTCAGAAGGTTGATGATCCGGGATTATTCTGATAGCCAGATTGGAGACGGGATTTTTTCCCCAAAACTGAGGAAAATTGGCTTCTATCCCTTTTTTTTTGCCTTCCTCTGGATCAACATTGAGGCGTAACAGGCTGAACGGATGCACATATGCCTTTTCTCAGCCTGACACACTATGCTACTATGTTACCGCTGCTCTCTAGTGACATGGCAGGCTGCATTCTCAGTAATGTCCCTGCTGTTCTCTGGTAAATGGATAGGCTGCATTTTCAGTCATTGCACTATTGGCCTCTCTGTTGGCAGCCTCGTACAATGGCCTTAAAGTCTATCAAGGTGGAATTAACCAAAAAGGTTTCCGTTGATGAAGTAATAACCGTTTGCTCGTAGAGGAACTCGTTAGCGTGTTTTGTGAATGATGGCTTTCTATCTGATCTCACCTGCTCAGGCTGTAGCTGCTTGGTACATAGATAATAGGAGAAGTAACAAACTACAAATAACTGGAAGTCCGACTGCTCCATCTGTCACCCGATAGTGACTAATGAGGAGTTAGGGCTTCTTTAGACGACCGTATCTCGGCTCGGTTTTCACGCCGAGCCAATATACGGTGTCCTTGTCTGCAGGGGGGGGGAGGATGGAAGAGCCAGGAGCAGGAACTGAGCTCCCGCCCCCTCTCCACCCCTCTCCACTATGGGGGCGGTGCTAAGTGCCTATACGGGAGCTCAGTTCCTGCTTTTGGCTCTTCCATCCTCCTCCCCCTGCAGACACCGTATATTGGCTCGGCGTGAAAACCAAGCCGATATACGGTCGTCTGAAATAGCCCTTATTGTGTATAATTTGCTCAGAGGGGCCCAACTTCACTTTTCTTCACCTGGCCCTAGACTCCAGCCCCGCCATTTATGACAGAACACAGTGACACCCGTGAATGATAGTTTACAGCGCGGTCCGATTGTTTGGTCTTATATCATCGTTACGCTATAAATCATGACACCGTGTGACATTGACTGCGTTACATTGTTTCGCTCTGTATAACATTGTCTCTCATTCACGTTTCGCTGAATGGAGAGATTTGCCTTTTGATAACTGGGAGCCGTTTTGAGCTCTAATTCACATGCAGAGAGGAGTCAATAGACTTTTAAATGGACATTAAATGATATAAAAAGGTACAACTAATTGTTACAAAGTGCCATATAATGGAGGGCCTAATAACGCAGCAGGATTATACTCTTGCCGTGCATTAAAAGTAACATGTAGCACTTACTAAAGTCTTTTATAATCCGGTTCCTCCATAATTGATATAAAGACACTTATCGAAACGGACGGCTACGGCTGATGAATACAAGGTACGTAGCCCGCACTTGTCACATTGAATATTGCCACTTCTATGGCAGTCATCATCCCATCGCACGAGAATACAACCACTGACCCTTCATAGAAACAGTAGTTTAAAGGGACGGCGCTCATGCAGCGACGTGCCACAAGTTCTGGGCACAGGTATGAATCTGATAATAAGGTACAATGCAAAAGTAATGAGAACTTGTCAGGTAATTTATGCTGCCCTCCCGGAGACACGCTGCATCGCAGGCATTCCAGCGGTCTGTCACTGATAGGGCAGGGTTTTGCAATTTTTGTGTACTTACTAGAGATGAGCGAGCGTACTCGGTTCAGGTGTTTTTGCACTCGAGCACCGCTTTTTCCGAGTAACTGACTACTCGGACGAAAAGATTCGGGGGGCAGATTGGTGGAGCGGGGGGTAGCAGTGGGGAACAGGGGGGAGCTCTCTCTCTCTCTCTCCCCCCTCCACACCCCTCTGCAACCCCCCGCTCACCCCTGGCGCCCCCCGAATCTTTTCGTCCGAGTAGTCAGTTACTCGGAAAAAGCGGTGCTCGAGTGCAAAAACACCCGGACCAAGTACGCTCGCTCACCTCTAGTACTTACAAATTCAACTGGACGGTTGCTGCGTAGGAAACGTCCCGCTCCCACAGCACCTTGCAATACACCGGTCTGACGTATTCATGAGGTCCGCACGCCCCATGCACCTGCAGTGATTTACATTTTTCTGACATTTACACTTCATATTGTGAAAAATGTGCACTTTCATTTGGTCTGGGGTCTGAATTTATTTGAGTTACTATAGAGGTTGACGAAGGCTGCAGAAATGACAGGTCAAAGATGTTCAGCAACAAACACTGTAGTCATCAGGAGAGGTTATCATGGTAGTCTGGGGCAGATGGAGAAGAAAATGTCACATGTGATCACTGGATTTCTAGAGGAGTTGCAGCCTCTTCTGACATGTCCAATATGTAAATTCTTGTATACCACAGAAAGTCTTCATGCACCCCAGATCAGTGGCGTAATTACAGTCCTGTTTAAGTGTTTTTTGTTTGGATGCACTGATCCCAGTGGAGTTGCTAGGGTCTATGATGATACATGACCACTACGAAAAATACATTTTTATATTATATATATTTCTTAAGTGAACACTGGTGATTATATTACAATTTCATCTAGTAATCACAGGTGATGTCCTCTTGGTTAGGGCATTCACATTCACTTTTCTTCTCCATCTGACCCAGACCATTGTGACCGCTTCTTTCAGCCAGAACTGATCTTTGCTGGGCTTTAATTACTGGTAAGAAGGCGCGGAACTTCCATGTCAAAAAAGAAAAGAACAAAAAAATAAGAAGAGTTGTAGGAGTGCTGAGCTGTTCCCCCTTTTGACACAACTCTGCGCTTTTGTTGGAAACACTGTGCACTTTCCTGTGTTTTGTACAGCCATGCCTTCACATAGATATGGCAGTATTACCCCTAGCACAACTGAAGAAGGGGCCTTGTGTCCTGAAATTTGTTTTATTTCCAGTTTTATAAATCAATGAGAAGTTTGATCCTTTACCTTCAATCTTTTCTTCCTTGACTTGGAAGTGCCGCTCCTTCTTACTAGTTTTTCGTGTTAGCTTCATACGTGTGTCGGTCACGTCCATGCTTGTGTAGCGCCTTTCCTCCATAAACACACTTTTGTCTTCAACTAGTGATGAGCGAGCATACTCGCTAAGGGCAATTGCTTTAGCAAGCATTGCTCTTAGCGAGTACCTGCCTGCTCAAGAGAAAAGGTTCGGCTGCCAGCGCGGGTGACAGGTGAGTTGCAGCAGTGAGCAGAGAGAGCGGGGGGGGGGGGGGAGAGGGGGAGAGAGATCTCCCCTCCGTTCCTCCCCACTCTCCCCCACAGCTCCCTGCCCGCCGCCGGCAGCCGAACCTTTTCGCTCGAGCGGGCAGGTACTCGCTAAGGGCAATGCTCGCTCGAGCAATTGCCCTTAGCGAGTATGCTCGCTCATCACTATCTTCAACCACTTATGGCCTCAATAGTAAGTTTTAGTCCCTACCTATACTTCAGGAGTGCTCCACTCTTTTTTGTTGGTTCTACACCTATTCTGATAAGGCCGCTGACACATGAGCGTATTTTGGCCACATTTACACATCTGCAATACAGACAAGTGTTCCGGCTTTACAGTGGGTCTCCTAACCCAAACTCTGAGCAGAAAAAGGAATGCTTAGAGTTCAGGCCCAGAAACCGGCGGTCAGATGGAACACTTATCCATATTACAGATGCAGAAATATGCTTGTGCACCATGGCCTAAGAGTGGGTATGGCTGGCTTCAGCATTGTGCGCCCATGCCTCTTACTCAGCCTTCAGCACCTTCTTAGATAACAGCAGAAAAAGGACAGACCATGCCAAGCTGGAACCCCCCCCCCCCTTTAAAACTTCTTCATGTACCCCTTACGTCCCCATATACACTATGATAGACCTCTGTAAACATGTATATCTGAAGTCAGTAAGGATGTGGGCCTCCCGCTGTGAAGATAGACTTCCATAAGTATTCCTCCTATATCCCCATCCAACCATATAATTAATATGTCCAACCCATAAACCAAGAGTGATCGAGGGAATGGAAATAAAGGGAGTAAAACGTGTCTCCAAAGCGTTCGCTCAGAGCTTCTCTCCATAAAACAAGAGCAAAATTAATCTTGCTTTTGCTACAGAAGTGTTCTATCTGTATGAATGCTCCAAAAGTGAATAACATTACAGGCGGAGATGCCTCTAATGCAGAAACGTATATTTATATCGGATTTTTGCTACACAAGGGGTTCACGTAATAACACAGGACCCATACGAGGAATAATACAGTCAGCCCAGCGAGGCGATGCTGTAATTTATGGCTGGGAATTGTGGACATTTATAAAGCAGGAGAATGGAGAACCCAGGATTTATGTTGGTCACCTGCAACCGGGAGATATATTGCTGCCTTATAACATTGTGTACGGCCGCTGCTGAAGGATGTATTCTTGGCAGGGGAGGAAAAAATACATTATACTGCGTTTGAAATCCCTGAGAAGGGAATATTCATTAAACCAGAGTGTGTGCTTGTAGTGTGCATTATTACGCACCACACAATATTATTATCGAAGCCCTCCAGTATTGTAATTTGTACTGCAGCAAACAAGACTAACAATGGCTGGAGAATGGAGATTCAGCAACTATTTTTGCTGCAGGGATTTTTGATCCTTTTCTGTATATTCTGTTTTCTCACAATGTGATCATCGGCTGATTTTCTTTTACTCTTCCCATGAATGCATACATAATATAATAAACCTGATACAGGATACCATGTTACAGGCACTGCAGAAATAACACCAGACACCCGTTTATGCTCTGTATCATAATATTTATAATATGTCTTATACAATGTATCAGTTTATATGCACCACAGGGCAAAATAACAAAATACAATATGTATCAGATATGCCTTCAGAAACATGTATCAGATATGTCTACAGAGGACAGCAATGGCATAGCTGCTTTAAGCTGCTGATGTTGCTCAATGCTGTGAAGAATAATGGAAAATTAATGCACAAGAGAGAAGAAATCTCACAAAAGTACTGCATCTAAGTCCCTCATGTGCAAATGAAAGGTGGAGCAATTGCCTATAGCAAGCAATAAACTTCCCGCTGTCATTGTTCTAAAGCAGACTGGAAAATTGAAGTTCACATTCAGTATTTTTCTACATAAACAGAGGAGTCACTTTGTAAATACAAGACATTACTCATGCTGCGCTGATCCTCAGCTATATCCTGTGTTATACTCCAGAGCTGCACTCACTATTCTGCTGGGGGAGTCACTGTGTACATACATTACTTATCCTGTACTGATCCTGAGTTACATCCTGTATTATACTCCAGAGCTGTACTCACTATTCTGCTGGTGGAGTCACTGTGTACATACATTACTTATCCTGTACTGATCCTGAGTTACATCCTGTATTATACCCCAGAGCTGCACTTACTATTCTGCTGGTGGAGTCACTGTGTACATACATTACTTATCCTGTACTGATCCTGAGTTACACCCTGTATTATACTGCAGAGCTGCACTCACTATTCTGCTGGGGGAGTCACTGTGTACATACATTTCTTATCCTGTACTGCTCCTGAGTTACATCCTGTATTATCGTCCAGAGCTGCACTCACTATTCTGCTGGGGGAGTCACTGTGTACATACATTACTTATCCTGTACTGATCCTGAGTTACATCCTGTATTATACTCCAGAGCTGTACTCACTATTCTGCTGGTGGAGTCACTGTGTACATACATTACTTATCCTGTACTGATCCTGAGTTACATCCTGTATTATACCCCAGAGCTGCACTTACTATTCTGCTGGTGGAGTCACTGTGTACATACATTACTTATCCTGTACTGATCCTGAGTTACACCCTGTATTATACTGCAGAGCTGCACTCACTATTCTGCTGGGGGAGTCACTGTGTACATACATTACTTATCCTGTACTGATCCCGAGTTACATCCTGTATTATACTCCAGAGCTGCACTCACTATTCTGCTGGAGTCACTGTGTACATACATTACTTATCCTGTACTGATCCTGAGTTACATCCTGTATTATACTCCAGAGCTGCACTCACTATTCTGCTGGTAGAGTCACTGTCTACATACATTACTTATCCTGTACTGACCCTGAGTTACATCCGGTATTATACTCCAGAGCTGCACTCACTATTCTGCTGGTGGAGTCACTGTCTACATACATTACTTATCCTGTACTGCTCCTGAGTTACATCCTGTATTATACTCCAGAGCTGCACTCACTATTCTGCTGGAGGAGTCACTGTGTACATACATTACTTATCCTGTACTGATCCCGAGTTACATCCTGTATTATACTCCAGAGCTGCATTCACTAGTTTTCTTACAATAGAGCACTGAGCACCTCTTACAAAATCATTAATGTTGAGGAGATCTAAGAGGGAGTGCCTTCATTTACAACACATTTGGGTAGACAGGAGTTGTTTCCCAGGCACTGGTTACATAACCCCTTGCAGTTAGTTCTGCACTAGAGTTGACTGTCCATATGTTGTCCATTTGTAGTCTATGCTTGCTATAACTGGACTCCATACTGTCGGCAGTTAATGATGCTCAGTGTGTCTTCTATGGGTTATTTTCTACATGCAGCGATAGAGTGGCGGTGGGGGAGGGGGCTTTTATCAATTAGGCACTGAATGAAATGCAGCAGCTGCTGGCAGATTGTCTTCTTCCTTCAGTTCAATAGCTCCTTCTTCACAATGATGGTAACAGAAATATATTTAATGAATGATACACTTGTAGCTAATTACACGGAGACAGACACAGTCCAGACCGCGGTTTCATCAGCAGCGGAGGGTGGGCTGGATGGAGCGCTGCAATCCTCCAAACACGTAAAGAGAGATTTCCTTCTATCAGATGGTAATATTTACTTCCCCATGTGTTCTGTCTGCGGAGCCTTTTACACCGGATGACTATCGGGCACAGATGTCCTACAGTTGTTCCACCGGAATGAGCGAATGCAGGCAGAGCGGCCGCTGCACCTATTTCATTTACAGTAAACAGGCAGTTACTCGTAGATAAATGACTGCCTGTTCACACGGCCGGTCCATCGTTCAGTTCTCTGCATGCAGAAACTGAGCAACGAAGAAAAAGGAAATGAATTCTCATTCATCATTCAGTCGGGGTATGGATTTATATTGGGGGATGATAATTCACTTTCCCACTTGATGCTGGAATCTGAACAATGATTGGCCCGTGTAAAAGGGCCCTTATATTTTGGCGCATTTACAGAGGCGATTTTCTTGCACGATTTCTGTGGGTTGTGAGAAGTTCAGAAAACAGACAGGAAAGAGAAGGGACCCGTTATTTCCATGGGCGGCTCTGCAGAGATGCTGTCAGATAGGGAGGGGTGAGAATCGCCCAATCTTCCCTGTGGGAGAAAGAATGTTGCTTTTTGCTCGTATGTACATGCGGATCTCATGTGATTGCAACGGGATTTTCTTTTTTTGACTTTTGGAATAACATGCAAATTCCATGTTCATTTTTCACACGTGTGAAAGTCACAGCTGCGGCGATGTGATGCGTTTTTCTCTGAAAATGCATCAAACTTGCCTAAAAAATAGAAAGTTTGCAAGTGCAATATCGTTCCGTGTAAACGCATCCCCAGGGTTCGCACGGCAGAATTCACAGCAGATATTATCAACATTAGTTCCATCTACAAAAACCGTGTCAAAATCCGCAGCTTTCTGGTTTGGTTTTTGGTGCAGATCTAAGTGTTAATGGGCAAAATCCCCATGTGGAATTCTGATGCGAAAAATCCAGTTTCCGTACTTTTCTTCATCGACACGTTACATGTCGCACCTTGGGATTGTTCTCAGTAAGACAAACAAAGTCATCTTGTGGATAGGATACCTTTTAATGGCTAACAAAAATACATGGTGTTACTGCAAGCTTTCCAACCTCTCAGGATCCTTCTTCAGGCTTAATAGAACAGATCTAAGGGTGGATTCAGACGACCGTATATCGGCTCGGTTTTCGCGCCGAGCCGATATACGGTGTCCTCATCTGCGGGGGGGAGGGGGAGGATAGAAGAGCCAGGAGCAGGAACTAAGCTCCCGCCTCCTCTCTGCCTCCTCTCCGCCCCTCAGCACTATTTGCAATGAAAGGAGGCGGGACAGGGGCGGAGCTAAGTTTCCGCAAATTAGCCCCGCCCCATCCCGCCTCTCCCCATTGCAAATCATGCAGAGGGGCGGAGAGGAGGCAGAGAGGGGACGGGAGCTCAGAGCACTGCTGCTGGCTCTTCCAGGCTCCCCCCCTGCAAAGAGAGACACCGTATATCGGCTCGGCGTGAAAACCCAACCGATATACGTTTATCTGAATCCAGCCTTAAGATGTACACTTTGCTCTCCTGGTACTAAACTTTTTCCATCTCACATCCTTACACAGAAAGGCCAGTTTCCATGTCAGAATTCCATACGAGGATTTTTCCCATTGACAGGGTGAATTCCACGTATAGATCTGCGCTAAAAAACAGCAGAAGGGCTTATTCACACAAGCGTATATCGGCCACTGTTTTCACGGCCGGCCGATATACGTTACCATCTGAGCTGTCTTCCCCTTGCCAGCTCACATTCTCTCTCCTCTCCTCCGGCTGTTTGCAATGGGAGGGGGTGGGGCAGGGCTATGCTGAGGACAAGGGTCAGGAATGTAGCTCCGCCCCCTCCCATTGCAAATAGTCAGAGGGGAGAAGAGAAGAGGTGAGGCGGGGAGGGAAGGAAAAGACAGTTTGGACGGTAGTCTATATCGGCCGGCCGTGAAAACCGCAGCCAATATACGCTCTTGTGAATAAGCCCAAAAGCTGTGGATTTTAATTCTACCCTGTGAACGCACCCTTAGGCCTACCTCAATCATGCATTAGGGAAAGTGCGCTTTGCCGCATTATACTTTTGGTTTCGGCTGCGCTCAAAAATGGGACAGACTCCGCTTGAAAATCACGGCACGTTCGAACATCTGTCTGTGGCTGCGTGAAAGGCTCCACTGAAAACAATGGGAGTCTCTGACAGCGTTTAGTGCTGCGCTGAAAGCACAAAAGCGGTGTGTGTGAGGGAGGCCTCGGGGCTCATTCACATGGGCATGAAAATCACACAGAAGATAGCCATGCAAAAAAATATTGTGGCTCACTCGCGTGAAAAATCGCATGAATGGATGATTTCCCATTATCCAGTCCCGAGCTTAATTAGCGGTGAAATTGCCCATTCACACAATTGTGAGCTGCAAGTTGCAGAAAAAAAGTGCAGCTGCTTCGGGAGAAACGAGAGAAAGATGAAGGAAAGCCCTGTGGGGCTTCCCTTTGTCACTGGGGATTCACTTTATCTCGGCAGGGATGGGGGGATTCCCCTGCAGGGGAGAAGGAGGGATTCCCGAATAGCAATAGAGAGAGGGGTTCCCCTGCAGGGAAGCTGGAGGGATTTCCCCACAGTGTGGAGAGAGGGGGCATGAATAAATATGCAGGGGATGAATACATACACAATTACAACTTTTCAGTATTTATTAAACATAGTATTCATTTCCTTCCAATGTAACAATTTGGACGATTTCAGCTCCAATCATAAATTCTATATTGAAATCCAACTTGTAATACAAACAAACGGAAAAATACACCAAGGGGGTGAAGACTTTTGCAAGGCACTGTGTAGCATCATGAAAAACCCAATCACACTATGTAAGTATTGGAGCCGTAAAAGTAATATTTTTGCTTCCATCATCAGCTGTTTAGAAATATACATTTTTGGCCAATAATCCCAAACTTTCCGACTGCCATTAAATATTCATTGTGGGAACTGAGTGCGGTGAAATAACGGGTTTAGCGCGCGGCTCTCAAGAATGAAATATTTCTGCGTGAACAGCGGATATTTGACAATCTCCTTCTCGCTCGGTAAACACCAAAATCTCTTCAAACCAGGCTAGTTTTGTGTAATAGGAACGCTGGCTGTTTCCGGCAGTTTCGGCGCGCTCTCCTCGCAGTAAACGCCTGTTTACAATGCTAAAGCAGACCTTTTGTCAGTGTTAATTTGCAGTATAGATTATGGAGACGGCCGGTTCTGTGCCGTAAATCCTGCTTTGTGGCCCATTGCCTTCAAACGGCGGGATCTTATCCACTCCCACTTCAACCTGCAGCGCGCCGAGAAGAGGAAATAACTCTGTTTCAAGTCAAATAAAAGAGTGATTAAATTCGACGTTCTTTGTGTTGTTCCCAGTATTGAGCAGTGAAAGACGCTATTAAGGCAATCCCGCGACCGGCGGAGGGCTTCGGGGGGAGGTGTTTATTATTTTAAAGGTGGCTGGATGCAGAAAGCAGAATATTAATGGTAATGGGAACGTTGTAACCAAGACGAATCCCCAATGATAAATCACACACACGACTTTTAGGAGTCTCCATTGGGAAACAGCAGTGTACAACGAGTTCCCGGGCGGCTTGTTTAAAGGTGGCACCAGCTGGCCCGCGCTTATAGCCACTGGAAAAAAAAAAAAAAAAGGACACTTCTGAGGACTCTTAAATGGGACCAAATAGCACTGATACTAGTGTGAGAGAACTAACAGACTTGGACCCGTTTTCAAATTGTACGTTGCTAAAAGTTTGGTTCAGTGTAAACCCAAACGTCAGGCAGCTTCTCTCAGCCCAACCAGCTAAAAGTTTTCTTTTCTCCTTCTTCCTTTTTGTTTCTTTTAGAGAGAAGTAAAATGAAGGCTTATAGGAATGATGAATGAAGGCAACAAAGAAGAAAGGGGGGGAAAGAATCAGAAGAAGAAAAGGGGAAAAGAGGAAGATGACAGTGAAAGAATGAAGAGGCAGTAGAAGGAGAAAAAGAGAAACAGAGATGACAGAGAGAGAATGAAAAGGAAGTAGAAGAAGAAAAAGGGAAACAGATGACAGAGAGAGAATGAAAAGAAAGTAGAAGAAGAAAAAGGGAAACAGATGACAGAGAGAATGAAAAGGAAGTAGAAGAAGAAAAGGGGAAACAGAGATGACAGAGAGAGAATGAAAAGGAAGTAGAAGAAGAAAAAGGGAAACAGATGACAGAGAGAATGAAAAGGAAGTAGAAGAAGAAAAGGGGAAACAGAGATGACAGAGAGAGAATGAAAAGGAAGTAGAAGAAGAAAAAGGGACACAGAGATGACAGAGAGAGAATGAAAAGGAAGTAGAAGAAGAAAAAGGGAAACAGAGATGACAGAGAGAGAATGAAAAGGAAGCAGAAGAAGAAAAAGGGACACAGAGATGACAGAGAGAGAATGAAAAGGAAGTAGAAGAAGAAAAAGGGAAACAGAGATGACAGAGAGAGAATGAAAAGGAAGTAGAAGAAGAAAAAGGGAAACAGAGATGACAGAGAGAGAATGAAAAGGAAGCAGAAGAAGAAAAGGGGAAACAGAGATGACAGAGAGAGAATGAAAAGGAAGCAGAAGAAGAAAAAAAGGAGATGAAGAAGATGGAGAAAGAAGGAAAAAGGAGGAAAAATAAGTAAAAGAAGAAGAAAAAAGAAGGCAGAGAAAGAATGAAAAAGAATAAGAAAAAGATGAAGAAGAAGGAAAAAGGAAAAGAAGAAGATGGAAACAGAACATAGAAAAAAGTAAAAGATGGAAAACGAATAAAAAAGAATCTTTTACTTTTACTTTTTTTTAAAAAAAAGAATGGAAAATAAAAAGAAAAAAGAAGCAAAAAAAAATCTTTACATTTCCTTCTTTTTCCTTTTTTCCCTCCTTCTAAAAAGAAGAAAATGATGTAGAAAGAGAAGAATAAGAAGAAATAAGAAAAAATCATCTTTTTCCTCCTCCATCTTCCTCCTTTTCCTTCTCTTTAATCTTCCTTTTTCTTCCTCTTCCTTCTTTCTATAAAGGTCATTGATCATGAAGCATCACCCAGTATATATATATATAAGTGAGCTGGTGTTACCTTGGTTAGTTATTCCTTCCTGTCTGAAGCCCCCGGCCTCCTCCTCATCAGATGGTCATGTGATTTCACTTCTGACCAACTCAGATTTATTAGGGGTTATGAATTGAGTTTCTAGTTCATTTCTTAAGGCCGGTTACATCAAAAATTTTGATCTAAGATCAAGAAGAGAAACGTTTCACCAACACGATCATCCAATTGTAGAGGATCAAACCTGTTGATCTAAGTTCAACTGGCGAAGTCCAAGATGGTGGAATAGGTATATAGTAATGTATATACAGTCTGCCCCTCCATACATCTTTGATCTAGACTCCTCTGACTTAAACCTACGACTCTCAGCATAGCCTTACATTTACCTATACAGCAGGATCCATCCATTAGCTTATATGCCATGAGCCTCCACGCTGCCCACGTAGGTGATAAGACCCCCCATGCCCCCCGCCCTTGCCACAGTCACCTTAGTTTAGTGGATATCTCTATTGCTTCTTCTCTGCCAGAACCCAGGGAACAGAAAACTGGAAATGCACATTTACTGACAGCGCGCAGCGAGGAGACGCCGCCGTTTCATGCTCCTCACCAACCTGTAAAACGTTGCGGTTTGATAGATATATTCCTAAATCAATTGACAAGATTGTCATCTGTGAAAAAGTTATGCGGCAAAATAAACCAGCGTGATGTTATCGCTGCCATGTTCTCCGTATAAACGCGCACAAAACCATTTTCTTCCTGAACTATTTCTGAACAATCTTGTAAATTATTTTCCCCTCTTTGTAATGAAAGTTCTGCCTGTAATCTCACGACTTCTCCTCTCCACTCTAAATGACTCCAGACATGCAGAAGCTTCCGCCTCAGCAGAGCAGGGATGTGCAGGACGCTCTCCGCTGGCGGTGTACACCCAGCTAAGCCGTACGCAGCAATTAAGTCAGGGCTTTAGGGACGTCTGCAATGTGGTCTCCAGCGGGATCTTAAGGTGCGGCGGAAGGAAGATGCAGCCAGAAGGTTTGGACTTGGGTTATTGTAGGAGGCAGATAAGTAGGTCTACTGTGCAGTGGGTCAGCGCTGGGTTCTCTGTACCCCTCACACCTCAATAGGACATATGTAGGTTTATAGAAGGTTCCTCAATTAAGGCTAATGCCCACGGACGGATTTCTGCCGCAGGTTAACGCAGCGGAAATCCGCGGCGTTGTCCTGCAGCCAATAGGTTCTATTGGACCTACGGAATTCCGTAGCGTCAAATAAACCGCGGCATGTTCTAAATACCGTGGAAATACATGCAGCCGACTTCCATTGTAGTCAATGAAAGCCGGCCGTTACGCTATACTTCCGCTGTAGTACTTCGGAAGTTTTGTGTGAATACTCGTCCCCGTCCACCGCTAGCCGCGTCATCTTACACTGCCGGCGGCGCTTCATGCGTTGTACTTCGCATGCGTGTCGGCCCTCCATGCAGGACACATACGGCGGATCCGGAGTGGTAAGTATGGGGGTTTGGGGGGCGCCATGGCAGACTCCACTGCCATATTCCACTGGCAGAGTCTATCACGGCCGTGGGCATGAGGCCTTACCCAGGATCCCCATATTACCAAAGGCTGTAGATGACTACTTGCCCCCTCGCTCATTGCTAAGTTATTAAGCAATAAAAGTCAATTAGTTATGTGCAACCCGTATGGTCACATGTGGGCTGGGGGAGATTGCCCCCTATAAGTCTACCCAGCCAGATGAATTTTTTTCTCCATGTGGCAGCATGCTGTGGAGCTACATGAATCATCCTTCTCCTGGCTCTGTCTTCTTCCCTCTGATGTTCTGGGGAACCGCTGTCAGCTCATCGGCACCCAGCAAGGCTCTGCTATCTTATGAGCTTGGTTCTGGTATTTTACCTATGTAGTGAGGTTGGTTCTGGTGTATTTATGTCACAAGTTTTGCTCTGGGGTTGTATCTATGTACTGGTTCTGGTGCTTTGTTTATGTTATGAGCTTGGTTCTGGTACAGTATTTATTCACTGAACTGTTTTGGTGTTGTTACGCTACTTTCTGACCTACTGTCTATTAGTGCAATGTATATATATATATATAATTTTTTCCTTATGAGAGGGGGCGAGGCAGCCAATAAAAAGATAATTCTGCCCAGGCTGCCATCTGACCAAAACTGGTATAGGGAAAACATGATCAGTGAGTCGTACATTGTTTTCCAAGGCGTTGTAGAATGGAGGACTGGAATCCTAGCAAATTCTGACAGCCAGAGTAAACTGACAACTCCTCCCCTACCCTGCTCTCTTGTTGTGAACATGCATTCACTGCTTTCCACTGAGCTATTACAGAGGGCTGTAGGGCAGTGTCGGAGGATGGTAGGAGAGATCGGGAGGACGAAGCAGAGAAAGCTACTATTACAGAGGGCTGTTATTCATTCCAAGTGAATTTTCTGGTTTTATTAGCTTTGAAAGGGGGAACAGACCAGCAGCTACTCAAGAGAGAGGGTGTAGAGATAGCTGTGTAGTATTGAGTCGGCCTGGTTATGCTACACAGCTTCTGAAAGAGGAAGGGGAGCTGAGCTTGTGTGCACTCATGAAAGAGGCCAGCTGATTATTGCTGGGAACTCACAAAGCCAGAAACATGAATGCAAGAAAACTTGCAAACCAAGTGAGAGGCTTTCTAAACTCATGACAAGGAAAACTCAATGCAAAAAAACTCAGTGCATCATTTTTTTGTGTATGTATTTATTTTTCATACACAAAGGTTTTCAAAGACTTTAAAAACTGACCTACTTACCGGCTCATTGGCACAGACATTTATCTTCATTGGAATATAACCAGAACAGAGGCAAAAAGAATAATCATGAAGAAGCCTCTGAGAAGCTTGAAGACCCAACAGAAAAAAGTTATCCATAAGGGGGTCTGAAAACTCTTAGAGGGCACTCCAGTTTTTACAGGACCGCCCCTTTGAGAGTGATCATTGATGGGCTGAAACCGCACAAACTTTAGCAGTAACTTCCAGAAGTAACGCTGCGATTATTTAGGTCATTCGGTTACAACTTTGTTTTCAGTCTTGGTGACGATTCTGTCCGATTACATGAAATCGACTTCTATAATTATCCAGAAATAGTCTTCCGCTCTAAAAGCTCTTCATCCGCCAGCGAAACCTCGAGGAGTTAAAAACTAAGTCTAATTACATTAAACATGAGATTATTTTATGAATCAAAAAAAGTGGATAAGAAATCAATTCTGCAGAAAGAGAAACATTTAGAAGAGATCTTGATGGTAAGAAGTGGAGCAGCGAAATCCAAGGTCAAGTCTGTGAGCGTCTCTAATGAATAGCTCATTTCTCTTAGCGTGTGGGCCGAGAGCAAAAAGTCCCTAATTAGGGAAAAGTGACGGAAAAGTAGGATTCATTTGTAAAATAATAATGTGTCTGTAGCGTGCGGGGGGGGGGGGGGGGATTCCAAAGGCCGGATATGGGGACCACCTGCCTAATATAACACCACCCGCCCCCAAATTACCACTAATGGTAGCATATAGCACATAGGTAGAGCTCATGGCACATTTGGCCCAATTTACGATGCAGCCCCAAAAGTGTGAAAGTGGTTTTTCGGATATTTTAAAAAAACTTGCCCCATGGTCTAAAAAAAAGTCCATTACTTACCCTCTCATGTTGCCTCCAGTCCAACACTGTTAACCCAATCTCTGCTCATCCAGGAAGTGATGACGTCATGATCATTGCTCACATCATAGCTACAGTCATTCCCTGACCTCAGAGGTCATGTGCCGTTCTTGCACACATGACCACCGCGGCTGCAGTCATCACCTGACTGATGAAGGGGGCACCATCACTTCCTGGATCATCGGAGATCAGAGCGGACCACTTGGAACGAAGGGAATTCCCTATACTGGGGAAAGTTTTTTCAACTGGTGGAAACCCCTTTCACGGGCATGTCCGCAGTACGGAAGTATACCGCAGATTCGGCATCCAATCCATGGCAAATAGGCACCAGTAAAATATCCCATTTATTTGAATGGGCTTTTGTGCTGTAATCTATATGGCACAGCTTTTTCAATGAGGGGGGGGGGGTAGTGACACGCATGCCGGATTCATGACATGGATTCTGTATGCGGATTTTACCAAGGCCTAAATCCCTATGCAAATCCATATGCATATAGAGGGGCAAATAAGTGGCTTGTATTGTGCAGTGTAATGTGGCATGTAACGGTGGGGAGAGTATACCTACAATGGCATGATTGAGGAAAAACATCCAGCGAAAGGGGTCCTGTGGGTGGAAACAACTTATCACTGAAAGGGGTCAGAGGAGGATGTCAGGAATCGTTCTGACCAACAGACCCCAGACTGTCAGGATCAGCCGAATACAACGCTGGGGCTCCAACGAACCTGTCCGAGTGTACAATGACAATGGGCAGATTAGTTGGCGCGAGATGGGCTATAATAGTAGATGAACAGTTCCAGTGGCAAGAGAAATAGAAAGACGAGACTCCATGGGGCAAAAGAGCACAAAACTTGTATCACTGAGCAGCAGAAAAACATCTCCTGGTCAGATAGATCCGGATTTCTGTTGCCCCGTGCTGATGGGAGGGCAGAGTTTGAGCAAGATGAATCGATGACCCCTTCCTGTCCGTTGGTCAGAACATGTCAGCACCTCCATCTAATCTGTGGTAACTACAAGCAGCTTCCTGTCCGCAGGGGCCGATATTCCTGCAGAACCATTTCACCACCTATTGGAATCTACACCATGATGAATTGCTGCGGTTCTGAAGGCCAAAGGGGTCCAACGTCCTACTAGATGGGGGGCTCTAATAAAGTGGCTGTTCAGTGTAGACTGGGTTATGGTGAGGACTGAGCACGATCTTCCGGACTCTTCCTTCTGACTATGATGGATGGTTCCGATTCCTACAGTCATCCACATTTTCCGCACACGCCAGAGCAGTCATCGGGCCGAAGCTTGAGCGCCGCGGTGCTCAGAGGTGCGCACACGCTGGAATAAAGTTGATACACGGGTGTTAGCAACAATTAGAGAACTGCTTACAGTCGCTCTTCTGAGTAATGTAATTAGAACAAAAATTTAAATTCTATTTAAAATGTATGATCGTTATCGGGTGGGAGCGGAGGAGTGCGTGGCGGGCCGAGCCGCGCTGCCAGCATTTTGCTTTTTATTTAATGCCATCTTAATCAGGCATTAATTATTCAGCAGCCTGCCATCCTCCTCCTGCGCTCCTCATATTAGATGCTGATGTATTTGGAGAATGTTACAAATTACACCCAGCTTTGAAAGTAAAGAATGGCGCTGGCCGATCGGTTATCGGTACGCAGCGTATAACGTCGGAGAGAAGATTGCAGCTTTAAAAAGGCCATCCAGAACTAAAGACAGAGACCGTATGGAGCCGGAGCGTGGCAGCGGGGCGGGCAGTTGGCGCTGGGTTCACATGCTTTATATCATTATGCATTTACACTGACTGGCTACTTTATTAGAGACACGATTGGCACTGACCTGTACGGAAATGATCCCCGGAGTGCGGCATAAAATCACGTGATGAGTTTTTTATGGATCAGTTTTAGGGTGAATCCACATTAGATGGGAAAATCCAAGGATCTGAGTGATTCCAACGAGGCCGGGTCATCGGTGCTGGACTGGCCGGTGGCTCAATGCCAACCATGGGGGGGGTAGTCCTTGAGTAACTGTGTGGAGAGTATACAGAGAATGGTGTGATCGAGGAAAAACATCCAGCGAAAGGGGATCCTTTGTGGTAACCGCAGGCTAGCTGAGTGTTGAAGTGTCACATGACAGGGCGGTGCTGCTAACCTGAGCTCTCCACCCTTTTGTCAATGTAGCTGTTTCATTGATGCAGAGCGCAGGAATGAGACTTCTGCCACTAGGATTCCGGGAAACAACTTTACTGACTCCTCTGATGCAATTCCAGGGTAAGGGTCAAGCATAGTACAATGTATTACAGCATAGAAGTAGATGAATGATTACTTGGTTACCGTCCCTTTAAATGTTGCTGCTTTAGCAGATTTATTGGAAATAAAGTCTGTGATGCTTCTGGAAATATCTCTTGCTTGCTTGTTAATGGAAATATCGTCACTTATTGTTCCGACTTTAGTCTTAGGGGTGCCCGGCCCATCTTAGGTTAATGTCTGCTATGCTGATTGGTAGACTGTATGGCGGTATTCACACCTGTTACTCATGCTTCAGATCTGTCACGCCATCCCTGGAAGGACGCACGCAGGAAAGGTTTATCGACATGAGAGCTGACTAGTACTGCCTCCACTGCAGGCCTGAGATCAGTGGATGCAAAGAGGTCTTTGCTCAGCTTTACCGTCTCTGACTCGCTCATACTCTTTGGGTTTTCTAGAGATCAAAACAGTTTTCCTCAAAATTTAGAGGCTGGAGGGGGGGGGGTACAATCTTCTCCCTTAGTAGCTTGATTCTTTCACTGCATCACACTTGCAAATCTTGCATAAACTTAAAGGGGTTTTCCATGGAAATAGTATTGATGACCTATCATCAGAATAGGCCATCAATAGCTGATCGGCTGGGGTCCGTCATTTGAGACCCCGGACCGATCAGCTGTGCAGGCGCAAGCTGTCGGCGCCGCAATAAACACAGAGGTCGGCGCGCAAGCCTCTGCACCAATCTCTGCGTAGTGGCTGGCGCTTGTAACTTCAGGCACAGCTCTCATCAATGGGAGCCGTTCCTGCAGTTACAAGCACCAGCCACTGTAAGAAGGTCTGCACGGAGGCTTCCGCTCCGAACTCTGTGTTATTGCACCTGCACAGTTGATCGGTCTGGGTCCCGAGCGACGGACCCTGGATGATCAACTATTAGGCCCCCTGTCCATGGCAGTGATTTCGCCGGCAGTAAACTGCCGATGAATCACGCCGGCCGACACTTCCCAAAGCATTGCTATGGAAAGCGCCGGCACCTGTCCACGAGCAGAGAATCATTGTGATTCTCCGCTCGCGGCAGGCAATTCGCAGCATGCTGCGAATTGCTCGATTCTCCGCCGTCAGCCTATGTATTAGATAGGGCTGACCAGCGAAGATTCGGCGGCAGCTCCTGCTCCCGGGCGGTGGCTCCTGCGGCATAGCTTCGTGGCGGGATGCCACATCGCTATTGGACAGCCGGCCTTAATGACCTACCTTGATGATAGGTCATCAATACTATTTCCATGGAAAACCCTTTTAAGTTTATGCAAGATTTGCAAGTGTGATGCAGTGCAATGCAATGTGCAACATACATAGAATAAGATGCACTTGAGAAATAATTGTTCTGCAAGCACACGACAACTTTGCACTGGATTGTCCGGTTCTGGGATACTACACCTTTCCTAGCCAATACCACTATCCTAGATACCTGATTGGCAGATCTGCCGGTGGTGCAAGATGGAAGGCTGGAGGCGCAGGATCTGGGTTTGCACCAATGTGAGAATAGTTAGAACTTCCATTGACACCCTATAAACCCTTAATGATGACCCTCTACGAGAACCGTAGAGGTGACCGTATTGGTTACCATTGGCTTTCCCAGAAATGGCTCTGAGGACGACTCAAGGACTTGAGGAGGATTTGATTTTATGACTGAATGTTCTTTAAGACGTCTCCATGCCTCACAAAAGGTTGTGGCGAGAGCAGCAGGGCGCGCGGACGGACGGCCTCACTGCGTATTTCATGGAAATAACAGTTAAATCAATACAAAAAGACAGTCCGCTCAGTAATTAACAACTCTGCCTGACCACTTAATTGACCCTCAAAGACGACCCGTCATAAAGCGCCCGTCAAAGACATCTAGATGAACTGAGACGAGACGCCAAATCAATAGTGGAATTTTGATAACTTCGGTTGGGTTACAACACTTGACACAGTCAGGGATGTGAAGTGATATTAAATCCCCTTTATTGACGGAGCGAACGTTGGGGGTCAGCGGGTTCACATCAGGGGGGCCGACTTCGGCACGGGTCTAGAAAATAAATATACAGTAAAACAAGATTCAATGGCTGTTCCTAACTGGAGACTACCAGCAAGACGGCAGCTGATGGGTCTAAGGGCCGTCACACTCCCTGGATCGCGGGATTCTGAGCGATATCATCCGCTGTAAATGGCGCACGATCTGAACGACGGACTGGAATTCGTTTGTCATTGAGTTTCAGCAGGCATAAAAAAATCAAACGGTGAATGGAGCCGGCGGACTGGAAGATCTACGGCACCTCCATTCACTGAGTGATGACCACACCGATCATCGCCGGGGCGGTCTGTCGGACATCTGTGCCCAGCAGTCATCCATGTAAAAGGGTCCTTATTGGGGCTTTGTTTTAATTATCACTTGCGGATATACCTGAATGCAGCAGCCCGGCTCTGTAAGTCCAACTGCAACACCGATGCCTTCATCCTGCGCCAACCACTGTCCTGCTGTATCCACCCTGCGACAGCCACTGACCTGATGCCTCCTCACTGTGTCAGTCATTACCCTAATGCATCCACCCTTTGCCAGTCACTGCCCTGATACCTTCACCCTGTGTCAGTCACTGCCCTGATGCCTCCACCTTGTGCCAGTCACTACCCTAATGCATCCACCCTGTGCCAGTCCCTGCTAACTTCTCCATCTACCCCTCTTCTATATTCCCCCTCAGAACCTAATCCCAGTATGCCCCACCCCACATATACCCCATATCTATGAATACACAGGTAGCAGCTGGTGATGGCCCATGCAGCTTTATGTATATCACCCTATGCATATGAAAGAGGGCAGCACCATTGTACAGAATCAGCGCTGCCCCCTCTTGTGTCACCTCGGTTTCCCCATAGACTGTAAGCTCTTGTGGCACATATTTCCTCCTAGACTGTTATGCCCCCTATTGTCTCCTCTGTGGTTAGTTCTGCACATGATCTGTAAAGTCAGATATGATGGAGCTGGATGAGGATTATTGCCATTACTGAGTTTCTGGCCGCTGCGTCTGATTACTGCGGGAGGGCGGGGGTGTACAGGGGGGGGTACAAGAGGGGTGGGGGGGTACAAGAGCTGTGGGGGGGGGGGGTACGCCGATTACATTCAGGGCAGATAGGAATTGCGTGACTTTTTGGAGTCAATGCGGTTTTGTGTTTAGAATCGCTGTTCACCTGCTTCACACAATCAATCAATTTAACCCTGTAGTCGCCTGGCTGCTGTAAGTTCACCGAGACACGCAGGACATTCTGCAAGGTGACCAGTAGATTGTGATGCAGAACTGAAAACAGCTGCAATTCTGCATCAGAATCCACAAGCAGACCTGCAGATTTTGGCGCAGAACTCCGCAGTGGCCTCTTATGGGGCGTCCTGACGAATAATTCCACCGGTGTGAAAGCACCCCAAAACATATGGAGGAGGGAACCCGGGTGTGAGGAGCCGCTCTCACACCGGCACGCAGGAAGGTGCGGCCGCAGGTGGATCCCCGTTGTGGTACGCGCACACCGGTCAGATTCGCTGCACACAATTTCCATCAAAAATGCCCCAAAACAACTGCAAGACGAATCCACATAAAATCATATGGATTTTTTAAATGTTTTTCTGCAGATTATGCAAAAAGGAGGGAAAAAACTGAAATCCACGTGTTTGAGACGTGTGATTGATTACTGGCGGGCGCACAGCGGACTGCAGATACGGATTCCCATTGATGTCAGTGCGATAAAAACCCGTAGTAAATGCAGATTCACAAATCTGCAATTTCTTTGGGAAAAATTCCCGCGGTGCGCGGATGTGACTTGTTAATATAGTATCCGCTCGCCGCCTATCACAGGCCGCAAACATCCGCACGGAAAAACAGCAACATTTCTGCTGCACGAACATTTACCAGTTTTTATGCAGTTTTTGCCACGGATTCACATTAAATTCGCAGCCCATTGGGATCAATGAGAATCTGCGCTGCGAGGCCGGCTTCACACGGGCGAGATTCTTGCGCAAATCTCGCACAACTATGAACCCCATTCTTTTAAATGGAGTCATACACATGAGCGATTTTTTTTTCCCCCCACATTGTATTACACCACAATGCAAATCGCGGCTTGCCCTATCTTTGGGCGTCACCCTCCCATCGCCCACTGGTTTCAATGGGCATCGCACCGTGTGTTGGGTGTTGGCGATGCAATGCAATGGGAGAAACTTTGCTATCTTCCGATATAAAAACGTTTGCATAAAAATGCCTCGCATGTTGGCGAGCGCGATATCAGGCCGTGATCATACTCGCCCGTGTGAAAAGTCCCATATACTGCAGAGCTGCATTCACAATTCTGCAGCTCCTACCAGAATCCATTGCTCAATGAAGATATGCACAGGGATTAGCAATTCAGGATGTGTCCTCTTTACATCGGTCAACTCGAACAGCCTGTAGTGCCCTCTACCTTCGATCCTGCGGTACTGCACCCCGTTACCAGTTGCAGTGAAGCTGAGCACGGTAATAATAGAATATTGATTATAATAAACCAAATGATACATTGCAATTAAAACGTCATTTAGAAGAAACACAGAAGGTGCGAGCGGACCAGAACATTGGGAAAGTCAGAAAAAAAAAGTGTTTCTTCCCAGCGGCCTTGGAGGAGGACGCGTCCCCCGGAATAGCGGTGAATGTCTTTTCATATGGCGGCATTATAAACTCGCCCGGCTCGCGCCCATTGAAATGTATTTTTGTTGCAAATGAATCATAGAGGAATAAAGAAAACAAAATATTCCAGATCTCCCCCTCGGGTGATAATGCTGTCAGTTCTAAAAGATTATCCTTTTTGCTTTTTCAATAACGGCATTATCAAAAAGAAACCCAGCAGGCCCCGGCGCAACAGGAGCAGCCGTGCGCTGCGAGTAGCATGTACGGCGGGAACTAATTTGCCATCAGATACATACATTACGGTTCACAATAGGGGGAGAAGAGTCTATGAGGATGAAATAAAGTCGGAGGCTCGGGAGACTGAAGAGCGGCGCACAAGATGTTCTCGCTGGCAGAGGCATCAATGCCATCGCTCCCCAGTGACACCCACAATTCAAGACTATTTACCTCCACTTGGGGCGTCAAAGATAACCACAACATAAAGAATGGAGCCTCGGCGCTTCTGTCAGATCGCAGCCGGCGGGGAAAACGAGGGCATTGTGGTCGAAGCCTTTATCTTGTCGAAGTTCAGAGCTTTGAAGAATTAATCGATACGTGCCTTAGTATAGAAATCAGGGCGGTCTGGGCCGCACGGAAATATAGCACCATGATCAAATGACCAAACCCCAGTAATCCGTATTAAAGGCACAGAATGGCCACCAATGAGACCCCCATCTAGTAGCGCGTTGGACTCCTTTGGGCATCGGAGCCGCAGCGATTCGTTGAGGTGTAAATTCCACTAGGTGATGAAATATCGGCCCCTGCGGACAGGAAGCTTTTTGTAGTTGTGCAGATTAGATGGAGGCGCTGCTGTGTTCTAACCATCTGACAGGAAGGGGTCATCGAATCATGCTGATCGCGCCAAATTCTAACCTCTAATCAGCACGGAGCAACGGGAATCAAGATCCATCTGACCAGGAGATGTTTTTCTGCTGCTCAGTGATACAAGTTTTGCGCTCTTTTGCCCGCTGGAGTCTCGCCTTTCTGTTTCTCTTACACACAATGGCGCTGGAACTGGTCGTCTGCTGTTATAGTCATCCGTGCTGAGGAACGGCGAGTTGTGCGTTCGGACACGTTAGAAGGAGCACCAGCATTGTATTAAGCTTCACTTGACTGTGCAGCCTGTTGGTCAGAGCGATTCCTGACATCCTCCTCCGACCCCTTTCAGTGATGAGTTGTTTCCGTCCACAGGATCCCCTTTTGCTGGTTATTTTTCCTCGATCGCGCCATTCTCTGTATACTTAGAGGACAAAACCCCCACGGTTGGCAGTGAGACCCCGACTAGTCTAGCACTGGTGACCTCACCTCGTTGGAAGTGGCTCAGATCGCTGGATCTAATGTGGATCCACACTGAAATCGATCCACAGACAACTTATCAGATGATTTTATGCTGCGCTCCGGGTCACGGGAAGAATTTCTATACAGGGAAGCGCCAATTGTGAGAGGACCGGGGGCTCTAGTTAAGGGGCTACTCAGTGTTGTTTTCCTGATTGGGGAATCTGCGTGACAACCAATATGGCCACCATTAGGGCCCATTTACATGGGGGATTTTTTTTTCATCCAAGTTCTGTCTGAATTTGTAACTGAGGAAGCTCGGGCAGCACTCGGACTCATTAAAATGAAGGGGGTTTGAGCCGAGTGTTTTTTTCCCTGTCCGCAGCGTTCCCTATTCTGGTCCGATTCATGCATCAAACGCATGCCCCGCAGCGGTGAAGATTTACCATTCAGATGTCGGGAAGGTTCGGTGAAAACCCGTGTCGGAGCCATATTTTCTGCCATATTAGTTGTTTCCAGCCAAGTAGCAACGAAAGTTTCTGTGTTTGAAGTACTTTGCCAAGTTTCTACAAGCGCGGTTTGCGAGCCGCGCAGCCTGGAGCCTCGCGGCTGATTATTTATCACTTCACACAGGATCATTATTTTTCAGATGTACCGGAGTAACGAGCGGCTTCATCACTGGCCATTTACAGCCTCACAACGCACAGGTCTTGACCCGTCCGGACACTTGTTTGTATCATTCGGAAATGAAGAATAGAAATTGCGCGCTCGATTGGGGACGGTTGAGGTTTTATAATTATCTGAGAGCGGAGAATAGGAAAGCGTCTCCCTGGGTTCTGCGAACGCGCCATGTTTAATTCAGAGGATGACTAAGGAGATCCCCGGCCGCCATGGCGCAGGCAGACAGGTGAACGCGAGGAGCGCGTACAGTTTTATTCACGAAGCATTTTACAGAGTAGCAGCACTTAAGTTCACTATTGACATTTAGCAGGGGAATCCTGCAGAAACGGCGGCGCGAGGCCTCCGTGACCTTTATGTTTTTTTTAAAAGCAAAGAGCCTGAAGGAAATTGAATGGCGCTTGTGCGGCGCTGTATACATTTCATTAAAGCTGTTGCTTTCCAAAGAGATTTTGCAGCAAAACAACAAAAAAAAAGAAAGAATTTAACCTTTTACCGCTTTAAAGCGCAGCTGGGCGCGCACCAAAAACCCTCGGATCTGGACGCCGTTCTGTGAAGTTCTTTAGTGGAATGAGATTTCCCAAGATGCAACTGAACAGAAAATGAAGAAAATCCTTCCCGGTGCCAAGAATTCACAAGCGCGGTCCTTTGTGAGCCACAACCCCGCTCTTCATAAACACGGGGAAATCAGAGGCAACGCAACGGGCGAAGGGAAAAAGGGAGTGAGGCCAGTACCAACCCGGATAATGCCCCGCTGTAAAGACCCTCCTCCATGTCTTCAGTCTATTCTGCCCCACTACAAGAACCCCTTCTTCATGTCTTCAGTCTATTCTGCCCCGCTATAAGGACCCTCCTTCACGTCTTCAGTCTATTCTGCCCCGCTACAAGGACCCTCCTTCTTATATTCAGTCTGTTCTGCCCCGCTACAAGCACCCTCCTTCATGTCTTCAGTCTATTCTGCCCCGCTGTAAAGACCCGCCTTCATGTCTTCAGTCTATTCTGCCCCACTACAAGGACTCTCCTCCATGTCTTCAGTCTATTCTGCCCCACTGCAAGGACTCACCTCCATGTCTTCAGTCTATTCTGTCCCACTACAAGGACCCTCCATCATGTCTTCAGTCTATTCTTCTCCGCTACAAGAACCCTCCTTCAGGTCTTCAGTCTATTCTGCCCTGCTACAGAGACCATCCTTCATGTCTTCAGTCTATTCTGTCCCACTACAAGGACTCTCCTCCATGTCTTCAGTCTATTCTGCCCCACTGCAAGGACTCTCCTCCATGTCTTCAGTCTATTCTGTCCCACTACAAGGACCCTCCGTCAGGTCTATTCTGCCCCGCTACAAGAACCCCTTCTTCATGTCTTCAGTCTATTCTGCCCCGCTACAAGGACCCTCCTTCATGTCTTCAGTCTATTCTGCCCCGCTACAAGAACCCTCCTTCATGTCTTCAGTCTATTCTGCCCCGCTACAAGGACCCTCCTTCTTATATTCAGTCTATTCTGCCCCGCTGTAAAGACCCGCCTTCATGTCTTCAGTCTATTGTGCCCCACTACAAGGACCTTCCTTCATGTCTTCAGTCTATTCTGCCCCACTACAAGGACCCTCCTTCATGTCTTCAGTCTATTCTGTCCCACTACAAGGACCCTCCTTCATATCTTCAGTCTATTCTGCCCCACTACAAGGACCCTCCATCATGTCTTCAGTCTATTCTGTCCCACTACAAGAACCCTCCTTCATATCTTCAGTCTATTCTGCCCCACTACAAGGGCCCTCCTTCATGTCTTCAGTCTATTCTGCCCCACTGCAAGGACTCTTCTTCATGTCTTCAGTCTATTCTGCCCCACTACAAGGACCCTCCTTCAGGTCTTCAGTCTATTCTGCCCCACTACAAGGACCCTCCATCATGTCTTCAGTCTATTCTGCTCCGCTACAAGAACCCTCCTTCATATCTTCAGTCTATTCTGCCCCACTACAAGGGCCCTCCTTCATGTCTTCAGTCTATTCTGCCCCACTGCAAGGACTCTTCTTCATGTCTTCAGTCTATTCTGCCCCGCTATAAGGACCCCTTCTTCATGTCTTCAGTCTATTCTGCCCGCTATAAGGACCCTCCTTCATGTCTTCAGTCTATTCTGCCCCGCTACAAGGACCCTCCTTCTTATTTTCAGTCTATTCTGCCCCGCTGTAAAGACCCGCCTTCATGTCTTCAGTCTATTCTGCCCCACTACAAGGACCTTCCTTCATGTCTTCAGTCTATTCTGCCCCACTACAAGGACCCTCCTTCATGTCTTTAGTCTATTCTGTCCCACTACAAGGACCCTCCTTCATGTCTTCAGTCTATTCTGCTCCGCTACAAGAACCCTCCTTCTTATATTCAGTCTGTTCTGCCCCGCTACAAGCACCCTCCTTCATGTCTTCAGTCTATTCTGCCCCGCTGTAAAGACCCGCCTTCATGTCTTCAGTCTATTCTGCCCCACTACAAGGACTCTCCTCCATGTCTTCAGTCTATTCTGCCCCACTGCAAGGACTCTCCTCCATGTCTTCAGTCTATTCTGTCCCACTACAAGGACCCTCCGTCAGGTCTATTCTGCCCCGCTACAAGAACCCCTTCTTCATGTCTTCAGTCTATTCTGCCCCGCTACAAGGACCCTCCTTCTTATATTCAGTCTATTCTACCCCGCTGTAAAGACCCGCCTTCATGTCTTCAGTCTATTCTGCCCCACTATAAGGACCCTCCTTCATGTCTTCAGTCTATTCTGCCCCGCTACAAGAACCCTCCTTCATGTCTTCAGTCTATTCTGCCCAGCTACAAGGACCCTCCTTCTTATATTCAGTCTATTCTACCCCGCTGTAAAGACCCGCCTTCATGTCTTCAGTCTATTCTGCCCCGCTACAAGGACCCTCCTTCATGTCTTCAGTCTATTCTGTCCCACTACAAGGACCCTCCTTCATATCTTCAGTCTATTCTGCCCCACTACAAGGACCCTCCATCATGTCTTCAGTCTATTCTGCTCCGCTACAAGAACCCTCCTTCAGGTCTTCAGTCTATTCTGCCCCGCTACAAGGGCCCTCCTTCATATCTTCAGTCTATTCTGCCCCACGACAAGCACCCTCCTTCATGTCTTCAGTCTATTCTGCCCCACTACAAGGACCCTCCTTCATGTCTTCAGTCTATTCTGCCCCACTACAAGGATCCTCCATCATGTCTTCAGTCTATTCTGCCCCGCTACAAGGACCCTCCTTCATGTCTTCAGTCTATTCTGCCCCACTACAAGGATCCTCCATCATGTCTTCAGTCTATTCTGCCCCACTACAAGGACCCTCCTTCATGTCTTCAGTCTATTCTGCCCCTCTACAAGGATCCTCCGTCATGTCTTCAGTCTATTCTGCCCCTCTACAAGGGCCCTCCTTCATGTCTTCAGTCTATTCTGCCCCTCTACAAGGGCCCTCCTTCATGTCTTCAGTCTATTCTGCCCCGCTACAAGGACTCTCCTCCATGTCTTCAGTCTATTCTGTCCCACTACAAGGACCCTCCGTCAGGTCTATTCTGCCCCGCTACAAGAACCCCTTCTTCATGTCTTCAGTCTATTCTGCCCCGCTACAAGGACCCTCCTTCTTATATTCAGTCTATTCTACCCCGCTGCAAGGACCCTCCTTCATGTCTTCAGTCTATTCTGCCCCACTACAAGGATCCTCCATCATGTCTTCAGTCTATTCTGCTCCGCTACAAGGACCCTCCTTCATGTCTTCAGTCTATTCTGCCCCACTACAAGGATCCTCCATCATGTCTTCAGTCTATTCTGCTCCGCTACAAGGACCCTCCTTCATGTCTTCAGTCTATTCTGCCCTGCTACAAGGACCCTCCTTCATGTCTTCAGTCTATTCTGCCTCGCTACAAACACCCTCCTTCATGTCTTCAGTCTATTCTGCCTCGCTACAAGGACCCTCCTTCATGTCTTCAGTCTATTCTGCCCAGCTACAAGAACCCTCCTTCATGTCTTCAGTCTATTCTGCCCCGCTACAAGCACCCTCCTTCATGTCTTCAGTCTATTCTGCCCTGCTCCAGAGTTCAGCCTTCATTTCTTTAGTCTATACGAACAAATGTACTACAGCAGTCTGCGAGCTAACAGGAAACCAGCAGGTGGCAGCAGTGAGAGGTGACTTCCTGCAGCCTGAGAGCTAACAGGAAGCCAGCAGGTGGCAGCGGTGAGAATGACTTCCTGCAGTCTGAGAGCTTACAGGAAAGCAGCGGAATTGTCCCTGCAGCTCTGGATGTGGCTGGAGTAGGTAATTTTCTTAATTACAGCTAAACCTTAAAGGGCTTGTCCAGTTTCTGGGCAACATTCTCAAATCGCTGTAAATGCGTTAAAATAAGAAAAAGAGGTATACTTACCCGTCTTCTGTCGCCACAATCCAGCGCTGTAGCCCCACCGTGGTTGTGGGGCAGTTTGCGGTGACAGATGATGTCACGTGAAGTCAGGTGACTGCTGCAGCATCACAGCCGTGTTCTTGGTGCTCACATCCTGGGTGCTGTGATGTCAGGAGTTCAGAGGAGTGACGCTCTGGGCTCTGATTGGCTGCAGCAGTTATTTGATTTCTTGTGACATCATCTGGCACAACAAACACCAGGACCCCAGTGGGCTGCAGCGCTGGATCACAGTGGCAGAGGAGGGGAACCTACAGATCTTTTTGATATTTTAACACAATTACAGCTATTGGAGGTAATGTGCGGCAACTGGACAATGCTTACAGGGAATCTGTCAGCTTCAACGTGCCGTGCAAACCACCAGCAGCGTGCTACAAAGCAGGAGGAGCGGATATATAGTTTAATGGGGAAAGATTCAGTATAATTTGTGTTTTATTCATTTTATCTCTACTCATTCAGTCCAGTGGGCGGAGCTGTCAGTGATTGACAGCCTTCCCTGTATATACAGTCATACACAGCTAGCTGTAAGCCTTTAATAGGACTGCCCATTGGACTGTTCAGCTCAGAATTGAATTCAATGAATGGCTTAGCACTGCCTGTGATTGGCTGAGCGCTGTGACCAATCACAGGCAGCGCTCAGCTGTCATTCAATGGCTGAGCACTGCCTGTGGTTGGGTGAGCGCTCAGCCAATGACATCAGCGCTTTCTGGGGGCGGGGATTTTTCAATCCCTGGCCTCCAGAAGACAGAGGAAGACTGCTGGGATAAGAGAGAAGAGACGGACGGCTCTGCTAGATGAGTATAGTTTATTTTTTTATTTTTTTTACAGCTAGGGCTGATTTTCAGGAAAGGGCTTATATTTCAAGCCCTTTCCTGAAAATCATTGCTGCAGGGGTTGCCTGCTCAGGACCCCCGACAGACCACCAGTAGAGAGGAGCGTCTGGCCAGACTGTTAGGAGGTGTTGGGACCAGTGGATGTGTGAGGCCACACAAGGTGATCAGGCTCAGGACGCCCCCTACAGACCACCAGTAGAGAGGAGCATCTGACCAGATTGTTAGGAGGTGTTGGGGCCAGTGGATGTGTGAGGGCACACAAGGTGACCGGGCTCAGGACCCCCGACAGACCACCAGTAGAGAGGAGCGTCTGGCCAGACTGTTAGGAGGTGTTGGGAACAGTAGATGTGTGAGGGCACACAAGGTGACCGGGCTCAGGACGCCCCCTACAGACCACCAGTAGAGAGGAACATCTGTCCAGACTGTTAGGAGGTGTTGGGACCAGTGGATGTGTGAGGGCACAAAAGGTGACCGGGCTCAGGACCCCCGACAGACCACCAGTAGAGAGGAGCGTCTGGCCAGACTGTTAGGAGGTGTTGGGAACAGTAGATGTGTGAGGGCACACAAGGTGACTGGGCTCAGGACGCCCCCTACAGACCACCAGTAGAGAGGAGCATCTGATTGCCCGACAAGCACCAGCAGCTCCAACTGCTTCATTGTCCACCATCCAGAGACAGGGGGCGCCATCATTACAGCCACCTGTGTCTCTCTGAACCATTTCCAGGCACTTCGCTGAAGTCATTTCATCTCACGGCGCCCGTTACCTGTACTGTTACCTCCATTGCCAGTGGTCTTGTGAATGACAGAACAATGCATGTATATATAACTCTGCTCAGCTCCTACTGCTATATAACATACTGCTGCAGTTTGGACAGGACATTCGAGCTGACAGGTTCCCTTTAAATGATAATGTAATGAGCAGCGAAGACCCCATCAGTAACATGATGGGGATTAGGTTGCGTTGACGTGTTTGGCACATTTTTGTGGATGCTTTTGTTTACAGAAGAAAAATAATGCGTCTTTAAAAGTATTCCTCCCCATGCGTACGTTATGTAATGGGGACCTATTTTGTGGTAGTATGAAGTGCAGTGATACTGAAGATAGGTAGACCAGACCCTCACCAGTATGGCACTGGGGAGTAATGGTCTCAGATGCCATGTTGGTGGAGAACCCAAACAGTAGGTGACCAGAACTACGTGAGAGCACAAGGGTGTGACCCCATCGCACCGCTCATGTGGGCCTGGGACTAGTTAAGAGACAGTTTCCTGCCAAGACGTGTGTTAGGTTACAAGTAACTTATTTGTAGGGTGGTGGAGGAGCTCCAAGACCCCTCCACCTTAAGAACTACCAGCTTCAGTCACTCCAATAAGTACTCTAAGTGCCACACTTGATTCTCTTAGTGATGGTGACGCGGCTAACACATTAAGAGCCGTGAAGACCCAACCCAAGATAGAGGCTAGGCCAGCATTTCCAAGTGACTATGGATGTCATCAAAGGAGAAAGTGGCACTATAAAAGGCGCTAGTGGGCACCAATTTTAAAGATAAGACTGGTGTGTGTCTCATCACAGCCCCCTGCAGAGCTAAGTAGGTGTTCCTTGGGGTGTAAAGGCCCAAGACACCATCTGAAGAACTGAGATAAGATAGCTTCATGGAGAGAGAAAGAGGCCAGAAAAAGAGCCTAGCGAGACCCAAGAGTAATATTGGCCCAAAATCAAAAGGGGCCCAGTGTCCTAGAGAGGGCCCAGAGCAAAGGCTTGCACAGTGGCTGCTCAAAGATGAAGATCAGGATCGAGGGACCAGTTGTAGAGTCCAGACCACAGATGTGGTAATTAAAAAAGATCCCTGATGACTGAGTGGCCCAGAGCACCAGTCCATGAGAGGAGATGGAAGATCCCTCACTGCAGCGGCCGGTTTGTTGGAGATAGGGCGAGCACCAATAATGATCCACTGAAAACTTCTTCATGGACAAGCAGTTTGGCCATTGGGACTCCCCTTATCATTGAGGTCTATTTAGTAAAAAGACTTTCCAAGAAAAGGTTCCTGCTGCTTAGGCATTGGTGAAACTGAGTCAAGACTTGGTAGCTGGAGTGGGACATGGAGAGTGCAGCCAGAGACCCAGAAAGAGGGTCCATGTTACCATACTAAGGGTACATTCACACATAGCCGAAATGAGGTGAGTCATCAGCAGCGGAAAAATCCAATGGTGCAGATTTTGCTGCAGTTTTTGATGTGGAAATACTGCGAATTCTACCACATATATTCCCGCTGCGGAAAATCTGCAGTTCTGCGTGCGAACGTACCCTTATCGACAGCCCATGTGTTGTAGTTTACAACATATGATGGGCCCTTCTTCGCAGTGAAATTGTAAGTGCTGAGTACATAGTAAAAAGTTTTTGTTTTGTTGCCCCTCTGCTTGCTCACTGATGCGCCATTCGTAACACCCCACCTCCGCTACATGCTGACAAGAGAACGGGTGTTTAACAAGACAGAAGTGACACAGTTACCCCGGCGATCAGCCGGCACCTAAACCATTGCGGATGTATGACACAATTACCCTGGGGATCAGCCGGCACCTAAACCATTGCGGATGTATGACACAATTACCCTGGGGATCAGCCGGCACCTGAACCATTGCGGATGTATGACACAATTACCCCGGGGATTAGCCGGCACCTGTAACCATTGTGGATGTATGACACAATTACCCTGGGGATCAGCCGGCACCTGAACCATTGTGGATGTATGACACAATTACCCCGGGGATTAGCCGGCAGCTGAACCATTGCGGATGTATGACACAATTACCCTGGGGATTAGCCAGCACCTGAACCATTGCGGATGTATGACACAATTACCCCGGGGATTAGCCGGCACCTGTAACCATTGTGGATGTATGACACAATTACCCCGGGGATCAGCCGGCACCTGAACCATTGTGGATGTATGACACAATTACCCCGGGGATCAACCGGCAGCTGAACCATTGCAGATGTATGATACAATTACCCTGGGGATTAGCCGGCACCTGAACCATTGCGGATGTATGATACAATTACCCTGGGGATTAGCCGGCACCTGAACCATTGCGGATGTATGACACAATTACCCCGGGGATTAGCCTGCACCTGTAACCATTGCGGATGTATGACACAATTACCCTGGGGATTAGCCGGCACCTGAACCATTGCGGATGTATGATACAATTACCCTGGGGATTAGCCGGCACCTGAACCATTGCGGATGTATGACAGAATTACCCCGGGGATCAGCCGGCACCTTAACCATTGCGGATGTATGACACAATTACCCCGGGGATTAGCCGGCACCTGTAACCATTGCGGATGTATGACACAATTACCCTGGGGATTAGCCGGCACCTGAACCATTGCGGATGTATGATACAATTACCCTGGGGATTAGCCGGCACCTGAACCATTGCGGATGTATGACAGAATTACCCCGGGGATCAGCCGGCACCTTAACCATTGCGGATGTATGACACAATTACCCCGGGGATTAGCCGGCACCTGTAACCATTGTGGATGTATGACACAATTACCCCGGGGATCAGCCGGTACCTGAACCATTGTGGATGTATGACACAATTACCCCGGGGATCAGCCGGCACCTGAACCATTGTGGATGTATGACACAATTACCCCAGGGATCAGCCGGCACCTGAACCATTGCGGATGTATGATACAATTACCCTGGAGATTAGCCGGCACCTGAACCATTGCGGATGTATGACACAATTACCCCGGGGATTAGCCGGCACCTGTAACCATTGTGGATGTATGACACAATTACCCCGGGGATCAGCCGGCACCTGAACCATTGTGGATGTATGACACAATTACCCCGGGGATCAGCCGGCACCTGAACCATTGTGGATGTATGACACAATTACCCCGGGGATTAGCCGGCAGCTGAACCATTGCGGATGTACGCCTTCGCTGCTAACGTCTTCCCCTTGGGATGGCTGGTGCATGACTAAGAGAGGGTCACACAGAATCTGCCGCCAAGCGAGGGTCTGAGACAGCAGAGAGGGCAAACATCACAAGGACTGAGACGGCATGGAAGAAAGTAGGCCACCGACCGAGAATGGAGTGCAGCTACAGAGAAGCTTCATTGAAGCAGTCAGCTGGGGGCCGCTGCAGCATACAACCTGTGTAACAAGTATTGCGCCTCGCCTGCTGGAGACGAACGACATTTGATTGCGTTGAACCTTGTTAAATGATTGTTCCTGAGTATTGCTGGCAGTAAGGCCGGATTCACAGCAGCGTATGTATATTTGCGCACACATTAGCGCAGCGTTTTTGCAGACCAAACAATGCTTTTTTGCGTGCGCATCGGCATATTTTACTGTACTTTCTCCACGCACAAGGCATGTGTATTTGCATGCAGAAAAAAATTCTCATCGATTGAAATGGCTAATTAGTCTGGGTTTCAGATGTGTACTTTTTTTGCAGCAATTACGCAGAGTTTCGCGCATCTCCTAGCACATTTTGCGCACATTTGCGCATCCCTATTGACTTTCATGGGGACTATTGCTGCTCAAATGCGCTTGAACATAGAGCATGCTGCTTCTTTTTGCACAACCGAAATGTGCAGGAAAGTTCAATGGGTTCTATTGTAATTCTGTAGTATTGTGCTCACAAATTTAGCATGTGCAAATACGCCCATGTGCAGCCGGTCTGACTGCCCAAAAGTCTCTCAGAGGGCGCTTGTCCCGCCGTTGTGGTTCCTGTGCATTACAGTCAGAGCTTATCCCGTATTACCCATCACTGTGACAACCCACTGGTGAAGCATTGAGGGAACAAGGGGAGGTAAGTACTTCACTGGGTGTTGAGTGTTTGTTGATTGTTGCACGTTTGGGATTACATGTAGTGATGAGCGAGCATTGCCCTTAGCGAGTACCTGCCCGCTCAAGAGAAAAGGTTCGGCTGCCAGCGGCGGGCAGGGAGCGGCGGGGAGGAACGGAGGGGAGATCTCTCTCTCCCTCTTCTTCACCCTCCCCCCCCCCCCCCCCGCTCCCCCTGCTCACTGCCGCAACTCACCTGTCACCGCACCGGCAGCCGAACCTTTTCTCTCGAGCGGTCAGGTACTCGCTAAGGGCAATGCTCGCTCGAGCAATTGCCCTTAGCGAGTATGCTCGCTCATCACTAATTACACGGCTCCATGTGAGCACAATGTGGTACTATGTGGATGTAAGGAGTTAAGTGCTCATTTTCCATATAAATAAATATATATATTATAGGGTACTTTGTTTTATGTTCCTGCCAGGATCTTCAAGAGAGGTCACATGACTCTTCACTCTCATTTTGGTTGTTATAACTGACAGGACTTGCCCTATACACTGATGGGCTTGGTATAAAAGTGAGGCCCTGTTCTCCGGCTCTGCTGTGACTCAGTAGTTTCAGAGAGACTCAGCTAGTGGGAGCTGCAGCAGAGCTGACTTGCAACTGGACTTGTATACCAGAGAGGGCGATCCCTTGGTGATCAGCTCAAAATCCCAGCAGCTGCATAGGAGAAATAGGAGCTGGTGAGAACTCAGAACAAAAAGTAAGACTAAATCTTGTTATTTGTATAGCGCCAACTTATTGCGCATTCTTCTTAGGTAATTCTTTTTATTTAATACCCCCCACCAAGCTGGGTACTCAGTGGGAGCTGAAAGGCGTTCTTCTCTGTTTTTTACTGGAAGATGTAACGGCACAAATCGATTAAAGCAAGGCTTTCCTTTTTTTTCACATTGAACATCAGTATCTTTCTTTTCTTTGGAAGGAAAATCTCCCTTACTTATTTTACCGACCTCAGAAGGATGGAAGGCTGAGTCAAAGCCGGCTACCTGAACCAAGCGGGGATTGAGCCTGCAACCTTCAGGTCGTGAGTGAGAGCTTAGGGCTGCATTTCTGCTGCCTTAACACCCTGCGCTACCCAATGCTCTTTAAAAAGTAGTAAATAGTTTCCTCTTTTGTGTTCCAGCTTGTTTATTCTCTCATAGCTGTAGGACATCTTGTAGTTTGCGAGGCGAGTTCTAGTTTTTTTTATAAGAAGCAGTTTCAGGTCTATAGAATGTACTAAATAACTTGCTGGGCAGCAATGAAAAATGTGATTTCACCATTGTTTCCGGATTTATCATTACCGCATTCACTACGTGGGATACATATGTTAACCCTTTCCAATCCAATTTGTATTCTGGTTTTCCTAGGGGGCTTACTCTTTTTTTCTGCCATTATACAACAACGCTATCTGCTGGCTAAAGCCAGTACTGCATGAGGTGACACGCTGGATAGGCTATGACAGCAGAGAGGCTGGCAATATACAGTAAGAGAACTCTGCCGGACGTCTTCCAACATCGGAGCTGTACAGGCTTAAATCATAATGTCTTCAGAGGTCAGAGAGTGAATTGGAAAGGGTTAACTTTATTCTACGGGTCATTATAACATGACATTTATATACAGGATGTTTTATTTACCACTTTTGCGCAGTATAAATCCTTTTTTTTTCTACCACGAGACCTTTCTATGTGTCAGCAGATTCCAGGATCGGAGCAGTTTTATCTTTCTGCCAGCAGAGCCGTCTGAGGGCTTGTAGTTTTTATTGGTAGCATTTTGAGGGATGTACAACTTTTTAAGTTACTTTTGTTTTTCTGTTGGGTTGTTACAGATGTGGCCATACCAATGATGTGAAGGGGTTTATTTTCAATATTTCAGGCATTGCGTAGGAGAAAAAAAAACTTTTAATATTTTTTTTCTGTAAAAACATTTAGATGCCACCATCAACAATAACTGTGGCATCTGTGGGGTTAAGTGACAAAGAGGAGTGGTTAGATAAGCAAGTGCTCATCTTTTCACGCATAAAGGCCCTTTTACAACGGTTATCATTCAAAAGAATCCTATAAACGTTAGTTCAATCATTCTCGTTCATTTATACAGCGAATACGAATGACTTGACGATTTCTCGTTTCAGCGAGCAACGATGTATCTGTCTGTAGAAACAAGCTGTCTGAGTGAACTCTATCATTACTTGCTCATTAAATGACAAATCGGCTGGTCTAAACAGACGCTAAGAAAGACCCCCATATGTGACAATCGGAGAGCAAATATGTTCTCTGATTGATAAGGAAGGGTTAATCTACACATAAGTCCATGTCACCCTTCCGCTGGGATGCAGAACAGGCATCACACACAGATCCTTCCCTGCTGCCTACTCGTCCCTCCTGCCCCCTCTGCTCTTCACACAGACTGATATATGACAGCTGAAAATTTAGCATTCCGGCTTACACTTCACACGGCTGTAGCTCCAGTTCTATCAGTACTATGGTCAAGCTGATAGAAATGGCCTACAGCTGTTTGAAGTAGAACCAGTTTGGGTTGAAGTTTGAACAAAACTGTAATGTCTTCCACACCTGTCACCTGTTCATGGGTGCTCTATAACTAGGTGGACAGGATCAGGCACAGTTTATGGTCACTGTTTGGCTCTATAAATGTGGTCTTCTGAACAATCTCCCTTGGTATGTCACAGGATATATGGAAGATATCCTCCTGAAGCAGTCACAATATTGCATCCATAATGTCTATACATTGACCTCAGTAAAAGCTCAGTTATGGCCACTAGTCGCAGTCATCAGCTCCTCCTCTCAGCTGCAATCCCCGGCATCAGATGCCCTCAACATCTTCAGTCCCTAAAGGGGTTAAAGGGTGAGGACCAAGGACTTCTTACAGCTGCCTTCGGGAGTAGCCCAAAGCCAAATCAGTCAGTGTTACAGTGCGTCCACACAACACCTGCTGCATAACACACAGTATACAGCAAGCTCCTGAGCTCCCCCTAGTGGTGACAGCAGGCAGCCATGCTTTTAATTCCATGCCTACTTTATGCAGAGTGCTTGTTCTGACCACTGTAAAGATATATAGAAAATAATATCCCTGACTTTCAGGCCAATTCCGACTTGAACATTCGCAATAACCTTCTGCATTCCTGGAAATGTTTTACTAAAAAACACAAAAAACACGTGCAATCAACTAGCAAAACCTGCTGCAAAACACAGCAGCAACCAGACCACAGAGCACCAATGTGTGAACGGCGCCGCGGCTCATTGAGTCTTTTTCCATGTGTAGCTTTCTTAAGTTATTTTATTACTTTTTAGTGTCCGAAGAAGACTTGACAGCGGAGAGGGGTGGTCTGCGCATTTGGTTTGCTCGTGTTCTACATGACAAAGTGTTTATTGAGAACGCTCAGGGCAGAGTGAGCCGCGAGCAGCTCCCCGCAGGCATGTCCACGGCCATGAAACAAATGAGTCCATCTTCGGCATAGCAGGAACCAGAGAGGATGATGCTCCGCAGTGCATAAATGTCCGCACCCCCCCCCCCCCCCACCCTCCATAGACTAATCCATTATTTTGGAGCCGACACAATGAATGCGAATATTATTTCACTTGCAACCTGCTTTTTGTTAAGACCCCCCACCCCATCCCAAACAGATGAAAGCCACGCTGATTATGTGACTAGAAGAAGTGCATGCGGGCAGTGGGCACAATGTGGGCACGTCCTCTAATCCACTTGCACAGGGAGGAAGGGTTGGGGGTAGATCTTTACAACAATCCCAATCTATGCGCAATCTTCCTACAAGCTCCTTCCCGTTGCACCTAGGCGTCGAGTTGATCATGCACCATGCAGTCATATTTAATCAAGCCATTGTGGTTAATACCTGAGTAGCATCATATGAGCTTTGCATACACAGTGAAATGTAAAAAAAAAGCCGCTGCCGGAGGGGCTGATTTCTCTGCTCCATTCTGCTTTGTGTGTGACTGCAGTGGGGTTTTAAGTAGGTTTACATAATTCCTTGTGCTGCTGCTGCTGGATGACCTACTTCTCGGAGCTCGGCACAAACTGCACTTAAAATAACGATGCTGGTAAAGGGGTTATGCTCAGAGTCTGTTCACATTCCTTATGACGATGAGATGAAGAGGCAGAAAGAGATGAGAACTTAAGACAATTTGTCAGGAGGTTTGCCGGCCGCTTCTCCTCTTTTTCTTCACTTGATCTTTTCCCCCTCGTTACGATTTCCATTACGAATGAGGTTCTGTATTTTTTATAAACCAGTGCTAATTTTATAGCCTACAGCCTACAAGGAGCGATCCGAGACGTTCCAGCAAGCATTTAGATATCTTAGACTTTCAAGACACTGGATAGAAAAAGGAGCAAACCCATAAGAAGTTACCGCCCTCCTAACCATTGACCAGAGAGATAAAAAAAGGAGTTGCGTCAAGATTTAAAGTTCTCTGACCGGTGGGATCACCACCGATCCTGAAGGTCCCTGCATAAATGGAGTTGTAGGAGACCGGTCTCGTTCTTTGGATGGGCATGCTGACACTGCTTCTGGAACCCACATCTCATAAGCACACCCTTACAGTTTAGGAAATGCCATGTAAGCATGAAATGCCCGTTGGTCACAGCTGGAGAATCTGGTTGGTGGATAGGAAGTGCGCAGTCACGTTGTTGTTTCAAGGCTTTATTAACGAAGATAAGCAGTCCGATGATTTAGTCTCGCCGTGAAGTTACAAACACTGTCGGAGCGATCAGAGTTCTTTGGATTGAGCAGAGAGGAAGGCAAGTAGCGGAGCGGTCTTGAAGCTTTCCCAATTCCTCTATCCCAATGAGGTAATATTGGTGGCTCACTTCTCTTCTTAGTCACCTCTCCAGGCACTGTCATAGAACAAGTGGGCGCTTGGGACCATAACTCTCCACCCTCACCACATGATGGTTCCCTCTCTCCAAAATGACGTGTATGGACTCTTCTTTTGTCATGCCCTTCTGGGCTCATTCATCCCCTTACATTACCATAAGTCTAGGCAACAGTACAAGCCGAAACATAGAGGCTTCGACCCCTTACAAAGTTGCAGTTGAGCATGCACTCCACCGCTCCTTTCATTTCAGTGGGAATGCCAGAGATAGCCAAGTACTTGGCAGTGCACATGCCCGACTGCTGCTCAGGTTAGAAGAACGGCGCGTAGAAGTCCATTCTGTACTGCGAGTGATATTGGACATCACATCCCCAGCCGCAGGCGTCGATCAGTGTCTACACAAACCATCAGAAGGCGCTCGGAGGACATTGGGCTACAAGCAGATGTCCAGCCACAAGTGTTCCTCTGACCTCACATCACCGCTCTCAAAGACTAGCATGGTGCCGAGCGAAACGGTAATGGAGGCTGGAATGGAGGCCTGTCGTCTTCAGTGATGAGTCCGACTTTTGTTGCGGATACAGTGATAGTCGGAGATTGGTCTGGAGACCACGTGGCCAACGCCATGAAGAGGCCTTCACAAGGGAACGTCACAGCGGTCCTGCTCCTGGGATTATGGTGTGGGGAGGCATAATGTATAGTGACCGGACCTCTCTAGTCTTCATTCCAGATACACTAACAGCTCAGCTTTATGTGATTTGGTCGTGGAACCAGCAGTAGCGCCATTTCTCCCAAGTGTCTCAGGAGCCGTTTTTCAACATGACAACAGAATTTGTAGGAAGGTAAGGAGGCAGAGTGAATGGAGTAACACATGACTTCAGGAACTGACTACAGAGAGAGAGGTTTGTAGTCTGTGAGCATGGAAACACATCACTCTGCGTGGGAGCTGCATACACAAAGTGGAAGATTTTTTTTATCACGACTATTTGCAACATTTTTTGTTGTTTAAGGAAGATGATTTTGATTAGTTAAATTGGAATTGTCATTGAAGATGAACAGTCAGTAAGGAAGTGTTACTCCTGTACAATTAAAGGGTTATTGCTGACCTGTCCTTAGAATAGGTCATCAATATCAGACATGGGGAGATTCGCCGCTCATAACCCCCATTGATGAGCTGCTTGAGTGAACGCCGTGGCCACTTTAGTACTTGCAGAAGCACAGCGCTATACATTGTATAGTGGTTGTGCCTGGTATAGCAGCTCAATCCCGTTTACTTGAATGGGACTGTGCTCCTCTCAGGCTACATGACCTATTAACCCTTTGCAATCCTGTTTTGGATTCAGGGTTTCCTAGGGGGCTTTCTCTTTCTGCCATTATACAATGGTGCCATCGGCTGGCTAGAACCAGTACTGCAGTATGGGACATGCTGGAGAGGCCCCTTGACCACAGAGCGGCCAGTAATATACTGTAAGAATACCCTGCTGGACGTCCTCCGACATCGGAGCTGTACAGCCTTCAATCAGAATGTCTTCAGATGTCAGACAGTGGATTGGAAAGGATTAATGTGATGTCAGAGGCCTAAGGAGAGGCCACAGTTCTCACCTGATCAGTGGGGCTCCCAAGAAGTAGACCCCCGCCAATCTGATATTGATGACCTATCCTGTGGAAAACCCATTTGAATAGCATGGGCGAACTTGAAGCTGGCATTTAACTAATTGTCGTCCGGTTACCTGCAGGCAGATGACTTTTTGCTGCTTCCCTGAATGGAGAATGTTGTGCCGGGACAAATGGAGACTGACAGAAGATTGTATTGGTCACAGTCCTTGGTCTGATTATACTCTGCATTATACCGCTGAGAATTCCAGTGAGCATTATTCCACGAACGGAATGCAAAAATGAGCAGATGAAGAAATGACAGCACCACGCTCCTGAGGGGATGAGCACAGAAAAAGTATCTATATATCTTAGTGGAGTCGGACTTTATGCCACCTGCGACAGACTTCACCGTACAGATTTAAAGGGTCTGCTCTTCTGTGAATAAAGCTGAGGCATAGCATATTGAAAAGTTCTGAAACTTTCCAATAAACTTTCTAGTAGACTTATCTAGGACCCCTAGCCTAGCTCTTGCCAGGGAGTCTCTGCCACACCCTCAGGAGAGGGGTGTGGTTGGACATGGGACCTGCCCCATGCTCAATTTTTGGGCTTCACGCTAGGCCTCATACTCTGCTCACCCCAAACGGGTTGAGTGCCTGCCACATGGCATACGCCACACTTCTCAGAACATGGCACCTCTCAGTGTTTGTATGAGGGTCTTCCTACTTCTCTCCATCATTAGTGACATGCAAACCGTGTCATGAAAGAAGAAAGTCACTTCCCTAATGCATCCCGTTCTTCAGGGGCAATGAGGCACATCATTGTTTGGGGCAGGGCTTCTCCTGCTTGTGTAACCAGGGGAAAGGGCTTATCAGCGCAGCTTCAGTGGAAAAAACTAAGTTTTCCTCCTTACATACAGGTAAAAACGTTTGGTCACTGATACGAGATTGTGTCTCACACTCTACAGTCAAAGATTCAATTGCCGCAAAGGAAAAAAAGAGGGTTGTTTCATATCATTTACTGCCAGGGAGAACTGACAGAGGGAAGGGGAGGAGTCTCTGTGACAGAGAAATAACCCCACTGGTTTGTTAATATGGCTGACAACAGTAGATATCATACAGCTACTTCCTGTCCCAAAAAAACTGAAAGTGGTAGAACTCTGGAGTATATCCATCTGAGCTTGTAAGAGAAAGAGACCGCAGATGAGACGGGAGGAGCACTGGAAGATTTACATTTTTGTGTGGAGTTGCACTTTAAAGGGGTTCTACCAAAATTGACTTCTATGACCTATTCAGATCATGGATGATAAGAATAAATAATTTATCCCCCCCCCAACTGGGTACTCATTTTACCAAACTTTGAGAGCTGGAAGGCTGAGTCAACCTTGAGCCAGCTACCTGAACCAACTGGGGATTGAACCTGCAACCTTCAGGTTGTGAGTAAGAGCTTAGGGCTGCATTAACAATCTGTGCCACATGAGGCAGAACATTTAAACTGACTGACTAACTCCCCTAACTTGTCTGAGTCCAGAGTAATCTAGCCTTCATGAGCCATACAGACCGTAAAGCAATTGTCCCTATAATTGTGTGCACAATAGCTAATCAGAGACCGGTCTTATATGCCTGGCAGCTGTGTTTTGGCTCATGTATAGCACTGGCAGTGTCATCCTTGAAGATTCATAGTGGTGGAGGTCTCGAACCGGTTACTACCCTCCTGGGTAGTCACTGTGAATTCCCGTTTGTAATGCGAAAATTGCCGCTGACTCCAGCAGCTTGTTGAACCAGAGGTTCTTGGCAGCAACAGCTCGATCAGCATAGCAGAACCGTCTCCCCTAAACTTTTCACCAGCACCAATCATTACTGATCTGCTCTGCCTCCTTATATAGTTACTCAGAGCCTTCTTCTGGAAGTTTCCAGCACATTCCTATTGAGCATGCTCTGTAAGATCCATAGAATATAATGGCTCTATTGACTTCTATTGTCCTCAGTCTGTCCATTGACTTTACACTAATTGTAGCCTGCCACCCTGCTTCAACTGCACCCACTCCCAGTGATGTGGAGATTGACTGGAGCCGGCAATTGCATATGCATGAGTCTAGTCATTTCAACTGAGCACAGAGTACAAGCGCAAGCAGTCTCATCGTAGCAGCTCCATGCATGTGCACCCATTGCTCCATTCAATCTCCTCCTCACTAAGGAGGATGCAATGAGGAGGAGAGGGGGACATGGGACCAAATTCTCAGTAGAGGTGTTCACGTTGAAACCCCTACCAATCAGACCTTTACCTAGGGATAAGTACCCTGTTTGCCTAAAAATAAGACATACCCTGAAAATAAGACATAGCATGATTTTCCAGAATTTTTGAGGATGCAAAATGACTTTTCCGGCTTTTTGAGGATGCTTGAAATATAAGCCCTACTCCAAAATTAAGCCCTGCTAACATCTAATTTAAAAAGTCAATTTAAATAGTGTCCAGGCAGCTATACATGTAAAAAAAAAGATAAACCTTTTTAAACAAAAATTAATATAAGACACTGTCTTATTTTTGGGGGAAACACGGTAATACAAGTCATTTTGGGAATACCAAAGCTCTACACACCAGAACTCTCTATATATTACACTAGAAACTCCTCATTATGGAAGAAAGTGCCCCAAATAACTAACGATCCGCTTTGGATTTGCCTTTTATGCAAAGCAAAAGTAAAGAGGGGAAAAAAAAAAAGAGAGTAAAACTTGAGAGGCGCTGACTTTGTAGCTGCTAACGTTGTCGGCGCTGCGGCCCCTCCGCCTGTGTGCGCTGTATGTTAATGACGGTTTAGTAAAGCGTCTCCCACACCCTGCTGCTCTCCACATAAATTAAGTGTCAGACAAATGTGACTCTCTCATATTTAAAGAAGAAAAGCGTCATTTGCATGAGCGCTTTGTCCAGATGATATTTGGTCTGTATCTGCGCGGCCCAGCTATGTTTCCACATTAACTCCGCGGCGTGCTGGGCTGGTGATAACGTGCTTTATTTTTCCTTTTAATGTCTATATCGGTTACATCAGCAATTCTGTCAGAACACTTGTCTTTCGGAGTTCAGTGAGGAATGCAGATAGATTGGGGACTGCGCAGTCATTATCTTCCTCTTGTCAGCAAAGACGTTGCCGCAAGACTTTTTGCTGAAATCTGTTTAATCATGCGCTTGCTTTGCTAATGGCATTCTGATTCCACCCCACCGCCTCTACCGGCTCGCTGGATTGCGTTTTAGGACAGCGCCAATACCCGAATGTCATCTCCGCTCATTCTTATGGATAGATTAGAGCTGCGGCACAACATTGGTCATTCCGGAGTCTGAGAGACGTTGGTGACAACTCATGTGGGAGCTGCAGCGGTGGTCCTACGGGTTGTCACTGCTGAGAACAGGATCAGTCTTCATGCGGCAGCTGAATGAGTCACTTTAACTTGGCACACAGTTTCAGAATGTTGCAACATTGTTTCAATGCTTGGCAACATTGTATCGGTTTTTCAGCCCTTGCCGCATCTTGTCACAGACTCTATATATTCAGCAGTCTTGCTGTGGCTCTATGGACACATTCGACAGTTCTCAGTCTTTAAAAGTGTAGCTCATCAATAGTTCAAGGGGTTGTCCCGCGGCAGCAAGTGGGTCTATACACTTCTGTATGGCCATATTAATGCACTTTGTAATGTACATTGTGCATTAATTATGAGCCATACAGAAGTTATAAAAAGTTTTTTACTTACCTGCTCCGTTGCTAGCGTCCTCGTTCCCATGGAGCCGACTAATTTTCGCCCTCCGATGGCCAAATTAGCCGCGCTTGCGCAGTCCGGGTCTTCTGCAGTCTTCTATGGAGCCGCTCGTGCAGAATGCAGGCTCCGTGTAGCTCCGCCCCGTCACGTGCCGATTCCAGCCAATCAGGAGGCTGGAATCGGCAATGGACCGCACAGAAGAGCTGCGGTCCCCGGAGACAGAGGATCCCGGCGGCCATCTTCAGCGGTAAGTATTGAAGTCACCGGAGCGCGGGGATTAAGGTAAGCGCTCCGGTAAGCTTTGTTTACGTCCCTGCATCGGGGTTGTCTCGCGCCGAACGGGGGGGGGGGGTTGAAAAAAAAAAAAACCCGTTTCGGCGCGGGACAACCCCTTTCATCGCTGGGGACTCTGCAGATCACATGATCAGCTGTCATTGCAGCAGGCCAGATGTGCGGCATAGGATGCAGCACCAGATGTGGCCTAGCTTCACTAATATTGAAATCAATGGGATCTGAAAGCGGTTATTACACTTCCTTGGTGTCAGAGGCAGACGTGTAATAGCCAGCTTCAGCTCACATTGACTTCAATGGGAGTGAAGCCAGTTAGGCCATTTCTGGTGCCATCTACTATGATGCACGTCTGGTCCGCTGCACTGACAGCTGATTGCTGGGATCCCGTGTGGAGAGGCCCTGGCGATTGACTATTAATGACCTTAAGTTATCAATAGTTTTTGCCCAGAAAATCCCTTAAATCATGGGTCCCCAACTTCAGTCCTCAGGGACCACCAACAGGTCATGTTTTCAGGATATCCTATGGTAATAACACCTGTGGCAATGTCTGAGGCACCGACAATAATTACATCACCTGTGCAACACTGAGGAAATTCTGATAACATGACCTGTTGGGGGTCCCTGAGGACTGGAGTTGGGGAACCCTGCCTTAAATGACCCCGTCTCTCAGTAATACAGCAGTTACGAGCAGCGGCCACTACACAGGATTGGAGCAGTGCTCCCATTCCAACCCCCGCATATCCTGGCAGCGCTTACTGGATAACCCCTTTAAGTGTCTCATGCCCTTTAATTCTCCATGAACAAGCTATGCGTAATTTGCGCTCAACACCTAGAAAAGTGAATAAACTATCCTACCAAAAGTATTGGATACCTGAGCAAGAATCGTGATGGCTTTGTGATAAACGGCTTGTGCGCAGCGGTATAACCAGTATATCTAATAGCGCGATGTTTCCCTCGTACGGCGCTGACACGAACTTGGCTGCAGATTCTCAGTGTGTTCCTGGATGGTGGAAAAGCGGATTCTGCAAACAATCCCTTCAAGCTGTCATTTGTCCTTGTGATTCATATTTTGGGTCCCATTCAGGAAGGGGTGATACATTCCCCTCCGCTGCACCTTGTGATCCCATAAGTCACAGTTGATCCAGCGATCTGGGTTTTAGTGGAAATATCACTAACTGATAGTCCGCGAATGCGATCACCAACAATGACACTCATAGGGTCCAAATACATTTGGTAGGACAGTGTATGTGTGACCGGGCTGCCAGCACCATTAACATACAGAGTGTCTGCTGCACTTTAGGGCAGAGCTGACGTCGCCCACTGAAGGTCTGATCGCCGTTCCTGGCAGCATTGGGACCCGTAGGTGCTGAATATCCATAAGTATATAAGTCCGCAAGCAAGGACTCCAAAATTTGAGATGTCCCAGACTAGAAAATTGTGGCAACGCTCTTGATCAATTCCCCTGTGTGCTTCACTTTCTTACTACTTGTAAGATCTCTGCTTGATGTCAGTGGATGGCAACATTCTTCTTTACATTCAGATCAGGAAACCAGATATTGTACGCCCTGTGTGACCCGGCACGTCCGCCCGGCGCTGCACGCAATTATTCTTATTCTTCTGTGCTGCTCACATTTTTTCTGCTTTGAAGACGAAGAACGCGGGTCATAATAAAATGTCTTTGGAAGAATACATATACCTTAAAACAAGGCCCAGCGACGCAGCGGGTGTCCGCAGCGAGGCTGATATGACATTCTTGCTAATCTTATGCTTTGCAGCTCCTAACAGACGTCTAAAGAGACTCGGCACGTCGGACGCACCGCTATATAGCGGCTTATGATATAAGCCCGGCAGTGAATATCGGAAGCAGGAGATTTGTGCACATTTCGATTCCATTTTTCTGCCGTCCGCGGACTGATACATGAGGCCCCTGTTGTTCTCGGACGATGTATCTCACTAATGCTCCTTTATGGCCGTGACGGGCGCACTACCTCTGCGCACGCCGGCTCAGGGCAACAGATATATGTTCATTGGAATGAAATATCTTCCCTGGAACACGGAGGCTTGTAATAGAAAGACACAGTACAAGGGTCAGCGGTGCGATGATATACACGGCCGGCAGTCAATATTTACTCAGTGGATGTGTTGGAGATTTAACCACTGGCTGAGTTTTATGGCTCGGGGTGGTTCATTCCTGCTCAGGGTATAAAATGCCTGATGTTTCTGCAGATACTGTATCAATAGCAGCTCATCAATTCACTGGAGCGTTTTCCAGCCACGTGCCTGCACTGCCATCAGCTGGCGACTCTGCGTCTGCGCAGCCCGAGTCAGTCCCTCCTGGAGCTCCATCCCTCAGTGGTATTTGTAGTCCTTAATATGAGCCATTTATTGTACCCGGGTATATATTTTTAGCTGTCAGGCCGCAGCTACAATGGGGAGCTTTTGGCGAGCGAGATCGCGCTACGGAAATCGCCAGCAATTGATCATTTACATTGGAGAGTTCTATCTTTTCCGTAATGCTGGAATTCCCGGGATAAGGGGCAGCCAGAAGAAAACGCTCTGCCAATGAGCTGCTGCGGATGCCGGGAACGATGAGCGCTCTACGGGGTCGTGTTCAGTATAGAAGCAGTATAAAAGCATGCTCTGATTGAGCGATGAATGGTAATTCATTGCAAGTGGAGGCAAATGAGAATGATCCCCGGCCGCTCCGCCTGCATTCACTGAGCGATGATCATTCCTGTGTAGAAGCACAAGAATGATCATCGCTGGCATGACCTGTCGGGCATCTGCACCCAATAGGTCGTCCCGTGTAAAAGGACCCTTAGAGCTGCTGCATCCAACCAGCTCCTGTATCACCAGGAAGTTGTAGCAATGCAGACCACTCAGCCTCTACAGGGCCCATTGGGCAAGGGGATGGGGCCAAAGGTCGGACCCCCAGTTAGTCCGTTCAGCAGCAAAACTCTCTAAGTCACACTCCTGTCAGATGCCGTGCGGATGGTTCCATGCAGTGCGGAGCCCAGTCCTTGCGATATGTTGCCTGTACACATAAGGGGTGCACAGTTAACCAGGAGAGGCCACAGCGAGTGGCAGAGGTACTTAGTGGAGGCACAGAAAGTTCACTAATACCTTTTGGGCTGCACAGCCGTAAACTAATACTTAGGGGAGCCACAGAGGGGGCACTAATACTTAGTGGTGGCTACAGAGGGCACATTAGTACTTAGGGGGGACCATAGAGGGTGCACTTATACTGAGCAGAGGCCACGTTGGCAGAATAGTACTTAGTGATGGACACAGATTTAATACTTTGGAGGAGCCCCATTAGTATGATGATGATTATCTGTTCAGTCACAATCAAACTCCAGTCACTTTATGGATCAACGTTCTTCATGCATTGCTGTCTGTCGCCGCTTCTTTCAGTTCTATGATTGACATGTTGGTGGCCCTGATTGTATCTCGCCATCTTGTTCTTTGTCCTGATCTTCTCTTCCCACTGACCTTGCCAAGCATCAGTTCTGTTTCCAGTGAGTTCGCGCACATCACGTGGCCAAAAAGAGTGGCTGTTTGGTGATTTTGCCCTCTAGTGATATTCTCGGTTTGGCGCGATCTAACACTGCCTTGTTCATTGTCATGGTGGTCCGAGGTATCCGCAGCATTCTCCTCCAGCACCAGAGTTAAAATGCATCAATTTTCCTTCTGTCTGTCTTCTTGAGCATCCAACTTTCGCAGCCATACGGCGTTATGGGAAAGACGATTGTGTTGACCAGTCTGGTTTTTGTTGCAATGCTAATATCCTTGCTTTTGCAGATCTGTTCCATCTCAGGTCCAGATTGCCCGTTGCAATCGATTTTGGATCCAAGGAAGATGAAGTCTTGGACCGACTCGACTTCTTTGTTGATGATGTTTATGTTCACTGCACCGTTGCCTGCCGCGGTCATAACTTTCGTCTTCTTGCTGTTGAGATACAGTCCATGCATTCACTTTCCTTTTGCACTCGTTGGATAAGGTATTCCAGACCCCTTCCACTTTCTGCCAGCAGGGCGGTGTCATCTGCATATCGGAAGTTTGATTTTGACGTCGATTTCTGATTCGTCCAGATCGCATCGCCTCGCCATCATTTCTGAGTACAGATTGAAAAGGACCGGTGATAGAATGCAGCCTCGCCGTACGCCTTTCTTGAATCTGTACCAATCCGTGTGTCCATAAGTTGTCCTGACTGTTGCTTCTTGGTTGTTGTAAAGCGACCCTATAAGCTCTTCAATATGTTCTGGGACGCCCATTTGCTTCAGACACTTCCAAAGCTTGTCATGTTCGACACAATCCCATGCCTTGCTGTACTCAATGTAGTATATGTCCTTATGATACTCCCGGGTCATCTCCATGATCCAGCGCAGGTTCGTGATTTGGTCGTTGATGCCACCTTGAACATCCGGCAGTTCCCGTTCCACAATAGTCGCAATGTGTTTTTGTATGATCTTTAAAAGAATTTTACTGGCGTGAGGTATGAGGGCGATGGGGCGGAAACTGGAACATTCTTGAGCATCACCTTTTTTTGGAAGTGTGATGAAGACAGATCTTGCTCGGTCTTTGGGCCACGATTTCGAGCTCCAGATCTTCTGACATGGATCGGTTAGGATCTTGACTGGCACTGGTTTGAGCCCTTCGGCTGGTATGTGATCAATGCCCGGAGCTTTCCTGTTTGGTTGTGGTTTCAGGGCCCTTGGGACTTCTCCCTCTAGAATGCCCGGTTCTTGTTCTACTTGATGTACGTGACCCAATGGGTTGTCTGTCTGACCGCCTGCATACAGCTCTGCCGTGTATTCTTGCCACCTACTCTTGATTTCATCTTCTTCTTGTAATAATTGGCCATCCCAATCTTTGATGATTGCTGCCTTTCGTGGTGCAAACGACGCCTGTGTCTGCTTCACCTGCGCGGAGAGCACTTGCGCGTGGCCTTGCTGGTTTGCTTCCTTGAGTTTCACACCTTGGTCGTTCCAGTGGCGCTCCTTGTCTTGCCTAACCTTACTTTGAAACTCCGAATTTTTTGAAGGTGATGTTTTGTTCGGCTGTATTCGGGTTGATGGATTTGATTTCCTCCCATAATTCATCAGGGTTTCCCTTGATGGAGCTGAGCGCATCAAATCTGTTATTTACTCCGACTGCGTATGGTGAAGGGATGTTGTCTACATCTACGGCGTATTGCTGGCGACCTTCTGATGTTGCTGAATCTGAGCTTGATTTTTGTGACTAGTATCTGATGATGGGACCCGGGAGTGTTCTCAGTATTGAGCTTTTCCAACGCAGTTGACAAGGGAAGTAATTGATTTGGTTTCGGTGCTCGCCATTTGTGGCCGTCCACGTGCATAAATAGCGTTTTGGCCACCCGAACCATGTGTTCATGATCAATATGCGGTTTTCCATGCAACTTTGGACAATTCGGTCGCCTGCATTATTGCCCTCCCCCAATCCACATTTGCCAATGACTGGTAGGTCTTCTCCAGAGCCAATTTTTTTGCATTGAAATCCCCTGTTATAAAAGTGATATCCTTGGCAGGGGGCTGGTTGATTGCTTGCTGGAGATCGTTGTCGAATTTTTCAATGTCCTCATCTCTTGCATCAGTTGCGGGTGCATAAACGTTCAGAATTGTGATTGAGCGAGGATTCCCATTGATGCGTATGGATATGATCCTATCGTTTATATCATTGAACCAATGGACAGCTTTGGG